>NC_138655.1:64954654-65554654 GCF_964273445.1 Streptopelia decaocto
CTATTGCTCTGTTTATCTCAAACATACCCTGTTAAGGGTGTCAGAAAAGGTGTACAAATGACTTAAATGCATGAAATATGGTTGCTGAGTCTGAGAGTGTGGACAAAATTTTATGCTACCCTTTCCAAAACTGACCTTCAGTTCTGGGTTACCGGTCTCCTCTCCTGCCCACTCATGGAACAAATTAAATTGAAGGGTACACTCTCAGTTCTGGTGTAATTAATTTTTAAGTAAAACATCATGAGTTCAGGTACTGATGCAGTATTGGTCCTTTGTGGCACAAACTTCACTGTCAGCCCGTCTTCACAGTCACACAAACATTATCCATGTCTGTAGCAGATCCCTGTAGTTCTGGGAGCTGAACTAGATGATCTTTATGGGTCCCTTCCAACTCAAGGTGTTCTATGATTCTAAGTTGGACTGCTGCCTCTGCAGATTGCATCCCTTTCTTCCTGTTTTCCTCAAACTCAAAGTACTGGGAAAAGTGCTGCAGGCAGACCTAGATCCCATGGTTCTCTGGAATAGCACTCTCTTTCCAAAGCTACTTTCAAACATGATGTAACTGTCCACCAGCTTCTTTCTCAGCAAAGAATCTACTCCACTCCCTTCTACCCTACTGCTTTAGGAGTCGTCCCAAGTGAGATCTAACTTTCTGCTTTCCTATCTGCTGGTTTATGTACTAAATCAAATTGGGCACAGATCAAATTACAGTGGTGATCCCCTCCACCAAATATCCCCATGCTGCCTGTTCACCTCACAGCTAGACTACGGTAACAACCTAGTTGTGACTGAGTTTCCAACCCACCGGGAGTCTGAGATTGTTACAAGATCGATAGCTTCATTAAGTAGGATATTTTACTGTGAGCAACTGTACTGTTGCTTCCTGCTCTGCAACAGCTGGTTGAGGATTATGGTTGGGGATTCAGAAGTGTTGCCTTAAATATGTAAATCTCTAGCTGGCCTATTACTTATTTTTATGAGACTGTATTTTCTCCTTTACTGTGATTCCTCACAACTGACTTGTTCAAGTTAGGGACTCAAGGGATTTAGTGGCAGTGCTCTTTGTGCTTTTGCTATTTGTTTGGAAGTGGATTTCCAAGCATGGAGGATACTCGTTAGTTCCATCATTGTATTACAGTTCCTTTTTATCTACGTCTACATACCAATGGAGATAGCAAGCAATGAATCAATTCCTTCAGCAATATTCCATTGCTATTATCTTTACAGAGAGCTGGAATCAGTGGTAGTCTCCAAATCTCAGAATCTAATTTCTGTTGCTATTTGAGAAGGGAAAAGTATCTTTAATGTTTTTTTTTTTAAAATCCTTTTTCTTCCATCTTATGCATCTTGTGGACAGATGACTAAAATATACCATGGGTTTGGCAATGACTTTACTGTTACTGCTTCCCAGTTTAAATTGTAAAACCTCTGACGTGCTCCATAAAAATATCTTGTAAGTTTTTCTCTTATGGTGAATTTTCATTATAAACTGCTTTATGAATTCATCATGAACATAAAAGGAAAAATTCATGGAAGCTGAGCACACTATAAGCTGTACTTGGCAGCTGCACTGGGTAATATACATGACAGAAAAATTGAAACAGAAAAATTAATAGAGGGTGGATATGAATATGAACTATGTCATACTTGTTCTAAATCACTAACGTTCAACAAAAGATTCATTCTCCAAACATAATTTTAATTTATTGGATTTCCGTCACTTTGGTATAAATGATCATTCCCTTTGAATATCTTTTTGAAAAAAAGAAAAAGCAGATATTAAAGGAAAATTATCAGATTTACTTTCCAGTTAAACTCCAATAATGAAACACCTATCTCTAGAGATGCATTTTGTTCTTGATGTAGGCCAGGCTAGTAAAAAAAAATTTACATGATTTCTTAATAAAAAAAGTCCAGGCAAAAATTGACACTTATTTCAATAGGAGATTTAGGGGTGGCTGACTCGGATTGAGACAGCTTGGTTTGAAAAGTTTTTATTCCTTAGTTCAAATTAGTCTCAGCCAGGCAGTCTCCCCCATGATAGATTGCACTGTGGGGGCCACGAGCAAAGGCAATCTGTCTGGAAAGCCAACACCCTTGAGACGAATGGGAATGTAAGTCATATCTGAGGTGCCAAGGGCAGGCCTAGGGACAAGTCAGTTTCAAACCAAGACAAAATTACATGGTTTTACATTTCTTAACTGAAATTTGTGAACCAAAAATGAATAAATCAATCTTTTGGTTATCATCTGTTTTTCAAAGGTGGAATTCCCAGAAACTACAAATTCTCGTTTTTAATAAATACTACTAGAAACTAAAGTATATGGTAGACCTCTTAAATACCTTTTACACAAACAGCTACCTAAGAACATCCTCTCATTAAGACTTCAGTTCTACAGATGACAAGGGAACAAGAGTAATAGCTTTCCAAATTGCTAGTGCTATTTCAGAGGATTTATTTCAGAGGATTTACTTCAGATTTGTGAAAGTTCTGGGTCCTGAGCAGCTGGGCTGTCCCGTGAGTCCCATGACAATGCTGTGGGGATTGGGATGGGCTAAGAACCTAGTCTGAGATTAAATGGCAGGTCACAGTGCAAAGTGGTGGACTAAGATTTAGAGGATCTAGATTCCAGTTTTGTCTTCCTAGGTTTGGCTGCTTGCTGGCTTACTAAGCCTGTATGTCATTTGTAGAAAGATAAATGTCATATCCATGACTGTGACAGCCAGCATTCCTTGTAGGTTGGAACAAGCTAGCAATACTCCATATACAGCAGTCCCCAGAGGGTCCAAGGATGTTTAGGAATTATGCCTTGGCAAAGTGCTCTCATTTCTACAAGCAAAAGAATCCCAGCAAAATAATTTTTCTGTTAAATGTATTTTTCTTCATAATGCAGCTTGTTGGTTTTTTCTTTTTTTTTTTCTTTTTTTTTCTTTTTTTTCTTTTTTTTTTTTTTTTTTGTTTTTGGGTTGTTTTTGTTTTGTTTTTGTTTTGTTTTTGTTTTTGTTTTGTTTTGTTTTGTTTTTTTCTTTTCTTCTTTTTCTTCTGCCAGGGCCTTCCAATTTCTACATTTTCCTGTGCTGGTGTAGTTAGAGTCTGTGTTATTCCACAGCACTTGCAATTTGGTGTGAGGACAGTGCATCTTCTGTTCATAAAGAACCAGAATATGCCTGCAATATGAAGAAGAGCTTTAATAGATATGTCTAAAATCCTATTCTGTAGAATTTCACCCCCTACCTGTGTGATAGTTCTGAGTATTTAACTTTTTAATATGTATGACATAGACGTTGCTGTTAAGACTGCTGGCTGGATTCTTGCTGAACAACATTTTATTTTTCTTGTTTCCACTCAGCACGTGTCTTTGGATTCCTCTTTTTAAGCATTATCACAGTCGCTATTAAGAATCACCACATGGCCATCAGAGTCTCCACAAAGACAAACTCCTGCCCTGCAAACCAGCACGTTTTGCTTCCAAGGCAAATTATTTCTGTTTAAGAGTGGACACTCTTTTTTTCTTGGACATGAGATACTGACTTCCTTTTTTTTGGATTATCTGTGTTTTTCGTAGGACTGAGGTGGTGAGGAGAGGTGAAAGGACAATTGGGTACGGACTAGCTGAGAGAATGGCTGGGCTAAGTCTCAGGAAGGTCCTATGGCACCAAGAGCATTGCCGAAGATAGGCAATGGGTGAAGGTGAGGTGCAAGCTGTTGGAGAAGCAAATGCGAGGTACTGGGGAAGAAGGAGCAAGAGAGAGATCAGAGAGAGCAGGAAAATTAAGAGGTGAAGGGAAAGGAACAGAAGGGAACAGATAGGTGTGGCTCTTCACTCAGCTCTCATCAGGTTTTGACTTAACACACAGCTCATGCTAAAGCCTGACGTATGCTTGGGAGCAGTGCAATCAGGAGAAAGTGAGAGCAACATATATGCCAAACATAATGGACAGGAAGAGCTAAGGGCTGTCCTGCAGCCAACATCTCCTGCATTTTTTCAACAGTCCTTGTAGGCTGTTTTTGCAGAGTCTGCTGGCTTACAGAGCCAGTATAGACCAGCTTCCAAGCTGGGAGGTATAAGTATGTTGGCTCACCCAAAAAACTTCCAGAGTGGATCCAAGAGCAGCAGGTCTGCTGAGGCTGTCATGCTCCCTGTTGTGATATCATGACAGAGGAGGAAGGAGGAGCACTCTTACTCTTGGCTGGGGACCTGTCTTGCACATAAGTGTGCAACAACGTGTGATTTGGTAAGTTTGTGAGTTAGGGAATTTGTGAATTAACGAAGTAGTGAATTAGAAACTTAACAAGTTAGGATAGTCTGTTAAAAGTGGATTGAGTCGCAGTTTGACTTTTACCTAATGAGCTCATGAACTCAAGATTGGTTTGCAGAGTATGTTGTCCTGTGAATTTGAGAGGTCAAAACAAACTGCAACATTAGACTGGCTCAGTGTGTTGGGGGAAGACAAGCTGTCTTTGTATGCAAGTTTGGGTATGCTATCGGTTGAGTGGTTTAATTTGTCACTGACTGTTCTTGCCATTTTTCTTTTTGCTAGTGTCCAACAGCATTCTTTTACAGGCTTTGGACTTTGGACAGAGCATGGGGGGACAGGATATGAAATAATCAGACCTTACAGCCAGAACTGTCTTATTTTTTTTTCCAAAATATTTCTTGGTACTATCTAAGATGGTGGAGATGATATCAGATATTTCAGATTTCTGGGAAATGAGTCCGTATTTATGTTTGAAATTAGCTTCAACTGGTCAGAGGCCTGAGGCTCATGTAAAGGGGGCTGGAGGTTTTATTTTGCTGAATACCTAGTCCCAGTTCTCATTGACATTAAAACACAACTACTTATACTTGGAAGATTAAAGAGTAAATAAACTGCCCAAATGGAAGATATTCAGTGTTGTTACGACAGAGAGAGGACACAAACACAAGTCTCCTGGTTCTTTGGGGATAAGGCAACCGGATGCTTAGGAGAAGCACAACTGGTTTCCAAACACCCACTAATTTATGCATTCAGATAATTTTCTCTATTGTGCATGTTTTGTGGGGTTTTTTGCATATTTGGTTGCATATTTGAAACTGCTGTTTCAAAACATTCTTGTCCTCTTCTCACATCTTTATCTACTGTAGCATTTGAAAATCATTACAGTAGAGTAGAATCATATAAGTAGTATTTTTTTTGGTGTTTCATCAGTGAAGATTTTTAAGATTAAGTCTGATATGTTTCTGTATGATTCCAACATACTTCCTCTTACAATTTAATAGTTAATCATAAATCTAAATTAATGAAAAATGGCAGTTTTAGTAATGATAAGCGTCAATTCTAAAGGAGCATTTGAGTGTCTGCTTTAACTTATAATCCTTTTTAGCACTGTTCTTAGGAAACTTGGATTTTTTTCCTCAAAGGCCTTTCACTAATGTCTTTTTTTGTGTCATACTGTCACCATTCTCATTTTACAGAAATAAATAATCTTCCTGTAACTGGCTTTTGGTATGACACTGACAATGTTTAAAGCATTGCTAGTGACCATTATCCCTTCCCCTGATGATTGATACTGCTGATTAGTTAAGTGGATGGCATAACTGTTCAAAGCACCGAGAATACTAAGTGTAAAATCATTCATCCCACATGAGATGAGCAGCTACTGCTCTCATCCCATACTGGTCCATCGGAGGCATGTGAAGCTAGGATGCCTGCAGGAACTGGCCAGCTGAGAGAATTTCATGGTCCTCCTCTCCGTGTCAGTTGCTGCTGAACTGTATTCAGATTTTCCCCCCAACCTGAGTTGTCTGAAGGGCTGCCATCCATCAGAGTATGGAAAGTGCAATGTTTATGTCACAGCAGAGCGGCTTTAGCTGCACTATTGCCTCATGTGCTTGGTGCTCTGGGTTCATGCTGCTGCAGTTGCATTGAACTTTGAGTACAGGTCTCTACGTGGCAAATTGCAGGTGATTTTAGAAATCCTTCCCAGGATTTAGGAGGCTGTGGATTAAATCCCCCAGAAGCTGGTGTCATGTACTTCTGCAACTGGAAATAAGAATGAAATTGTGATTTTCTTCTAGGGTAAAACAGCTTCTGTTGGAGATTTGGAAATCTGCCATAAGGTCTTTACAGCAGCTGTTGTGAAGTAGGGAGAAATGGTAGAGAACTGGGAACTGAGACCAACAGCTGCAGAATTAATTTTTACAGCTGTCCTGTGCTCTTTCCCTTTGATATGTATCTTTTGTTTTTGTGGTATTTGAGAACAGTTTCTCATGACAAATCCCCACTCCTGGGTCTGGCATGTAGGGTGAGCACCCCTGAGTAACAAGAAGGCTCTCTGCTATTTTTTAATGAGCGGCCTTCCATTGGGTTGAGTGAAAACAACATTTTTTTTCCTGTGGAGAAGATGTGCAAGAAATAGTCATTGCACGTTTGGAGATCCCTGGTAGGTGACATTATCGAGGAAGACTGCCCAGTAAGAAATGAAGCACAGCCTCCCCTGTCCTGTATCTGAATATGTATGATGTTCAATGAGATACTAATGGAAAGCTATCAACTACTGAGCTGCCCTCGTAAAGTTGTTGTCCTCACTTCCAAAGTAACACCTGATTAAGGTACCCACTATGCCATGACAGAAACATTTAGACCTATCAGATCTCCAGGTTTTGCAGGGAGGCATCACTGGAGGCCAAATGTCCTTTCTGTGTGCCACCTCTAATCTCTTCCCAAAATCCAAAGTACCAGAAACATATTGTGTTTCATAGGAATGCTGTAGTAACTCATGATGGTCGTTCTTTGAGGATGTAGACAGAATTGCCAGGAAAAATTTTAAAACTCTGAACTTTACAAGAGTAATTGAAATCATGTAGTCACATGTGGATGGAAGGGAAGAGGATAACTATACAAAAACATCAGAAAATATTCTAAGCAGGAACTCTGTAAGCTTGAAGTATATGTTCACAGTTCCCTCAGATACATAATTCTCTACGGAATCTCTCAACACATATTGTTCCTCATACATATTATTGTAAAATAACCCAATTCCAGCCTTTTGTCACATTTCAGCCCTTCAATCATACTTATGACATGTTGAAAATTGATATTTTTTCCACAGGAGGTGACTGAAAATTAGTTTACTGATACAAAAAAATGAACTCGCGTTTCTGAGAGCTGAGGTATGTTACCGCATTAGTCCCTTCTCACACCTTGTGCTTTGCTCTGATGTATTTCTTAGATAAAAGTTTCCTCTATGACAAAAGAATTTGTCATCAGTTCTTTGTCATAATGCTCTCTGCAGAGAATGCATCATTTCAGAATGAAGCTGCTCTAAGATTACACCATAAAAAGACTTTTAGAACATTGTAAAAGAAACGTTAGTAGCAATCAGTTACCAAAAGTGGTTTTCTATCATCCACACCTTCATCACCTTTAACCAATTTAAAGATTGCTTGTGACAAATCCTCGCCTAACATACAGAGATGACTTATAGAAGCTGGAAAAGCTTTTGAGTTCCTTTCAATGGTGTTACAAACAGATAACCACTTCTGTTGAATAACCCTCAGAACATTTGTGTATTCTGCTGACAAAATCAAACACATCCTGAAATTCTTGGACTTTCTGGCATATGAGAGTGATTAGAAAGCTTTTTTGCATAACTTCCAAATGAAGAATTACCAGTTACACATGTCGTTATTTTATGCAGCATATGATCTGAGCAGTTAGATAGAAGAAAATATTCTTGAATTTATTCAGATACTAGAATATTCCCCTTGTAAACCTATGTTAATATGACTATCATAACTATTTCATTCCAATTATCTAAAATATCAGAGATCACTGAGAAAAGCATGTCCTTTTCATCAAAGTCTTTAATTATTTTCTACTTTTAAAAAAGGAGCTATTATATTTTTTGAAATATAGAAAGCTTTTTTCCCTCCAAATTACAGGTGAATCACTCACTTCAGATTAAATAATCTACTGTCACAATCATGATTTCTTTGCTTTTTATTGCTTCTGTAGAAGTCGATTCTGCCTTTTTTTCTTTCTTACCAACAAAATAAGTTGTTTGTTAGGAGAAATTCTGGAATTTATTTTTATTATTTTCTATTTTACTATGCTGTCCTATGTGTGATAATGCAGCATGAAGACCTGGAAAGCTTTTATCTTTTTTGATCTATGTAGAATTCTACAGTGAAGGGCTATCTCTTGGTTTGCTTGTGGGATATTTTAATCATATTTGAAGTAATGGACATCAAGTATATGGGTACAGAATTAAACAAAAGTAGAAATATATGAGAGACACAGCCAACCCTCATTCACAGTCATTTTCACCTCTTTAGAGCCTGTGTACATGTCCATTAGATAAGACAGCCATCATATATGACTGTATATGACATTTTAAGCAGGTAGGATAGCACAATCCTACACAGGATTATTATAGAGGGTAATTTTAGCTGAAGACCTTGGAGGCACACTAGAGCTTTCCTGGAAGATACCCAATATATGTTCTTACACTTCAGCAGCAGCTGAAGCTTTCCATATGAAGTTTATGAACAAACATATGAAATTTGGGGTTCAGGTTCAATCACTCACAAGTCTCTGTAGGAGTAAGCACTCACCATACTTCTCTCAATTGTTTCTAGTCTTTAGAAAACAGAAAGAATTTCCATTTCATGTTTTTTTTTTTAAGGGATGTGCTCCACCTCTTTCATCTCTGGAATGCTCATGTGGTCTTTATTGTAAGCTCAGAAGGCTCCCAGGTCACTTTCCAGTTCCCTCAAAAGGCCAAAACTCTTCTTTGTGATAGTGTGTGTGGGAGAATACATCAGTGACACAGCAGAACCCCCAGTTGCTGAAATTCTCCTTTATTTATAGGATGCTGAGCCTGTTATGAAACTTCCATAAAGGTCTGGTAAAGCCGCTAAATGAAGAAAGGAGAAATATAAAAAACAGAATGTTTCTGTTCACGTTTCTACCCTTCCCACAGTACTCATTGAACATGTGCAATAAAACATATTAGACTTCAAATAACATTAAGTATTTTCTGTTCATATAGCTCTACATGAAGCCTTCAAAAGGTTTCTTTTTTTTGCATGCCATTTCCATAATTGGGTTACAAATGAAGAAATAAAAGCATGGGGGAACATGACTTTTCAATAGCCAATGGCTCAAATACAGTTCCACACCCATGACTTCATATTTCAAGTCTGTAATTCAGGGTAGGCACAGAATAACAGAAAAGTATATTTTTTTCCTAGGCTTTGTCTCTAGATTTTTTTGAAAGATTTCATTTCCTCAGGCTGAACTCCAGCCTGAAACCGGTTTTAGTTAGCAATTAGTTCTGTTCATGTTGCCTGGCAAAACTCATGCCAGTAGCATTTGACTGAATGGTCCAGCCTTCTCCATATCCTTCCAACAAGTAAATAATAACAATAAAAAAATGTCCCTTAAGGATGGTGTGCACCCATGGTGAAAAAGATTCTTCTGCCTGCAGGGAGTGCTGACCCCCGTGGGGTCTCATCAGTCTTTACAGACTTGAGTGCATCAGAATCTGCCCATTTTTTACTTTGTCCTTAGAACCTACCTCTTGCCTCGCTAAGCCCAGGCAGATGGCGGATCACTGAGAATGTGCTGTCATTAATGATGTAGTTCAGATCAGAATTATGCTTTTGAAGTGATTCTCCTGATTGTTTCCACTTGCTGAGCTTTGGTTTGCATCACAGAGAGGTCTTGGTGTGTGTGAATGAAGTCTTCCTAAGGTCTCTCAAACAAACTTCCTTTCAGATTAAATCAAACCGAAAGTTTGGTTTGGTTTGGTTTCATCAAACAGTGTGCTTCAGGACTGCAGTCAGTCCAGGTGACCACATAAAAGCTGAAACATGTCTGCTGTCAATGCTGGATTATCGCCACTACCTCAGATTGTGGTCCGCAAAGTCGGATTCGCTCCAACTGCATCACACGTTTTTCTGATGTAGATGTAGCCTTGGCAGGAGAGAGCTGTGGAGATGTTTGCTTTTAGAGGTCAGGGGAAAACACCTTTTGGGTCACAGCATCCTGTGTTCAGAGTTCATGGTTCTATTAATCATGCTTCCTGCATTTGCATTAATAGATTTTGAAATCAAAAGAGGCATTTGGACATAGTAAACAGGGAAGACACTCTACATCCTCGAGGTGGCCAAAAGACCCAAGCTGCTGTCTCTAAGTCATGATGTCTACAGGCACGTGCTTTCAGATTGGATGCTGGGAACTCCTGGAAGACCTGTAAATAAAAATGTTATTTTTAAAAATGGGTCACTTCACCACCCCCTTAAAAGAGAGCAGCAGTGTGAGCATTGGACCCAACTTGGATGAAGTGGGAGGTCACTGCTGGCATATGTTTGCACCTGCACATCTTGGCTCTGAAATATTGTCCTCGCTTGGAAACAAGAGCGTAGCTGACCTTCCAGGAATGGGATAAATACCTACCTTCTGGGCTGCAATGTTACCATCATTAACAGGTTTGTGTGCCTCTCATTGGCCAAGTTTTAAGTAAAAAGCTGAGTTTAGTGTCAGTGTTGTGTTGTCTAGGTTTTAATTTTCCCTTCTGCTGCAATTTGGTTTTGCTGCCCCACTGCCACAAGGAGCTTTGAAGCCAGTGATGGGCCACAAGAAAATTTTATCATAGGGGAGGGAATGTGATGGGAAACAGATATTTAGCATAAAAATATGTAGCATCTTTTTGTCCCCATAGGAACTCAGGTCATCCCTGATAAAATAAAGACCCGGATATGTGCAGCAGCTATTTTTCACTTCTGGAACAATCGTATTGGATTAGAAGAAGCTTGGTGCAAATTCAAGAGACCTATAACTATCTTAAATTTTCGAGGATTAATGACTCATCAGTTAGCCCTATGAAAGGAGAGCAGGAAGATGGAAGATAATCTGTTTTAGCAGAATTTGTGAGCTGCATTGTCGCCAGCATTTGCCCAGAAGGAACATTCAGTCACATCATGTTTACAGCAGCTGCTCTGAAGTCTGAACAATCAAAACACAGACTTCTCACAGCACCCTGAAACTGAAGCAGGCCACACTTAAGCTCCAGCGCTCAGACAAAAAAACCCACAAACTGCCACCTATTATTTTCTATTTATTTACTGTGCCTGTGGAATGAACCGTGCCAGCCCTCGGTGATTTCCAGCCCATCCCGCTGTGCCTGCGTGGGCAGAAGCGCCACAGTCCCTCGCAGCGGTGGGAGGCAGCCAGGCTGCCAGCAAAGGCAACATGGAACAGGGTGCTGGGTCTATCGCTCTGCAGAGCTCACACTTCCCACAGCGAGAGCCAGGATTTCCAGCCCGTGATGCTCATCAGGACGTTGTTTCCTATAGCAGTCCTTCCCCAGGATGAGTGATAAGGGGGAGATTAAATTCGCAGTGTGATCCTGCTTTTGGAGACTTTTGAAGAAGCTGTGACAGTGATCGCTTATAAGAGCTAGGAGATTAAAACCAGCTTCACTTCTTTTAAAATGCAGAGCCACCATTCTGGTTATGGTGGACATGAGACCCGCCTGGTTACAGAAGAGGATAAGAGCTCACTTGGAAGATAAGAGCTCACTTGGACTAAATTTAGTCCAGCGATAGAGAGAAGTATGACGAAATCACGCGTTTCAAAACCTAATTATGCCAGAAACAGTAAGCCGTGCCCAAAGGATAAATTCTCCACCAAAATTTTGCACCTTGCTTGTTTATTTGAATTCAAGAACAATTTCACATCACAGCAATTTTTTTTTTTTGATATGCTGAGTCAGAAGGCAGTGGAATTTTCTCTTTAGAGAGCTGTACAACTTTTTCTTTAGAGAACCAAGCATGGTCGTCATTTGAGTGGAAACCAGGAGAACTGCTGGACCAACAGTCAGAAAAAGTGGGATTTCTCATCCAGATAAACCTGATTGTGTTAAAACCTAACAAGAAGCTCTAGTAGAGCAGTGGGCTACAAAACAATTTATCCTCTTATAGCTCTCCCAGAACTACAGCAGGTAGCTCCCACCTTGACAGAGTGAAATTAAAGGGCATGTTTCAGTCCTCAGTGCCATGAACAGGGAGTTAGAGCTCCTTCATCTCCTGGATGGCATTTTACAAAACCTCCTCTGTTTATTTTGGATGTGTAACTAGGCTGGCACTCCCAATCCATTAAAAGCCCAAGACAACCAGTGATAGGACAAGGGGTAATGGGTTCAAACTGGAGCACAAGAGGTTCCACTTAAATTTCAGAAGAAACTTCTTCTCAGTGAGGGTGCCAGAGCACTGGAACAGGCTGCCCAGGGTGGTTGTGGAGTCTCCTACCCTGGAGACATTAAAAACCTTCCTGGACACATTCCTGTGTAACCTCATCTAGGTGTTCCTGCTCCAGCAGAGGGATTGGACTAGATCATCTTTTGAGGTCCCTTCCAATCCCTAACATTCTGTGATTCTGTGTTCCATGGGCCACATGCCCTTGGTTTGCAGCTCAGGTTTAGTATGACTGCAAAGACATTGCAAAGTCTTAATATGTTTGTTCCTTGAATAGGAATATCCACGAGTCAGTCTAGTTTACTAATAACTAATTACCTTCTTATCTGGCTTACTTTCCTAAAGCAAATTTTCAAAGGCAAACTCTTAATTGTTTTTTCTTCTTCCATTGATTTCCCCTGTTCACAGGCCTGAAGGCTTACAAACCCTCTCTGATCATATGCTAATGAGTCATTAGTACTGACTGTCTGTTAATGTGAATAAATCACTCCTTCTTAGTCACTCTTTGTCCAAATAAAGAAGTCTATTCGGATAACAAAAACGTTACAACCAGCAGAGAATCGGCGAGATAAAATTAGAACAGCTCTTCCTCAGGGCTGGCAGGAGCAAGGCTCAGCTGGCTCTGCCTCTGCCTGACTGGTCCTCACTGCCACCACCCCCTTATTTTATTTATCCTCTTGTTTTATTTAAGCATACGTGTTCGCTTAACTACACTGACTCTAACATTGCATAATCGTGGCTAAGTCAGATTTTAACATCTTTAGATGGCTAAGAACAAAAGGTCAACACTGTGTTAGCTGTATAGCTTTACTGAAGTGTGACTTTTCACCATAAAACAGGTACAAGGTCATTTTAAGATATTTTTACACTTTCGTTAGCAAAGGGGAATTACCCATTCACTTCTGGACAAGGTTAAATAGCTGTCAACAGCTACAGGTTAAATATTAAGCCATTGGGCTTTCATTTCAAGTAAGAAACAGCAGTTGTCTTCAAAAACCCTTGAAAGTTCAGGCAGCATCTTGGAACTGGTACAAGGAAAAACCACTTTTAATTAGCACAAAGGAACTGTACAAATTTTGAGCCACACTCTACTGTCTTGCACATTCATGCAACCCTATAAGAGTAACAAAGGCCATATATTGCTGTTTGTAAGACAGCATATTTTTTCAAGTACAACCAGTGTTTGCTTGTGTTATATTCAGCAGGACTGAAGTTACAATCAGATGAAATGGCTAAGCTGACTTTACAGCTTGCTAATGCTAAAAAAATAGTTGTGTGGTTGGTTGTTTGTTTTTTTTTCCTGTGT
Source organism: Streptopelia decaocto (assembly GCF_964273445.1). NCBI lineage: Eukaryota > Metazoa > Chordata > Aves > Columbiformes > Columbidae > Streptopelia > Streptopelia decaocto. Next base: position 64,968,203 of record NC_138655.1, read on the forward strand.
TAATTTCTACCAATTTCATGAGCTCAGCTGCCTTTTTGAAAGGTCAGATTGCACCAAATTAGCACAGGGAAGAGCTGGAGACCACTGGGGTGAGAGTAAGAAGGAGGGCACCAATGACAAAAAGGAGGAGGAGGTGGAGAGGGTGAAGGACTGCTCCTTTTAGCAGCCCCGAGCTGCTGGATCAGTTCAGCCTCTTTGGTCTGACTGGACCCTGGGGGCCCTACAGTAGATTTGCAATAGCCCCAAGTCTCTGCAGTTCAAATATTTAGACCCAGATTCAATAAAATGTTTAGGCTCCTGGTATTTTACTAGACTCATAATTTCCTTTTGAATTGCTTTTCAAAGAGTTTGGTAATAGCTAGGATCTATACCTTATTGTGTTTGGGTCTGTGGAATTATGATTATGGTGATAACTTTGAAAATCTAAACGGAGTTCAAGTCACCCGTTTGCTCACAGCTTGCAGTAATAGCTACCGTAGGGGGTAAAAAGCTGCCTTCATTTCAGACAGGGACTGTGTGCTTCTAGAGTGCATGATTTTGGCACTTTTTTTCTAAAATGTTACTGAATTTAGTATTTGTACTCTAAAATGCACCAGCTCATTGCATTTGGCCACCAGCCATTTCTCATCCTATTGCATGGCCAGATCGTGCTTGCAGCTCAATTTTCCTTCCTCATTTTCCTCACATGGCTTTCCAGGCTACCTGAATTACAGCACATGATGCCTGAACTACTAAGCCTTTACCTGACTAAAAGCATATGCCCTCATTTACTATCCAGCCATATTGTCAGCCCTGGACTATAGTGTGATCCAGCTGAGCTCTTGAAATCTCCTTGGCGATGTGGTTCAGAGCTAGTATTTCTAGATGTGGCCACAGCCCATGTTCTGCATGATATGTGGCTTGAATGAGTAAGTCAGGCAGAAAGAGAGGCTAAAAGGTGGCAGTCTGTAGCTGTTTAGAAATAGGGATTTTTTTTTTAACTGTGAAGGCTCCTATTTCATAAAGTTTTAAAATCAAACTTATTGCCTTATTACATCTGTGTTTAAAAATTGCCTTGCAAAGGCTTGGAAAAACTTAAGTGTTCTAGGATGGACCTGGGGAGGAATAACCCCAGGTACAGGTCAGGGGCAGACCTGCTGGAAAGCGGCACTGCAGAGAAGGAGTTGGGAGTTCTGATCGACAATGGGTTACCCATGAGTCAACAATGTGCCCTTGTGGCCAAAAAGGCCAATGGTACCTGGGATGCATTAAGAAGAGTGTGACCAGCAGATTGAGGGAAGTTATCCTGCCCCTCTACTCTGCCCTGGTGAGGCTGCATCTGGAGTACTGTGTCCAGTTCTGGGCTCCCCAGTTTAAGAAGGACAAGGAATTACTGGAGGGAGTTCAGCGGTGGGCTATGGAGTTGGTCAGAGGCCTAGAGCACTTGAGACATCTGGGTCTGTTCAGCCTGGAGAAGAGAAGGCTGAGAGGGGGTGTCATTGATGTTTATCAATATCTCAAGGGTGGGTGTCAAGAGGATGGGACCAGACTCCTTTCAGTGGTGCCCAATGACAGGATGAGGGGCAACGGGCACAGGCTGAAGCAAAGGAGGTTCCATATGAATATGAGGAAAAACTTCTTTACTTTGAAGGTGCTAGAGCACTGGTTGTGGAGTCTCCTTCTCTGGAGACATTCAAGACCCACCTGGACACATTCCTGTGTGATCTGCTCTGGGTGAACCTGCTTTAGCAGGTGGGTTGGACTAGATGATCTTCAGAGGTCCCTTCCAACCCCAACCATTCTGTGATTCTGTGATGGCCAGGAGGCTTAAATGGTCTCCTGAGGGTGAAGTGCCTCAGCCCAATTTTGTGGTCTCCTAAAACACACCTGTTATTGACTATTAGTCCTAGTTTCTTTTAGTTCAAACTGAAAAAGATGCTTTCCACACATGTACTTAAACTTGTGCTGAGATGAAGAGGGAAGTTCCTGGTGATGAGATGGCTGTGTAAAGATCACTTAAAAGCTTTTCCTGACTGCACCTCAAATGTATGTTGTTTCTGGCTGGCTGAGCAGTGCCTGGCCATGCTAATGGGCTCAGGGCAGCAGTGGGTCCAGCAGTGCACGGGGAGAAAGGTCCGTGGTAACGCTGGATATAGATGTGTTTCGGTGGTACTGCAGGCTTCATGCAGTGGTAAAAAAATGAAACCTCCCTATTGCAATGTTTTATAAGCAGCATCTACTCTTGCTTTGCTTTTAATAACACGTACTTGGCTATTAATTATAGTAATTATTGTATTTGTTATTGTATTTATTATTATTTATATGTTAATTTATAGACTCTAGTGCAAGTTTGATTAACTCTGACAGATGACTGAGGATGTATCTCTTTCCAAATGGTGAGAGGTGCCCTAAAACATTGGATGACTGCACTAGCCTAGATTTGGGGGTGGTGATCACAGCTATGGGAGCGCTTTTTCTTAAGTAATACTCTAATTCATTTAATAATGCAAATGTGGTCCCAGCAGTGCAGCTTTACTGCATAATGACTAATCTCTGTCGCAGCAGGATGCCGAGAATGAGTTTCTCTGGGAAGCTGTGGGTATGCATAATGAACAGCTATGCCTAATAAAGTCTTTTTAATCAGGATTCTTTCTCAGATCAATTGAGTTAAATAAGTTTGCACTTTGTAAACACAAAGGTCCAAGTCTCTGGCTTGAGTAAAACACCACATTTACTCTGAAGTCAGTGAACATGTAAATAAATTGACGTCCTAGCCCTAAAAGTTAACTTTTATGCTCACGTGTGAAAAAGAAAGCCCATGTAACTCTATACTGCCCCCAGTCAATGTACATAGAGTATGTGATACTGCTTTGTATGCATGCATTTCTCTTTCCATCTAACAACCTTTGAACACAAGTCACAGCCAAGGATGCTGTATCTGTCAGTAAATTTCAACCAAACATAAAAAAAAAAAGGATGTTTCAAAGGTGAGAGTTTCCTGTACGTTTGAAGAAAGTGAGTGAGGAAGGAGACAGACTGTATGTATGGATAGTACTCTGAATGCTTTTTTGAGTACTAATGTTTAAGCAAATTTCCATTTTCCCACTCTTACTGTGTGTAATTTTGTGTCGTGCGGTGGTCTCAGTGTGTACAAATGGGTTTCCTTTCAGATGAAACTGAACTGGGAGATGCTTTCTGGGACTGTCTTTAATGTACTTCAGTCACATATGGGAATATAGTCCATGAAATGAGGCAAGGGATGCTCAAAAATCCTGAAACGAAGACAGCAGAGACTGTGATGTCTTGTTCCTCTCTACAGACCTGCTCCTATTAGTCTGAACTTGCTTGCTAAGACAGACCCAGCCATCAGGTCCCTGCTCAAGGCATCCCATCCTAGTTGACATCAAACAGTCTGTCAGATGATAAGTGCTCCAGCTTCAGGAAAGCTTCATCTGTAGTTCATGCCTTCCTAGGTGCTGGGGAGCCCAGTCTTTCACCAAAGTGTGTCTCTGTTGATTGAACCTCAGCAGGGAGGTCCCATGGAAAGCAAGCAGGCCCCCTGAGGTCTGGTGTTCACAGGACTACCTGTCTAATAGAAACAGCTCTGATTCCAGTTTGGGATTGATACAAGTATAACTGCTAGAAAAATCTGGCCCAGGAGTCTGGATCATTGCAGTTGTTCTTATGCATTAAAAAAACATTTCAGCAACACATTTCGTGTTTGCAAGACTGTACTCCCTCAAGGATTCGCAATTGAATGTCGCAGCATTATAATTAGACATGAGAATTGGTAAGTAAATATGAGAAGTTTGCCTTTGATGGCCATCCTGAGTGTCAAGGACCATAGCCTTTTAAAAATACAGGCATAACAGCATCATTCTTAGCATCACCACCAAGGAAATGAATCTGTGTTTCTTAATACAACCATTGACTTGACAAGATTTTTCAGGCTTACCCAAAATTTGGGTGTATCTTTTCCTTATTTCTCTTGTTAAAGAGAAGGTAAGTCTGCCTTGTGCTCCAGTAAGTGTAATAATCTAAATTCCCAGTACAGACAGACCTGGGAAAGAAAGACATTCTTCTTTTTCCTTGACTGTTTCTACATAGACTACAGAGGTCAGAGCAGCCAGTCATAACAATTCAGATGCTATTGTGGCTAAAGTGACTTCATAAAAGAGGCTGGAAGCATCTTCTTATGTTTTATTTTTTTTACCTTTTTGTCGTTGTTGTTGTTACTTATTTAATGAAGTAAGAAAGATAAGTTATTTTCATGCCAAAGACGCAAAGTAAAAAAGCAAGATTGGTTAATAATTTCTGCCTACTTCCAACACCATTTGCAAATACTGTCCCCCTAGAATTTCACACCTAACAGGTTTTATAAAAAATTAAACTTCTAGATATCATTGCTTAATTTTTTATCACACATGATGCGTCTGGCAGAGGAAAAGCCCATAGCCCGCCCAGGGACATCACACTGGCTCTGCAGTTGTGCCGTATAAGCACAGCAGCTACTGCTTCCACTTTCTGGTGGAAACATTCCCATCTTCTCACAGAAATCTAGCATAGCAAATCTACTTCTTCTGTTAAAAGTGTTTTGCCTTTATTTTCTGCTATGACAACAATTCGTGTTTTCTCACATATTTGTCCAGTTAAAGTTACAACTATTACAAAGCCATGTCTGGCTTCTCTGTCTCTGGCGTTTTACAAAGCAATTCACCACTAGGATGGGAAACCCAGGATGGTCTACTGAAGAGCTGATAAAAATATGTCTAAATTTGGTTACACATAGAGTCAGAAAAGAAAAACAAAGGAAACCTCCTGGGTTATCATCTTCTGCATTCCTTCTTCCCGTGCTTAATGGCAAGAATAAACCTGAGGACTGTTTCAGAAGGCCAGATGTTTTTGCCTCAATTTTCGATAAAGTCATCTGGACCTAGAGATCCTTCCTGTCATGCTATGTGAGAGTCCAGATAAGAACTACAGCAATGTGTCTCCTAATATAATGCTCTGCCAGTGAGCAGAAAGGAAATCTGGGAAGGACTACTAGGTAGTTCAGAGAAAAATTCAACATAGATTATTAACCTGTTTTTTAGGCTTGTTGTAAAATTGGATGTGGAATGTTCATGAGAGGGAAATTTATCTCATGAATAGTATTTGAATTTTTCCATTTAAGCACAACCACTATCCATTTATTTAAATGTTTAAAAGAGAGAGAGAGCAAGAAATTATTTCCAGTTCCCTCATTCAAATTTTTATTTCACCTTATCTGAAAGACCTTCAAGGGAAAATGAACTTGAATCCACTCTTTTGTAAAAGTGGTAATTGATAAACTGCTTTGAACTTCACAGCCATTCTCAGGAGCTATCTGAATACTGTCTGAAAATGAAATAGGACATTAAAGATATTTCTTCTAAAGAGAACACCTGAATTTTGTCACTGAAGTTATGTAGCCTAAATTAATTTGCTTGGCAAGGTGTTAGCTAACATAGGATCACTTGTAATGTTGATATTTTTATCTTCACAAACCTACATAAACCTACAATCCATGTAGCTTAAATTGTTGCTTCAGTGAAATGCATTAGCCTATCCCTTCTGAGGGTGGTGTATATGTTAAATATCTATACTCATACTCTAGATTAAATTTCATAATCAGTAAGAGGCAAGAAGCTTTAAGAAATAGACTTGACAAGGAGGGTGCCCGGAAGCTTTTAAAAAATTATGTTCCTTGTTAATATGTTTAAAGACTGTCACCATGAGCAAAAAAGCACAGACATAGAAGTTTCAAATAAATTCTGTCTCTGCCCTGTAAAGACCAGCCTGTTCACAGCAGAGCCAGGACAGGAGACATGCCTGAGGTAGCTGATGATCACAGGTGAGTGTCTCTCACAGGAAAACTGCACTTGAAGCCCCAGTCTTGATGTGAGGCAAGGACCCAAGTGCTCCAGTTGCAAATCTGGCATGAGGAATAGTGGTGAGAGAAAAAACAGGGGAAAACAAACAGCAACTGGCTGTTTGCCGAGGGATGCTCTTCACAAGGAAATTCTTAAGTCCTCTGGATGCCTCCATAAAGCTGATGTCTTTACAGTGCTTCAGAAGTCTCGGAGGTTGTTGGGGAAACTGCCTTGCTTCCACTTTCAGCACTTTCAGAAACTGGTAATGCTGTATTCCTTGGCAAAAAACATTTTTTTTCTTTTTTTTTTTTTTTTCCCTTCTAGGGGGTCAAACAGATGCCATTTTGGATCCCAGAGATTCACAAACCCTAACTTCCATCATTTTTGTAGATTGCTAACACTGTTTACCATTACAACCAGGATGGGAATTGTGGAGAGAAGGCTCAGGCAGTACCAAACAAGAGAAACCAGTAATTGTAAAAATCTGTGCTGCAAGCATCTCACAAAGTACTAAAGGTTGGTGGTAGTTGAGTGCCTTGCTCACTGCTGGCTGCAAGACTCTGAGCTCTGCCTCTGCACAGCCTGGCTCTTAGTTGATGTGTTTTTTTCATTTAGAATTTATTTTCTTGCGCTGGGTTCTTTTCCAGGTTCTCTAAAATAATCTCTTCTGGATAATCTGATTGCTAAAATGATCTGAAATGCATTAGCCAAAGACAGTGTAAAGAAGACAGTGCAAGCACACTAGTTCTGCATGTTGTCTAGTAAAATGAGAAAAGAGACCTACGTTGCTAGAATATTCACATTATTTGAAAAAGTGTTCTCGAAGTGCCTTAATCTCAAGAGATATAACACGGCGGTTCCGTTTTACCCCTGGGCTACTGTGAACTAGTGCCACACCTGACCTACCTTTATCATGGGGCTCTGTATTATGGATGTAGGAATGTCAATATTTTAAAATCGCCACTCCTCAACAAAGTGAGCACTGCCAGTCCCACCTTTTGTCAGGTCACAGTAATAGCATGTGTTTGCTGGATGCAATATAGTCCTAGGTTTTAAATTAAGTGTATCCACTGTGTCAGAGAACCCATAATAACAACAGCTTTAGATGGGCAATGGTGTTTGGCTTCGAAATATTCCAGACTTCGTCCAGTTTTTTCAAATTGTATTGTGAAAGCAAATAAATATTCACACTTAAAAATACCTTCACCTCTTTATTGCCACAACTCATTCTCACTGTACTCTTTTTTTTGTTGGAGATGAATTGTATAATTCATATAGAAAGCTGTGCTCTTCAGGAGAGGAAGCAATTTCCAATTACATATTCCTCAGAAGAGAAATATTAGAGTGATAATGGTTCCTATATTTAAATTTTCAAATGAATTGCATTGTGAGATTAAAACAAAACAAAAAACAACAAACCCAACCCAACCCAAACCAAACCAAAACCACCAACACCAAAACAACAAACACAGCAATATCAAAGTCAGAACATTTCCAAAGAGTCTCTCCATTAACCTGTCTGTAAAACTGAGGGAGGCTGACACTTGATGTTTATCTCTGGCTGGGATGTGTAGAGCCTTTGTTCACAATAAGCAATAAAGACAAACCTGAACACGTGCTCTTAGTTTCCAATTCTCTCCATGTTGTAGAGGGTTGAGTGTTCATAGTGGGACTCTCTCCCTTTCTCATGTAGTTATACCCAAAGTACTCCAGAACACAGTCTGGAATGTGTAACACTTCAGTAATTGCATTTACCTTGCATGTTGTGGGCAGTGGTAGTGACACAGGCTCAACCCCAATCACATACCCCACTGTCTTCTGCTCTCACAGTCCCAATATAATAAAGCAAAATGTCATCTAAACTCGATGACTTACTTTCAAATTAAGAGGATGTGTAAAACAGACTCCTAATTATCATGCTAATACCTGTGAAAAGCTGTTTTTAGCTTCCCAGCTTCACAGGCTTTTTAGTATCAGACTTCAAAGGCTCCTGACAGGAATTATGGGTAGGAAGGTCAAGACTTAAAGCTAGCTTTGTTTGATATTATCCTTTATGTGGGAGCGCCCGTTTCATTTGTTAATTCCCTTTGCTAAATTTCACACATGCAACAAAACATGACTATCAGTGTTATACTCAGGTACCATTTGCTCCACCTGCACAAATAAAGAAAAAGTAGCATTCTCCTTGATACTAGCAGCAATTATCCAAGTGCATCACAGGAGTGATTTAAAACCTTAATGCAGTTATCTGTGCTTATATTCAGAAAAAAACCTATTTGTGTTAGTATTAATTAAAGCCAAATTAGAAGAACAGAAAAACGAATCTGACTGAGGAAAACATCAACATGCATGCCGTTTGCTTTGTAATCGTGCACATACCTAATTACTCTTCCATAGAGATGAAACATCAGAAAGGACTCTCAAAGCCATTTTGTTTATTATCTGCTTTAGTACAACATTTTTCGTCTATAAGCTATTGCATCCAACTTGTTTTCAACGTTTCAAGCTACTGATTTTTTTTTTTTCCCTCTTTCTTTTTCCCTCCTGGGGAAAACTCTGTTTAATCTTTTACAGACTGACCAAGAAAATGTTTCTAGATACTCACACAGCCTTTTTATTCCTCTGAGTCATCCAATCCCTCCTATGTCTGCTGCTGGACTTCAAAACAAGATTATTATATGTGGCTTACAGCCTGCAAACTGGATATAGGATTAGCCATTTTAGTTTGATCCTACCTGATAAACGGTGAAATAGTAGTGGGAGAAGAAATATTTTTCCATGTAATAGTTTTTCCACAAGTAATGTCTCTTTAGAAATATTGTTGCCTCAAATAACAGGAGAAAATCGTAACAATCACTGTGAGTGGGAGGGAGGATGATCCATGCAAAAATTCTTTTTCATTAAAATTTCTTGAAAAGGTTTGAAAATCAGCCTCAGCTGAACAACAAGGAAGAAAATCAAGGAGCGGGGCAAAGATCAGCAAGGCTTCATCGTACTGCATTAGCAGAGAATACATGTGCCTTTGTAGCACAGCTAAAAGCAACATAAAAACCAGAAGCTCTTTTCAACAAGGGGAGGAAATAAGGAGATCCATTTGCCCAGTTTTAAGAAAACTTGCGATATAGGGCTTTGACCAGCCTGCCAGTGGGAGGCTGAAGACAGCCTGTGTAGACAGCACAAAAGCAGCTCTGGGAAGTTTCTAGAACATCTCATACAGTGTTGGGTGACTTGCTTTCATACAGCAAATAAAACCCAGCTGAAGGCTGCACAGCTCCCACCATGCACCCTGTACATAGTGCAGCTCACACAGGGGCCACATAAGCAGATGTAGGGCTCAGTGTGCAGCACATTCCAGCATCTTCGTTACCTCCTTCCAGGCTCGTACAAATGATGCTCAGCAAAATAAACCAAGTTTATTTTAAACCAACCTATACTCAAAGAAGAATAAAACAAAACCTGCACTTCTTAAGTGCCACCAAAATGATGAGTGTAAGGACAATGCTTTTTATTAGACGTGCTAACATTAAATGTTACAATATTTGCTGGACTCAGGAATGGGACCAAAATACCTCCGTGTCAGAGCAATAGGTTTCCAGGTAGTGAAGACAAGTATCACATCCCTCACTTGGCTTTGCATGGGAGGGCAATTGCTCAAACAAATCAAATGGATCACACTGCTCAGAAGTGGAGAACATCAGCATCATAGGTATTACCTGAATGATGTAGAATTACTGGGAGTAATGACTATTTGAAACTAAATGACCCCATCCCTGGAAACATTCAAAGCCAGGCTGGATGGGGCTCTGAGCAACCTGATCTGGTTGAAGATGTTCCTGCTTATTGCAGGGCGGTTGGACTAGATGACCTTTGAAGGTCCCTTCCAACCCAAACTGTTCTATGAGTTTACGAAAACATGGATATGCTTTTGAGAGCTAGATGTGGTTGTGCAAATTTGTGTTTTGTGTGAGAAGCTATGCAGGCACTGAGGTACAGTGGCCCTGCCTACCTAAAAGTGGTACTCAAATACCTGACCATTGAATACAAACTGGATAAATCTATATTATTCGCCTCCAGTGTCTGTGGATGAGATGGGAATGGAAACAAATGTATAACATTGTGCTTTAATTGAAAACATAACTCTACATTCCTTGAAGGAACTCTGTTATTTAGTAAATGAAGAAATATCACAACATCTCATGATAAGATGCCAGTTCTGAAAATCTGTATCTTATTATGTGGCTGCTGAAAAAGGAAACAGTACAGAAAATAAAGTTTCTAACAGATAAGAAGCGTCCGCATTTGTGAACTTTGTGTCTTGGCTGGTTATTATATTTGCTCTGTGGTTTGAGGGAACTGATGAAAAATCTCAGACAAATCTCCTGCAGCAATTTAGGAAATAAGAAAAGGCACCAACGCACTCTGCACCTTGGCTGCAGGTAACAGCTCCCTCATGCAGAGCTGGTGGGACAGACGTGTCTGTTTGCTCAGAATTGCTGTGCAAAGCCTGACATCTTAAGCTGCATTCAGGTTCCTGGACTTCTGATCACCTTTGGTCTTGTGGATTAGTATGTGTGTTCCTGGCTCCACAGTCAGACAGGATTGATGTGGTGGGGGAAAGTGGAAGGGAAGAATGTGTTACCTTCCACTGTGCTTCTCTTTCTAGATAAGAGACACTGGGATGGGAAGGATGGGTGGTGGCCCACCATATGTACAGCTGGAGGACCAGGACTTAGTTTCAGCAAGAGTATAATATTGAAAAAGGAACATGAACTTGTTGGCCTCTGAGATAAGCAAGAAGAGGAACCAGTTTCCCTGGTTGGAACTGGAGAATGTAGATCTAATTAATGTTGCTACCATGAGATGGTAGGGTATTAATCAACACAGTTCTACGGAGTAGTTCTCCTTTTAAAAATATTTCACAATGACCTTGTCTTCTCTTGGTAAATACAAAATGTAGTTTGGTCTAAGAAAGTTGTAGGTCACCAGCTTGCCACGGACTTCATAACGGAAGAACTGCAAATGACCAAACTCAATCAGATTTACAGGATGGTGAGGACTTGTCATGCACAGGCCAAGTCTTAATCAAGTATATGCTCAGACATAAAAAGCTTTCACTGTCTGGAATGAATTATTGTCTGTGTACAAGGCAAAATGGGGATCCTCTTTATAGAAACATAATAATCTAAATCTCTAAACGGGGAAAGATCAGGGGAAATAATGCACCATGGGAAAAATGTAGGCTATGGGAGAATAGAATATGAAGAACAGGTCAGGTCAAGTTTTACTCAGTGCTATGCCTTTTAAAATTCTGTATGGAATTAAAAAAATATTTATAAGGATACACAGAGTTTTGTTGAAAGGGTTTAAGGAGAAGAGAGATTTGAGGTCAAAATTTGGGGGAAGGGAACTAGGTAAGGAATGCATGATTAAAGAAGACATCACACGTAACAGAAAGCAGACAGAACAAGATTAGGATTTTGGTGAAATAATGTGATGAGTGAGAGCAACTCATGTCCACACCAGCTGGGAGTTAGCACCTTTGCAAGGCAGGACACCTCTGTTTTATGGTGCTTAACTTGAATTTGAAGCCAAACTTCATGCTCCAAAGATGTGAAAACTTTATTTTTTTTTTTAATCTTCCTGTCCTGTAACTCGTAAGACACTTTATCAGATACCTTATTGTCAAAGGAGGCATAAACCAACAGAGCAATCACAAAATATAAACCCTACACCAGATTATCTCAGGCTCCAATGTTCAAGAGGGCTTTTGAATTAAAATGTGATTCTACCTTTATGGCTATTATAGATACAAAAACTAAGTGTTGCCAAATTATTCAGTTCTGTAGGTTAATATATTTTGTAGCTGTGTGTAATATTTGGTTTGCTGCTAGATTTTATTATAATTCAATCATACTCGGAATGAAGCAGATCACTTAGCAAAACAAAATGCATGTTAACACATTGAAGTCCCTTAGACGCAAAAATAATTTCTAAAGATTTGTGAGGCCAAAATATATATAAGCTAAAAGCAGAAGGAAGTTCACAGACTAAAAATTAAAATATTCATGTGATAATGTGCTTCTAAGAATCAAAGAGGACATAAAGTAACAGGAAAGAAAGGGAACTACTCTGTGAGAAAATACAAACAAAAGGACAAATTATAGTCCTACGCTGTTTATTTGAACAAACCAGTGGGCCGTTCATACAAATAACTTCCTTAAAAACATAGGTTGATGATTCCACTTGAAAGTGAACAGAGAAATAATGGTAGCCCCCCAATTAGTCATTCTTTACTTATTAGAACTTCTTCATCATATTGTCAAATTGCATCAATAACTTTCTGGACAAATGGAAATAACAATAGGTGGAATAATAGTGATGCAGAAAATGGGAAAAGAAAAAAAAAAAAAGGTGTTTTACAAAGATACAGGAAGATGAGCTATTTTTAATATCTGGAAAGATTTGTATGCAATTATCCATGATAAAAATAGGGAAGGTAGATCTTGGTTTTATGCCATAAAAGCAAAACAAACAAAAAAAACAACAGAAAGGAAAAATACTGCCCAGGAGGCCTCTGATAATTTTTTTTTTTTCAATTTAATGAACACCCACCTAAAATTTATTCAATTCATTTTTAAATTGGAGCACTGAAAAAGGCAGATCATATTTCCAACATTCAGAATAGGATTTTTATACTGTACTATGGCTACAACAAGATAGCAAAATCGATTGATATCATCATTTACCAGGAATATCCTTAAGCAAAGGATAAAATAACACTTTCTCACAGCCTAGGTGCAAGCCTGCAAAAAAATCAAATGTTTGCTCCAATAGAAGCACAACAATTTATACCAGCCTGGGATAACACCTGTAATGCTTTGCATGTCTAGAGAGAGATTAGGTTATTTTAGGAATTCTGTGAATCACGAACTGATTAAATAAAGGAAAATAAAATTTTCCTGTATGTGATGGAAATAGCAAGAAGGAAAACATGCTCTTCACAGATCTCATAAAAGTAGGATCATGTTTAAAATGTTTTCTCAGCGTTTTCTAGAACATCTTTCATATGATACAAGGAAATCTGTGTTTACTTCCTAACAGATGTTACATATTTGAAAGTGGATTAAAAATACTTTTGGGTATAAAGTTTGATATAGAAAGTGACAAACATACAAGATAGAAATCACAATGACTTTTATGTATCCTAGTGCTAATTGCTACCTTCTGCCATAATTTTGATTCTATGGTTTTAGACCTTACCTGCTAATATTTTGGTTGTTTCTGTACTGTATTGTAAAGTAAGAATGTTGGTTTTATCATCATTAAGTTAGTAATTTCTTCTACTAAAATTTCTATGAAGATGACTAATGTCTGATGCAGTTGGATGCAGGCTCTAATAAAGTCCAAGTAAATAACACATTTTTTTGTCCCCAACACAAATGCGCCAGCTGCTTTTTCACTTTTCCTCGAGGCTAAAGGTTTATCCTTTTTTTTTCTTTCTTGTTATTATGCTCCAGTGTTCAAAAGGTAGAACTGTGCTAGGCGTAATAACATCTATTAAGCTCATGGTGTGTTCAGACTGTTACTAACCACCCCAGGGCTCCTGCTTTTCCCTGATGTCCACCTGAGGTTGTCCTACCACAGTGACCTTGGATTCACTGCAGGCTTAGTGAGCACTCTCTTGTTGGAGACTTGTGGTGGAACAACTTCTCATTAAGGATAAAGTTCTGCCATCTGTCACAGGCCTCATGTAAACAGCTGAACCAAAACATCTTGGCTTCCCCAGATCCTGAGTGCTTCCAACAAAAGTCAGGTCATGACTAATGACAGACAGAAAAAAAAAAATACTAGGCAAAAGGCCATTGAAAACAGAATAATTTAAGGCATCCTCACAAAGTGCTAAACAAGAAGCAGAAAAGCGTATGGATAGAAGTAATCGCAGCAGCTCCCCTTTTTCTTCTTTGCTTGATATACATTTTTGGGTGACTTGGCAGTATTTATCAAGCACATGTACTGTACCACAAATAGTCTGGGAATGATACACAGCTTCCCAGCTCTGTGTAGCTGGTTTCTGTATGAGGCACCTATGCAACTCTCAGTGCAGATCTGTCAACTTATATTGCACTCTTTGGGGTTTTCTAACAGTATGAACACAACTAATATACACAATTTTGGGAACATGCTGTAGTTTGAGAAGTGCAAATGCGGTGAAAACACACTGAGGTGGGTCACAGAATCTTTTAGCACTTGGAACTTGGACCCTATGCCTTCTCGCTAGCAAATCCAAGTCTTTCTACAGGCTGGCTCTCAGGCTGTGAGGTGGGAAGTGAGCAGAGGGTGCAGGGGACAGCAGGCTGAGGGGACAGGTTACAGAGACAGGTATCTGGGGTGGGAAATGGCAGAGAAGCTTGTACTGCACTACGGAGTGGGTGAGGTGAGACGGGAAAGGGATGGTGCAGGGCTTGTATGGATCTCATCAAGAAAGGCCTGACAAAAAATGGCTTAATAGAATAGCAGGTTTTGTAAGGTAGGATAAGAAGAGGAATATAGACAGTGAGTACATCTCATGTCCCTTCAGATGTTGGGCACCGCGCATGTGTGCAGCATCAGACAGGGCCCAAATGGATTTCCCCACAGCACGCTGCACAGAGCAGGTTCTGTCCATGGAGGGATGATCTCCCTTGTTTGGACATTTGTGCTACTACAGGATTTCCTCATAAGAAAACAACCCTATTCCTAAAGGACATTCACAAGAGAACTTCTTGCTGCACAGTTACATAAAGTCGAGGATGCTCAGGAGGTGAAATTGTCAGCATGGCGTGAGATCTGCCCTCAGGTGGGTCTGTGACCATGCTGTGGCTGAAATGACTCCAAGGCCAGGGGACTGAGCAGCCCAGCACCCCTGTGCCCGCTCAGGGTAACAGCAAGGGAGGTCATAGAATCATTTTGGTTGGAAGAGATCCTTAAGATCATTGAGTCCAACCATAACGTAACTCCAGCACTAAACTATTTCCCAAAGAACCTAATCTAAACACTTTTTAAACACCTCCAGGGATGGTGACTCCACCACTTCCCTGGGCAGCCTGTTCCGATGCCTGACAACGCTTTCTGTGAAGAGTTTTTTCCTTATGTCCAATCTAAACCTCCCCTGGCTCAGCTTGAGGCCATTTCCTCTTGTCCTATCACTTGCTACTTGGGAGAAGAGACCAACACCCTCCATGCTACAACCTCCTTTCAGGTAGTTGCAGACAGCGATCAGGTCTCCCCTCAGCCTCCCTTTCTCCAGGCTAAACAGCCCCAGTTTCCTCAGCTGCTCCTTATCAGACTTGTGCTCCAGGCCCCTCATGAGCATCATCGCCCTCCTCTGCCCTCTCTCTAGTACCTCAATGTCTTTCTTTTGATGAGGGGCCCAAAACTGAACACAGGATTCAAGGTGCAGCCTCACTAGTGCCAAGTACAGTGTTACAACCACTTACCTAGTCCTGCTGGCCACACTATTCCTGATACAAACCAGGATGCTATTGGCCTTTTTGGCCACCTGGGCACACTGCTGGCTCATGTTCAGCTGGCTGTCATTCAACATTTCCCCCCACCCCCCAATCCCTTTCTGCCAGGCAGCTTTCCAGCCACTCTTCCCCAAGCCTGTAGCATTGAATAGGGTTGTTGTGACCCAAGTTGCTCGCTCCTCCATGGGCAGCCCTCTACTGGGCAGGAGAGCTGCACTCCACCCCTTGATCTGCATCCAATTTACCTTTCTCAATGGTATTATAAGTTATGGATTACACAACTAGGCTGTCCAGTGAACAGATGGTTATCCAACAGGCTAGAAGGTCATCTCTGTCATAGCACCCACCAGTGCAGCTCAGACTCATGTGAGGCAGCAAGTTCCTACACAGCTGCTCATGCTAACGAATGAGCTGCTTGAGCCCACATACGAGGCCTGGTGGAGCAGCTGTGTTCAGGATCTCTACTGCCTGGAATGCAATATCTTCTGCAAAGTGCCCAATGCAGAGGTCAGGCCAACAGAGAAGGGAATAGAAGAGAGGAAAAGCAGACAGGATGGAAAAAAAGTTTGTAGACAGTAAGGACAGACTAGGAATAGAGAGGGATATCTGTAGGGAGAAGATGGAGTAGCAGAGCTGAACACACTCAGAATTCAATGGCTACAGAAAACACACTCAGCTATCAGAACAACCGTGAGAATCGTGCAATGGTTTAAGCTGGATGTGATCTTTGAAGGTCCAACTCCTGCTATCGAAAGAAAGTCTGCTGAAAGAAAGGATAAATTGCACAGTCAGGAAAACATTTCATAAAGCAGGTGACAAGCAGCAAACAGATATGACAGTTTGTGCAGCAGTTTGTGCAGAAGGGCACACAGTGACTCTGCTCTGGATGGCATCCATGTCCTCAGCAAAGGTGGTGATGCACTGCAGTCCCCAGCAAACACTGGAGCAACTTCCCTGTAGCAGAATCACAGCATAGCTGAGTTTGGAAGGGACCTCTGAAGGTCGTCTGGTCCAATCTCCCTGCTCAAGCAGGGCCAGAGGCCTCAGCACAGACAGAGCTCCAGGAGGTTGCAACTCTCCATGTCTTGGGCTGCAGGAAATGCATAAGGCCTCTCATGGACTCTGGGGCATGAGGAGATGGTCTTCTAGCCTGTAGGACATGTGTGCTCATTCAGGATCTGTGTCAGCAAGCCAAGGACCTGTATGAGGTCAGCAGACTGTGCAGCATCAGAGATGACAAGAAAGAGAAGGACTGGATCTTCTCTGAGACGCCGCAGCTTCAAGAACCTGAAGTGAGAGACTGGAATAGAGCGGGTGGATGCAGGTTTCTTCATCTATAGAATATGGTCTGAAGGAAAATAAAAGTATTACTCTTGCTGGTTACATGGGAGGTGGACTTTTTGGACAGAAGAAATGGGAGAACTGAGGAAGGAACAATGAGGAATGTTGCAGTTCAGCATACCAGTATTCCTTAGTGAAATGACAATTTTTCATTTACTCAAAATGAGGTAAAAATCCACTCTAGCCTTGTGTGAGTTTAGTTTTGTCGACAGTTAATGCAGCATGAAAGGTAAACATCTACTCTTTCTTTTTTACTGCTGACTGTGCGGAATTTTGCTGCTCAAAAGTGAATTTCAGCATGCACTGCAGGCTTTTTAGTATATGCCCCTTCCACTTGGTTCTTTCATGCGAAGCTCTTTGCAGAATGTCCTGCAGGGCTCACAAGTGCAGTGATTGCTTTTGCCCTCAGTCTCTAGACATCTCTGCTCCAGTATTTTACTTCTTTAGATGGTTATATTCGTGACTGGAAATGTAAACAAAAATGAAACAAAATAACTCACCTCAAAACACATTAGCGTATTAGAGGTAAAACCCAAGTGCTTGGAAATGCCAACTTATGTTATATGTGATCATCCAGATGATTAAACTGATGCAGTTTTTGTTGTTTCTATAACATGATCTTTCATATTTTGGCAGTTTCATGGTGTTTTCCCAATGCACTCATATTCATTTCTTCTATCTCATCCAGTGAGTCAAAGTATGTCACAGATTAAACTAAATAATGTAGGCATGCACCCTCAGAAGCATTTAGGCACTTGAATAGAAATTGGGTTCCTAAGTCACGTTGGTGATTTGGACCTTGATTTTAACATTTCTCTTCATTTCTTCAACAGTTACTTTGACAAACTTGGCAGGTTTCATCTCATGTGGTGGCTTTTTCCATTTGGGAGGTAGGAAACAAAAAGTATTGATCTATATCTTTGTTCAATGATTATTTCAGATATTTTTGGATCTACTGTGTAGCTGATTACTGTTTAAAGTTCTTTTGGTTGCTTTGGCTGTATAATTTCACGATGGAAAAGTATCTGTGTCATCTCATAAATAATTTTGCATAATGAAAAGAACAATGGAGATATGAAATTTATTGATGGATGTCTTATTAAGTATCAAAATATTTACTCAATGTCTAAAGAGTATGCCTTTTAGAATGATGAATCAGAAGGAGAATGAACTCCAGCTTTAGGTGCAAAGCACAACTTGCTACCTTAAATTTGAAGGTGTATCAGAAGTTCCCATTCAGTACGCTGCAGCTTCTTGTATCTGGTATACATTGGCTGATTTACCACTCGTATTTTTTTCATGTTCAGTCAATACTTTTCTCTTCCAAAATTCTTTCCAATCAACTATTATTCAGTCTTACGTTTCTGTAAGAAAACACCCTTCTTGTTAACAATGTTTTCTTAGTGCCAATGTAGTATGAATTCTGCTTCTAAGCTGCTTATTTAAGGTGAGCCACGTTAAATAGAAAGCACCTTTTCCCCACTTCAAAATATAATTATTTCCTCTCTGTCGCCTGTGGCATCTGTCCAGGCTGCATCCATTTGTGGGTGACAGAGAGGAAAAATAGTATCCGTCACCTGCGATGCCAACTCCAGCTTGAATGGCACATGGTGCTTTGTGGCCATCTTTCTTAACAACTTCATTTATAACAGCTGGTAGAGCAGACCATTAAATTCTCTAAATAAATTGTTGCCTACTACAGAAAATTTGTACACCAATATACTCCAATATTCAAATTAAAAGAAAAAAGGTAATTTTAAACAGGAAACTGTATTGTGACAGAAATTAGAGAGTTTTTCATTATCTTTCCCAGAAAATGAAGTTTTACATACCATGAGGAGGCCACTGTACCACCATTGAATACCCTGTGCCATATTCCCCCTTCTTTCCCCTGCAGCTCTTGAGACTCAGCAGATGTTTGTCTTTGCACACTTGGCACTGGAAATGGGCATTTCCTCATACAATCCTGCAATTCTCTTTGCATTTCCACCAACCTGAACCCCCCAACAGCTCCAGACCGGCAGGCCAGAAGGTTATTGCTTTCCATCCCTGTGCTCACCAAGTTACTGGGCCTGAGATAGTGACAAAGAACAGGGAAGAGTGACATCATCAAACACATAAAAAAGGCTGCCAGCTCCCAATGTCAGTGACTGGACCCCTGATACAAAGCCTTATCAAATACTGGGAATCCCTTTGACCACCAAAGGCTTTGGATCAGGCTTATCCTTCTGGAGATTATTAAATAACATGGAACTTTCACAACAAACCCCTTTGTGCTCAAGCCCATTATAAATATATATAATAGTGGATGTGGTAGCATGCATATACGTGTGTGTGTGTACAAAAAAAAAATCACCCAATGATATAATAGCTATAATATTAATTGAACAAGTTAGTTGGTTTTTTTTGTTATTGTTGTGTGTGTGTGTGTTGTTTTGTTTTTTTTTTTTTTTTTTTTTAAAGAGCATGAAGAAATACGTCAGGAGACGGTATACAACTTATTTTTTGCTTTTTACAAGAGGTTATTCTATGATGTGGAACAACATCCAATACAAGACATACAAGAACTGCTACTAATACAGAATTTAAGTGTAAAATAGGGTTTTAACTATTCCAGATGGTGTTTCCAAGTACTCTTTCTTTTTTTCGTGTATGTACATACGCCCTCTGGAATGCATGCCTATTATCATGTCTCCTTTTAGAACTTCTGCTTCAAAAATATACTGCATAATCAGTTTGATTATGTGACAAGCTGTTTCATCCTTTTCATTTTTTTTCCTCATGCAATTTTCTAGGTCGTCTGCACTAGGTCTTCCTTTAACGAAAAAAAAAAAAAGAGTGATTTTCTGTGGAATTTCTTTCATCAAGCAATTACAGTTATTGTTTGGAGAGCTAATTTTGATGATATTTCTAAATAATTAGTTTATTTTTTCTTTGGAAAATCAGAAGTCCATTTAGTCAGTGGAAATGTAAGCCTTCAAGAAAAATGGAAATAGCTGTACTTAAGATTTATTCAGTTCAACTTCTTTCACCAGCATCATTCAAGTTTCAGTCTTCAGTGAGACGAATTAGAGAAATTGTCTCTAAAAACTTATTCTAAACATTTTAAATTAAATCTGTTAAAGTGACAACGTCTGCTTGCTTTTTTTTTTTTTTTTTTACTTTATCTTGTGAAATGTATTTTAAAAGAATTCCACAGGCTTACATTATACTCAAGATATACTGGAAATCCTGTTACTGAATGCAGGACCAACAATTCCAAAATCAATCAGTGGCTGTTAACGAGTCTGACACTGAATTGTAATGGACCCAGTCAGTAACTTCAGGAATGACACTTGCCCTTGGTCAGCCCTTCTGGGATCTGAGGGGGTGCAGGCTTGAGGGAAGAAAACCTCAGCAAACCCAGGAGTCAGGATTCCTTACACACCTTTCAAAGTGGATCTCACAGCTGACAAAAAGTAAGAGGCTGGATTTGTACTCCAGACATCACAAACAACGGAGTTGTTCCTACCTGTTGTGCGGCATACCCCCTACGAAGCTGGCCAGTAATTTAAACTCATATTTATGTTTTTGGTCACTATTGTTTGTTATTTAATTTCACAGTTCTCCAGCCTTGACCTCTCAGGTGAAATCTTGACCCTGAAGAAGCCACCAGAAGCGTCTGAGCACTGGAATCTGATTTCCAAGACTTGAACGCTTGCAATCCCAGACAGAGTGGTCAGCCTCTCTCCCGAATGCTGCTGTGCATCTGCCACATTGGGCACTTCATCACTGAAGAACTACGGTGTTTTTGTTCTGAATTCTGGTCTAGGAAGAAACTGTCACTCAGAAAATGAATATAATAATACCCCTCTGCCCAACAGTGATGTTATAGAGAAAAATATAATTCATACATTTTTTCTGAGACATTCGGGCACTGTGGCAATATAAGTCACACACAAAAAAGAGTCCATTAGGAAAAGGATAATTCTGTGCTAAGAATACTGTGCAGCAAATTAGGCCTAGGGCTACGATACGACTAATGAGGAGAAACAAAAATACCGAATAGCTGCCTCATTCACCAGGCACTATTCATCAAGGTTGCTATTAGAGGCAAGCAACCTGCAGTAAAAACAGCAGGCAGTAATTTGAATGTGAGGTAACTTCATTAATGATTACTTCATAAGGCATGTATACAATGGAGACAAATAAAGATAGGCAAAGTTCAACGATTTACAAGAATAAGGCCCCTGACCTTTGACTACTTGGCTTTGCTAGTTTAACAACTTTAAAACATTCTTCTATAGAATTAAACAGCGTATAATTGAACTTTAAACCTAACATATGATTGCTGTTTTTCATTATATCACACAGAATGACTCATGTCTATTAATACATAATCCTTTATACCAACAAGATCCCACCCAATAAAGGAAAGCATAAAACTTTGATTTAATCTATCAAAGACCAGATTTCTTCTCAACATGCATTCCATTAACAATACATGCCATATATATCCAACACTGCCTTTTCCTCATAAAACAAGAAAAGAAAGATGAGGCTAAATACACTGTGTAAGAGGTTGGAAGCAATCTGTAGGAAGTGAAAACATATTTTCCACTTTATTATATTTTCATGTCATTGTTTAGACAGATGATAAATATATTAAATACTATATATCATTTTTTACTTTCTTGGTCTCTGTCTAGAAGCTTGCAGGCTTAACTGAGCTGGGTAGGGAGCACATGAAGATCACTAAGCCACCTCTGCCTGCAAAATCTCACTTGTAGACATGAGTTCACCATCAGTATGACTATTTTCCTACTATTTTGCTATTGGAATAACAGACAGAAGTTCACCTAACTGGTGAATTAATTTTAAGCTCAAGAAACCTTTTGACAGTATAAGCAGCATCTCCCTTTTTGGATTTTGTTGATCTAACTCCATTGGCAGAATCAAATTGGGACACGTGAAGAAGGCTACGGAGTGACTTCTGAAGTCTGCTTAGGCACCATCACAACCTTTTCTGATGTTCAATAAATTGACTTCTTCCTGTGCCTCAGAAATTACACCAAAGGGGGAAAGAGAGGAAGATTATTTTTACATATATTTCTGTAAAGTGAAGAAGTTATTTTCTGGGAATATGAAGAAAAACAGCAAAGACAGATTTGAATTAGCTACAAATTAGCTACAAATGAAGACTGGAAGTTGGTGTCTAGCCCAGAATATGTCTTTTTCCATCCTTGTAACATCAGTGACTGCTGCCATTACTTCCTTATAATGCACATGTCCCTAAAAGCCATATTGGTTCTAATTATCCAATATTCTCAATCTCTTATACACTATTCTCCAGATATTTCAGTTTTCAGACATAAGAGTAGATCCTATAACCTCAGAACTCACAAAAAACCCTAACCTTTATTGGGTTAGAGCAAAGGCCCAGTATCTCATGTGAATAAGGACTTGGTCAGATGTAATACTGATGAAAAGTAAGAAACTAGGCTCATCTAGACTGACCTGTCTGGATACAAACCCAGCTTCC
The DNA here is from genome assembly GCF_964273445.1 of Streptopelia decaocto. Classification (NCBI taxonomy): domain Eukaryota; kingdom Metazoa; phylum Chordata; class Aves; order Columbiformes; family Columbidae; genus Streptopelia; species Streptopelia decaocto. The sequence goes on from NC_138655.1 coordinate 64,990,441, forward strand.
TGATCTTTTTGGCCATACCACTGTGGTCCTGTTACAGCATTCCACACAGCACTTTCGAGTCCATATTCCCTGTTGATTTATCCCACTTCTCTTGGTGCTACGAGGTGTCAGGGTGGCATGGGGGTGACAGTGTCAAACCTTTGTGGCAGGAGGGTGGCAAGCACTGGCAATACCTGATGCCAGCAGCCTCCTGCAATGTCCTCCCTCAAGTTGCCTGGGAAAGCACCAGCCCTGAGGTGGTGGCCTAAGGCTGCAAGGGCCAGCCCCAAAACCCCAGCAGCACAGGCTGCAGTGCCCTTGCCCCCTCAGGCATGATGGGCACTTCCAAATCTCTCTGACATAAGCAGCACGCAGGGCCCTCTTTGGGGGGGGTTATCTATCAGATGAGTAAACTTCTCGTGCCCCAGAGGAACCCCCAATGCAAACTGATCCAGGAAAAGCCCACACTTTGCCCACAATCAAAGTCAGAGCCAGCTTCGTTCCCACAGCAACAAATGCAACTCTTGCAACATGCTGCAGCTTTTTGGCAGTGCCCGACCTCCTGCCAGAGCCCTGACTCTGACCCTGGCAAGGCACACTGAGAAGGGGGTTGCTGTGCAACATGACTGCAGCGTAGCATCTCCCGGGACAGTACTCCTCGGTTAAAGCACGCTTTGATGACTGGACCCGTGCATTTTTCTGCAAGGAGTCATTTGTTCCCTTAGCAGCTAATATTTCTGGCTGTATCTTGTATGTGAACAGGTACAGCTTCCTTCCTCTCACACCCACTGGAAAAAGCTGTGCCCAGCTGTAACATTTTTGTGTCAGGTTACAGAGCTGCTGACAATCAGCATTAATGAATTTGCAGGCACATAGGGAAATAAAGGCCACCAGGAATGGTTTTGGATCCAAGGTGTTCCCCAGAGTGCTTTCCCTGGACATCTGCTTGCTTTCTGCTGCTGCTCTCCCTGTTCCCTGCACAGCCATGCAAAGCTGTCTTCTCCCTCCACCACAGACTTTCTAGCTTTTCAGTTCATCTTTGATATCCCAGTTGCAGTCTGGGGGAAGGAAGCACAGAACAGGCGCAGGTACTCACACCTCTGTTTCCTCTCCCTTTCTATGCTTTCTGTCCCAGGGCAATCCATTTATACTTCAACCCGGCCTCTGCTCCAGGGCCTTCTGCATGTGTGGGGTAAAGCATTTGGAGGCAGAGCAGATGTCTTGAAGGTCCTGCTGAGACTCCTATGCAGCCTGTGGGACAGCAGGTGGCATCTGCAGCCACCAGTAAGTGGAAAAATTCTTGAGCCTGTGAGGCCAAATGGCTGCAACAGTTCATAGCACATGCATATATTGTAATATCCTCTAATGAACCCATTTTTTCAGGCTAGTGACAACGCAAATAAAACCAGACTACTACTGCAGTATTTATCTTTCTTGATTTGGTTTCATTTTCTTGTGCAGTGAGGGCAATAAATAGATCAATTAAAAAAAAAAAAAGTAACATAGAATTCTCTAATCTGCTATGATCTCATCTTTTGTCTTGAAAAACAGAGAAACTCAAACTTATTCAGATCACCCCACTGGGGCCCTGGCCATTGCTCGGTTGCAAATTCACGTCATTTCTGTGACAGTTATTCCAGGACATCATAATGAACTGTCATATCAAACACAGTCTGAGATCAGTGAGTTAAGAATGATTACAGGGTGCTTTACAGCGACAGAAACAGATCAGAAATGGGTAACAACAATACAATCTCTCATACTCAGTTCTGCTCTTTCCTAGTTCATGTGGAATCAACTTCTACACACATAAAACCCTACCAAAACCAAAACAAGTAAACAAAACCAACCAAAACCCAAAACCCTGACAAGTTTTGAATGTTTTATACCTCTGTTTGAAAAAAGGTGCAACAAAGATTAAACTCCCACCCCTGCAAAAAACCCCTAGAACAACACTAGTTCCCATTCCACTGATTTCTATGCCTTTTAAGCCCCAGCACAGGGCTGCTGCACCCCTGAGGCCCAGATGGTCCTTACAGGGGTAAAGCACCACGGAGCTCCCCGACACAAGACCAGCAGTGGAAGCCAAGGAATGGGCTCTCCCCACGGCCACTCAGGCTCATGCTCAGACTCTCTCTGACCCCACAGTCATGAAGCCAGGGCCAGACTACCCCAGGCTGGGCCAGGATGGGAGTGGAGCATCTCCCTTATGAGGAAAGGCTGAGGGAGTAGGGTCTCTTCAGCTTGGAGGAGACTGAGGGGTGACCTCATTAATGTTTATAAATATGTAAAGGGTGAGTGTCATGAGGATGGATGCAGGCTCTTCTCGGTGACAACCAATGATAGGACAAGGGGTAATGGGTACAAACTGGAACACAGGAGGTTCCACTTGAATATGAGAAGAAACTCTTTACAGTGAGGGTGCCAGAGCAGTGGAACAGGCTGCCCAGGGAGGTTGTGGAATCTTCTTCTCTGGAGACATTAAAAACCCGCCTGGATGCCTTCCTGTGTAACCTCATCTAGGTATTCCTGCTGCGGCAGGGGGATTGGACTAGATGATCTTTCGATATCCCTTCCAATCCCTAACCCTGTATGATTCTGTGGCTCTGTAACCGGCTCTGATCAGCCCGGCGCCCCCCGCCCCGCCCAGTGGCCACGCCCCAGCCCCGCGCTTCGGCCGTAGGCCCCGCCCCCTCGGGGACCGCGCGGGGTCGTTGCTACGGGAGCCGCGCGAGGTCGCGCACGCGGCTGAAGCGAAGATGGCGGCGCCCGTGGAGATCTGTCATGTCGCTTGCTGCGCCAACCGGACGGGTGGCGGAGCCGTGTCTTGGGGCCGAGGGGCGCTTCTCGCCTTCGGTAGCTGCCGGGACGTCGTACTCTACGAGCCGGCGGTGAGCTGGGGCGCTGTGAGGCGGGCCGGGGCCGGCGGCGGCAGCGCGGCCTGCGGCTCGGTATTTCCCATAAAATCATAGAATGTCCCGAGTTGGAAGGGACCCACAAGGATCATCGAGTCCAACTCCTGTCCCTGCATGTGCCAACCCCACAGTTCACACCATGTGTCTGAGGGCGTCGTCCAGTCTCTTCTTGAACACTGTCAGACTTGGGGCCGTGACACCTCCCTGGGGAGCCTGTTCCAGTGCTCCACCACCCTCTGGGGAAAGAACCTTTTCCTCATGTCCAACCTGAACCTCCCCTGGCACATCTTCCTGACATTCCCTTGGGTTCTGTCCTTGGTCACTAAAGAGAAGAGTTCGGTGCCTGCCCCTCCTCCTCCCCTTGTGAGGAACCTGTAGCCGTGATGAGGTCTCCTCTTAGTCTCCTCTTCTCCAGGGTGAACAAACCCAGTGTTTCTCTCTCCCGCAGGCCGCGCGGGTGGTCGCTGCCCTCCGCGGCCACACCGGCCGGGTGAACTGCGTGCGCTGGGTCCGCCGGCGGGACGGCGGTGAGTAGCGCGGCTTTTCTTCTCCTCCTCCTCGTCCCCTCGGGCCGGGGAGCCGCAGGCGGGGAATGAGGGAGGTGCGCTGCGGCGGGGGCTGGGGCCGCTTCCCTGCACTGCTGCTCGCCCCCTCGCTTGGGAAAGTGAAGCGAGAGGGTCGGCAGCAGAGGGGCTGCAGTTAATACAACTGAAGGAAAGTTGGAGCTGCAGCAGCGCTTCCTCTTTCCTAGTGAGGATTTTAACACGTGGGTCCGCAGGGATCTGACCCGCCACATTCAGGTGAGCGAGGAGATTCGGCCGGCTGTCCGCTCCGGGCCCCGCAGCCAGCGCCAGCCCGGGAGACGGTTTTGCCAGGGGCTGCGGTGGCTCTAGCAGATTTGCAGCTGCGGTGCTTCAGTAAGGGCTTGGAGTTCGTCACGATTTGACATTGTAAACTGCTTTGCAATGCCTTTTAAGAAATCTCTGACTGTAAAGCTGTAAGTTGCGTAGAGGTCATGTCCCTGAAAACATAATCTTTCAAGATGGAAGTGCTTTGAGGCCTGTATGAGGCTTTTGGTAGTAATTCAAGAATTTGGAGTTGCTTAGTGCAAACTTTTCAAAGGCATATATTCTTGTCCCTAGGCATTTATAGAAACTCATCGACGAAGAGAAATGGGGCTGTTGATTAGACTTGTTGCTTTTTGGGAGGAAGTACTGAAATGAAAAGATTCCTTCTTAATAGTGTTATTACCTGCCAGCCTTTCAACTGATTGCACTAAAACATTTTCTTCTTAAAATTGATTAAAAGTAATTATTTGTAGGGAACTTGGGAATTAAATTTTCATGTGAAAAACTTTGAATTCTGTTTGGTTGGATTTTTCTTGCTCTATTTTCCTATCTTCCAAAAAGACCAAACAGAAAAAAAGAAAATATTTATTTACACTGTTGGATTTGAGAACATTTTCTGAAAGATATATTCATCACAATCATACAAAGCTTCAAGTATTCCTGTGGCTTTTCTTTTTATGCTGTCCTAGGGAATACCTTTGTTCTTAAGCTGTCTTGCACAGTGCAACTCATTTTAGGCATAGTTTATTTTGATGAAAACTTTGCTTACAGTTGATACATGATATTTAGTGAGTAGTAACCAATGTAACTTCTTATGTTGTTGGCTGCTGTAACAAAGTAAGTGTTCGCAAAACTTACCAAAATATACTTTTTAGCTTCTGAAACAGAGTTAATTTCTGGTGGATCTGATAAACAGCTCATTCTTTGGGAACTGAATGGAACAGGAAAGTGGAATAATCAGGTAAGCAGGAAAAACCTCTTTTAAAATCTTCCCCCTCCCTGCTTTCTCCCATACCACAAATCATGTTTTTTCTGCATTTATTATTCATATTTCTGTGTTTTACTCTAACTATTGAACCCTGCCTGCATCTTCTTCAAGTTATTGGTAAACTGTCATGCTATGTTTTACTTTAAATATTGTTTCTTCTTTTCTGTAGTTTATATTTTTCAAATCAGCCTTCATTAAGAAATTAGCTAACCTGTCATCAGGTGGATTTTTCTAGCATGTCTAAAAGATCTCGTTTGTCTGTTCTCAAGTCATCAGCTTTCTAATCTCGTATAGCACTTCCCTTCAAACTGCCTTAAATCTTCAAATAATGAGTTGACATTTCCTGTGCCCTTCTTCCTTGTTTCTTTATATCCATTTCTAATGATTTCTGGTCAATCTGTGTGACAGTGTAGTGTTTGTATATAGGTGGTCTTACCAGGATGATATACAAGTTGGAGTAGGTGTTTAAAAAAATAAATAAATCTGTGCAACAATGTAATTTGTCGGAGTAATTGAGAAAAGGAGACATGATCATTTACTATTCATACTGTAAAATCTAAGGCAAAAGATGGAATATGGTGTAAAAGAACCTTCAGAATGAACTGAGATGTAGGTGACAATATACTTTAATTTACTATCTATCTTTTAAAATCTTTTTTATTAGGCATTGGTTTGTGAATGGCTGTGTAGGTAACCCATTTCATAGGCTACCTCAAACTAGATGAGGTTTGGTGTTTTAAAATGTGTGACCTACCACACCATGTGTTGGAAAGAGACGTCAAGTGCATTTATGACAAAATTTGGATAAATACTGGACAACTTCTGGTTGCAGAATTAAAGGCCTCTCATTTTGCTCTTTGTGTTTATGAGGAACATATTACAAATTGAATCACCTGTTCATTAAGGAAGTAGGTACTAAAGTCTAAATTTAGAGTTTTTCTTTTTCATGTTGCTATATTGAAGGAGTAAAAAGCTGGTTTAACTTGTGAGAACACACTAAACATTGCTGCTAAAGCTGCTGTAGCTGCTACTTATTCCGTTGTGTTCTCTACTCTCTCTCCTTCACTAAGGTTCTCAAAGCTTTTATGAGATATTCCTTAGGGTAAGGGGCAAGCGAATGAGAAAAAAGAAGGAAAGTGCTCTTCCTACCTTCTCTATTATTTCCAGATTCCCTCAAGGAATGGTGACGTTTGTGTAGTGTACACAGGAACATTTAATTCTGTTCAGCTTTGAATAAAATCTTACCAAGTTAATACTCATCATAGCTGTATCCCTTCTCAGTGTTTTCCTGGAATATACTGTAGCTTAAGCATAGCTTGGCAGGTTCTCTGCCATTGCAGGCGTACAACTTGTTTTCAGTATTAAATTGTTTTATTTCTTCAAATGGCTTTAAAAATTCTCTTGGATAAGTTACTGGAATTTAATGTTGTTTATTTGTATAACTTTGTAAAACTTTCTGATGTGTTCAGCTTGTGAAAAGCATTCCTCTCAAAGGCCATGCTGAAGCTGTTTGTGCCGTGGATGCTGTCTACCAGTCAGATGAGCCTGATTCAAATCTGCTAGTAGCTTCTGCAGCTTCTGACTCTACTGTGAGAATTTGGTCTCGGCATGGTTCGGAAGGTAACTTTTTTAAAATATTATGGACAGTTTACTGGCTTAAAAAAAAAAAGATGAGTGCTTATCCATTGAAGTATTTGCCTGAATACTAACATCTTTTAATACAACTATATTGATTTCTCTTCAAACTGTGCAACGTGTTAGCTGAATTTACTTGTTTCTTTTTTATATGTGTTCAGAATCTGATCATCTGAACCATCACTTTTCCTTGTAATGTGGGGGCAAAGTAGCTGTATGTGTGCATGAAGTAAAATTACTTAGTAAAATGGTGAATGCTGGCATTAGAAAGGTGAGGTTAAACTAGTAACATTTTTGTTACTATTGACTTGAGTCCAATGAAGTGTGGGGTAATAGGATCTTGACCTTCTGGTGAACTAGGTCCTTGCATGGACACATGGGAGAACAGCTCTTTGAAATACATAGGAGATAAATTGGGCAGATAATCTAGATTTAAAATGTTATTTGCTAGTTGAGTTGTACTGTCTGCATCTCTCAAGCTACCTTCTTCGTTATCTGGTGCATGTGAAGATTTCACATTGCCCTGCCTACAGGAGAGAAGTGAGAGTTGCCAGTCTTCAGTCCCGTGTTCTGGAAGTCATTTCTCATGCTCCCAAAGAATACCATGAAGTCACATCCTTTCCTTTTTGTCTTCCTGTTATGGGTTCCAGTGGTGGAAGGACCAGTTCTGCTTCTGTAGAGAGGTTTTTGTGCAATCCCGTTGGTTACTTTGATCTTGATGACTTATCAGTTCAGCCACTTCTAGGATTTCAGGGGTATTTGCAGGAAAGTTAGTTTTTACTCATCTCTCTTTCCACTCATGTAGAAAATGGATTCACTTTTAGCTCCCTGTGTAGTCAATGTTGTTGCCACGGGATATAATTTGCAATATTTATCGCTTCTGATGTGTTACCACAGTGAAGCTTTTATACAGCTTTAATAGTCAGTGGAGAATAGTGATTTATCTTCTAACTCAGCTAACTCTAGATGAATTTCTGTGGCCCCAGAGAAGATAATATTATTATTTAGGCTTCTGAAAAATGTAGAAGTTTTTCAGCTCCTTAAAATAAAATTGAATGGGAAATTTTAACTACATAATGTAGTAGGAAATGACAGCGTAACTGTAATACTTATGATTAATGAGATCAATGCTGTCCTTGTTTTCCAGCTAAATGTATTGAAATTCTGCAGTTTGGAAATGGATTTGTTATGGATGTCTGCTTATCGTTCTTGCCTGGCAGCAGTGGTAAGTACAGCTGCACATCTTGAATATCAATGCAGGAAATGTAAAATCTGAGAAATCCCCGAAATAGATTTTCATTTGACCAACTGCAGACCCTTGTGCTATATTTTTTGTTTTCTACAGAATCAGCCTACACTGATTGTCACTGAACTCTTCTTAGTAATTATCATAGAAAATTACTGGCTGATTATAGTGCCTTCAAAATGATGCCCAAATTGAGTTTTTTAGTTGAACTCTTGAGACAGAGAACTTTAAAAAGGAGTAACTGGGCTATAAGTAAATGGGTTAGGATGATGCTTAGTTTCACCCAGTCCTTGTGGTGCTGCTGTGTATGTTTGTTCTTGTTGTTTGGATTGAAGGGCAAGATCTAGAAAAAGAATCTGCAAGCCTGCATCAAAAATTGCAGATTAATGGGCAGCCTTTATCACCTGTTCAGTCTTAAATGTGGAAAAAAAATGAGATGCTGAACAAATTTAACCTGACTGTTCAGTATGATTTATATAGTTTTCTATTAACAAAAAATGTCCAGGTTTTGGAGCCTGCCACAGACACATTCTTCTGTTGCAAATCTGTATAAAACAAAAAAAACCAAAACCAAACAACAAACCTAAATGTATCCTCAAGCCAGATACATATGTTGAATTAAGTTTGTGTTAGAGCCTTTCACCTGGATGGAGGAGTGCCAGGCTCCCAAGACAAAAAGTACTGAAGTTTCTCAGTGTATCTGGAGTTTTCAACTGTTAGTTGCATGTGTTCCACACCGATGTGTTGTTTGATTGTATGTCTCCAGAGCAATTATACAGAAGCTTATTTTATTCTTTGACTTGTGTTAATTCTGGGAGATACGAAAGCTCTATCAAGATGCATTGTCCCATTTGGAAATGTTGATGTCCATTTCCAGAGGGTGCCTGATAACAAAAGCAGCATCTGCACCACTAAAGAACTTTAAACTTCTCTCTCTCTTTTTTTTCCTGTTAATGTACTAACAGGTGGTTGTTGATATGAAGTTAAAAGGCTTCAGGGTAAATTAAGGTCGTTACTTCCAGTGTCAATTTTCATTAGAAGTGGAGTTTCTGTGGTGCCAGTTTAATGAGTATATAATTCATATTGCAAAGCAATAAATTATTTCTTCATGTACGATAGTGTACAGGTAAGAAATTTTCACTGTAATGCTTTAGAGTAGTGCATCTTTTTAATGTTGAAATCACATTGTATACAAGAGAAGTGACCGTTTATTTTGGAAAAGCCCTAAAACGAAGATTATCATATTAATTCTTAAAACTAAATGCTTCTGAAACCAAAATTGCAGGGAGTGCTTAAACCTTAAATGGTGGTATAGCAAGCATTTTGTTTTGGTGTGAAAATTTCACAGAGTCCCCAAAACCTGGTGTTACTTCAAGTTGCATTCAGAGCAGGACAATCTATTATTGTGGCCTCTTCCCATCCCAGTTCAAATTAGTTATTCAAAACCAACACAGTACTCATAACCTGAAAAAGAGTACTTTTCTGAAGAACTGAAATTATTTTCAAATGAGAATTTATTTGCATAGGTTTTGTGCAGACATTTTTAAAAAGCCCTTTACATTTATGTTTTTAATGGCAGTTCCAATATGAAGTACCTTAAACAATATTTTAAAAAATCTCACTGCTGATCTTTTTGTCAGAAACATTAATCTGTAATGGAAATTTGGAATTTTAATGAGCTTCATGGAACAATGATCCGTGATAATTTTAGGAGTTGCTCTGAAATCTTTATGAAGGCTCTGTTGGCAGCTGTATTAAGATTTAAAGAAGGTTTTCTCTTCAGGGCAATCTGCAGTCATGAATTAAAATACAGAATTACTTTTCCAAAAGTCATAAACTACTCTCCTGAACTAGAAGCATTTACGGTAACCTCTGATTTCACCAAGCAAAGAAATTTAAAGCTTGCATTGAAAATAGATGAGTATGTAGTGGATGCTTTAACTTTCAAAAGACATCAAAGACATGCCTAATACTTTAACTGATTGTCTTTGAAAATAAATTATTAAAAAAAAAGTTAAGAACCATTTTCGTGAAGAAGTCAAATGGGGAAGGCCAATAGACTGCGCATAAATACCTGAACAATCATTTACAGCTGGAGTAGTGTGTAAGCACTTTACTGGCAGCATCTTAGTGAAAGAGTTTCTTCACAGTTGTTTTCTGGATCTGGAAGAAAAGCTTCATACTGTTTTGTTTGGTTTGTTGCTTTTTGCCTTGCGTTGTCTATAGAAACCCTGCTTCTAAAATGCTGGGAATAGGATTTACTATTTTACAGATCTTGGTCAGCTCTTTTGTCTTATACTCTGATTCTTCCTACCACCTGGAGAATTGTGGTGCCATAGCTTGGTCTCTGACAAATAAGAATTGTCTCCTCAGAACTGAATTGCAACAGGTGGGAAAAATGTGAACAAACTTGAAAAAGCTTTGCCAATCACACTGTCCCCATTGCAACTGGACCACACTTTCCCACTAATTTTTTCAATTTCCTTTGCAGGACTTTATCTCAATTAGATTGAAATTCTTAATACATTTATGTGAAAAACTATATATTAGTCTGGTTTTGCCAGTTATATACTTGATAGAACTTTTTGAGTGAAAACTTTTGCATTTGTCTGTTACAGCAACTAGATCATAATTCTCTTACTTTTTTTATTAGTTAAGCTTTTATTCCACTGAATAAGTATGTAGTTACCGTAATGGCCCATAAAATGTATTTCTCAGGAAAAGATGATACAGGCTACAAGAACATACATTGTATCGTATTTTGTGGAAAAAGCCCTAATTCTTGCTCCTTTTCTGTGGACCTGAAGACTGGGTCTTCTTTCAAAACATCTCATTACCTCCAGCCCAAAGCAGTCTTTTTTGGCCCCATGTAAGGCAAGGAGGATATGAAGGTGAAATGTGACTTAGAGGTTGGAGAGAAGGAGCAAGTGATAGAGGTGTAAGTGTGAGAGGAGCAGGAGATATCTAAGCACAGATTCTGTACAAGCTGAAAGAGGAAATTAGGATAGAGTGTACGCTTATGAATATTCAAGTTGATTTTTTTGACCTATCCCTACTAAAGATAATTCTAGCCCTTTAAAGGGATGACATATAGGATTTTTAAATGAAGTAGCTGATTTTAGTGACATTTAGTATTTTTTTTTTTTCTACCCAGATTTGGGAAATGTGAATGTCTAGCCCTGATAACTTATTTCTTCATAATTTTCTACAATTCATTTTCTTTTGCTATTTCAGTCCCTAGCAGTACTGCTTCATCCTTATGACCCAAAAAGAGTGGAGTAAGGGTTAACTATTTTTCTCCATCTTCTTCCGTGGGAGAGATGAACTAATACACTGCCTGATTTCTCTTGTTTTCCCTTTAAACAAAACTTTGTCTGGTTTGCTTCAATAGACTTGTATGTTTAGTGCACTTTCTAGATGGGTCATAGAAGTAAACTACTACTCAAGACTTGAGGATGTGTATAATAATGTTCATTGCTTTCATATCATTATGTACAGTTGTTGGTGGTCTGTCTTCCTTTTTTGGTCTTTTTATTTGCTGTGTGATAATTATGCTACCTCCAGTTCTGAGTAATTTTGTTTTGTTGCTTGCTCCTTTTGTATTTAGAGCAAATGCCTGTTGATTCAATAAAATAAACAATTAATTAAAAATCTCTAATACTTGAACTTCCTACAGATACAGGAGCTTGAAGGAAACTACTCTTTAGCATCTGAAGAATTTGTAGATATTATATATATGCCAAAATAACTTGTGAGTTTTGTGTTCTTCAAATCCTAGTTTATTTCAAACAATATTAGGTGTCTAATTTGGAAAACAAAAAAGTGGTATCATGCTTGCCTGTTCGTATTAATATATTTATTAATAATATGTTGATTTTTATGTTATTTATATGATTTGTCATATTCTAGAATATTAGATTTTGTAACTTGAGCAACGAAGACTTTTTTTTTTTTTCCTTTCCAGTACCAATACTGGCTTGTGGTGGTGATGACTGCAAAATACATTTGTTTATAAAGCAGAATGACCAGGTAATTATCGTTTTTGTCTCTTGCTCAGAACGTTACTCAGTTTTTCTTTCCATAAGTGCTGATGATTTTTGAGGTTCTTCAATAACTAGTATCTGTCTTCATATAGCCATCACATGCAACTACCTCTGTTCAAATAGTTCATGCATTTTTCTAGGTAATGATGAAGTGTACATACAAAATGTTGAAGTTGGATTCAGTGCATGAAAGTGTTAGTTTTTCTTATTTTTGCCCTGTATGAAGATAGCCTCTGTTTTTGTTTTCGATTACATAATAGGCACAACTGACCTTCTTTACTGAGTATCCATGTATTGAATGGTTCATATGGAAATGATGTTCCTTTCAGTCTATAAATTCCTATAATAAAACTGATATTATTTCCATCTGTAGAATTGTATTTTTGTTGCTAAGCATGGCCTTTGTGCTCAGTGTTTCTGAATATTGAAAGAAATATTTGAAGGAGTGTCTGATCTTCTAAAACATGCACATTTTTCATGTATTATTTGAAAGCTGTCTTTATCTTTAGTTTCTTGTAGAGTTTAATGTTCCTTTGGAGCACTACAAAGAAATTCTGTCTTCTCTTGGATTGGTTCAGAAGTTTTATTAGACTCTAAAGCATGTTTTGAATGACTGTCTTTCAAAACAGAAGTAAATGTCTTTTTTTTTTCTCTCTATTGCTCCCTTGAAAAAAACCTCAAACCACAAACACTGCCCCACGATGTACCAATGAACCTGAACATTCAGAACCCCCATTGAAACTAACGTATGTAGGAACCATGTTTCTGGATTTGTTCAGGTACAGTCCCCTTAGAGATTGAAGAACAGATTTTCTTCTTGATTTTTGAGATAAAAGCTACTTTATTGATAATTTTGCCTGTTCATGCTGCGACATACAAGAATAAGGTTTCTTTTTTGTTGTTGTCCATAAAATAAATACTTCATCCTTTATCTGCTATGTTCAGTGTTTTCTCAACCACTAAGCAGAAAGAAGGGCCGGTTTCTTAGCTTTTACTTTTTCTTTCTTATGTAGCTCATGAGTTAAATCAGTTTAATGATGTTCTCTGGGAATTAGCCATGGCAGAATGCCACTCATGATTCTCAGTGTGCTAAAGAAAGACTTTTTTGTCAGGGGCTGTACAGTTGATTTTCCTCATTCAAAATCTGGAACTTGTTTTCTTGCATGGTTCAGATTAACAAATAATATGCAGTTTCACTGCCAAAAATCAGAAATTCATAACTTATTTTGCCAGTTGTTGACTAAACTTTTGAGTATAACAGCAGTCTTAGCCATTCTTAAATGCAGTCAGTCTGTGGAGCATAAAGGAAGATAATTGGAATCAGCAAGCTCCATTTTCATCTTCATAAGCAAGTTTATTCTTCTGTCTTTTTTTGAAGGTAGCAAACTTTAGTCATACAAGGGATGAATAATTTTCTCTTATTTTACATATGTTATTTTTCACACATTTTCCTTCAATTTTAGGAAGTATTTTCACCAGCTGTCTTGGCAGAGTTTGCGTTCAGAGTTTCTCTTTTTTTAAATGAGATAGGACTTCTGTTTGGTGTCTGACTTTACAGAACATCTCTTTTAACTAAGTAAACTGTACAGATCTCAAAGAGAAGAGCTCAAATTTGATTCCCGGTGGAGTAAAAGTGCCTACATAGTGCATTACGGCTGTTAACAGAATGAAAACATTTTTGTGAGCCTTCTGACGTAAATTCCTTCCTAGCTGTGTAAGGAAGGTTCTCTTTAGTTGGCTTCTCTCAGATCTGCTGACACTTTTTTATGGCTTACGCAGTTCTACTTTTAGAGGTATTTGAAGGAAATATTAGTGTCATCCTGTCATTTTTTTTGCGAGAACTTTGTGTAGAAGAATGATTAGAATCTAAACTTTTGCATCCTTCTCTAACTTGTAACAGCCTGTAGCTCTGACCTGTAATTGTGACTCTCGGAAACCTCTTCCTGTAGTTAAAGCCCTGAAAAAGATGGTATGAACTCCAAGGTAGAATATAAGTTCTTAATGGGACATTCTAATGAAACTTGAAGCGCACTGTTATAATCTGAGGGAAGGTGAGGCATCTTCAGTTAGCTGGAAAAAGCTGCCTTTTGGTAAGCTCATGAATTTTACAGTTGAAATATATTTATTCATAAAAACTACTTAGTTTTTGAAACTGAGTGGGCTGGATTCAAATCCTTTAAGACTCTCTACCCAGAGATCCCTTACTGTGTGAAGCAGTAGAGAGAAAATGATCTCTTTACTTTTCTGAGTCCTTGAAAGAGGGTATTGATTTATAAAAGTACCCAGGGAATATCTTTCAGAAACCATTACATGTCTTCCTGCTTGAAATATTACAGGCTTATGGAAGGGAAGTAGGTAAACCAGAAGATTAAAATAGAGCTTTAAAACAAATCATCCCTATGTTGAGCTTTGTTTCTGTGAGAAGATTTGCTGTTGCATGTTTGAGTAGGTTTCCCCCAAATAATTTGGCCTAATTGAAAAGTGGAATAAGAGACTCAAAGATAATTCAGGCTCTTTCTAATTCTACAAGACTAGCAACTGCATAGAGGAGAGGTATCGCATTTAGTGCCCACTGGAGAGAAACTGAGAAGATCTGAACATCTGTTACCTTATGTGAAAGTTGCCAAATTTGCTAAATAGCCTGATCCTGAAGGACATGTACCCCAAGTGTGGGCAGAGTTAGTTGCGCAGATTGTGCTGGGCATGGCCACAGACAACCAGGCTTCATTAGTTCTGCCACCTGCAGAACAGTTTTACTCTTTGCCTAAAACAAAAGAAACCAGATTGCTGCTACATAAAAATGTTGAGAGATTAGTTAAGAGGCATGGGAAAGCCTATGAAGTAGGTGACTCGGACAATGAGTTTTTGTTAGATTCAGATGTTGGTACTGTAACTTCCAATAATCTTATGTACCCTCTAAGGATCAAGGGGAAAACTGAAATAAAGAAGGAGAAAGATGAGACTATAGGAACAAAATCTGTGAAAACGTGAAGAATAGCAGCTCAAAATACTTGCAAATATAACTTAGGCAATAAGAAAAAATTTGACTGAATAATTTAGAAATAATGACCGTGTGCATCTGCAAGGATCTTTAAATTGATGCAGTTTTAGAATGGAATACATCTGAAGAAACTGAGTGTGTGATACCAGGAGACTCAGACTTCAAAGTAAACAGCAAAAACAATACAAAAATCTCAAGCTGAGGGCATACTACTCCTTGCTCAGTTTCAGGGGACAATTTTTATTTTTATGAGAAACCATATCTGGAAAATTTTGAGTGCTTTTTCTATAGCACAAAAGAACTGCATGCTTGACTTAAGGCTCAGTAGTGCCTATAAGCTTATTTGGGAAATGAATTAGAAACCTCAAAGTAATGTTTTACTCTCTTAAAGAGAAAACAAATATCTGCTTTTCTTGATGGTTCTCTTTGATGTGAAAATATATGGGTAATTAGAAAAAACCTCTGAAATTAAAAATTACTAGATGTGTGTTTAGATTAATATTAGAGTCAAGTTTCACGAAATACGAACGCTGTTCAATGTATAAGGAACAAGCATGTTAGCAACAGTTCAACCTGAATCAGTCTTTCATTTCAGAATACTTTTACGAAGTAACCATGGCAAATGTAAAATACAGAGCATGATTTCAATGATCATATAACTGAATGAATAAATAGATGGCTTTTTATCTATTATCTGAAATGTGAAGTGCTAAGAAGTTGTTGGTTTTTTGTGTGTTTTTTTTGGTTTGTTTTTTTTTAATATATTGCCAGAAACACATAGTGTTAAGAAGAACTTTTAGGTCACTGTTTGATCTTGTTTCCTGCACTGTTCCTGCCCTTATTTACACATAACCAGTTGGGTGTTTAACATGAACATCTATCATATATGCAGAAATGCCAGTGAGTGCAGAAGTGACAAGCCAAATGAGATTTACGTGACTGTGGGAACACGTTCTTCATCAAGACCAAAACTTTCTGATTTTGAAGTTTCTTTTAAACTTTTTTGGTCATGTCTCTATGTGAATTGTTCTGTAACATTAAGAATGCAAATGTAGAACAAGGAGAAGCTGAGTAACGTTTTTTGATGGCGAAGGTGATTTTGTGGAATACCCAGGAAAGTATGGACCAAAGAGAAGAGGCGCTGAATTCTGAGTATGTTTGGTTAGCTGTATAAATTGTTTGGATGAATTACTGTTGCTGACTATCTTCTCTGAAGCTGAAAAGAGAGATTTTTGAGAGAACCTTTCTTATTGTGTTGCCTTTTTTTAAAAAAAAATATATATATTTTTTTTTTTATTACAGACAGGGAAAGAGCACTCATTTGCAGTCTTGTGCTGAGAGCAAAGACTGTCATTACTTACAAGATTACTTAACTGTTTGTAGGCCTAGGTAAGGGATTTAGCACAACAGAATGCAAGAACTAATGTTATAATTACTCGTTTGTACTAAACTACACTAGCATTTGAACTGTAATGGTTATTTCGGACATTTAAGTCATCCTGGGATAAAAAAAATGTCATGAAAGTAGAGCTTTTTCTGGGCAAAGAAAAACAGAAATGCTTTAAATGCTGATTAAGCAGTGAACACTTCCACCATACTTGAATCAAAACAAGACAGTAATAAATGTTATGAATGAAAATATACTACTAATGAAAGCTCTTGCAAGGAGGTCTGGACCATGTTTGCATTCCTGTGTTCTTGAGCCTGTGTTCATGTGTAGGTTTCCATCAGCAGATACAGTTCTTGATGCTTACCTTCCTTAGAAACTTAGTTAATGAACTTAAGAAACACAGGGAATATTTCTGGCCCCATAAGTAATTCTTAGTAATAGTATTAAATTACAAATTAATTATTGAAATAATTTCAAAACATCTACCCTTCTTTTTACACTTGGTTTTACCTCTTAATTTTTCACCTCATCTGCAGTTGCATCTACTTAACACACATAATAAAAATTATTTACCATGTCATAACCTGCATTGCTTTATTTTTGTGTACCCCTATAAGTCTGATAAACTTAAAAAAAAAAATCATCTGTTACATAGACTGTAGCCTCTAGAAGGTAAGCACCTTAAATTAATATTTTTTCCTGCTCATGTTTGGGAGGTGCCATGATGTGATGCATGTTGGCAAAACAAAAAAGGCGTATTTAGAGTCTGACAATAATTTACAATCCTTAGTAGCAGCTTGTTTTTCCAGTTTCAAATAATAGAAGCTGTAAACATAGAAGACTTGAAAATCTAAAGCTAGTTGCTCATATGTGTGTGGTAATTAGATGCGTTTTTATGATATAACAGGAATTTTTATTCAGTTTCAGAGAACTTTAATACTCCCTGGCCATGAGGATTGGATAAGAGGCGTTGAATGGGCAGCCTGTGGTCAGTATCAAAGATGAATGAAGTGGAATACTGGTTTAATGACAGTACTGCTGTTTTACCCCTCCAACAGATGGGTTTGATGCACTGTAGTGCCTAAGCTCTTGTGGCTGTGATTTTTTTTCTGAGATGGTGATAAAAATATTAAAGATCAAGATAGAACTTTGTCTTATTAAAACATAAGCATTGTTGAACCTGTGCTACAGTTATATTTTAGTTGTCATAATTATGGATACAGTAGGATTGATGCAGAACACTTACACCTTATGTTTGCATCTCTCATTTTGTCTTGCTTGCTTCAAATATGTTTACCTGACTGGTAGCTAAATGCAGACAAGTAGGAGTTTTAGCAACTTGTCCTTCTCAATATGCAAATGTCTGTATCTGAGTGAGGAAGAGTTGACTGCTTTTTCAAAGTGAGGAAAGTAGGAGAAAATAGTACTTTTCGTCTCCCCACCCCTCTTTATTATTTTTTCTTGTTCTTTTTAATTTTAAAGAATGGGAGATTAAGAGGAGAATCTATTCAGATGTTAACTAGTCAAATAGTTCTTGCAATGGCAAAACTAAACCACAATGAATTAGAGTGCGCTATAATCCTGAAAAAACAAAAGGAAAGGACTTATCGCAGCTGTCAGTTTTGACAGTGGAGGCCATAGGTAGTAAGGAAGCATATGTACAGTATGTACAGCACTTACCATGTCTTCCATGTCTTGTAAGTATAAAAATGTCTGTAGTCAGTGTATTCTAAACTAGTGGAGATTTTGAAATGTGAAAGTAAATTGATGTTGAAATAATAAAAAAAAAAAAGTTTATGATATTGCGTACAATAAGAAAAATTAGGATAAAGCTGTAGTACATTTGGAAAGGTGGTAGGTTAGTCATGGCAGTGATTGCAATGAAAACATGGCCATATTTTTTTTTTTTTTTTTTTAAACCAAATAGGTGAAGACCTTTTCTTAGCAAGCTGTGCTCAGGATTGTTTGATAAGAATTTGGAAAGTGTGTGCAAAATCAAAGGAACTTCCAGAAACTGAAGATGATTCCATAAGACTGAAAGAGAATGTTTTTACTGTCAAAGGTGGGTAACAGCTATAAAATTCTCTTTCACAGCTTCTCACTTGTGTATCTGTTTGTGATTTCGGGGTGGCTAACAAGGTGGTTACCATTTAATTTGTTTTGTTTCTTGTATTAAAAGGATCTTAGACCAGTTTGACTGCATTGTTTTTTATTCAGCTATTAGAAAAAGTGGAGTTACTGTTTTAAAGCTGTGACTACGTGAAGTTAATGATGTATTAAAAAATGGTAAAGTGGTGAGAGAGCTTAATATCAACATGCCTTGTTACACTTGCTTCAAATGCAGCATGTAGTCAGGAGATAGATTTGTCTGTGGGAGGTAAGGTGGTGTGCAGTTCTCCTTCAGTTTGATAACACAGCTTTAGTTTTCTTTTGAATTCAATGCCTTAGGAGTTGCTACTATTACTCGAACCATTAAGTATTTGCGGGCTTACTTTTTGGTTATTTAACATATTGTTTGAGCACTGTAATCTCACAGGCTTGCAATGCTGCCATTATGGGTTAATTTAGGCAACTAAGGTAATATATAGAAATTTGTATGATATATATAAAAAGTGCTCACGCTACTTGCTACAAATCCTGATTCGTTGTTTGAAGTATCTTAATTTTTGTATTTACAGTCATTTGTAGATGTAAATACGCTTAAGTTAAGAGTACAGGTAGAACCAGTGTCAGAGAGTTTATTTCAAAATTGCTTGAGAGTCCTCCAGGAATTCTGTGATAGCCCTCTGAGGCAACAGGCTGACCTCCTGGTGTCAATCTGGTACTCAGGGTTTGCAGCAAAGTAGGTTTTCAAGGAGCTGTTCAGTGTCAATAGACTGTTGAGATATTGGTAGATGAAAGCCATTGATTTTTTTCACTGAAGATATCAGAAATGACCTGATCTGTCTTGGCTTTTAGAAAGAAAGGTGTTTTTCTCTGTTTTGTGGTAGATACTGTTACAACATATGCAATTACTTTGGAGTCTGTGTTGGCTGGTCATGAAAACTGGGTGTACGCAGTTCACTGGCAACCTTCCTTTTCCAAAGGTAAGAAGATACCAAACACTTGACTGTTATGTTAAGTGTTGTATACACAGAGTACAGTCAAATGTCTTTGAATTGTTTGCATGCTCACTTGTCACTGTGGACTATGAACGTAATTAAATTCTGCAAATCATGTTTTGTAAGTAAATTAATGTTTTGGCTGAATGTGCCACAAAAGCACATCTTACAGCACAGGCTCTGTCTGTCATTGTGTATTGCATGATGCTTTCTCTTAATCAGGTTTTGATTAATGAATGAAATGACATATCTGAGATGTTCTGGCTTTGTTGCAATTAATTTGCTGTTACTGGAATAAAAACCAGTTTAATCAGTATGAATTAATAGTGCTAATATTTTGCCTTGATACATGTATTTGAAATGTCTGTTCCTTGGAACATCAGTATTAACTCAAGAGCACTCCTTTCTTTTTCTTGAACTAGAAAAGAACAAATAGCAACATTCAGAAGATCACTCTTCAGTCATTCATGCATCAGTGTAACATGCCAGGGATTCCTTGAGTGTCAGTTTTCTCTAGCTAGCATATAGCTTTAAGGCATTAATGCAGACTCTCACTGAAAAAATAATGGTCTTTACAGTTTAATTTTGCGTCTTGCCCTAGTCTTTATCTTCCTTTTTAAATCCCTAAACTCTGACAGCCTTGTTTGTGGTACTGATTTACTTGTGCATGTCTGCCTGGAGTGTAAGGGGAAGACATTCTTGATTTGACATGCTTGCAGCATCAGAATGCTCTTGGGTTTTTGTATTGACAAAGGATTTCTATTGAGATTTTTTTTTTTCCTGAGATGTTTTAGAGTTGCTGATGGCATGTGAGTTCACCAGTACAAAGCACAGCTTTTTTTCCAGTGTATATACAAAACTTGAACAGTAGAGTACAATTAAAATGTCAAAGAACCTGTAGTGAAAGCCACAGGACTTGCTTTAGAAATTTTGGCTTAGTTATCTGTTCTTTCACTGTTTTTTTTTTTTTTTAAATGCTAATAAAAGATTTTGCCTGTTAAGGCAAGGTTTAGGCAAAATAATCATGCAAGTCTTGCACTGCAATCTGAAAAACTGTCCTGCTAGGCCATGAAGTATTCCAGATGTCTTACATTGCGCTTCTGCATACGTGCAGCTGCTCGCTTTCTGGGGCCTGCCCAATTTTGGGTTCCCCAAAATAGATTTTCTTCTTTGTTAGGGGCAGACTGCTCTGAGAGAGACATTCTCAATGCAGAAGGTAGAAGGTTTGGTGTGACATAAGATACTGCCTCAGGAGGTGCCCACCCATGTCTCTGTTCTCAGGAAAGGTTTCCCAGCAGTTCTAGAGGTTTCCCAACTGAGTGATGAACCAGTTCCCTCTTCCCAGTCCTGGCTATGTTGGGGAGTTGTCTTGAGTGTTTCGCTGCATTTTGGGGAGCAGTCCTTCCTGCTTCTAGATGTCAGAGTCTGTTGAAGTCTGTAATGAATCTAACACTTAATTTGGAAAAAATAACAGTGAATACTGGCATACAGATTATTTTGTTTTAAACTGGAAATCTCTCCGTAAAAACTAATTTGAGCAATAGAACTGCCAACTGCTATGCAATCTCTCTGTGAAGCTCTAGCTTTTCTTCCGAATTAAATTTGTTTCAATGTCAATTTGGAGTGAATAAACAGTAGAAGATGGTTGCTCCTGTCTACGTGTTTTACATTTACTTTGAGACATGATGAGTGAAAAATACAATACCTCCTAATGAACGTATAGGAAGAACGCAGAGCCTGTTAAGTCTGGCATTTAAGTACAGCATTGCACATCTCTGCTGAACAATTTTCTTAGTGTGTTTGGATTTCAGTATGACCAAATTGTTGTAGAAAATGTTCTCGTAGGTTGTAATTGTTTTCCTTGTACTGTAGATGGCAGCATGCAACAACCAATGAGGATATTGTCTGCATCAATGGACAAAACTGTGATCATCTGGGAACCTGATAAGGAATCTGGAGTTTGGCTGGAACAGGTAAGTGTCAGTCTTTCTCATGAGACATACTGTATTCTGGTTGTGTTTCTACCATTGTGTGGTGCTGGAGGAAACAAAAACTCTAGAAAATTCTAGGAAAGAAAGGCACAAGCTTTTTCTTGCAAAAATACTCATTCTGATGCTGTGTTGCAAGTAAAACTGTATTTTTCAAAAATCGTGTGATGCAGTATGATTTTTATTGCGTGTTTGCTTCCTTATTACCGTATTGGGGAGTTTCTAAGGGGAGTTTGTGCTCCCATCCTGAATTATTTGTAGTTAATCCTTGTGGGAATGTGCACCCAAACAGTTACTACAGAGAAGCTGACAGGTAATTCACAAGCCTGTTTTTACTCACAGTAACTTCTTCATGGGCTTTGTTGCTAGGTTTTAATTCCATTTGAGCTGGACACTCATGTTTCACTGTGATATTTTGAATACTGTTCTAATGTGGATCATCCTTAATAAACAAGTAGTACAGCCAGATTTATCTAGTGCTTTGGTAGATGTCTTTGTTTTCAGTTGACCTGCTTTTCCAAATTGCAGTAGTTCAGCTGAAATTATTTGCGTTGGGTTATGCCAACCATTGTTTATGATCTTTCCTATCACAAGGAAAATTCTAATCCTCTCTTGGGAGAAAAAAGATAATTACAGCAAGTGGATTTAATTTTTACCCTGATGCATTGAAAAGTTCATGTGCCCTTCTACTTGAAATAGAAATTAAATCATAACGGGGTGATCACAGAGAGATGCAATTTGTCACTAATTGTAATGCTTCGCTGTGGCAAAATATACAAGCTTCTAAAAATGGGTTGTGCAATAAAGCTTGTTGCAAGTTGTTACTCTTTGTTTTTATGTTCCGTTTGCTTTGGTTAGACCTCAAATGTGCAGCTTGCAGTTCAGATCAGACATTTTAACTGCAACAATCCTTTTTGCATTGAGGGAGGGAAACCTGAACTGGAAGCCTGCAGCAAGGAAGGGCACAAGGGGAACATCCCATTTTCTCTCTTCCATTTTGAGATGATGAACAAGAAGTCTTCACAAATTTATTCCCCTGCTCAGAGGTGAGACTAGAATTCTGCCTCTAGCTTGGTGTATCAAAGTTACTTCCATATGAGTAGTATTTTTCGGAATAAGATGGACTTATCAGTCCACACTGCCATTTAGAATGAGGTGTAGATTTATTTCATTATGATCTTAAAAGTGGATGTATAATAATGGAGAAATTGTTAAGAGTTCAGCTTGCAAGGAATTATGTTATCTCCTGAATAAAACTTGAAAATGTAACTTTAGTAACCCTTTAATGTAATTAAAAACTTGGAAGAGCACTAGAGCAACTGTAAGGCATGTGTGTTTTCATGCCTACATATGTGCACAGTCACAATGGTGGCACAAAACAGAGGCCAAAATATCCCACAGAAGGAATGTGTAGCAAGTTGCAGGGATTTGTGGAGAAAGAGCAAAGTGGAAATATGGTAGTGAATCTTGGAAATTAAGGAAAAAAAAAAAAGTAACTGGGCACCACTGTTCCTGTGGACCTTTTTTCCATTTTGTGCAAGAGAGCAGTAGCAAGGCAACAGATGACAAATAGACCATTACATCTAACAGACTGGACTGAAACACAGAAAGGTTAGGCTCTTGTCTCATGTAATGTAGTGTTTTCTTGATTGAGCAAGATTCCATCCTTCTGTGTTTGTGAGGGAGGCTCTATTAAAGTGGCACGCAGCTTTAATTCCCATGGCATTTTAGTGCTTAACTTCACAGTTAAAATACCCTTTAAATGTATTTTTATGTGTAATCTGAACTCTTGCCTATAGCTAAATTTTCATCTCATGAGATTAGGATGAGTTTAAATGAATGGAAGGCCATTTTCATGGGTATTTCACTTCTGATCATTAATTCAGGTGCGGGTAGGTGAAGTGGGTGGCAATACCCTTGGATTCTCTGACTGCCAGTTTAGTCCAGATGGTTCAATGATCATTGCTCATGCTTTTCATGGAGCACTACACCTTTGGAAACAGGCTGCAGTTAATAAGGTACGTTGTTGTGGTGTTGGGTTTTTTAAATTATTATTCGTGCTTAAAATAATTAGACTTCTATGTCACTTGAATTAAGTTCTGTTGTTAATAGAAATGTGTAACAGTACAATTTAAAATTAATGACTGAGATTCTCCCAATATAGTATTCTGTAGGAGTCTCACTTGTGCACAGAAGGGAGGTTGCAGTCTCCCAGGCTCTAAAACCTGATGCTTCCCTGTGGGAACCATGAAGTCAGTGGAACAGACTGAACTCCTTTGTGGTTGTGCTTTGTTCAGAAGTGGCGGCTGAACTAATAACACACAAGTTTCTTTTAGACTGGATCGGTAAATCAGTATTTCTGTCTCTTAGCCACTCTGAATTCTAATAATTTGCTGTTTTCAATGTGTGTTTTTTTCTTTTTTTTTTTTTTTAAATTTTTTTAATTTCTTAGTGAGGATGTTGATACTTCTGTTTTGGTTAGAATATGTCGATTGGTGAGTTGAAAACTTCTGGCTTCTTTACCTTCTTTTTTTAATAGAAAGAGTGGACTCCAGAAGTTGTGATTTCAGGACATTTTAACAGTGTAGAGGATGTAAAGTGGGATCCAGAGGGAGAGTTTATCATCAGTGTTGGTTCTGATCAGACTACTAGACTCTTTGCTCCATGGAAAAGAAAAGAACATACAGAGGTACAATCTTCAAAAATTTTGTGAGCTTGATCGAGAGGGCTTGTCTGTCTTGAGTTTGGAACTAGTCACCTAAATAGAATTAAAAACTTAAGTTTCCCCAAGCTATGATGTGTTCGAAACTGCTTGTGTAAATACTTGGTTTGGTCATTCAGTATGTGCTGGTTTAACTTTAAAAATACTAGTGGTAGAGTTTTAGCAATTACATAGCATGACTGCTGTTTAATCCTGAGTTCACCTCTGGGTTACCTTCAGGTAGTATTCTCCCAGGGTTTTAAAACCAGGCTCTGCAGTAATGCACAAGGACGAATACATGGCTAATTCTAATAACCATCTATTGCCCTTATTTAACACTTGGTTAAGTGCTGCTGCAGGTAATCATAAAGAAACTTAACTTTGGTTGTAGGGTTTTGTTTTTCCATAATTAGCACATGATGTAAGCTGGCAGCATTCAAAAGGGTTGTCTCTATCATGTTCTCTGTGACCTACTGAAGCACCACTCTTCATTAGGTCTGAAGCTGTATGATTTACCTGCACAGCTGTTCCTCTGTCCCCGAGACTTTTGGATTAATTGATTTAGCAGAGTGCTGGCAGTCTTTGCATCTAACTTTGGTGTGAACTGACTCACTGTACTTGCTGTTCTGACAAAGAGCAGCCACCTGACTGGTTTGACCAGGTGTTGATCCAAGTGGCGCTGATACTTGTTGCTGTGTGGGAGAAAGATCTAGTATCCTTTCAATGTGGTGAGGTGGGGACTTGAGATAGAAATGGGTCATTTGAAAGCCTGTGTTCAGGACTTCTGAACCCTGAAAACCTTAGGTGTTTAGTTCTGCTGCTCATGTACCTTAGAGAACACAGGTCTTCAAATGCCTTTTCTTTACCATACTGAGTTTAACATCTGTAAAATTACAACAGGTGATGTGATGTTTGTCTTAACAAGACGTAATGATTTCATAGACTTCAGATATCTATGAAAAGTTAGCATTACAGCTTGATATTCAGATTTTTCTCTATAAAAATAGAACTGTTAAATGCAAATACTGCTTAAAATCTGAATTCTGATTCTGTACTCTGTTCAAATATCAGAAATAATGGGTAACAATCAGCTTCAATTTGTCATGCAAATTTGCACCCTGATTTTTGTGGAAGGAGCTTATTGCATGACTTATATGGCCCTCTCTTTTGGGCTCTTAGTTTTCTTCATTGGTGTTAAGTGCTGTGTTCTAAAGTATGCAAAGATGCACCTAGTAAAGCGTGAGGAGGGTTTACTGCACTGTTTGCTTGCTTGTTTGTTTGGGTGTGGAGTGGGTTTTGTTTGTTTGTTTTCTTTGTTTTTAGAATTAGCATTTTTTTTTCTCATTGGAAAATAAGCAAGCTCTTGTGAAAACATGAGGTTTTGTAGGATCTCTCAAATATCCCCTTCAGGTTCTATTGGAAGCTTTGATATTCAAATTTCAATTGAATTTTTAGTGTGATGTATGCAGTTTACAGTCAACATAATGCCTTTCCTTATGTTTGTGTGATGCCTAATACAATGTAAATTCTGCCTTGGTTGCAGTTTTCCAGGCATTGTAATACTGAAGAAGTCTAAATTAATTCTAATTGATAAAATGAATTCTAATTCTGCCAGCTGTTAACTCAAAAGTGCACATTGTATTTTTCTAATCGAAGTATCATGTAGGAGTAGCAGCAAATGACACTTACTAAAAATCTTTTCATGAAAGTGTAGTTGCTAGAAAAATATTTTTTTGAAGAATCACTTCTTTCATATGTAGAATAAATAAGATTTTTAAGAAAGCAATTTATAATTTTTTTTTTTTGTAATATTCTTTGCTTAGTGCGACTGTAAAACTAACTTGTCTATCTAATTCCTGGTCAGCTGTTAATTGTGGCTTTCTTGGATTAATACTTGAAGTGAGGATATGAATATCAGGAAACTGGAAAAAAATAATACGTCAAATGAAAACACTTCTAAAACCAGCAGGGTTTTCCAGATGTTTTTCCTCTAAGAAGCTATTTTGGTTTTGTCAGGTTTTTGCACAGCTTCTATTAAATGGTCTCACTCAAATCAGGAAAGGGCGGAAGTAGGAACCTGCAGCCTGCTTACAGCAGTGCTGCTGCTGTGCTTTGTGAAAGACAGATGTAGGAAGCGAGGTGATTATCACTACCTGTCTTACGTCTTTGAGAGCTACAGTTTTGAAAGTAGTAAGTAGCATGCAATCCTCTGTTTGCATAAGCAAATTCTGTCTAGCATAAAGAAGTCACAGTAAGTGCCACGTGCCCTTATTAACAAAGGTAAGCAAATGTATTAAACATACCTGTGCAGGGACACACTAATAACAGGAATCATTCAGTGGAAAAATAGGATTTAACTGATGTATTTGGGTATATATAAATTTGTGACTGTCAGTAGAAGTTGCGATTAATCTTCCTTTATGTTACTTCAGTCTGCAAGGAAACTGTTAGTACTTTTTTGAAACTCAAAATCTTGCTGCTTCTCTGGTTAAGAATTGTGTTTTAACTGTGTGCCTGTTCTTTTAGGTAACCTGGCATGAAATTGCAAGGCCTCAAGTACATGGGTATGACATGCGCTGTCTGGCAATGATTGGCCGGTTTCAGTTTGTGTCAGGAGCAGATGAAAAAGTGCTTCGAGTTTTTCGTGCACCCAAGAATTTTATAGAAAATTTCAGTAACATCACTGGTATTGCAGTGGAGAAGCTGTGCTCCCATGTAAGTGTGCTAAAGCAATGCTAAGTGCAGACAGTCCTCTTTCATGTAAATAAAATTAATGCTTTAGAAAATGTCAAATTGCACTAAACTCCATGAAAATTCTTGTAATAGTTCTGAAACTTTAACCTTGTTTTTCCTTGCTCTTCTGTTTACTACTATGCATGTTGTTTCATACGTATTTCCACCATGTTGTCTTATAAAACCAGGTTGTGCTTGAAACTAAGCAAGACCTAATGTCTGAAGATTGCAAAGAGTATAAGCAAATTCTAAACAAGTCAGATCAAGCAGACTAATGTACACACTTGGTGATTAGAAAGCAAACAATGAAGCCTATGAATGTGCTTCTCCTTAATTTGAGGGTGTAGTAGTCTTGTCTAGATGTAATTATTGTTGTGTGGTTATGTGTTGTTTTTTTTTAATTGTATGCTTGGAAATAAAGCTTTCAGCACTGTTGTTAATTATTGCATATAAATATTTATAAATATGTAGTTGCTCATGCTTTAGATCCTCTTGGCTCTGGAAATTTTCTTGTGAGGCCTTTACATTCCAGTTCTTAGTTGACAATAAGTATATTTTCCTACACTGAGGAAAGTTAAGACGGCAGAGTTGCTGTCCATTGCTCCCCATTCACTTTAAGATCTAATTCTGTTTTTCTCTGCATTTTGTAGAGCAGACTTCGTTCAGGACAGTTGCCTCTCTGCAGTGCCTTGCATGCTCTTTGTATTTCTGGCTCAAAAGCGGTGTTTTCTGTGCGATTTCTCAGAAACAGATTAACTTTTCCATTTCATTTAACAATTGAAATATCTGAGAAAAATCTACTCATTCTGGATAGCAAGAAGTTACATAAGTAGCTATTTAGCGCTGTAATTCCATAAGACTTCGTAAGCATTTCCATTAATGATGTGCAAATAACATTATGCTTTTATAATGCTGGCAGATGTCATTATTTTACTTTTAGGTAGACCATCCTTATCAGCTCTTCCTCTGAGGTTTTTTTTTGATCCATGATATCACAAAGTGTTTTACACAGGCTTTGTTTAAAGGGGAAGGCTTTATGAGCTTTAATGATACAGCTACTCTTAAATAGCTTTATTGAAATTGGTTTTTTTGAATGCTTTTTTTTTAATTGAAGTGGCTAAGCATTTTCTTTATCTAACTCAAATGCCTTCCCCAAAAAAGTACTTAAAACCAAAAAAGCCAGCTTTGTGTTCAAAAAGGGTTGAATAGAATTATATTCAGTTCAAATCCATGGGATTGTCTTATACTTCGGGTTATAGAACCACAGAATGATTTAGATCGGAAAAGATTTTCTTAGATCATGAAGTCCAACCTTTATCTTAGCACAGCCAAGTCCACCACTAAACCATGTCCCTAAGTGCCACATCTTTTAAACACCTCCACATCTACTAACCACCACCACGCGACTCAAACACTTCCCTGGGCAGCCTGTTCCAATGCCTGCCAACACTTGCCATGAAGAATTTTTTCCTAATATCCAATCTAAACCTCCCCGGGCACAACTTGAGGCCTATGACTTGTCCTGTCACTTGTTGCTTGGGAGAAGAGCCCAACCCCCTCCATGCTACAACTTCCTTTCAGGTAGTTTTAGACAGCTATAAGGTCTCCCCTCAGCCTTCTTTTCTCCAGCCTAAACAGCCCCAGCTCCCTCAGCCGCTCCTCATCAGACTTGTGCTCCAGGCCCCTCACAAGCTTTGTCACCCTTCTCTGCACGCTCTCTAGTACCTCAATGTTCTTCTTTATGATGAGGGGCCCAAAACTGAACACAGGATTCGAGGTGGGGCCTCACCAGTGCTGAGCAGAGGGGGACGATCCCTTCCCTAGTCCTGCTGGCCACACTAGTTCTGATACAATTGATTGTAATGAAGAACCATTTTTGGCTTAGATGCTTAGACTTGTGTGTGCGTCTCTTACATTTTCTCATCAAATTAAATGAAGTGTAAGGAAGGGGTTTTACAGCTATTAAATCTAATCTTTTTCCATTTCTGCACAAAGGGCCTCAAGTTCACTTACCCTTTCTAAATTTTGGATTCTTCTCCCATACCTTTATGGAAGTATTTTCCATCTGTTGATTTGTCTTTCCTCTGTGCTGCTTTAAACAGCCGTGTACTCCAGTCACATGTCTGTGCTATGTGCTGGGCTGCATTTGATGTTGTGGGCACAGCCATTCCTCCCTCTTTTCCTGTTTCCAAAATGCTGCTTTATTATTTCGCCTCAGAACAGACTATTTCCCTGTCCTGTTGTGTTAAAAACTGCAGTGCTCTGAGTTGATTAATTATCATGTATATACTAGAATAAATAAGATTGCGGAATAAAACCTGCAATTAGTGATGGAGATGCATGCTTTAGAGCAAAACCCTGGAGCTGCAGCCTTAGAAAAGGTGTTTTTTCTCTGGCAGAATACTGGTCTTTGTTTTGTCCAGGGTATGTTCTGGGTGAGTTGGTAGTTTTCCAAAGTGCCCCCCTTCTCATCTCTAGAAAACTCTCTTTTTATCACAGGGATTCCTTAAACTGTAGCCTTTGAAATCTGAACCTACGTGGCAATCTGTGTGTAACCTTTCTTGTTGTTTTTTTTTTTTTTTTTTAATTCAGCAATCATCTGATCTTCCAGAAGGTGCAACTGTGCCAGCTTTGGGATTATCCAATAAAGCTGTTTTTGAAGGTATGGCTAATGAGAAATAATGGTGATGCAGCTTCATGTGGAAACGTTTTTTTTTGTTGTTAGGACTGTCCAATGTAAGCTTGACTTCAAGTTTAGAATCTAGAAATAAAATTGTCCAAACTGTTTGTTTCTTTAGCAGTACCTAAATACGCGCTTAAAAGAAAAAGAACTAGTGAGAATCTTTCCTGTTTCTCTCCTAAGCGTGCCTACTGTGTTGTGCAAACACAAAATGCTCTTTCCTTGTCTCCCATACTTTGTCTCACAAGCCTGTAGGAAGTGCACTCATTCTGCAGAGTGCTCTTGATGAGTTTCATGTGGATGCTGGTGCTCATTGCTCTCCTGTGATGGGTCTGGGAGTAGCCAGGGCAGGATATTATCCAAATTCCTCCAGCTGCCTTTATTCCTCTGCTTTCTCTGTGCCCACTACCTGTGTCCCTGAGAAGACTGGTGACTTTTAGCCAAAAAAAATCTATATATTGAGTAGTGTACTGTAAAAACTAAGTTCAGAGTTGTTAAAGCAAGACTACCTGTTGCTGCTTGTGGTTGCTCTGTAAAATACCTTGACCTCTGAAGGTACATTCTGGAGTCTTTTTCATGCTCTCCTGAAATTTTAGCACCCTTGTAGAGGCTTATAGAAGTAATGCTGCTTTGAGAGGGATCAGTCACATTTTTTGTTCCAGTGAAAATAGACATAAACCTTCTCCAGGTAAATGATACTTCGTGAAAGTATTTAAGAAAGAAGGATTAGTAAGCCAACAGTAACTACTGTTCTGTCCATAAAGGCTGGTAAAGCATCAGATGAATTTCTTGGAGAGGTGGTAAGGATTGCATTATGGGGGAACAGAGAAGGAGGGACAAGGATCTGTCTAGAAAGATAAAAATAACTGAGTAGTGTCACGGTATTGGTAATCTGGTGTTTAATGAAGTCTGGTAAAAATGCACTTACACTGCAATCTACAAATTAGGTCAAACCTGTTTTTTCTCTACTTCAGGCTTTATCACAAGGTGCAAATTAAAAAAAAAAAAAAAAAAGGCATTTTAATAAGCTTTGTCTCCAGGGTCTTCAGTGGCAATAAAGCCAAATTTTCCTTAATCATCTGTGAGAGAAAAGTAAAGTAGATTTGTTGTTTGAAGTAACAGTAGAATATATTTTGGAAAAAAAACTCCTTTTTTCTGCTTTCTTGTGGGTCCTTCTGCTGAGAGAGAGAAGGAAACTTCCTTTTCCTAGAGTATCATCACACACAGAATAACTAATTTTCATTGATTTCATGTGGCACACCCAGGAGTGGCACTATGAGTAGAAAGGCAGTCAGATTTTCCGGTGTCATGCAGCATTGCCCACCCCATGCCATCAGCACTGATGGCTTAGGTTAAAGCCCCACAGACCTCTATTCTTACTTTGCTTCATGGTGAGGAATGGTCAGATAGAGGTCTCAAGTTAGCTAAATGTTGCTAATTCCTTTTTCAAGAGGAGAAAAGACAGGATGAATGAGAAGACAGTCTTTTTGTTCTGCTTTTTCTGGATCTGCTTTTTTAAACTGCTGTATTTGAAATGTACATTTGGCAAAAAGTTAAATTCTGAGAGCAACTGTTCCCCAACTCTGTACCTTTTTCTTAAATAATACCTTAAAAGTGAAGGACAGAGTTGAATTTTAACTTAAAATTAATGGGGTCATTTCAGTTACTTCTGGTACTTTTGCCTAAAGCTAAGGACTGAGCCCTCAGCAGTTTTGCTGAAGTTTGCAAATTGTAGATGCACTTCTGCAAGTGTGGCTTTTCATTTAGGGGTCTACATTAAATTTATGGATTCGTCATTTGTATTTGACTTTTTTGCCTTAAACATTTTCACATACAAAAGGAAAGGTTTAATGTCAGGGAGGCACAAGTTCAGCTCCTGATTCTTTCACATAAATCAAAGACTCTTTAGAAATCTCTAAAAGAGACTATGCTGATGGAGAGGTCAGTCTCAGAATGGAATTAGTCCAAAGGTTAGATTTTTTTTTTCTCTTAATTCCCATGTGTAGTAGAATAACTAAATTCTAATATTCATATTATTGTAGCTTTGGAATATATTGTGAAAACATTTGTATAATAAGTGCTCATATTTTCTCTCCTGTCAAGTATGTTCTCTCTAGCTAATTAAGTCCTTACTTTGAATAGGAGATATGGCTGTTCAACCAGCTGAGGATGAAGAAACATTTAATTCCATTTCAAATCAGTATCCTGAGATTTATTTTCAACCCTTGATCCTTACAGGTATGAGATTAATTTCTCTTGTAGTAAATAGAGAAAGAGGTTCATTGAATATAAACTTGAAGCATTATTTAGCTGAGTTTTAGATTATTTAGTACTAAATTTGAATATGTTGTACAAATGTCTTTTAGCACCTCCTCCAGAGGATCACTTACTACAGAATACCTTGTGGCCTGAAATTCAGAAGTTGTAAGTTTTGTTTTTCTTTTTTATTTAATTTACAAAACTTCCAGGAGGGTATTGCCACATGTTGATGTAGTCTAGTCTTGTAACTCTTCCTATTTTACTACCTGATTTGACTTTGTGTAGAGTGTCAAATAAATAATGTGTATATAAAAATTAGGAAACAATGCAGAAAATGGCAGTTAGGACTGATGTGTCACAAAACATTATTTTGCTAGTTGTTTCTATACAAGTGAAATATGTATGTGTTTTAGCAGAAAGCTCTTAATCTTTTGAGTTTGTAATCATCAGACTCTCACTGTCCCTTTGGATGTTTGTCTTTTGAAGGTCTGTTCAGGGCACCGATCCTTGGGTTTTTTTGCCTCTTTGTTCCAAGAGAATAGCGAGGTTTCTGGTTTGCTGTAAGGAACTCTGGCACATTTTCATGGTCTTCTCTGTGCTGTGTAATGTGATGGGCTTCTCTTTCCATGCTGCAGCTTTTGTTTATGTCTGTTTGCTCAGCACATCTGCTTAAAACCTCACCAGTGCTGAAGCTCTCTCTGCATAAGGAGTTTTCTGCCTCTTTCCAGTCCATGCCACAGACTTGCAGATCAAGTTTTTCTTTCTGGTCTGGAAGTAAAGGCTGAGGCATCAAAGAAGGAGCTTTCCCCTAAATCTTCACAGAGTTGTAAGATGCAATAAGTGGAAGCAGCAGCCAAAATAGGATGTGTCTAGTGGTAGAGCAAGGTGAAGAATGTTGACTAAGATGGTTCCAAACCGAGTTTGGGTATTGAATGCTGACAAAGTGGGTTGTGGATTGCAAAGATAATAGGGTCACATGGTTATGACAATAATTGTTTGGAGATTGCAGGGTTTTAGAATTCTTCAGCTGTGTTTTGTACCCTCTTTTCTGAGATTCACAACAACTTGCAAGTTAAGGTTGTCACCTTATTTGTTCTCTAAGGATCCCAGTAACATTAGGCTTTACTTTCACAATTTTCAAAGTTTTAGTATCAATCTTCAAAGTGTAGCACCAAGAAATTGATAGTCTCAAGCTTTTTTTGGGTTTATTTATCTGAATCTCCTGAAGGAGTGGTCTGAGGCAGGAACAAGAAGAATGTTGAGCCTTTGCTGATGATTACAGCTGCCATTATGCATTGCCAGTTCTGTGACTTTATGTGGGGGGGTGGGAAATAAAAAGACTTAAGGAAAGATAGTTTGCAGGATGCTTTCATTTGGCCGAGTGGGAGATTATGTGGGAGCTCATCTTCACCTTCAACTAGGCAGTTAATCTTTGTGTGCTTTTAAGCTCTTTTACTGTGTTTGTGCTTCTAAGAGGGAAGCTGGGGGGTATTAGACCATATCTGCAGGCTTAGTAATTTCTAACTGTTACATTAACTGCCTTTCCTGTGTTTGCTATGGCCACTAATGCACCCGCTCACATAAGTAGTTTAATGAGGGATCCTTAAGTAGTGAAAAGGAACCAAGACCAAAATTTTCCTTCATTTGCCTTTGACATTTCTCAAAGTCTAGTGAGACATTAACTTTTGATATTCTGCTATGGAAGCACTGCCTATCTACTCTTATATCCTGCATTCATTAAAATAACTGCATTTTATAATGGTCTGCAGGTGGCTTATCTGAGCAATTTTCCTGGTTTTAGAGACACTGCTAATGATAGGGGGTCTTTTATGCAAGAGCAACAAGATGTAAGGCATTCATACACAGACTTTCATTTTTTTGCTCAGGATGATCTTGAAAGAAAAAACATGAAATTGCATAATGTAGATTTAAAGTTGCCATAGCAGCAGAAAAATGGTGTGAGGAACTGACTTGCTAAAAATAGCTTGTTTGTCATTGACATTTGTGTATTCCTAGCTCAGACTCGACACCAAATTTTGAAGGATTAGTGTTGGGTTTTGAAAACTGTTTGCCTTGAGTAGGTTTTATTATGAAGAACTTGCTGAATTTTTACCCTGATCTAATAACTTTAAAATAAAAATATGATAAATCCTGCAAGAGTATGCTAATCTTTATCCTTTTGGAAAATTACCATAGAGAGTTTATAAGCAGCAGGCTGAGATTAAAACCTGAGTCTTGACATATATATTTGTGTTTATATGTATGTGCATTTCATGTAATACACTTGGAAGTCTTGAGAAATTCTTTTTGACACTAGAAAATTACTGTAATCATTTGTCTGGACACTTTGAGAGTCCAGTCAGTTTGCCTGTGGATAAAAAATTGCTATGGGTTGCACATTGCTAAGGCGAAATTGCTTGTGGTTATGTGGTGGGTTGACCCTGGCTGGGCGCCAGGTGCCCAATAAAGCTGCTCTGTCACTCCCCTCCTCAGCTGGACAGGGCAGAGAGAATATGACAAAAGGCTCATGGGTCGAGATGAGGACAGGGAGAGATCACTCACCAATTACCATCATGGGCAAAACAGCCTCAACTTGGGGAAGTTAGTTCAATTTATTATCAGTCAAATCAGAGTAGAATAACGAGAAATAAAACCACATTTAAAAACACCTTTCCCCAGTTCCTCCCTTATTTGCAACACTTGCTGAGCAAAGGAGTTTATTAAACGCACATCTCTTCAGAGCTCGGAATCAAAGGAATCCCCCCCACTCCCCGCAACTAGTTATTTAGCTAATATTTGTCTACTGTGTGTAGACTGCATCTCCAATTTTACTTCCAGTCTGGTTTGTGGCTGATTCTAATTTGCGTTAGTCTGGTGGCATTTCTGCTTATTAGTTAAATCCCAGTCTGGGTATGTGAGCTTGAATTCCAGCAGAACTTGTGCAAAGACTGATTAGAAATGTATTTCTGGAGAAAGCTAGAAGTTTGTGTGTATTTGGGTTTTTTTTTTTTCAGTGTTGTTTTCCTTTTCCAAAGGGATTCTTGTCCTCTAGTTCAGGATCTTTCAGTATATCACAGAACAGACATCCTTAGACTGAGTGTTTGTGGTGTATTTCTTTGGTGATCTTCAAATATGTGGCTTCTGATTTTTGTTGGTACTGTTAAAATTGCTTTACAAGCAAATAAAAGCACATTAAGTGCTGCTTTAGTCTCTTTGTTAATCATTAGTGTAGTTCATGCAGAGCTGATGCTTTAGAACTATGGCATGGGCTGGAGAGATTGTGCTGTAGATCATTCCTAAGTGTAAAAGAAATTATACAAGTATTTAAATTAAATGCTAAACATTAGGAATTATTTGGGACGTAATACTGAAACAATAGTGAGAAGTTCCTGGCAGGCGCCTTTCATTCTTGCAAAAGGATTTAAATTAACATCAAAACCTTGACATATACTGCAAAAATGACTGTGATGTGTTAAGTATTTTTCACATTTATTTCAGGTATGGACATGGATATGAAATTTTTTGTGTTGCGTGCAATAATTCGAACACCGTAGTTGCCTCAGCATGTAAGGTAAGAAAAGATTCTAGCACCATCTAGTGAAAGGTGCCACCAGATTTCTAGGGCTGACAGAGCAGGAGTCAGAATTCAGTTTGGGCTGAATTCTGTTCTTTCACTTAAATGTGAAATGATTTTGTATAGGTGACAGTTGTTTTGCAAAGGTGAGAGTGAATGCAGATAAGCTATTATTTGTAAATTAGATATGATTCATTTGAAGATATTAGTAAGATAAATTCTAACAAATACAGGTATAAAACAGTTTCTTACTGATATATTGTCAACATTAGTAGAAAGTAGTGAAACAATCGTGAAACTTCCCAGAGGAAAGCTGAATCTAACTTAATTGCAAACCTTAGAGCAAGCCTCCTAACATCTTAGGATTTTGAAACGTGTGACTTTTATATTTGCTTTAGTTAATTCTCACTGATATTTTTTTCTGTTGATATAGGCTTCCAAAAAAGAGCATGCAGCAATTATTTTGTGGAGCACTAGCTCCTGGAAGAAACTGCAGAGTTTGTCATTGCACAATCTGACGGTTACTCAACTGGCATTTTCTCCTAATGACAAATTTTTATTAGCGGTTTCTAGAGACAGGAATTGGTCACTGTGGAGGAAACAAGACTCATCAGATTCAGGTAAGATACGTGAAGTCGATATATACATTTGAAGACATCATGGTTTGTTCATTATTTTTGGCTTCAAAATATTTGGAAGAGAATTGGTAAAATATTTTAATGGACATTTTCCTTACAACTTTAAAGAATTAATAGTGTTGTAAACTCCTGTGGCTATAAGAAGTGCAATTAATAGTGTATAGGAAAGCTAGAAAGGGAATTAAAATATAGAGAATAATATAATCAGGCCTTAAATGCTGTTTAATTTATGGGTGTAATGAAGTCTGCTATTCTTCTTGCTGCCTTCTACTTGTGATTTTTATGTTTCAGATTTACTGAAATCAAGTATACATGCTGCAGTGTAGTGCCTGAACATCAAACTGGTGTTGAGTGAAGGAAAATCTTCTTCTCGGTGTTCTGTGCAGGCAAGGCTGGAAGGTTCATCGCTACACCCATGTCCTGCATAGAGCTGCCTTGGCCCTGTTTGCAGGGCATGACACTTTGAGACTCTTGAGAGGATTAATCTCTATCTTTGGTGTGGCTTTCCGATAATCCTGCGCAATTCATTAATTTGGCTAGGACTGGATCTGTCTGGAAAAAGAGCTGATAGTGAAGGTTCAGTTGACTTTCTCATTAATACTTTGAGCCTTGCAAAATCATGAGGAGATTGCTATTGAACACTAATGGATTCACAGTATCACAATATGTTTGGGATTGGAAGGGATCTCAGAAGATCATCTAGTCCAATCCCCCTGCTGGAGCAGGAACGCCTAGGTGAGGTCACACAGGAACATGTCCAGGCGGGTTTTGAATGTCTCCAGGGAAGGAGAATCCACAACCTTCCTGGGCAGCCTGTTCCAGTGCTCTGTCACCCTTACTGAGAAGAAGTTTTTTCTCAAATTTAAGTGGAACCTCTTGTGTTCCAGCTTGATCCCATTACCCCTTGTCCTATCATTGGTTGTCACTGAGAAGAGCCTGGCTCCATCCTCGTGACACTCACCCTTTAGATATTTATAAACATTAATAAGGTCACCCCTCAGTCTCCTCCAAACTAAAGAGACCCAGCTCCCTCAGCCTTTCTTCATAAGGGAGGTGCTCCACTCCCTTAATCATCTTTGTTGCCCTGTGCTGGACCCTCTCCAGCAGTTCCCTGTCCTTCTTGAACTGAGGGGCCCAGAACTGGACACAATATTCTAGATGGGGTCTCACCAGGGCAGAGTAGAGGGGAAGGAGAACCTCTCTCGATCTCCTAACCACCCCCCTTGTAATACGCCCCAGGATGCCATTGGCCTTCCTGGCCACAAGGGCACAGTGCTGGCTCATGGTCATCCTGTTGTCCACCAGGACCCCCAGGTCCCTATCCCTAACACTGCTCTCTAATATGTAATTTCCCAACCTATACTGGAACCTGGGGTTGTTCCTGCCCAGATGCAGGACTCCACGCTTTCTCTTGTTAAATTTCATCAGGTTATTCCCCGCCCAACTCTCCAGCCTGTCCAGGTCCCGCTGGATGGCAGCACAGCCTTCTGGCGTGTCAGCCACTCCTCCCAGCTTAGTGTCATCAGCAAACGTGCTGATAGTACACTCAATTCCCTCGTCCAAATCGTTAATGAATATATTGAATAATACTGGCCCCAGTACTGACCCCTGAGGCACTCCACTAGATACTGGCCTCCAACTAGACTCCGCACCATTGACTACCACTCTCTGGCTTCTCTCCTTAAGCCAGTTTGCAACCCACCTCACTGCTCTATTGTCTAGACCACACCTCCTCAACTTAGCTGTGAGGATGCTGTGGGAGACTGTGTCAAAGGCTTTACTGAAGTCAAGGTAGACCACATCCACCGCTCTGCCATCATCCATCCACCTTGTTACATTCTCATAAAAGGCTATGAGGTTGGTCAAGGTACCCTAGGTAAAGCCATGCTGACTGCCCCTAATAACCCTCTCATCCTTGATATGCCTTGAGATGGCACCAAGCATAAGCTGTTCCATTACTTTCCCAGGGTGGGGCTGACCGGTCTGTAATTACCCGGGTCCTTCTTCTTGCCCTTTTTGAAGACTGGAGTGACACTTGCTTTCCTCCAATCCTCGGGTACCTCTCCCGTTTCCCAAGACTTGGCAAAGATGGTGGAGTGCGGTCTAGCAATGACTTCAGCCAGCTCCCTCAGCACCCGCGGATGCATCCCATCTGGACCCATGGATTTATGGATGTCCAGACTATTTAATTGCTCCCTAACCCAGTTGTCATCGACTGAAGCAAACTCCTCCATTGACCTGGCTTCATCTGGGGTCTCATTCCTAGAACAGATGCTTGTGCTGAAAACAATTATTATTGTACTGTTGGCTTAATAGCACATAAACACTACTGGGCTTTACAGAGTTTTCCTGGAGATTGGCAGCGAGTTTTGGCCTCTTCAGACAGTGTCCGGTTGTATTCTGGCTTGAGATTTCTGTTCTATTCAGGCTTCTATTCTAAGGCTTGGCATCTTGTCCACAGTAGTTACACAATGTTTCAGGCTAAGGAGTGTGAGTTCTCATAGGATGCAGAGGAAATCCTCTTTTCATCTGTTCATCAACAACTTTTTTGTCTACAAAGAACATCATTATCAGTGTAAAGCAAAACTGCTGGTATTGGCATCCCAAGAAGTGATTATTTAAAGTCTATGCTCCAAACTGGCAGCTTTTCTACTTAGGAAAACCATTCCTGTTCGCTGATCTGCTGATCAGATTTATTGCCTGATGGTTTGCATCTTGAAATGGCAGCCCGTCTCTTCGGGAACCTTTAGAATTAGATCATTATGATTTGAGCTCTTGGGGCTTTACGGGTAAATAGGAATGGTATTTTTGGGGATATGTGTACACATGATAAATATTGCAATATGCTAAAAATTTTGAAGTCAGTGTTCGTATGAAAAACTTGTACAGAAAGAACCTGAAGGTCTTATACTTGAACTTAAGTTCTTCTGAAGCAGATAGATGTGCGAAAGATCAAACTATTACTACTGTTGTAGTGCTATAAGGGTGACTGATATGGTTTTGAACAGGTGCTAATTATCGTTGTGATTACTGTTGGAAAAAAATATTTATCTGGTGCTAAGTATTCCAAATTGCTTTAAAGGTGAGCGTAATCATGTCCAAGTATTCCTGCAGTTGTTACATAGATAAGTAAGAGTAACAGTTACTTCTAATATGTGAAGTAGTTGAAGCAAGGGTTTTCCTCTATATGTTTTATTCCAGGATCAGTCTTCAGTTGCTGTGCATACACAGACAAAAATACAGCTGTTCACAGTCGAATCATTTGGTCTTGTGATTGGACACCAGACAGCAAGTATTTTGTTACTGGCAGTCGAGACAAAAAGGTAATTAATATAAAAGGAATTTTAAAAGCCGAGAATTATTTTAAATGTATTTTAGATTAGCAAGTGCTGTGTTCTAATGGGCCCATATTCTATAAATACAGAGAAAGCTCATTGTGTGTATTACCACACAAATCAGTGATCTTTAATATGGGAAATAAAATGCTTGAATATGTGTGTGCAAGACTGTAGTCTGACAGTGGAACTTCCTCCCTTCATTTTTCATACCGTAAGACAGGCATATGTCACATAACTCTTATGGGTCTCCAAGTTTATCTGTCATAACAGAGTCTATTTTATTTGTCAGTATCTTTAATGCAATCAGACAGACTCTCTAAAAAGTTGAATGTCTGTAGATAGACTTTTTTTTACTATTTTTTGGGTGTTACACTTTGTTCAGTGCCCTGTAATGTAAGTATTTTAACTAAGTTATTCCTTACGTTTCTGTAAATGCATGCAAATACAAAGATTAAAGTGAAAATTCCTGGATGATTCTCTTTCTTACAGGTCATTATCTGGGGCCAGTGTGACTTATCTGTGACTACTGAAGGGAATATGTTGGATTCCGTCAAGCCTTGTTCAACAGTACTGGATGCTGGGGATTCTGTTACTGCTGTCAGTATCAGCCATGTGCTTACTCCTGATGGAAGGTACTGCTGTTTCTCTAATGCTATTTTGTGTTTAATTAGAAGTTAGGATTTTTCCCCTTTAGTCAGTTTTCTGTGGATAAAGAGCTTCTAAAATCTACCTGTCAAATATTTTGACCATTCTTTGAATGAATGAACGAACTCTACCTTTTTTCCTTTCCTAGCCTTCTTCTCAGGTGTGTGGTGACTTCTGCAAACACTGTAACAAGAAAAAATAAAGGGGAGAGGGGGGCATGAACACACCTGAAATGCATTAGTTCTTCCAATAATATTGTCATAAAAAAGAGTCATAGAATGATTTGGGTTGGAATGGTCCTTTAAAGACCATCTGGTCCAACCACCCTGCAGTGATCAGGGACGTCTTCAACTAGATCAGGTTGCTCAGAGCCCCGTCCAGCCTGGCCTTGCATGTCTCCAGGGAAGGGGCATCTACCACCTCTTTGGGCAACCTGGGCCAGTGTTTCACCACCCTCATTGCAAAAAATTTCTTCCTCATGTCTAGCCTGAATCTCCCCTCATATTGCCTGATCTGATGTTGCAATAACCTTCTTATATTTTTCCTAAACAAATACGTCTTACAGGTTTCTCCTTTGCACCTTTTTTATTGAAGAAGCTTTGATTTAAATTGTGATCTTGTTTTTTTGTTTGTCATGGAAAAGTACATATTGATTCAAAGGGCAAGGTGCAACTCAGTGTTTGAGTGCAAGTTCTTTCTAGCTTGCATTAGAGCCAGCTTCACTGAGCTGCCTACTGTAATCTCTTCAGAAACTAATGCAGTTATTCTCTTGATAGATATATTGTTGCAGTAGGCTTAGAGAGTGGGAAGATCATCTTGTACACATGGAAGCAGAGTGGGCAAGAACCAGCACTAGCGGATTGGACCCTTTGTGTTGAGATGGGTGACAGGTATGCCTTTTGAAATAAGTTGGGAGCAAGCAAGTGTTATTCTTGAGACTAATAGTGCGTGAGTTCTGTTTGTATAGTAGAAAATGATGCAAAACTAGTTTATTTGTATATCAGAAATTGTTATCCTTTTAGGGACAGGGTGGTCCCTGAAAGTCTGAAGATGTCTTTAAGCAAAACCTGGAAATAAAAATATTGCTTATTTAGATTTATTAAAAAACCACCACCACCACACACACATGAACAAAAACCAACAACAAAAACCAATAAAAAAAACCCTGCCAGAAACTGAGAGGGAGGGGCATTAAACCCCCAAATACTTCATGCTATGCAAATGCTTTGAGAAGTATTTGATGTGCCTGCCTAACGAAAAACAGCCAAACAAACAAAAAAGCCTCCAACCTTTATTGCCTTTAGTCATAAAATAAGATGATAGAAAACACTGAAGAGGGGGGAAAAGAATCACTGCTGATATACATCAGCAAAACCTCTTGGAGTAGGTGACAGCAAGTTTTCAAGGGCAGTTTCTAGCAGAAACCAAAGGAATGACAAGCAATATGTGGTGCTGCTGCTGCAGTGACAGCTGGCGAAACTCTCTGTAGAGAGACACTGACTATTTCACTTGGAGCACTCTACTAGATTCTTCTTTCACATACTGGCATTTGTAGTACCAGAAATGAAAGCTGATGGTGACTTTGGCCCGTGTGTGCTTGAAGTGGATTGGAAAGAGGCACTAGATAACAGGAAATCGCAGGCTAAAAGCCAGAAATCTGTCATATCTCAGTAACTGAGATGCTAGACTTGCAGCTTAATGGGGTAAAACTTGAAATCAATAGCTGTTTAAATTATTGATGAGTGAGAGGCTAAAATGTCATTAGTGTTAATGGCCCTACTTATTTTAAGAACTTAATACCTGCTGGTTGTCACAAGTCAGTTTTTCCTCAGTTGACAGTGTTAAAAGAAGAGTACTAATTATATAAATGTTGATGTTTACACTCACATGCCCAGCTGTGTTTGACATTTTGCAGTTATGTATGGATTTTTTTTGTTGTTGCAGCCGAAGTCACGCTCTTGCTGTGAAACGTTTATGTTGGAGACACCATGCAGGCAGAGCCGGACATAATGATCAGAACAGCAGTGAGTGGTTGCAGCTCGCAAGTTGTGGAGCTGATCACTGTGTTAAGATATTCAATGTCAACAGATTTGCTCTTTAGCAAAGGCAGCAGGCCTTTGAATCTGCACAAAACAGATTCACAACATTTTGTTTCTGCCTTTAGTCATTTTGATTGTTGGATTTTCTGTTTTCTGCTGTGTAAAGCGAAACATTTTACATGGAACTTATTAAAGCAACTTTTGTGCTAGTTTGAAATGTCAAGTATTTTCCTAATTCTGCAGTTCCAGGAATATGAAGTACTTACACGTTTTGGTTGGTGAATATCCTAGAGGGATGGGAGGTGGAGCAGGGTGTGGGAGAAGGCTAATGAGGTGTCTTTGTTCACTGTGACTCCAAAGGTAGGTGGGAAGCTGCTGGTACTTGGGTTCTTCCGTGCTTGGGGTTACAAATGGAGTACTGAATTGTTTTGAGCTCCCTATTCCTGTTAAACTGGAGCTGACCTGCCAGTGCTGACACTGGGTGTCTAAGCATGTGCAGTTAACCAGAGGTCCGAGTTAAATATACAGCTTTCTCTGATCACCTTCTGAACGTGTGTTACAGCCCTGATCCAAGTCTTAGACCAACTTACGTAAGAAGGAGTATTCCTCATTCTTCTGCTGTTCAGAATGCTGGGCTCGTGTTTCTTGGTCGTGTGGGGCTTAATGCCCAACTCACAGACCGCTTAAATCTTGTGGGGTCTCCCCCGTGAGCCATCTCTGAGCAGAGTGCTATAGAAGAGTCACCTCTCACTCGGCTTTGAGGGATGTCCTCTAGTTTGGACTGGAAGAGCTCACAAATATCAGTAGGTGGGACCTGAAAGGTGCCAGTTGTTCCTGAATCTGCCTTTGGACTCTTCCTGACTTGTGAGTGCTCTTTATCTATTCTGGTGACAAGTTGAACCAGTTAGCTGATTTGTCTGACTCTTGTAATTTAAATAGGTTGATAGGGTCTGTCTCCAATTCCAAAATCTAATTGGAAATCAGTTAAACTTTGGGATCAAAATTATTTTTGTTCCAGAACCAATAGCTACCCAAACTGGTAGCACAGAAATAACTGGAATTGTGCTTAACTTTTTACTGTGTTCCATCTTGAGCTAGAGAATGAGCCAAATTATTTTCAAAATAATTATAGATGAGGTTTTAAAGGTTTTTATATTTTAGCTTTTTATTTTCAGTTCTGTTTTTCAGCATTAAAAAAACCCCAACATTCTTCAAAACGTGGTAGGGGTCTAAACCC
This sequence comes from Streptopelia decaocto, assembly GCF_964273445.1. NCBI lineage: Eukaryota > Metazoa > Chordata > Aves > Columbiformes > Columbidae > Streptopelia > Streptopelia decaocto. The sequence goes on from NC_138655.1 coordinate 65,033,419, forward strand.
CAGCTTCTTAATAAAGACGCTTTGCTACATTTTACTTGTACTTTACTTACGTGTGTGTTAAGCATTTGTTTAGCGTATTTTTTACTCGTCCAGGAATTTTTAAACAGCCATTGACTGTATCCTGGCAAAAGCAAGACATAACTTGTCATTCATAAGGCATCAATAGTTGTCAAAAGTGGAACTTTATTCTCTGTCACAACTGTAATTTGGTATCTTACCTACAATTTGATAATATTGGAGAACACTTTCCAATACTAGTATGTCTTGCCATGCAGCCACTCTTGCCTATAGGCAAAAGTGAAATGTCATGTTGTCCCTCTGTTTTGTTTTGTGACATACTGTCATTAAACAAGCGTCAGCTATTACATGGTTTAGTAATCCATTCCATTACTCCTGGGATTTTTGTGACTCAATCGCATTGAAGAATATACCTCATTGTTCCACCTTTGAATACATCAGATTAGTCTGTTGATCTCCCAAGTCTAAATGTTTGTAATAGACACTTTATTTTCGATTAAGTTAGAGGTTGTCAAGAGACACCTCAACACATGACTAATGTATTATGTATGATGTTATCTTTGTTCACATATCACTTTACTATGCATTTAGTGGGCGTGACTTTTACATACGCCTTTATCTCCTCAATAAATCCACTAAAGTTTTTTTCAAACCAGCAGGTAAATCAGCATCAGGGTAACAAGTCAAATTGTCTTAACTAGTATCAGAAAATTATTTGGATCAATATAAGCGTGATACCAAGGAAAAACTGAGTGTAATTATAGCAATCATTTTGGGGGTAGCATTGGGTACCTAATGAAGAACAGAGTTCTTTAAACAACAAAGTAGTACTATTTAAGATGATTTTTTCCTTTTTTTGTTTTGTTTCTTTTTAAAAAAAATGGAGAAAAGCAAGCATTTGCCAGACACTTACTATATTCTTTCTATTTCATTATTCTTGTTTTATTGGTTTGATAAATACTGCTGGAGTCAAGTGCCTTCTTGCTATATTTCCTTTTTTCTGTTTTTTCCCCAAAAACTGTTTCTTTAATTGAAAGAATCTACTGTTTTTTATGCCCGCTGAATGGCTATTGTTTTTATTTTCTTCCATGTGCTTTTTTTTTTTTGTATATAGTTACTCAGAGAGACTCAGTTTAATTAATTATAGTGCATATGTTCATGTACTATTTCATACCTTAAAACAAAATAAAAACTATGGCTTCAGTCATATTTACCTGACTGACCTGACCATAGTCCTGTTTACCTACCAAGATGTCTAACTGCTGTATGTGTCCATTTTATTTATACATCTTTTTTCCCTGGTGCTGTTCTCCTGTGTGAAGTGCCATGCCTCTTTCTATTCCTACCTATTACGTTTTTCTAAAAATGTGATGATTTTTCATGGCCTCCCTTAAGTGAAATCTCTAGTTGTGCTCAAGAGTATTTTGGAAGATGGACTTAACCTCTATACTTCACAAGTTTCTTGTACCACCCACTTTATAGAAGATAGTTCAATGTCACACAATGAAAACCAAAGTCGAGGTAGGTGCAATCTTATTTGTTTCTTCCCTTTCAAGACTATCAAATAAACCCTGCCAACTCCAGTCTTTGGAAGCTTCAACTTTTCATGACACAGCCTCCAATATTGCATTTGTTTTCCCTTTACCATGCGAGGCAATATCACGTCCAGTGGTCAGAAGTAAAAACTCACTCTTTGGAATCATAATGGTCCCAGCTTTGCACTGCCCTTTCCTGCCAGTCCTAAGATCAGACCTAAGGGCACAATTCCAGTGATGAAAGCCCGGAGGCAAATGATACACGTCAAAATACACCCGTCTATAGCAGCCTAATCCTCTGCATGAATTTCTAACTCTAGTAGCATAACATATTTCTAAGTTTCTGGCTTCATTTCTCTTATCAGGTTGGCCAAGGGCAGTGTGTTTATTTTAAACCTCTGAGATCTAGCAGAATGCAAAGCTGATGCAGCATCCCCTCTAAACTGATGCTCTTCTTAGTCTTATTTACATTTTACTCTCATTTTTTTTTTTTTTTAAACCAACCTTTACATCCAAAATGCGCAGAACTGGGTCTGTGCAGGTTTAGAGAGTTAAGCTGCTTAGTGCTTCTGCATCCCTCAAGTGCTACTTTCTGAAATACTGTGGGCTGGTTGACATATGCGCTCATGTTCCTTGCCCCCAAAGAATAGCGTACATTTAATTAAACGTTGCCATCAGCACTGGTGCAGATGAGGCCTTGTTTCCCACAGATTTGAGTACTTTGCTGATTGTGAGTTTTCACTAGTTTTCCTGTGATTAGTTACTTTTTACTGCTTCCAGGTGTGGATTTTCATCTCCAGAGTGTGAGCTCAAAGTGCAGCTTCTTGTATAACACTGATGGAATTCTTTTCTTTTATCTCAAACCTATAAAATCTGTGGATTCTCACCTTTGAACACTCTTTCAGACAGACCCGCGTTGAAATGATTCACTTGATTAAAATAATGCGTAAGGGTGTGTGCCCATGTATGTAAACTGAGAAAAACAAGATTGGTGTACTCTCAAGATACCAGGGTAAAAATCTAAACCAAATTTACAAATATGGAACTAAAGTTCTCACAAAATGCCAACACTCACCTCATATTTTGCCTTTCTGCAATTAATGCTTGAATTGTCTTTTTTTTAATTACGGTCTTTACCAAGAGATGTAAAGCTTGCATGGTACCAAAAGAAAAACACCACAGCGCATCTCTTTGAAACCAGTTTATTGTTTTGTCCATATGTTTGCTGTAGGAAAATATCACAATAGTGGTATCAGCTTTTATCCCAAGATCTCAATTCCAGGAAGCAAATTGCTTCCTACACTGCAGTTGGTGGGTAAGTTTCCAAATTTTTTTTTCCACTTTAAAATTATGAGCTGCTGCATCTTTCTGCATCAACTATCCCCATAAATATTTTTCAAAAGCCTGTAATCATCACAGTCTGAATCTCTGTGGCATCTGCTTTCAAATACTACACACCAGAGTGTTTACTCCCACTCAAATTTTCATTGTAAAGTTATATTGCTGCTTTATCTCCCCTGCCTGATGCAAAGGCAATGTATTATAAATAAGCTGGTGCCAGTAGCATTTCCAAGGCATCCCATTAAAGACCACCTGGCAAGAGCACCATTACAGAGTGTCATGTTCTGCAGGGGGAAATCTCAATTCTGGCATCTTTATGTGGATGAAATAGTCCCTTTATCATGGCAAAGATGTTTAAAGACTTCTTTAAACTCACAAATTAAAGAGCTAATATATAGGAAACACAAAAGGAGAAAGCAATTTGTAGTTTCTCTGAGACTTTTCCCTTTGTTTTAGTGAACATGTAAGAGCCTTTATGCATCTTCTGCTACTGGAAGCAAAGATCTAGAGTTATTTAAAGGTCAAACTAAAAATACTTGACACTAGTCAAGTAAATAACTGAAAATTACTTTTTCACTGATGATAAAACATTATGCAGTAGAAGAAAGTGTAATAGCTGTAGTGCTTTGCACTAGTCTGAAATAATGCTTTAAGAAATTAACTGTTGGCAGTGTATGCACCACTCTGAAATTCTCGCTCACTGAGAATGGAGTTGAAAAAATTGATGGAATAAACAAAAGTTTCACAAAAAATATTCTAATACCTTGCGATATATTTGAGGCAAAGCCATCCCATCAATATTTTGGATGCACATTATCAAAAGTATTATACTGACTTTATGCTTGTTCTGAGGAGGCTTCATGGCTGAGGATATGAACAAGGTGGTTGATGTAGTCAGACTTAAAGGAGGTAGGAACGTCTTGTCCTACAGTAAAGGCATCTGTGAAAAAGAAAGCAAGAAATGGTGTGGTTATGGTTGTTTATAATCAGAGATCTAAAAGTCAAATGTTTATTGAAATTATCCAAAGCCATCTTAAATCTGTCAGGCCAAAATGTAGGCATCCCCAAGCCTGCGTTGGAACGAAAAGGTGTGCTAACACTGACTTGAGGAGTGAGGATGCTGTGGAGGGCACTGGGACCTGGAGGACAAAAGATGAACTGCTTGTGTAAACTGGGAAGATGAGAGATGCTGACATTCAGCCCCAGGAACACCTGCACGGGCTCCACGTGGCAGGCTCTCTAAACACCGCTACCAGCAGTGAGCTATTGATTGTGCCTGGTTTCCAATTAGGAAATGGGAAAGAAGGAACAGGATCCTAAGCCTTAACAAAAAAAAAGAAGTATATTCTTCTGCTGTCACCTGTCTTGATCTGTCTTATGGGCTGGGACTCCAGAAGTAACTAAAAGCTGGTGCAAATTTCAAGGAAGTCAATTACTGAGCTCTCAGCTATTGAAAACATCACTTTGGTAACTCTGAGTAATCTCTGTTTTCCCAAATATTTAACGGGAAGAAGTGAGGATGCTCTGAGGCTCACTGCCGATTGCTGCTATTGCGGAGCTCAGGGAAGAGGAGGAAACAGCTGTGTCCTCATTTAGACTTGAATTTCACTTTAAAGAAGAAGTGGCTTTTGCAAATAAGAAAACTTTAACTGAAATGGGCAGCAAAAATATTGCTTGCTCTGTTCTAAGGAGCATCTGGAGCTGTACAAAGCCTGAGACAAAATCTCTGATGGTACAAAAATCGGAATTTGCCTTTAGTGCATTAGGAAGCTCTTGAAGGGGGGAGTTGTTGAGCACAGTTTAGCAATGCTCTACCACTGCTTTTTTACCAGCAGTACTTTATCAGCCTCTACAGCAGTAATTTGGAAGTGGCAGGTCAGCTGTTCACCTCGTGACTTTCCCAGCCCTTGACGCTCCAACCATTCCCACTTTTGCCCTGGATACCAGCACATCCTCAAACGGTTGTGGGACCTTCCTTCAGACACTCCTGTTCCCCAGCCAGGGGCTGTCTCCGTGCCCATCCAGCCACCAGATTCCCCTTATCCTGCTTCTACCTTTTTCTGGCAGAAAGCTTGAAGGGCCATGGGCTCCCTTTGCAAGCCCCCGATAGTTGTGCTCAAGCACAGCGCTGGCTCTTACCTTGCGTGACCAGCTCTGGTGACTGTATTTGCATAGTCTGTGTTCAATGGCATTTTCAAACTTTGCTAGCTTCATCATTTTATTTTCTGCAGTAACTTATCTGTGCTGTAATGCAGTGATAAAACTAAAAATGATCTCTCACTTTTTCTGGAAGGAGTTTAGGGTAGACCACATGACAAAGCCCAATGCTGTTCTATAAGGGGGCTCACTCTGGTACCCCAGGGTAGCTGTACCAACCAGCGATGCCCTGGGCTTGAAGACCTCCAAAGGAGCTGCTCCATGTGAATTGGTGCTTGCATGATTCAGCCAACATTACTGCTGTGCAGATGAGAGGAGAGGAGGTGTTATGCTTGAGGTAATTGCAACGTTATGGCAGTGTCACCCTTATATAGACTCTAGCTGATCCCAGCTGAAATAACAAGAGATGCGGCAAACAGAATCTTACTACAAAGGAACTATTTCCCCCTGAATCAAGAGCTTGTGCAAACAAGGATGCCTGATCTTTTGTTTGTTTGTTTGTTTGTTTTTTCCTAAGCCTTTTCTCTGTTTATTCACCCATTCTTCTTCTAAGAAGGCATTTTGCCTTCTTAGTCCCTTCTCCATTCTTGCAGGCTCCTAAATCCTCATATAATCAATCCTTATTTTTTCAACATCCTCTTCTCTCTTGCTATTGTTCTAGTGAGATAATCCTACGCTTTTTAATACGTGGTCCTATAGGAATTTATACATATCAAGCAGAACATCCTCTTGGTATTATTTTCCCTTCTGCCTCCTGTGTCTCTGATTCCTCCATTGCTGGGTTTTGGGCATTTGATATTTACACAGGCTGTCCAGTCTCATTACCTCCTTTTTCCCTGACAACAAATTACTGGTGTATGTGTGAGCAGCATACCCTTCCTACCTTGTTAGAGCGTAAGTTGTCTACCTGTCACTGGGGGGAATTTTTCTTCTCTACAGAAATGAATTGACTGCAGTCTCCCCAAGGGAAGCTCTCCTAGTGCTTTTCAAGATAAAGCAATTGTTATGTTTGCCTGTCCATTTCATAATCTCGGAGAACCTCCATCCTAGGAGTTTTCATACAAAGGTGTACCTCTCTGAGAGAATATCTGTAATGCACATATGTTCTTTTTAGAGCACAGGAGTTTTTGCTGTTTAAGGTCTTTGCTTTGACATGGCAGGCAGTCTTATATGGGGCATGCTACAAGTCTTCGCCACTGTCTGCAGAGAGCACCGAGCTGTGCTACACGTTTCTTTGTCTCAGCCAGGGAGGCTGAAAAAGCTGCAGGGCAGGGAAGTGCCTGAGATGCCTGTGGGATGCTCTGTGTGGGTCTTCAGAGTGGGTCTGTCTGACCTACACAGGCGCTAAAGGTGCAGGGTAGGAACCTTCCATGGGTGCTCTGGTCTAGCTTCTGCTTCTTCGGTGTGTACCTACAGTCTCTCTGTACCACAAATATTGCTGCATCTTCAGTGTGATTTCCAGCTCACTAAGCCCACTGGGATTAGTCAGGGTGGGAGCCCCTCTACAGCTGGTGAGCATTGATTCAGGCTGGTAGACGGACCCTACAGTTATAGCTACACAAAATGTAGTGTGGTAAAGTCAATGAAAAAGTGTAAAGGCTGTTTTTGGTTAGCCACTACTAGGCAAAGGATAGCTGCAACTTTTTCTACCCATCAAAAAGAATTTGGGTATGTTTTATCATGTAAAAAGTACTATCATATCTCCAAAGAGGATTTATGTCTGGGATGTGAAATTCTGCAATTTGAATTAATTGTTCAAGAGTGCATTTCCATAGGTTAGTAGTACTGAAAATTGTTGGCACAGAGCTTTTCTTAACTGACATAAAAATAGATTGTGGTTCACAGAGCAATAGGACATGGGATTATTAAAATTAGAAGGGGGATCAGGAAGCCCCTAGTCCAAACTTCTGCTCCAGGCAGGGTCAGCTATGAGGTCAGACCAGGCTGCTCAGAGCTTCCTCCAGTCTGGTCTCAAAAATCTCAAAGGATGGAGACTGTGCAGCCCTTCTGAGCAACCTGTTTCATTGCTGTCTTCATGGTGAAAAACGTTTCTTCTTATATCATCTCTGAACCTCTTTTGTTTCAGCTTATGCCCTCTCTCTCATCTTCCTGCAACTCAACACTGTGAAGAGCTGGGTTCCATCTTCTTCACAGCCTTCTCCTAGGTATCAGAAGGCTGCTACCAGGTGCCCCCAAAACCCTCTCTCCCCCAGGCTGAACCGGCCCCATCCCTCTGCCTCATCTCACCAGACTGTGTCTCTCTGGCCCCTCAGTTCAAGAAGGACAGGGAACTGCTGGAGAGAGTCTAGCACAGGGCAACAAAGATGATTAAGGGAGTGGAGCATCTCCCTTATGAGGAAAGGCTGAGGGAGCTGGGTCTCTTTAGCTTGGAGAAGAGGAGACTGAGGGGTGACCTCATTAATGTTTATAAATATCTAAAGGGTGAGTGTCACGAGGATGGAGCCAGGCTCTTCTCAGTGACAACCAATGGTAAGACAAGGGGTGATGGGTTCAAACGGGAACACAAGAGGTTCCACTTAAATTTGAGAAGAAACTTCTCAGTGACTGTGCCAGAGCACTGCAACAGGCTGCCTAGGGAGGTTGCAGAGTCTCCTTCTCTGGAGACATTCAAAACCCACCTGGACACATTCCTGTGTAACCTCATTGAAGTGTTCCTGCTCCGGCAGGGGGATTGGACTAGATGATCTTTTGAGGTCCCTTCCAATCCCTAACATTCTTTGATTCTGTAGTTCTGTGACTGCTCCTCCAGCTCCCTCACCACCTTGGTGGTCCTCTGCTGCGCTTGCTTCAGTTTAACAACATCTTTCCTGTACTGGGGGACCAAAAGCTGGACCAGTACATATGGCCTTGTTATAGTAGACCAGTCTAAAATCTATTATACAGTTTCCTCCCCTAGGAAGTCCAAGTCTATAACGCTTTCTTCTTTAAACTAGCTGCAGAGTTTAACACCTTCCCTGTACCCACTGTGCAATGTACTCTGACATCTGTGTGAGATGTGAACTCAAACATCACTCTGGCCATGCTGCTTCTGGGAACTAAAGAGCCCCTTTCACACTTACTAAATATCATTGTGCTCTGTTTCCACCACGGGGGAGGTGAAAGGGGCAGAAGAACGAGATGGTGGTTTGGCTCTGGCTGGAGTCTCTGCTCTCCTCATGCCCTGAACCCAAACATGGGGCAGCCACCCAAGCCAACTGGGTGTCCAGAGCCCACAGCAGAGCTGCAATCCACATTAACCATTTCCCTGTGACCTGCAGTGGCCATTGCAGCCATTTCATTAGATAATCAAGAGCTGACTGCACTACACACAGGAACTATCATACTGATGGTAAAACCAAAACAGCCCCTCCCCCCTACAAATTCTATATTTAAAAAATACCCATATTCTGTCTCAGGGGAAAAGAAATGGATGTTATTTTAAATGCTTAAACTGAGGTCATTTTACTGAAAAAAATCAGTGAATTTGTTGCTTTCATATGCCTAGGACCACCAGGTGGCAATATAAGAAAAGGATAAATGGATGTCTCCAGCACCTGCCATGTATACCCCCAAAAATCAAAATAAATTACAAATATATTCAAAGACAGGTATTTGGTCTCCTCTGAGTTGCTTAAATGCAATGTTTCGGGTGACAAGCATTTCTCATCAGGAAATGCTGATTTTGAAAGCACTCTTTCTTCTATTTTGGTCCTGCAGTTGGGAAATGGTACAACTTCAAAAACTAATGAGCCCCTCCTAATCACGTAAGGTCTTATTGTCTGTTACAGACATTCTCCCTCACCCCAACATCTCAATCAGAAGAGGATTTTAAAAAAACTTATTTTCTTACTTCACATTGTTGAAGTGTAAAATGGAACTTATTTTTCTGCCTCTGTTTTACTGCCTCATCACAGGATTGTTTTTTTTTTCAGTCTCATTGTCATTTGTGATTTTATAGGCCTCTTGCATATTCCCCACTCATGGATTTCTTTTCCAGTCTGAAGAGTCCCTTTTATGGCATCTGTACTGTTCCTTTCATAGAAGCATAGAATGTCCTGAGTTGGAAGGGACCCACAAGGATCATCGAGTCCAAGTCCCAGATGACCTTGCCAACAAAATTAGCAGAGAGGAAAAAGTCTCTGTAGGATTTTACAGATTTAAAAACAAACAAATGATTGATTTTTTTAAGTCCAGTGAAAAGTGCTGTAGATGCTCAGCTTGTCCTTTTGCATAACATAGGAGGGAATTATTGCACCCTGCTGGGTTACTGAGCAGTGCAGTGATTTCTGGATTTGTTTTTTTTCTCCTGTGGCAGCCGTTTGTTATCCAGGAAGATTGAAGTTTGAAACATCTCCTTGTTTCTCCACAACTCACTCGCTATAATGTGGGTAAAAGAGGTTCTCCAAAAGCAAGGAAGGGCTTGCAAGAATGTGCTGTTGTTCTTAGAGATTTGTTCTGTTACAGTGGTGGTGGGGTTGACTGGTCATATATATGACACCAAAATGTGGTCTACCAACCATCAGGAGAAGTCACCTGTAAAGGTACTACCCACTTGTCTCCATATGTCTTGAGGAAGCAGGAAAAAGTTTGGGTTTGATATGCCTCTAAGAAGAAACAAACATTAGCAAAACGTTGCTCAGAGTTGCCCCTATTCCTTCCTCCCCCAGTGACCGTTTGGTTGAGGGTGAGAACTGGTATCCCAGACACAGGCAAAGAGCCAACCCAAGCCAGGCAAAAATGCCTGATTTCAGCCCAAGCACAGCTTCAGTGTGTCAGAACCACAACAAAAGAAGACACCACAGAGTTTTGAGATGTGCCTAAGAACTCAGTGGTTGCAAAACCCCAGCCCCACCTGGGAGCAGACTGTGGTGATGACGTGTGCGTGGAGCCTGTTCTGCACCTTGTGCTTCTGTGTAGGTGTGGGAGAAAGGTGAACATATGCTTTTGAAGAAGCTCTCATATCCCTGTTTTCTTCTGAATGTGCCATATGTGTTCTCTGAGTCACTGGGACATAGTTTAACCCTGTGAGAGGAGTAGCTCTTGATGGTGCCACTAGTGCAGCAGGCACAGAGGTCAATATGGAGGCTGCTGTGCTTTGGGATCTGAGATTCATATTCTGCACCGTCCTATCAGCTAGTGCTGGTGACAAGCCTATTCTTCTAACGGCTGGGCAGCAGGGGCTTAGGGTCGTTCTTCTTTGGGGTCTTACAGATGTTTTCCCACCTTGTACCTCGGCTGCTCACTCTCTATTCTGACTGATGGAAATCCTTTTTTTTAGATATGTACAATATTTTGTCAACAGGATGGCGTCTGAAACTGGCCAAGTTATGACCTGTAGTGTGACACCATTCCCATGCTTGAATCTCAAAGCAGTTTGACATGTCTCATGGCAGTGTGTCTGCAGACAACCAATTCACCTCACCTCCAGAAAGCACACTGTGTCCCAGGCAGACATTCTCTTTTTATATCATCAGCTGTTGGATAATATAAAAATATTCACTTCCCAAGTGGCATAGATATGCAAACAAACCTTTCATAGGATAATGGGCATATGAAGCTTTGCTAGCAGGCATTCACGACGTGTGAAGGCATGCTGGTGCCAGATGCTGGCAGGGTTTTGGCTGTGCTATTCTCTTCACCCATAGGGTAGTCAGTGCCAGGCTATTTTGGGAGGTCTGCTGCAGGCCCAGATCAATGATAGGTGCTTCTTTAAAAGCATCAGGCAATAACACTTTCCAGGTTGCCACACAGTGTCATTCTGTTTGCTAAATCCCCTGGCTTGTCTAGCTGCTATGAAATCTTTCTCATAACACCAAACCAATGTCGTATTGCAATGTCTCTGAGATGTGACAGTTTTTCACGATACAAACAGAATAATGTATCATTCTTAGTGAAACCTTCTGGAGAAATGTGATGGGATGAGCAAAGCTGTAGGAAATCATCAGATTATTTTGTCTTTTCAAACTAAGACAAAAACTTGTATCACTGTAAGTAGCCTTTAGAAGGAGGTAAAAGCCAGCCATACTGGTATACATGCAACTGTCCAATTTTTGCTTCTTTATTTGTTAAACAACTGTCTGATATATTGAGGCCTGTTGCCTTATCAGATATGGGAGGAGATCAGTCTCCTTCCCCTTTTTCTTCTTTGAGGCTTAAGGCTCACCTAAAGTAGCTGAATTCAGTTTATAGCTTGGCCAGTGACAGCTGTACAAATGAGGTGGTTCTTTGCTTCCATTCAAGTCACTTCAGAAAGTGAGAAGGTCCCACCCTAATTGTGCAAACCCAGCACTTCCACTTCCATCGCACTCACTGAATGCTGCAGGGCAGCAGCTGTGGCAGGACGAGACAGCTCATTGCTCTGGGAGTCCAGAAACTGGAACTGAATCCATATGCCCACTGTACAGAAGATCTTCTCTCATTACCTGGTATTGTGTACTGGGAGGGGAAAAGCAGTAGCTACTGCAATGCGGTGTGGTCTATACAGACTCCCTTGGGTGGGGAATGCCCCCAAAGATGTCTCTGACTTTCAGCAAGTTTGTCATCAGGAGGACAGGTACAGCTCTTCTCATGTAGTTGCTTCTTGTTTGGGTGGCCACAAATGAGCTGTCCTGAGTTTCACCTTCTGCTCTGAGCAAAATGGAATTAAGACAGACAGTGGGGACAACAGGGGAGCCAAAATGTGTCATGATGGCACAGTTGTTTTCAGCATCCAAAACTATCTGGAACTTTGGACTCCTCTCAGTTCTGCTTACTGCAGAGCTAAGGCTTGCAGGCTGAGGCTGTCAGAATTTTTTCATATATAGGAAAGGGTGCTATATCACCACCTCAGGGGAATGATTCCTGTCCTAATACCTATGTCCATGGAGCTGGAGGACCAGTGTTTTGCTTCTTTTTATGCAGGACTGTTCAGGGAAAGCCAAGCCCTGAGTTTTCTCTCCACTCCCTGCTCCACCTGCATGTCCTGCTGTCAGGCACAGAATCACAGAATCATTTTGGTTGGAAGAGACTCTCAAGATCATAGAGTCCAAACATTAACCTAACACTGTCACTAAACCATGTCCCTAAGTGCCACATCTACTCATCTTTTAAACACCTCCAGGGATGGTGACTCCACCACTTCCATGGGCAACCTGTTCCAATGCCTGACAACCCTTCCTGTGAAGAAATTTTTCCTAGTATTCAGTCTAAACCTCCCCTGACGCCTGCTACTGCTTGTCCGACAGTCGAGTCCTTTACAAGTGCACTGCTAACACCAGATTTTCTGTGGTTACTGTTACCCATTCATGCCTCGCAGAGCTGCTTTTCACTAGAATGTATTTGCTCCATAGACATCTGTTTTAAATAGACTGGAGTTGACTTCAAGTAGACAGAATGTTTGAAGGGCCTTTACTTGCGTTTCTGACAATGCATGCAATTAATCCAGCGCCAGCACGACTGTTTTGTTTGCCAAATGCTGATCTGATTTATCTCTACATTAGCCTGAAAAGCAGTATAGCTGACAGTCAGCTCCAACATCTTTTCATGATTGTCTGTTATTGTCCTGAACCAGATTAATATTCTATTTTCTTTGTTAAAAATGTAAAAGGGGAAGAAGAGGTTGTTTTACTGATCAATATTGGACTATTGAGAATAGCCAGAATTCAATCTGCTCTCAGGATGTCAGAACTACAGCTTTGCTTTTTGGTAGTGACTCACTACATAAATTAAGCAGGATGGTCCCCAAGGCTTAGACTTTTCATGCACTCTGCATCATGTTAGAAACATTAAAATATTAACAAACTTTGATCCCAGTGCAGCTGGATGCTCACTCAGCTCTGTTTTCAAGCTAGAATGCACTCCATCTTTGGGATCTGTAGTAAACTTCAGAAAACTTAGCCTGAGAGCCAGAGCGTCACCATTCAGCAGTGTCTAAACTCCCTCTTCAATTATTTAAAAGCCATCCTGAGAGCCTCTTTAAAGTTGTGTTACAGATATTTGTTGATATTACGTTTTTTCATTAAAAGACACATCTCTCTGGCCATCACCAGTTCTTGTGAATGAGAGTGTTAGCATTACTATGCAGAATGCCACCATCTCCATCTCATGAACACCTTGAAACTATCAGTATCCTTCTTGTGTTTATGTTACAAGCATGAAACATTAATTATCTTAGAGGTATTACTAGGTAGCTAGTGGTTCTCACACATGAAAACCACTGAGATCAAGTTTTGGGAAGTAGAAGAGGCGGTTGAAGTAATATACCTTTTTCTTTCCCTGAATATTTCAAAGGGAGCGTTGGGTACTGGCCAGCTGGCAAAACCTTCCTCTTTCTCACACGTGCTTCTCCCTCACCGCCTCTTCCAGCGGCCTCAGTGGTGGCTGCAGCGAGGAAGGGCCTCTGCGAGGAGGACAAATTAAATCCCTTCCAGCTCTGCCTCCTGCACCCACCTGTCCATTCAGCACTGATGGTGTTTTCTTCATGGGCTCCTGCAGCTTTGCTGTGTAAGGGCCGTCATCCCAACCAGGCCGGGAGGGCCCAGCGAACATCGGCTGCTTGTGGTAGCAGCATTCTTAGGATTGCTGTTAGCTGACAAGTGGGTAGTGACAAGCTAAAAAGCAAAGGGAGGGGCACAGGCCTGTGTTCCACTATTTTTTTTTTAATTTAATTTAAGTCTTCTTCTCATCTCCCCACTCAAGGCTGATTGAGCTGTTCCTAAAGAATTTTAGAGTATTTCTGAAACTCGTTTCATTTTGAAAAGGTCTTCTGAAAATTTTCCTCCAGCTACAGCCGTGTGAAATCACACATCAGAAAGAGCTCTGGTGTTGCAAAATGTCATGCCCATCATCTTTACATTTCTCTCTCTGAATGTCTTCCAGCACTTCGGCAACACCCTCGCCCAGTTTTAATTGTTGCTTCTCTTTGATCTTTGCGCAGCAAATATTTTTTCAGATGGCTTCACCAGAGGAAGCTGAAGTATCAGCTAAAGGGTGATGGAGAAGGGGCTGAGGAATAAGTGCACATCTGGGACAGGAACTTAGGAGAAAATATCTCCCACTGGTGTTTGGGGATCCTCAAGGGACCAGTAGCTCTGGACTTGTACTGCCTTCTGAGGGGTAGATATTTTCACTCACTGGTGTGAATTTCCAGATCATCAGATAGGCATTAAGAAGCCCTTGTCACTGTGAACTGGCTGTGAGTTGAATGAAAATGAAACAATAATCAAAACAGGCAATTCTGAGTCTTTTGTTGTCGTCGGCAATCAGGTTACTAGCAAGTGTCTTTGAAGACCCTGGACTGAGAGCCGTAAAGCTTGTGAGACAATTAAGGAGGGAAGGAGATACAGAGGACAACAGCTGCAGACCTCCTGTGGGCTGAGTTGAATGCAGATCACAAGTTTCCCTTATTTGTATTTTTTTCCATCAGAAATCTTCAGTATGTCACTAAACGTCTGTTCCTCAGTTTCCTGCAGACAATGTCTCTGTTCATCCAACAAATTTCCACTTCACTAGAGGGACTAGCTGATTGCAATTTCAAAACACTCTTTTCCAAGTCACTACGAGATATCTTATTTAAAAATTATGACTTCCTTACTGTTGGTCTCACAAAAAGGCTTGATTGTGTTCACAAAGGACAGCGCTTACATGCAGAGGGATGAACAAGCAAGTTAAAGCTGCCTGAACAAACCGAGTGACATTGATTAAAATATAAGACAGACCTTAGCAATTAGGAAAAAGCACCTGAAAGAATAAAATAACTTTCTCACTGGTTAAGCAGCTAGCCTGCATTCAATTCCCAGCCATGTGAAAAGGTGTATTTTCCAGCCTGACTTGTTTTTATTAGTAAATAAAATCTAAGACTGATCACAAGGTAGGTGACAATGTCACATTCCTGTCACAGGCAGAGTAATGCCAATGGCAGAAGCTGAATGTAAGCAAAGGACAGCAGTTCATCTGGCCCAGGCTGGCAGCACGGATTGCTGCATACACACCCTAATCTGCTGACAAGGGGCCTTGACATGTGGGTAACCCCAAAAAGGGCCAGGTGTATGTGTCTGATGGATGAACAGTATGTGGAGCATATCAGACACTGAAATGCAGAAGCAGGGTGATCAGAAAAGGAATTGCAGAATGATAGAATGTCCTGAGTTGGAAGGGACCCACAAGGATCATCGAGTCCAACTCCTGTCCCTGCATGTGACAACCCCACAGTTCACACCATGTGTCTGAGGGCTTGTCCAGTCTCTTCTTCAACACTGTCAGGCTTGGGGCCGTGACTGCCTGAGAAAGCTGCAAAGCAGAATGTGCACAAGGGAAGCTGTGGTGAGGGTGTCTTGCTGCCAGAATGCCAGCTACTACTTGTCCATGTTTGACCAGCAAGATGCCTGCCTGCCACCTACCTAGGTAAAGAGAACCTGAGGATGATTCAGGTGCTGAGCTGAAATCAGCAGGTCTGAGGATCCCTGGCTATGGGGGAGGCAGACCGCAGAGGAAAGAGAACAGATGTAGCTGCAACAAAACCTGATGTGTGGCTTAAACATCTTCCCCAGGCTCAGCTTTTCACAGGGCTTTCCCCCTAGGGCCTCTTTCTCTGGTGAAGTTGAGTTGCCTCTCCTCCCCACAAGACAGCAAGTGTCTGTGGGTTAATGAGTTGCACCTGCTGCTGAAATGAAGCTGTAATTATCCTGCATTTCTATGCAGAGTTGGGTTACCTGACTGCAGGGTGGCTGTGGAGGTGTTGCTTTCCTGGAGAGGCTCTGAAGGCTGCTGTGGGTTTTGAAAGAAAAAAAAGTCATGTTTATCCACTGAGTTAAGCTACCAGAAGACAGGTGAAAATCTACGTTTTTATTAGGAGTACAGAACACATGTAGGGTGTTCTTGCTAGATGGCTTTCTCTGTGTGTTGACTGGAAAGTCTCTTGTGCATCTGAGAAACCCAATGGAAACTGTGAAATGGGATTTTGACAAGAACTGGATTTGAAAAGCAATGAATTTGGACAATTCTGTGATTTTGAGAATGGCAGAAGCAGACAGAAGGAATACATCGTTGCACTTCTGTCTTATTGGTTCTGTAATTAGGATAGTTGTTTAAAGTCCATAGTACAGAGGGACAGACAGCAAAGATAACAGAAATCGGTGTTCATTAGCAAATAATTTGAAAACCAACATAATGTACCTTTCTGAAACATCTTTTATACAAACAGTGGCCCGAAGTGTTTTAAAAAAAATCAATATAACTGCAAAATTAAGTGACAAATTTTACCACTAGGAAAGTGTCCTATTTTTGGCTTAAAAGCTGATGCACCTTGATTGCTGCTGCTGTTTAAGTGTTTAAGTTGTCCTTCCGAAACAGCAGATGAATGAGTGCTTCTGGAAACACCGTTAACTGTTTCATAACCTCAATATTCAGCTTCTTTCCTCATTTACTGCTCTTGCCAGAAAGTACAAAAATGTTTCCATTTGGAGGATGAAACCAGTACACATATTTTATTTGACTTAAACAGACATGTTGGGTGCGCACTTTCAAGTTCCTAGTAGCCCATGTTAGATGTGAAGCTGAAGTCCTCTGCACGTGGAGTGAAAAGCAGTGGCTGCATTTTCACACTGCTCAGGAGAGGCTGTCTTTGCTTCCCCCCTGGCGTTTAGAGAGGGGAGAAATTGTCCTGGATCCCAGCCTGGGAGGGAAGCGTGAGGAAAGGGAAAGAAACCTGCCCGTTGCGGGGACAGCTGATGACAAGAGATGGGAATGGCAGGAGCATCATGGCACAGGCATTTCTGAGGTAAGGTGAAGTGGAGGCAGAGGCGAATGGCTGGTGGGGCACTGGCTGCTTGTGGTGGGACTGAAACTGATATAAATCAGCTTAAGGTGAGGCTTTAAAATCCCTGAATGTGGCCATGGCAGGTTGGCATGAAGCTGAGCACGGGCTCCCTGTCCAGCAGGTGAGGAGAGCAGAAGCAACTTGGTGAGGGATCAGGCCCAGGACCAGTAAACACAGCCCTTTTGTTTTTCAAAACAAGGCTTTCCTGACAAAATCTTGTTCCATGTAATTAAAATCCTTCACCTGAGGTTGGGCACTGATGGCTATTGTGGACGTACTGAGTTTAACCATCAGCTGATCTTGGGGACATGGGCAGTATCTCTATGCTTTGCTGCCCACACTGTTGTCCAAGCACATGGACATGTAGAAGTATGGATGCTATGTGGAAATGCTGTGCCTTTATCCTTTCCCACCCTCAGCTGTGCTTCCTGGCAATGAAAATGTCTTACTCTTCAACAACAAAATCGATCAGCAGGCTCCTCTGGGGTTTCATCACTACTCTGACACTTAAACTACATAAACTGATTTTTAATATTCTTGCTTCTTTATTCTGTTTTGCCGCATTATAGGTAACAATTCTGGTTAGTATTAAAAATGAAGAAGGAAGTAAAATGCTTTTACAGACCACCTAGACAGCTACAGAATCACCTATGATCCCATTTCTCCTCTGGTCAGCTATGCCACAGTAAAAGTCCTTGATAATCAGTGTGAAATCACATCAGGATTTTCATCCAGGTGGCAAACCTATGTCCATTTAGGTGGAAACAAGCATTTTCCTGAAACACTG
Source organism: Streptopelia decaocto (assembly GCF_964273445.1). NCBI lineage: Eukaryota > Metazoa > Chordata > Aves > Columbiformes > Columbidae > Streptopelia > Streptopelia decaocto. Next base: position 65,051,051 of record NC_138655.1, read on the forward strand.
TAGAAATACAGATTAGAATCCTGTATCTACACCAAGTTAATTGCTTTGTTTTTCTCTAAAAATATATAAACAGATGGAGTACACTGGGAATCTCGCTTCTGTAATCTGTAGTCAGGGATCAGAGTTGGCGATGGCTGTACCTGTGATACGAATGAATGAGAAACATAGCAGTTAAATTTTATTTGGGTCACTTGTAGCATTTCATTTTCACAGCCAGTTTGGTTGACATAATATTAGATTATATATTTTTTGCATAATGAAGCAATGGAAATCCACAGCAGTTCTCCATGATAAAAGGTAGCGGGATGATACATATTCTAAAACTCTGCATGGGTTTTCCTGTAAGCGTGAGGCTTGGGAAGAGAGGTTTTTTTTGTCTGCCAAAGCCAGTGGAATGGAGCTAGGCCTTTTCAAAGCTGTAGTATCCCTCCAAGGAAGAAGTATAAGTTACGGTGATGTGACGGAGGCAGGAAAAAAAATGCACCTTAAAATGCAAGTGTGTAAGATGTGAGAGCCGATTCGCCGAAATAGACACCCGGCAGTATCCACCTTCCTTTGCCACTGGAATAAGAATAGATTTTAAATCTCATTTGTGCCATCCTCCTGGGCAAGAATCCAAGCTAAACGAAAGCGTCTTCTGCACTATCGATGAAATCACAAGTGTTTTCCTTAACAGCTGTTTTGCTCTTAGGTAGACCTGCAGTAAATAGGACTTGACTGCACTGTGCCACCAGGCTGCAGCCCGCTCGGTCTGGGATGCGCGGCACCGGGGAGATGCAGTACCTGGCACCGGTGTGCCTCATCTCCTGGGCTCAGCTGCCAAAAGCACCTCGCTTGGCTCCTTGGAGTATTCAGGGTGGGGGAAGCAGAGAGCAAGCAGGTTGCATAAATTCACAACAAAATGAGTATACTGAAATCCCAGCACTTCTATTTCTTCTTTCTGAGTGTGGGCATAAAAAAAATGTATACTTTTTCAGTAGGCAGGGGGTGGGTGTGTGAGAGAGTGGAGTGTTTGCTCCCCATTTCCACCATCTGGAAAAAGGTGGACCTTTTTGGGGAAAGGATCCTAACAGCAGAGTTCAACTTTGATTGACACATCATAGAAAAGTCACCCATTCAGTTGTCCAGTGTTAAGAGCCTGCAGAAGAGATTGTGGAAGGCATAGACTGAAAGAATATTACCAGGTCATCAGGACTGGAAGATACTGGAGTCTCCTACAAATACATAAGGCTGCAAGAACTGATCTGCATGTACTGGTGTGCAACCTCTTGTGTAAAACTGGTTTGCTGTTGTAAGGCCTGAATGTTATAACCATGATGCCAGTTTTTTAAAAAGGCTTCCAGGGGAGAAAGTGGAAACTGTAGGCTGATAAACCTGACACCTGTGCTGGGAAAATTAATAGCAACTGTAAATGTAAGAGAATTAGTGGGCGGGCAGTAAAAACGACAAACAGAAACGTTAGTGTGACTTTGTGCTGTAATCTTATCTCTCAAACATATTGGAGGTCCCTGAAGGGGCCCAAAAAAAGATGTGTAAGGGTGGGCTGATGAGTATAATCCCCTTGGATTTCCTAAAGACTTATAAGGAAACTAGGTTGCCTGGCAATAAGGAAAACTTCATGTCAGGTTGCCCAGAGCAGTGGTGAGAGATGGACAGGCTGGTGTGAGGGTGCAGCTAGTTCAGGAGGAGGGACTGTGCAAAGGGGTGAGCAGAAGGTGCAGGGAGGAAGGTGTCACAGTGAGGGGCAGGTGCTGAGTGGGAATAATCCAGGCAAAAGGACAAGGAAGAAAACCAGGGAAAGGAAAAACAGAAGTGGGGAGACAGTTGCGTGCTGGCTTTTTTCTTTCTAATTAAGAGTAGTTGAAAGTGCAGAGGAGTGGTAGGAGTGGCACTGACAGAGGCAGCCAGCAGAGTCTGCTGGGGGCTGTGCACAGGTGTTGCTCTGCAGGACACGGTCCCCTGCAGTGACTCAAGCAAGTACCCTTGGCACACCTGAGGCCTTGACTCAACGTGATCTCCAGAGGGAAGATGTTGGTTCCCAGTGGACAGATGAAAAGCAAGAGGCATGAACTGAAATATGGGAAATACTGTTTGTACATCAGAAAAATCATCTTTGTGGTGAGGGTGGGTCAAACACAGGTGCAGGAGGACCCAGGGAGATTGTGGAGTCTCCCTCCTAGAAGATATTAAAAAATCATCTGGACATGGTCCTGGGAAACTGGCTCTACGTGGCCCTGCTTGAGCAGGCAGATTGGACTAGATAATCTCCACTTCTGTGAAGAGGAGGATGGGGCTACCTTCTGCTTGTGGGGAGCAATGGGAAGAGAACAGCAATGGCGAGGGTAGGACCTTCCTTTTTCTGCATCTGTTAAAGTCTTTCTTTTTGTGTTTTTTTTGTTTTGTTTTGTTTTGTTTTGGTTTGGTTTGGTTTGGTTTGGTTTGGTTTGGTTTGGTTTGGTTTGGTTTTTTCCTCAGGGGACAAGACAGAAGAAAACAAGGACACCATGTCAAGTCTGCAGGTGTGAGCAACTTTCACTGTAGAAAGGTCCTTGGAGTCCTTTGGTTTACCATATCTGTGGTTTAATGGCAGCTGAAAGAAGGGACAGGCAGTGGCAATGACTACTATGGTGACAAGGAAGGACAATGGGAAGTTGGCTATGGCTGCAATGGAGATGGGGTTACTTCACTCCTAGCGCTAAGGGGACAGGTGGGCAAGGGGATGCAGAAGTCTTGTTGCTGCAGCAACAGCCCCCACCCCCAGAAAGAGAGTGGGGTGCTGGCTCTGCCCCACTGAGAGACCAGGTCCTGGAGGAGACAGGTGGCAGGCTGACATCCTGAGGCCATTTTAAGTCTTTATTTCTGGGATGGATGTCTCAAAATCCTGATGTTCTTGTTAGCGTTTTCATTTACTCAGCTACCCGCTATGTACCTGTCCCCTTCCAGTTTGGGCTTGGATTTGGAACTGGTGTCTAATCCAACAACAAGTCAGGAGTGGTAATGAAAGAAGATGAAAATATCCTTCTCTCTTAGCCAAACAGAGATGAGGGAAAAGATAGAGAGAGACTGCAGAGGTCCTGGCTGGGGAAGATGGAAACCACACCTGACAAGTCTGTACAGCTTCACCAGGTGTCAGCAGGAAGAAGGTGTGGCTCAGAAACTCGACAGGGCAGACGCTGGCAGTTTTTCTTTATACATGCATAGAAGAATATATTGGCATTGCTAAGTGGTAAGTGGCCTCCTGTTTCCACACGCGAAGCACTTGTGAGAGAAGCCACTTTGGTGGTGCCTCTTTTTGGTGAGGAAAGGAAACAGAATGCAGGTGGGTTGTCCTCCCACATCTGGGCAGCCTAACGGATGCAGAGGGGAAGCTGAACACCAGTAATGCAGGCCTCTTCACTCCCTGCAGCATCCTAACCCTTTCTGGATACCACCTCTGCCCTCTGTCCTGGTGTCTTTGCCTAGGAGGCTGGGGCTGTTTGGGGTCAAGACTGCAGAGGTCTGTGTCCTCTGTTCAAGTCACTTCTTAGTCAATGTTGGGCCCAGTGTGCCTGGAGCTGGGCTAGGGTCTAGTGCTGGTTTTGTCAGTGACAGCAACCTGCTTGCTTGAGAGAAGAAGATGCAGGAAAGTAAGTCCCTATGAGGGATTTTTACTTTTTTTAATTTTTTTTTTTAAGGAAGAGTTTACACTCAGAGTCTCTGTGGCTTTTATAAAGAGCATACTACAACCCATCTAAGGAACTGGCTGGCACTGCTGTCAGTGGTGCTATCAGAGGCAGCAGAACTAACTCCCCAGCTTCCAGTATAACTTGGGGAACAACCTGTTAGAAATCAGTGTGGGGGAAAGGGACCTGGGGGTCCTGGTGGACAGCAGGATGACCATGAGCCAGCACTGTGCCCTTGTGGCCCAGAAGGCCAATGGCATCCTGGGTTGTATTAGAAGGGGGGTGGTTAGTAGATCAAGAGAGGTTCTCTTTCCCCTCTACTCTGACCTGGTGAGACCACATCTGGAGTATTGTGTCCAGTTCTGGGCCCCTCAGTTCAAGAAGGACAGGGAACTGCTGGAGAGAGTCCAGCACAGAGCCACGAAGATGATTAAGGGAGTGGAGCATCTCCCTTATGAGGAAAGGCTGAGGGAGCTGGGTCTCTTTAGCTTGGAGAAGAGGAGACTGAGGGGTGACCTCATTAATGTTTATAAATATCTAAAGGGTGAGTGTCACGAGGATGGAGCCAGGCTCTTCTTGGTGACAACCAATGATAGGACAACAGGTTCAAACTGGAACACAGGAGGTTCCACTTGAATGTGAGAAGAAACTTCTCAGTGAGGGTAACAGAGCACTGGAACAGGCTGCCCAGGGAGGTTGTGGAGTCTCCTTCTCTGGAGACATTCAAAACCCACCTGGACACATTCCTGTGTAACCTCATCTAAGTGTTCCTGCTCTGGCAGGGGGATTGGACTAGATGATCTTTCGAGGTCCCTTCTGATCCCTAACACTCTGTGATTCTGTGATTCTGTAATTGGAATGAAACTTTTGTGGCACATGTGATTCGTAATAGCAGCAGATAAGGCCATCCATCTGGACGGATGAGTCAGATCATCAAGATTACCAGCCTGGAGCATCAACTCTGATAAGGCTTCCTTACCTGTCTATGAAAGGATTTATTTCCTTTGGGCAACAGATTGATTTGTTGCTTATGTGGATTTCTTCATGCTTAGGCACCAAAGTGAGAGTATAGTACAACCAGGGCTGAAAGAGGACACAGTCAAGACTCTTACTGCTTCCCTCTAAGACGTGAATGCTCTGGGTTTTAGGGTTGATTCAGGTTTTCCGTACTGATGTGTTGTCTCCCCTGTTCTTCCTTTCTGATTGTTTAAAGTTCACCTATATAACACCAATTCTGCATTCAGCTTGTTCTTGAGCCCCCAGAAAGTACAATTTACTTCCAGATTTCTAGGTGGAAGCTTTTAGTGAAGACCTCTCAGAATGTAATCAGACATTTTTCTGCCAATCAGTACCCAATACAAGAGTTTTAGACTTTCTAAAAGTCATTATGTACCTTGTTTTCCCAAATGCACTTTTTTCCTTGTGTGAATGAGCCCATTAGTTAAATAGCAATTAACCCCATGTTCTGCATCACAATCTGACCTTGAATTCATCTCTTGTTTTGAATTGAAGTGATCCAGAAAGCAGTTTAAGTTCTCAGATATCTTAAAGGCCAACTTTCTCTTGAGTCATTTGGTGACAACTACAATTGCTCGAAGCATTAAAACTGACATCTTACAGTTTAACTGAAGGAAGCCAAGACACATGGTATTTTCAACAAAAGAGACCTTCACCTTGCAAATAGCTTTTTATGCTTGTCTTCCAGGGACTGTGCTTGTGCATCTGAAGGTTTTGCTACAAAATTTCCTGGGTGAGAAGAATGGAATAGATCAGGAGAGCCTGATGGGTGAAATTTAGTGGGGTTCATGAATGGTTGATGATGATGACATTGGCATATGTGTGGCTATTTTTGTATTTTAATATATTTTACCTTTGAGCTCAGATGTCTGGATGACTTTTTAAATACCTATTTTATGTGTAGTTTAAAAGCAGACAGCTTTGTCAGTAAGCCATTTAGCTAGAAACTTTCTTTAGTTCCCTACTTACAGATACCATGTGGTGTCTTTTTAGCCTAGACAGAATTGATAAGAGCTAGGCAGGGCTGACAAACATCTTTGTATGAAGAGAACTTATTTTCCTAAATTAGAAAACTGTCTGGAGACAGCACATCCCCCCTTTCTTGAGAGGGAGACCTTAAGTTTTCAGAAATTACAGGTGATTTTTAGATACCTCTGTCTTGCACGTCTGATTTCAGGCTACTCTAAGGGTCAAGTGGTTTTGAAAACTGAAATCCTCTTGCCTTAGGTTCACTGGCTGTTTCTCCTCATCCCCAACAAAGTAGCTGAAATCATTGTGCTTTTCACCAGCAACTGTTGAAGGAATTAAACATATACACTGTTAGATCCATTGTGGTAAGAATTCTTTTAAAATACAACAGGAGAAGACATCTGGGCTCACATATACCACAGCAAACATGAATGGATGTCTAAGGGAAAACTACTTGAGTAATTCATTCAACTTTCGCTGTGCAGTCAGACTGTTTGCTGGGGTCTGCCATCATGTAGAGCCCTCCCATCTGGCTCATCCTTTTGGTGTAGACTTCTGCTCTGTTCTCTGGATTTGGCTGTTCTAAGTATGTGTAGTGACAGAACCTAAAACTGGTGTTTTCATGTAATTTAGAAACCTTTCAGCTGTCTGACAGACTGTTACAGAGGTGAGGATATGTTATAGACCTACAAATACACAGTACTCTTGCAATAACAACAGAAAACCTATGTCAATTTTCTTCTCCCATTTGGCAAGATTCCAAGCATCTGCTGTCTAAGAATAGCCACTTCTTGTAGCAAACTGGTATACTGAAACAGAAAAGGTTAAATTTTGTCATTCCCTTAGCGACTGTAAAAAGAAAACAAACAAACAAACAAACAAAAAACCAAACAAACCAAAATTACTACCAGACTACAAAAGATAATGCAAACTATGAGGTTAGATTTTGTTTCTTATAACATGCTGTGGTAATAATACAGACATCACACTAGATTTCATTAAAAAATAACAAAAAAAAGTTTCATTTTTTCTCCTTTAAGTGAAATTGGGACAGGCAGGGAACAGAGCATCCATCTTACATTTTGGGACATGTTTGCTGGGTTATGCACACTCACTAGAGAAAATTGTATCCAATGATGGGGCTGGAAAGGTCTTGGGCTTCAAGAAAGGACAAGATTAAAACTCTTTGGGCATATCTAGCTGTAGTCACCATCTGGTCTCTGGTCCTCCGGCAAGTTACCTCTGCTTACTGCTGTGTCTCCAGATTTTCCTGATGCTGGGAAGCAGGGAGGGATCTGTGCCTCACAAATGAGTTGGGGAGGTCTGCTCTGGAGCCACCAGCATGGCAGGCAGAGGCAGTAAAGAGGTGGGTGGCTCCTGGTGGCACATAGTTCTCTGGGTGTTGGAGCAGTCTCTGAAGTTGATTAAAGTGATTTTCCAAAAGGCTTCAGCAGTGGAGAGAAAACAAATCAAGCTGGAACCTGGCTAGTGGGACAGAGGAGGAAAAGGGGCAGAAATTATGTGAATTCTCCATGTGGCAGCAGCTAAGTGGTTGAGGACAAAGAGAAACAAAGTCATGGCTGATCACTTAAGTTGTGCCTTTTGGGGACTGCAGCTGAGGCCCATGATCTAGGTGAGAACCAGGATTCACAAAGCGGGTAGTTAACAACAGCGTCGCTGTTTAACCTGAGTTAGCAATCAAAACCATGGTAGCTGCTTACTCACTGCTCCTCCTCCTCACTCCCCTCCCCAAATAGCGGAGAGAATCGAAAGGGAGAGAACTCGTGGATTGAGATAAACATAGTTTAATAAAATAATGAAATAATACTAATATAACACTACTACTACTATATATAGAATGGAAATAGAATATAGAAGATAAAATAAAAGATAATAAATAGAATTCCTCATGACCTCAATCTGCACTGAGCAGCCAGTATGTAGCTGGTTTTGGCTTCCTGGTCCCTCCAGCAGCCAGCTCTCAGACCTTCTGGTTTCCCTGCTATCCAGCCCAGACCCAGCTGCTGCAATACCCGGCTTCCAGGTCCCTGCAGGCTTGCCAGTTTCTCCAGTTGGTGGCATCACAAAAACATGGGCTCTGTGACTCATGGTCCCCCACCCTCACCCAGGAAAATAGTTAGCAATTGAGTTTAATGAGAAGACAGGCCAGGCTGCAGCAATCAGGTACAGGGCATTGCCAGAGAAGTGTACTGATCAGTAACCTGTTTATGCACGGTCACTCACATTTATCCCCGTTCCTGTCTTCTCTTCCATGCTTGTTCCTCCCAAACCACCTTAATCCCCCACTGCCCCTGCCTCTGGTCTTTCACCTCCTGTAGTAAGTCTCACACCATCCCCAAATGCTCTTCCCTTCAGGCAGTAAAGTCTGCAAGATGATCTGGAAAGCCTCTCCTGCCAAAACTCATCTCAATGGGTTTCCCGCCACAATGGTGGGCTGAGCATCCTCTCATGATGGGCCTGGGAGTAGTCAGGTCAGGGTGCTCCTCTCTGTCTGATTAGGACATTGGGGTTTGGCTGCCTGTCACCACTCCTCTGTGCTCCTTTGTGTTGGTGGAGATGGACCTTTACCGAGCTGACAGCTCTCCAGGGGTGCCTGGGCAGTGGTGATGTCAGGGCGCTCTGTTTCCCTCACCAGGTTGTCGGAGTTTCCCTGCCTGTCACTGTGGGCCCGATTCTTTAATTCCATAATCTAACTGAAATGACACAAATCTGGGCTCCTTTTGGTAAATCGGTTGCAAAGCTGAGTTTTGATAGCAAAAAAATTAAATCTAGCTAAGATAACATGCAGAACTCCACTTTTGTAGGAAGGCTGCACATCCACAGCTGTCCTTGCTGTGTGTTAAGGGGAGGTGAAACTAATTAAAATTGCTTGGGGTTATTGCCAGCAAAATTACACAGAAACACTGTATTCATTATTTAGTAAGCTTTGTACTCTAAACTTTACCACATAACCTTGCCATTATAAATCGTAGTACATTCAAAGAGTAGCTAAAAGGGCTTGGGTTTTGCTCATTTCTCATTCGTTTATTTCTTGACTCATGAAACTATTTTTGTTTCACGCTCCTAAATTAAAAATGAATTGGCCCAAGGATGTCAATTGGAAGTTAATGATTAAAAAAACCAACAACAACAGAGTAAGGCAAATGTATAAAGGCAGGACAACGAAAGCTATTGACAAATTTAGCTCTTAATCTTGGCATGCTGTGTAGTAGCAATACAGGAAATCGTAACTACTTGCTGGCATCGTTCACCCCACATTTCTGCTTTACCAAAATAGCAACAATTTATAAAAAATGTATGAGCCCAGAGCATCCTGTCAAAAATTCCTTATGTGATAAATCAAAATAATATTTATGTAATATTTCTTATCAGCTCATGAATATGGGTTGTATTAACTCTGTGTATAGAACTTCAATGTTCCAAATTTGACGGCAGGGAGGTTTAATTCTGCAGTATAAAATCAATGTGCTTGTGCGTATGCAACTTGTCAATATGTCCAGACAACAGGTTCTGACGTAAAGTTTTGACTGGAAAATGTGTGGAAACTTATTCTATATTTCCTTATAATTTTCTGGAAGAATAACTGATATTCTAAAACTACTTTTAACGCATGCATCCATGCATATGTTTTCCCCTCTTTCCAGACTCTGTTTTGTTTTGCAGTAAACCCTCACCCTGCTTTACAGTTTTCCATCTGGGAAACCATATGAAATAACTGTGGTTCAATATTGAATCGTCTTCTCCCTCTGCAAGCAACATTTTCTGCCCAGTGACTGCTTTGACCAGGATAGCAACTGGGGGAGGAGGGGTAAACAAGTGGTGGAAAACTCACTGTTACCTTATTTTCTTGTAGTTTTGGGTTGGGTTTGGTTTTGCTGGTTTTGAGATGTTACTCAGGTTGATCTAAAAACTGAGTGTAAAAATGTTTTCTCCCAAGGAGAAAGAAGGGGGAAAGCATTCTTCTTCTTCATGTATTCCCTAGTTATATATGTTTTTTTTTCCCTTTGGTTTCTGGACACTTGCCCGCGTTTAAAGTGTTGATTAAAAAATGACCATAATAAGGCAACAGTCTGCTCTCCCTTACAGACAAAATGAGCTTGTTTCACTAGAGTAAACCTAAGATGAATTTACAGTGGCATAAATACTAGAAATAATGGTGAGTGCTCAGGCAGAAGCAGGAAAGTACTTCTCATTGTTGTCAGGCTGTTTTATGATGATTTCAGGGAGCATTGAATCATTCAGTTTATGTAACTCTGAGGATATAGACTTGTTTGTACAGAAAATACCTTGCATCTCACATGAGCTGGTGAAGTCCTTACTCTCTCACTCTCTGGTGCTAATGCTGAAGGATGAGAGAAGAGCAGCAGACACATGGTTTTTTTTCAGGTGATTGAAAAACTTGAGATGAAAGAAATTTCACTTTTTGTTGGTATTGTTATTGTTGCGTTAGACCTCATGATGTTTTTGTGGTTTATTGCACTCATCTTTCTGGTGCCCTTCTGGGCCCTAAAGTCACCAGTGCCAGATTTCCTTTAGAAGAAAGGGTACGTGGTGAGCTACCCAAATTCTTCACCAGGAGGAGGAGTTCAGTGGTGGGAGTGGGCTCCCTTCCTCCAGTGCTGGGTTGACTTAGGGGGGTTATCTTTGTATCTCTCTAAACAGTCTGTTTGGCCACTCTTTCTTGTTGGTGAGCTAGTGAGTTACACAATAGTCACTTCTAGGTTTTCTTAGACCTTTACCATGTATAATTAAACCATACCATTGCAGAGTCAGCTTTATCTGAAAAGAAGAGCAAGTTAACCAGTTGTTCCAAACCCTTTAGTAGTCATAGCCAGAGTTCTCAGCTGCCTGATCTACTGGTTTACATCTTTGATAGAGGTTTTGTTGTTGGGATTCATGCCATTTCATCTGTAAAAGACTGGCTCAGTAAGTAGTCTAGCAAACTGTTAGGTGGCCAGATATGCTTGGCAATTGTAATGAGCAGTTTTAGCTACCAAAGTAATCCAAAGGGATGAAAGTGAATAGCCAGAGAAATGCAGAGAAGACCTCTTAGAGTTCGAAGTTGGAATCCAGAAACTCTCAGCAACAAGAGTGAAGAAAATAGAGGAGGATGCTAGGTAGGGAAAGAACCAATAATGTAATTTATGGGTAGCCGAATGACTGCCTGACAAGTGCAAAAGCAAGTTAGCACATTGTGGGATGTTTTTATGTAGAAAGGTCTGTCTTTGGGGAAGTGCAGCTCTGCCCACAAAGATTGCATGGGGAACAGTGCCAGGGTGAAGGTAGGACTGTCATCAGCAAAGAGGCACTAAACCAGTGATCTGTGTATTAAACATAAAGAAAACTACAGTGCACAAAGCAGTGTGTTGCTTGATGTACCACAAACATCCGAATGAATCTTTGCCAATGAGGTAAATATGTCCCTGAAAAGGCACATGATAGACTACTATAACCTTTTGTGAGATAATGCTACCTTACTGTGATGTGCAAGCTACCAATAGGAAATTTCTGTCACGGATCATAGAATCATAGAATAGTTTAAGTTGGAAGGGATCTTCACAGGTCGTGTAGTCCACACCCCCTGCAATGAGCAGGGACATCATGCAGGAACAGGCACCTATCTTAGACCACCACAGTTCACACAACACAGCTTATAGCACATGTAGGTCAGGAAATATGCAGATGTATCCGAGAGAGTGGAGGAAGTTCCATAACGAATAATATCCCCCAGCCAAGGATGACTGTCCATTCAGCACGGGGAGTCTGAGGGTAAAACCAACTTCAACATCTCACCGTGCCAGCTATGTCAGGAAAGAAGAGAGCAGTCTCACGTCGTGTAGCATCATGGGAGTCAAGTGAGGTGGTGGAGTCTGAGGGAAGCACTTTTGAAATAAAAAACTGTTGATTTAGATTAACAAAGCTAAAAGACAACTTAAAGCTTTGGCATGAGGATCGCTGGTGACTGCTTCATGTAATGAACTTCCTACTGCAGTGAGAGGGTGATGCTTTCCAAAGGGACACTTCAAGACTGGAATGGACTTTTGGAGGAAACAATGATCTCCATGAATCTTTCTCCCTTTGTTCTGGTGTTAAACACATTTTGAACTTCCATGATAAATATGAAGTCTGTAGTATAAGTAAGTGAAAAAAAGCAGCTCCTTTCTTTACTCCACCTTAGTTTTTCCTGTACAAGTACAAACAGTATACTGTAAACACTGTTCCCCTGTAGGAATAGAAAAGCGGAAAAAGAAGATGAAGAGTCCTTATTTGCATCACTAGTGTAGTGCTAGTAGTTTAATGTCATCATAATGAAGGTAATATAACATCCATTTAGAACAGAGTAAAAGGACTGAATATCAGTAAAAGGAAAGAATTATTCCAAATGAGAGAGAAATTCATGAGAAACATCTTTTCATCATTTTAAATATACCCCATTAAATTAATTTGAACAAGGTTGTCTACATTCTGAATATGTTCATAAATGTTTTTACGCATACCAAGCTGAACTAGGGCCTGAAAGAAAGAGAAGTGCCTTCCTAGACTCTCTGTGTATATGCAGCCAGAGCAGCAGAGTATTCATTAAAGCTGTAAGCAAAGTGCATAACCAAATATTTAATTCCTGGAACTGCATTTGTCTACAAAACTTTCAAAGCCTTGTGGAGAGGGCTTTTATGTGGAGTGTCTTACTGTTGCTTTAGAGTATGATGAGCTAAATTAATTCAAGGCATTTGTTACTGCTTGCAGTTTGCCTGTGATGAGATCGGGCTGCGTTTTCTTTTTGGAGCTTGGATTTTAATCTATGTTAATATTCGCATCACCAGGGTAAGTTAATGAGGCCCAAGCTCATTTTATTATCTTTTATCTGACTGAAGCTCTAAGCTTCTGCCCTCACAGCCTGAGATACGCACCCTGCATGCTGGATGAGGGAAGCAGCTTATACTCAAGCATTTGTACTGCACAGACGTGAGTGCTCCGTGGTTGGTGTTCTCCATATGGAAAAGTTCATTTTGTTTCTGTCTTGCTTGAAAACAAACAAACAAGAAATCCGCAACATGACCATATAAAAAAAAAAAGGCAGAAAATAAGGGGTATGTAAGCATGCCTGCAAGGTCTGAAACAGAGCTGGGGACACACTTTTTCTTTGTAGAACACAATGAGTGGTTCATGATTGCTGACGTACACTGGGAAAAAATAGAGAGCTTATTTAAAATAGGCACTTTTAAAATTCTTGAAACTATTTTTGTCACATTTAGGACTCCTGAAGTGAGTGTTTGCTCCTAATAATTTCTCCAGTAAGGGCTGACAGCCTTTTCAGAAGGATTTGAACATATCAGATGTGCCAGCATTGGTAACAACTACACAAAGAACAAAGGGAGTGGCACATGGAGCTATGCTGGTGAAGAAGGGGGAAAAAAGAGGAAGGAAATAGGGAAGGTAAGGGAAGGGTAGGGAAGGGAAAGGAAAGAGAGAAACAATAAGGAGAGATGTGCAACAGTGCGCCTTTCTGCATGTTGCATTGCAGGGAAATGTTTGGAGCTAATCTCTCTGGCTGCTGAATGTCCCGTCCCCTCTGACAACCTGCGAGCGCACAGGATGCAGCAGCAAAGTCGAGCGGGTGCAGGAGGATGAAGATGTTTCACCTTCTTGGTATATTTAGAGTGACTCAGCCAGGATGGTTTGTTAAATTTTGGAAGCAGAGAAGAGAGTAATAAGTTCTGCTGTGCTGGGATCAGGTTAGAATAAAACACAAAGAAAACTTCTCTTGAGAGGAATCAATAGACATCTGATGTGACTGCTTCCGTGCCAAGACAAATCAACCTAATGCTCAGCAGAGGGAGATATCTTTGGATTTGTCAGTTTTCCATTCCTAATACTGGAATTCTCTGCCACAGTCCAATTCAATAGATGTCTTTATATGTCTTTCCACTCTCATTACAGTTTTACTTGTCCCTAATAGGAGTAATTTCATATCAAATAGCAGTATCCTAAAAAGCACAATGGGATGGGAGTATCAGCAGGCTAACACAAAGCAAGAAAAGAAAGGACTGTGGATAATTCACATGTGCTAGTCTGAATTTTACGGTTAATTCATTCACCTTCAAAAGCGTACAAGCCATTTTTTTTGTGGAGATGAGGGCTGCTTCAATAAGCAGTGAGCAAATGGGCCCCAGCAGGTGGAGAGTCAGGTTTGATCCCAGGTTGTGGCAACCTGAATCAGCTGCTCAAGGATAACTGAGAGATGACTTTGTCCATGGTCAGTTAAACCTGGGATACATTTACTTGATTTTGTTTTGAAATTGCTGTCATTTGTCCCAGGGAAATATCTCTGAAAGTTTTGAACTGTAGCAAGTGCTCTTCTTATTTGTTTATGTGGATTATACTGGAACAACTCATGTGTTTTCCACTTTGCTGAGCTTCACTCTTATCATGAGTTGCTTATTTAAGTTCAAACGTCAGTTAATTCTTAGGCAAATAAATTACTGGGTTTTAAAACTAAAAAAAAGTAGTAAATATAGAATAATAGCTGGGTGGAGGGGGAGGGAAAAGACTGAAAGGTCCTCAAATAATGGAGGTACATATTAGAGAAATATTCCTTATTACAACAGCACTACAGAAGCTTTTCATCTGTACTTTCATCTTGAAGTTGTAGAGTCCGTAATTTCAAAGACAGATTCTGTGGAGGGCTCTGAAAACTGTAAAATGTGTATACATACTTAGGGAGAATAGTGAAATATGCCCTCTCCCCACACACTAAGGCAGTCTAGTTAAAAACATGTTTCTCTATGTGTATAAGAACCAGTTTCTGTAAAATTTTCCTAAGGATTGCTAATTTAGAAACTTCACGCTCTTGCAGCCTTCCAGTAGTAATGAAAACTTGGAAACAACGTAGGCTACCGGAGCACTGAATTGAATTTCAAACTTTGAGCCTACTAGAAGCTGAGGTCAAAATCTGGAGGAAAGTTTCTCCCATTTTAGTTACTAGCAACACCGAGGCAGTCAGTGATGGTGTTGGCTTTGGTTCTAAAAATTTTAACAGCTTCATTTGCACAGCTAGCTTTGTGGGATTGCAGCAACTATCTTTTGCTGGGGCACTTGTATCTGATCCTGATGTCGATGTCTCTTCTTCAGAAGCAGTTGCAGCTGAGTCCCTTGTTCATTTGCATCTTTATGACTCTCAAGCCATCTCCTAGTATGTGTGTGTTGGTTGTTCTGGTGTTTTTTTCCCTTTTTCTCCCACTACTTCTGTTGCTTTACTCAAATAGTGTCTTCCAATGACCTAAGGATGGGTCAGGTAAAAACAAAGAGGATTTCTTTCCAGTTTTGAGAGTTGGGATGAGTTGTGGGGCTTATAACTTGAAGCCTTTAACCTTTATCTCATCACCCTCCGTCTGCAGCTCCAGTGTGAAGCTACTGTCCTTGCCCTCACTGTTATTGTTATGGCTCATGTGCCCTCCCTCTGCCTGCCATTCATCATGGTGAGAGTCAATGTCTTTGGAAATGTGACTGCCTTTAAGGTGAGCAACTAAGACTTTGCCCCCTTTTACCTTTGTTGAGGAAAAGCTGATCTATGCTCAGCAATTGGCTTCTCTGTAGCAGGTCTTTTAGAGGCACCTATACCTGCAGGTGCCCCTCAGGGCATGATGGGCAGGTGGTCCTGTCGCTGCTGCCTCACTTGGCTTTATCTCCTGAACTGCCAAGACTTGACTTTCGTCTCTACTGTATTGTCTGTGGCTCTTTGCTTCAGAGGCATCAGCTCTTAGGCACAGCTCTAGTAGGGGATGAAGTGGAGGGTTTGTCAGGTTGGAGGAGCAGCGTTGTTCTCTGGGGTAACAAGAGCTGTGCTGGTGTTGTGTTGTACGGAGGTGTCTGAAGAAATAGGAAGACAACATTTCCCAGAAAGAGATGTTCATTTGCTGGAAGGGAAAGCTTTCTTCTTGCAAGGCTTGTGCTGGTTTGTATCACCAGTTGATAGCCTACTTAATAAATACAAACTAATCATTATGTCAACTAGCTTATTTGGTGAGGATGTGAGGTTGCTCCCTCCTACAGAACAGGTGTCTCTGTCCATCTGTCTGCTGGGAGGAGTTTCTGGTGTTTGGAAGCACTGAAGTACCCTTAGGACAGACTAGGAGCCACTCAGGTGACAGTGCAGCAGAACACTTATTGTGTGAGTACAAAGCCATGCACGTATTTCCTGGCTTCTCTTTTCCAGTTTTTCATTTCTGCCTCATGCTCCTTTTTCCTTAGGTCTGGACAAACAGGGCATGTTCAGCTGTGCAGTCCCAGGGTTATGCACTGTGTAACAGAGTGGTCCAAGGAGAATTAATTCTGAGCTGGGAATGGCTTGTGTGCGTAGACCCTTAGGATAGGTTTTACTTTTAGATGCTTGAAAATTTCCCAAAGCAGAAGGCATCATGGATGTCTCTGCCTTGGTCTTCATGGTGTTTTCCAGGCCATTAATGCTGGGCTGCTTGCTCTTGCTCAGTGTCCCACCAGTGCTCTCTGCAACACACACAGTATTTTCCAGTCAAACTGACTTGACGGAATGGACAACTTCACATTTGTGGGTTGGTTTGCTACCAGTGGCAGCTCCCCTGCTCAAGCAGGTATCCCACACTGCTGCCCGCAGTAGTAGGTAGGTGGGTGATGTGATCGCTAAAGCAGCTACAGCTATAGGTCATAAATTCAGTTGATATTTTTCTCAGCTTAAGTTACATATAGTGCACATGGGTACATGGCTCCTGCTGCATAACCTTTTGTCAGGAGATAAAAATCTTCTGTTCTAGTCAAAGCCTGTGTTTGCTGGCTCATGAAGAAGTTTGTCCTTTCTCCTTAAGCTCAAGGTCATTTGAGCTCCTTTCTGCTGTGCTTCTGCTAGTGAGCCAGCGCGAAGGCTACTTGCTGCTGGTACCTATAGCTGGCACTCCCATCTCCTGCTCCTGCCCTCAGATCTGTTTCACCTCTACTGAATTTAGCCTCTAAAATTCAGTGATTTGTTTAAATGCTTGTGTGATGCTTGCCTCTGATGGTATCGGCAGCAGCCACTTCCTTGGGGGTGGTGAAGGACATGCGCAGTGATTGGAGATGCCCCTTGTTTCTCCTCCTGCCTGCCCTTCACTCTGTCCCTTCATTTGGCCCACATCAGCACCTCATCATCAGGGGAAGGGGCTTAAACAAGTTGCAGTTTGCAAAGCTGGTGGCTCGAAATGTCTTCAGGTACGAGAGGTCTGTGGCAACGCCGATATGATGGTATTGCCACCCAGGGGTTGTCTGTGCCAGCAGCTAAATGTGGGCTCTGTCTCCTCCTCACCTCTTCCTACACAGCCCAAACCCCCTAGTGCTCCTCTGCAATGTCATTTAGTGTGCAGTGAGAAGTGCTGTAGAGCACTGGCAGAATGCTGACAGGCTCGAGAGGCAGAGCGCTCTTGACAGTGTGCTTGTGAATAAAGATCATGTGTATTAAAGTAATGGCCGCGTGATCTTTTAAAAGAAAGAGAAAACTGAAAAAGTGCCTCTCCTGCTCTTCTTACAACCCTCAATTTTTATTAATTATTTGAAAGAAGTGCTGCAACATTAGTAATTTCACATTAATTCAATAGCAAGCTTATGATTTTATAGGAAGCGTATTTGCTGTGACTGTGGAAACTCAACTGGTCAAGTAAACTTGCTTGCCTGACATCTCCCTCTTATTTTTTTTCTTGACCTCTTAAAGCAATGTTTTGCTTTGTTCTGGTTTCCTATTATTCTTGAGCAACTCTAAGTTGCTCACATTCTACCACAATTTCTGCTTGAATATAGGTTTCACAATAAAGTCATTATAGACATTTTTTCCTTTCTTGAATGAGCTTTGATGTATCTGTTTGAGTTTCTTCTGCCATCTGGTATTCTGCATTGAGATCCACAAGCCATGCTGTTAACTCCTCACTAGTATTTTCTCTTTTGCATATGTTTGGTGGGACTCCTAAGCTGCATTAGCAATCTTCAGAAAACACATTTGTGATGTTGGTTCTGAATTCCCTCATTTTGTGCTTTATGTAATTTTGTGCTGGCTTGAGGATGCTCCTGTTGAAAAGCAAACAACTAAAAATGTTCTTTCTTCTTGTTGGCTCATTGCACTACATTCCCACCCTCCTCCTGTTCTGCCACCCAGAAGAACCTGGTTTAGAACACAAAAACTAGAAACTAGATGGAGAGGTTTAGTGTTAGCCTTCACGAAACAATTGGTGATTATTCCCAGGAACTTCTCATTTCCTGAAGCAGAGATTTTACTACAGAGCTAGAAGATGGGCTCAACTTCAATAATTTATGTGAAATAGTAAAATCTTCCTTTTCCTCCTGAATTCACATGCATTGTGGTGCAAGAGAGAATGGTGCATGTATTAAGTGTGGTTTGGATGTAAATGTTCAGCATAGTTTTTTTATTTTCCCATTTGAAAAAGGGCTGAAATTTCACTCATGAGTATTGCAGTAATTGCAGTAATTATATTTCAGGGCAGAAACTTTTCTGTTTTCTCTAGATGTGAACCCTCCAACTACTAGGATGTGTATTTTGACTTTTTATTACAATGTGGTGTTGTAATAGGATTCTTCCTTCTCCAGGGAGACTTTTATATTTATATATATGTTTATACACAGACACACACAAACATATTAAACATGGTTTTGTTATGGGATGAGGGCACTGAGTCAAAAAAGCTAGGTTTTATATATTTTATTCATAAAAACAGATTTGCAACAATTTATTAAAAATTGATCTCATGCAGTATAAGGTTATACAAGAAATTCTTCATTTACATTTTATTCTGGCAGTTCCAGTCTAGTTTAAAGCATTTGTGCACTAACATCATTGGAAAATGCCATTGGGGCACAGCCTCTTCATAAATTTACAGTACATTTTTGCTGCAGTATAAAAGAACAGAAACATTAAACAGCTATATTCACTTGGTTGGTCTTGTTATCTGCAGTAAAGTAAAAAAAATGTTATGGGAGAAACTACAGTATCATTGAGACAAAGAATGTACTGCATGGTTTAAACCTAATAAACGTCACACAGTCAGTATTCACAAAGTTACAGACACACACACACACTCACCTCCAATGGTCCGATACTTCTGATTTTTTTTTTCCTGCTAAATTGGAATAATATTTCTACAGAGATCTTTGTGTATACATTATATACAATATTGTAATTTTCTCTTTTTAAAAATTAACATTCCTTTTAAAATAAAACAGGCCCTGATGATATTAATAAAGCAAGAGAATACTGTCAACACACATTGAGTGACAAAGTCAGTGTTTAGTGCTTAAACAGAGTAATGAGTTCTATTTTATCTGTGTTTATACTTACATATTTTTGTTCTAAAAGCTACAGATATTTCCATAACCTCTCTTACTGTATGTGCCAAGTGAAATATTTTGTGATGCTCCTGATTGTAAGATTCAGATACATATTCACGTTGGTTTTGGCCACTATGAGGTGTCTTTTATTTTTAATGGAGATTTATGCTAGCTTGTCAAAGCTGCAGTTAAGTCCCTCAGCTAATGAATCTCTACAGCTGTGCTTCAGTCATGGCTGATTTGTAAACCCTCGTAGGAACATCATTCCAAAGGTTTGGTCTGAGGTGCACAGGTGTTGGTCAAAGAAAACTGAGAGCCCAGTGGGTACTTCATGTGGGTTTTGTATTTTTTTCCCCCTACTCTTAGCAAACAGCCCTGGGAGTGAGATGCTACATTTCCAGTCCCTTGGAAAAAGAAGCTGCAATGTGTATCTCACCTGTGCCTGAGGGTTTGGCTCCAGAGCTAGTCCAGACGGTGTGCCACTAGCGTTCCTCCCAATTACTTTGGTTCAGGGGATGGAGCTAAAGTATAAAAGCTGATGTTTTTTTCACAGTCCTTTTAGGATTCAGATAAAATATTCTATTGGTAAATTTGATTTGTCCCTTCTATTATCTGCTACAACCGCCACACACGCGGGTACAAAGCAAACATAGTGTATATTCACATCTATGTGCTCTGCAGGCTTTGCCTGCAACAGCAAAGTGCTGTGCCCCAACCCCTCCCCCCCAAGTCCACTAAATTAATTTTATTGTAATTATGTGTGACATAATTCAAACAAACTATGAAAAACAATCCATCCTGTGACATTAAGACTTTACTACCCATCTGTCCTCAGCTTCTTGAGTTACCAGCCTTAGGACTTTTCCAGACAGGTCAGTACATTTTGGTTGGTGGCCTTTATTCTGAAATAGGTGCAGAAACTTTGCTAAAAACGAAGCTGCAGATGGTCAGCAGTCACTACCACCATTCCTGGAGAAGGGTGAAGCTCTCCGCTTCCAACCAGCAGCTTTCCAGCTGGTGGCAACTTGGAGCTGGAGCTTCAGCCTCTGCTTGGGTTTCATGTACAGCTGCAAGTTAGAGGTGACCCTGCTCACAGCACTGCAGAGTCTCAATGACACCCGAGGAATCATTTCTCACAATCCTTCTTTCCTATCAAACATCATCCCTGAAATGAAAACAAGCAAGACTAACCAGTGCAGAATGTTTCCAGCAATTTAACACAACTCTTGTAAAAAGGAATGTATCTACTTCAATAAATATGGTATAGCTCAACCACTGTATTTTCCTTACATGGATACAGTATAGAATTGCGTGTTCTCAGCAGCCACATAAAGCTCAGTGCCATTTGAGTATTTTGTTTTTCCTTAGTGTCTTTTTTGCAAGATCCGTATTTCCCAGCCTCCTTGTTGCTAGTTGAAATTTGGGAAGAAACGTTTTTCAGTGACTTTTACACGAAGAAATAAAAACTCCATGAATAAGGCTACAGATCAAACTCCTTGTGTCCTTCTCCTCTGCCTTCCCACACAAGTTACACGGGCACTCCTGTGATGACGGCCTCAGCGGTAGTTCCTCTGCGGTCGGAGCCAATGTTATATGTTTGTGGCAGAGTTCTAGGTCAGATGTTTAGTCCAGTCATTGAGTACTTAAAAGCAGTTCAGGAAGCACTGATGTCCCTTTCCTACAGCCCTGAAACCATTACTCGGAAGGAGGGCGGCACGTGTCTGTGCCGAGGACTGGCGCTGGGGCTGACACAGGGACTGGCACAGCTGGCGTCAACTCCTCCTATGGATGGCAAATAGGCATGGTGGAGAATGGGCAGCTGCAAGGACAGCCGGCGCTGTATGCTGCCAGAGAGACAGAGAGACATAAGTGTTAGCCAAGAGCAAAATGTAATACATAGAGTCATAGAATCATAGAACCATAGAATAGTTTGGGTTGGAAGGGACCATCAAAGGTCATCTAGTCCAACCCCCTGCAATGAGCAGGGACATCTTCAACTAGGTCAGGTTGCTCAGAGCCCCGTCCAGCCTGGTCTGGACTGTCTCCAAGGATGAGGCATCCAACACCCTTCTGGGCAAATGGTACCAGTGTTTCACCACCCTTACTGTAAAAAATTTCTTCTTCATGTCTAGCCTGAACCTCCACTCTTTTAGTTTAAAACCATTACAGGCTTGTCCTATTGCAACAGGCCCTGGTAAATAACAAGCCTGCTTGTTGTGTTTGCAGGTTGCTACAAGGATATTTTCTGTGCCTGCTGCTGTGACGGAGAGGGTTAATGCCAAGAGCATTACACTCAGTGTTACTGAGCTACACCACCATGGTTTTATGTCCCCTTGGGGACTTTTTCTGACAGGCTAGACATGACAAAAGAATCTAAGGGTACGTTCTCATCATCCCACAACCTTCTGAAATTCCCAGGCACTTCCAGGTTAATCATTAGACTGCTGATACCAGAAAAAGGGAAAACCTTAAATTTGCAATGAGGACATATAGCTTTGCAACTCCCTGTCCCTTGCAAAGTGATCTATTGCACGCAGAGCCCCATCTGACTGCATAGACATGCAAGAGCTCACAGGCTGAGTTTTAAGCCATGCATCATTTAGCACAAGGATGTTAGAATTAAGGATGGCATTTTTGCAACTCCAGCTAAGGCAAACACAGGTGCTCGGTGGGAAGGAATTCAGACTGACAGGTTTTGCCAAGTAGTTGCTCTTTGCAGTTTAGGTCTGTGCTTTTGAGGTACTGGATGCTCTCCAGTTATCACAGTCAGTGCTATAGGACTGAGGAGTTGGCACTCTAAATGCAGTCTAACCTTCCACCCACACCAAAATTGAGTATTTAATAACCTGACATTCCATATCCAATAGTCCAAGCAGATTGACATCATGAAAACTGGTAGGTTATTGGTTTTGTTTGTTTGTTTGTTTGTTTGTTTGTTTGAAGGGATACTAGACCATGCTCACAGATATCCCAACTGATCCCGCTCTGTGGAGAGGACAGTGCCATGCTGTGGATATACTGGTGCCTTACACTAAATGAAAATCCAGTTGAGGCTTGTTAGTGCAAGAGATACTTTAAGAGATGAAGATGCTGTCATACCAGGATTACTTCTTCATTTGGAGACATTCAGCCTTGAAACAGGGAGGAACTTTTTAAAGAGAAGACAGATGTCAAATTGACAGAGCTGAACTGAAGACTGGCTTTTTTATTCCAGAAGAAAAATGGCCATATCAGTACATTGTATCAGTACAATGGAGTTTTAAATTTATATTTCCCTGTTATCTGATATAATGACTGAATATAGACAGGCCCTTGTAAGAAGTGTATGTTTGAAAGCTTGTCTTTGTACAGCCTTTCTGATTCAAATGACATTTCATTTCTTTTTTTTGCTTTGTGTTAGGAAGTGGAGACAGCTGCCAAGGCATCCATTGCACTGCTCAGTGACCAAGCGGTATAGCTTTCAAATTCAAACAGAAATGTAATGTTGCTTCTCTTTAGTTTCTTCACTACAAACTACGGCTTGTTTATACAGAGATGAGGTGAATACAGTTGTAGGCTGCCTAGCCAGGAAGATCTTTCTCATCTGTTTTTTTTTCCCCCCACAAACTCCTTTTAAAAGTTTGATGCGATATAAATCCACAACATCGAGCGTTGTAGTGCTGGCAATGCATCCTTGGGATTAGACAAAATCCATTCATTGTTATTTTGCTACTGTGCCCAACTCTTTCTGGTGGCATCAATGAAATCATGCCTTGTTCCCAAGGAGTGCAGAGGTGGCATGGCTCTCTGCTTCCATGCGCGGAATCCTTATGAGCCCCAGGCGGCGGATTGTCATTCTGTCTCTCCTTGCAGGGTCAAACGCAGAATTCCCCACGCTTATTTTCCCACCAGTGGAAATGCTTACTCTGTTCAACTGTTACAGACTTCTCATTAAAGAGCTTTCTGAAGCTATTCTAGGGGAATCCAGTTGTATAATCAAGTGAATGGGATTTTTTTTTCCACCCATTTAAGTGTTAGCCATACCATGGACAAAGCATGTTTATTTGGCTACGCCAACAGTGGCTGCAGTGGGTGGCAAATTTTGCTTTAACTGTACTTAAAGTTTACTTTCACTTGAAAACTTGGTTTCTGGAACTGGGGCAGAGGACTGTAGCCTGGAGACTTGAACACAATTAACAGTTTATGCAAAACTCTTAGGGGAAAAACAAAACAAAGTAACAAAATCCAAACAAAACTGCTGTTTTCTCCTTAAGTAAAAGCAAATCTTGTACCTTGCCTTACTGTGTGGTTTTTCTTTTCCCCTCCAATATCAGTGCTTTTCCCCCTCCTCCACCCTGCCACATTTTGTCAATGCTTTTCAGGTTGGTGGCATACAATTTGTTTTGAGTTGTCCATGCAACATAGATATGGCAAAGCATGTTGTCAAGTATTTAGGGGAAGGAATAGTTAATATTAGTATTGGCGGTTTTCTACAACTGCCGAAGGAGATGGAAAGGAAAGGTGGTGCCACACACGGAGCAGTCACTTATCAGGGTATTGTGTTAGAATAGGGCCGCATCCTCAGCTCTGTACAGAAATGCCATTTATTAGGGATAAATAAAATCAAGTAAAAGCTCGACTTCCAATGTCAGTACACATAGGAACACAATGCATATGGGAACGCATGATGCTACAAAGAGAGCAGGGGCATTTGAAAAATAATTTCTTTCTGCTATACAAAACCAGTGATGAGATCCATTGCTAAGTGGGGGGACTGGAACAACTCCTGCTACAGTTGAATATTTGAAGAGCTGTGGGAGCATATAAAGTGCATCTAAGCATTCAGGTATCTTTTCAGTTGATTCTCCAGCCCATTAATGTTGATTTTTAGCAGCTGCTGGGAAACTGGAGATGTTCTAAAAGAGTACTGTAAAGCAAGATGTTTTACTAGCAAGTGAACTAAGCATTCTAAATCCACCTTATTTTAAGGACAGATTTGAGTAGGATCATAGATAGACTAATATGAACCACTGTTAGTGAAGAAACTCAATAAAGGAGGCATGTTAATGCCAAGGCATATGGCTATAATGCAATAATCCAGTCATAACCAACTTTTTTTTATGAGAATTTTTGGTTACTAAAATCAGCGTAACTGGCTCCAGCAGGGTATTTGACTGTCTTTTAAATGTTGCTAAAAGCAGAGCTTTAGCTCAAAAAAATATCAAGTTAGTTTCTCTAATAAAGGTTACACAGCAATTAGCTGCTTTGAAGGTTACAAAAATGACCACATATAGGAAATATCCTGTAAAAACTGCAGGTTTTAGTGGGGTCCTGCAGAAATCTGTCATTGCCTCTACTCAGAGATCTGGAAGACCGTTACATGTTCTTGCTCTTAAAATGAGAACAGTATAAATTTTAATGGTGCCAAAAACTAATTCACTGAATGTAGGTCACTGATGAGATGGGACAGCATGCAGGACTGAAGGTGCCCAGAAGAATGTCTTTAAGGGTCATGGAAGATCTCCTATTGAGTATATTCATGTAGCCATCATGCAGATAAGGGGACTGATGCAATCTTTAGATAAGTAAGCAGGTCCCTATCAGGCTGGAATACAAATAGTATCCTGATTAATATCTCAGCACACTGCACAGATAGAACTGGTACTGAAATAGCGTGTCCAGCTAAGGTACACTGATCTAATCAATGCTTATAAATATCTCAAGGGTAGATGTCAAGAGGATGGGACCAGACTCTTCAGTGGTGCTCAAGGACAGGATGAGGGGCAACGGGCACAGACTGAAGCACAGGAGGTTCCATCTGAATATGAGGAGAAACTTCTTTACTTTGAGGGTGCCAGAGCACTAGAACAGGCTGCCCAGAGAGGTTGTGGAGTCTCCTCTGGAGACATTCAAAACCCGCCTGGACACATTCCTGTGCGATCTGCTCTGGGTGAACCTGCTTTAGCAGGTGAGTTGGACTAGGTGATCTCCAGAGGTCCCTTCCGACCCCAACCATTCTGTGATTCTGTGATCTTCTCCAGCAGGTCACACACCCACGGGAGAGAAAAGAGACACCCTGGCCTACTGGGAAATGAACTACTGTATTCTAAACTGGTTCAGGCTGCTTTCTGGACCTGAGGTGATCTGGCATGGTGCAGCTCTTGTCCATGCAGCTAAGCTCCCCACAAACACGGTTTCCAAGTGCCAGACTGTGCCTCAGCATTACCTGGGAAATCACAAGCTGATGCAACTGTGCTAGGAGGTACACTGATAAGCACCATGGAAAATCAACATTCAGGGCTTGAGCCTGTGCACCAGCACTGCTTTGTCTCTTGTAGGAATTGTTAATTTACACTGCGTAGCCAATGTGAACAGGAGAGAAAGCAGCCAGCACACACTTTTTGCTCCTCATGTCTGATGGTCTGACTGGGTATGGCAAATTTTACATGGCATTATAGATAACCTACCAGTTCCTGCCCAGCAGGAAAGGGAGTAAAAGGCAAAGGGAATGTGAATCATCTATATTCATGCTCTAAGGCTGCTTTACAGTCATATAGACTGTATTTTCCTTAGGTGCGGGGTTTTAAATCTGAACCAAGCGCAAACCAAATGTTTTTCATATTCTGATGGACATTATATAAACAACACCCCATGAATAAGTGTGAAACAACTTCTTGCATGACTGAGCCTGAAATGAGTGCATTCTGCTGTGCCTTCACTGTGGACACAACTGTAGGATGGGGGATCACACTTGCAGTTAGTCAAACATATCACTAATGGGAAGAAAGAATGAAAAAATTCCAAATCAAACTATTTTCTGTATTCTACAAAACTTTCATACTGGAAGACGTCAGCTCTCCTGAGTGCTATCAATAACAGGAAGCTGGGATGCTTCTTTTTGCTATAGCCATTAAAGAGTTAACATTTCTGCACTATTATCTTAATGTCCTCCTTCCAAAAGTTTGTGGCAAGGAGGAAACCTTTTTCAGAGTAATGTCCTTGAGGTTTGTGTTCTTGAATAAGAAACAGGTTCAGCAGACTGTGTGACTACCTCTCTTATCAGATGCCATGTGTACACAGTAAATGAGAAAGAGAAGGCAAAAACCACAGCTTGTCTGTAACACCTTTTTTTTTTCCCCCCACAAAAATGATATATTTAATGATCATGGAAGGCCAGAAGTGCTGCCAAACAAGTTGAAAAAAAGCACATACTTGAGGAAGAATATTCCTAAAGAGCAAAAAGTTTGGCAAGAGGCAATCTTTGGTCAAAGAGACGGAATCACAAAGCCCTAGTCCTGAAGATGGCTACACTTCTCTCTGGCAGGTCCCCTGCGGTGGAGTGGTGAGGCTCTGGTACCCAAACTGCCCATGCATCTTCAGGGTAGACATTGACCCTTGGAGCTGGCACAGTCACAGCTGTGCAAGTGCTGAATGACAATGTTTTGATTTACCAGGAATTTATTAATTAATTTCCATAAATGCCAGTGACTATTCAGATTTGTATTGACTCGCTCGTTAAGACCTTTAGGAAATCTCAGTCTTCTCATCAGTTACCGCTAGCCTAGAGGAGGGTCTGTCATTCACCAAATGTTTTTCTTTTTTTTTTTTTTTTTTCTCTCTATTAAATCTGGATTGCCTGAGTGGCTGTGTTTTTCTTAGCATCTCTCTTAATGTAAGGTGGCCATGTGCAGATGAGGCTGCATTCACACTACATTATTTCTGACAAATGGTGCTGGTAAAAGACAGACCTCTAATAGCTATGCATTAAAGCACTCTGCTGACCCCATAAAGTCACAAGAGCTTTCTCAGCAAGGGCCCTGCTTTTATGAAATAAATAGATATTTCAGCTACTGGGGGCTTTTTTTTTTGGTGCGTATGTGTGCATGTGTGTGTAGATTAGCTCCAGTGCATGTTTGGATTGGGGTTTTTTGGGGTGCAAGGACAGAGTTAGAAATCCACGTGTTTTCCTGCACCAGGTAGTACAAGGCAGTAATTGCTATCTGAAATCAGGTTTGCTGTCACTGATGGAACATGTGACTCAGTCTAGTAATTTATTTAATTTATTCTGTTTTTAAATAAGCTTTTAAGTTGCCTGTGTGCAAAACAGGAATCTGACAGCTATTAGCTCAAATCCTGATGAAGTGATGCCTGTGTAACTTGGCTGCTTTGGGGAATGAACTGATCCAGGGACAAACAAGCACAGTGCTTCCCTGAGCTCTGGCCCACAGCAGGCTCTGCTGAGCTGGTAGAGGGCAGTACGTGAATTTATTATAGAGCTTCCTGGAGAGAAAAGCTGATACCATCAGACTCTTTTGCCTCCATCAATCCAGCAAGTGCGTTGTGCCATCTTCTCTTTGTAGCCGCAGCATTGTTTCTAAGGGAAACTACTCGGTGCAGGCTTTCCTATGCCAAAACTCGGGTCCAGCTGCTATGGTAACGCTGAAAAGCCCTAGGACTGTTTTTATTTCTCAGCTAGCTTAAGATCGAAAGAGAACAAAATGGCGATGTACACCATGAGCCCTTCTGGCTGGTGTGTGGAAGGACGTGGGCTGTTGACAACAGCCACAACACATGTATGCACATATGTACACCCTCTTCTCTCCTTAACATACATTGGTGGTTGCGCACAGCTTGACCTGTAACTCTCTACAGAAACTTTAGACTTCATGTTGTTTCCGACAAGACAAAAGAAGTATGTTAGTTGGCCTTTGGGGCACCTTAGGATCTACTGCCCCTGATATCCTCTAAATCTGGTGGGGATGGTGAGCTGGGGGCAGGGAGGCACCAGAGTACAGCATTGCTGCCTACTGGTGCTTCAGGAGTTGGCTTTCACATCTTCTGTTGCTGATGGTTCAGGCTCCCTCTGTAGCTGGGGCTGGCAGAAGGGGTTTACAGTGAAGGTCTTCCCATAAAAATGCATGAAAGAGAAATATGGGTTTCAATGAAATGTAGTAATTTAAATTAATGTTTCACCAGCAAGGCAGCTGGTGTCCAGGGTGGAATTTATGGCTAAAACAGTAGAAAATGTATGCACACAATCACATGCATATTCAAGAAAGCAGGGGTACCTCCTTCTCTATGAGTATGTAATGGTGTATACTTACTGTTCTGGTGAGTTGATGTCTTCTATAGGATCTTTGCTTGTTCTGGATGGGTCTGATGAGCCCCATTGTGCTGGTGGATTTTGATCAAGATGATTTTTCAAAATGGCTTTCTCACCATCTAGATGGGTAACACATTCAATTTTACCAAGTGACCATTTTTACAATGTTTCATTTTAAAATTTCCCAGATGTTCTTAATGCCACAAAGTAAAACCTTTCTGCCCATATTCCAATACAGTCTCAGGTTTCCTTGTGACTCCTTGGTACTCTTATGCTTCAGTGATGTGCTCCTTCACAGGAACTGTCATGAAGAAACAGAAAAGGGACAAAACCTCTTTTCTCCTTCCTTTGCTTCCCGCCCACCTTTAAAAAAAGGTACATAGACCAAACCTTGTTTCCCACCTCTGTGTAGCCCTGTCATGCCCTCTCATCTTGCCTTATGCTCTGTAAAACACTCATGTAACTGCACCATCATGTTACCTTGCACTCAAAAATTGTTACCTTTTCATATGAATAAACATTCTTATTTAAGCTTTTTCCTAGAAAAAACTATAATCTCATTGATGAATAAAACCTTGGTACTCTCGCAATCACACAAGCAATTAAGTGCCATCATTTAACTATTTTCTATCATTTAGCACAGAAATATGATTCATATCAGTCACACGGGTCCATAGGCTGTCTGCAGGAAGGACAGCTAATGATTTCATTAAGCTTTCTCCTGCAGTTTTCTTTTTTGCATAGTGATAACGCAGAAGATGATAATTTTCCCCGTAAGTAGCTTCACTTGTTTCCCCCAGGAGTCCCAGGAGTCCCTGGCAAGCTGTGCTGAAGCTGGTGGCATCAGTCCCCCTGAGAAATGCAGACAAACACAGCCATTTTAAGAAGGCTGTCTTCGCCGGCGATCCTTTCTGTTCCTGCCTGCTTTTCCAAAGTCTCCCTGCTGTGTTAAGCCAAATAAAATCACATGGAAAACATCCGAGTAATGAGGACAGCGCACAGTTTTCATAAATAATTACAGAGCAGCTCCAAATCCATCACCGGCAGTTGTTTGCCACACACACAGAGGAACAGTGATTGCTGCAGGCATTAAGGCAGTGTGGAACAGGACTTGAAGGTAAAAACTGGAAAAGGACACTGGAGGATTTTAATGTAAAAATGGGTATGAGGGAGAAAAGCAGGAAAATATTGAAGAGAAAATGAAAATAGCATGAAAATCCCAGTGCATATTGTAGGATTGAGATGTTTTTCTGTTCTACTCGTGCTCAGAAGCCCCAATAATGCTCAGGTCCCAGCATACTAGGAATATCTACATTATCGACGAGTGCAGTAAGGATACTGGTGGGACAAAACAGGCAGCAGAAATAAGGAGTGAAGAAAGAAGGTGAAAGCAGAAACAGGAATGTTTTGAGGGTGAACTCCAACATGTATAATTGCTCTCCCAGCGCGGTCAGTCCCAGCATTATTTTGTAGCATTCACTTTCTGCTGTGGAAAACCTAACAAGCAACTTGGGAAGAAGTGAATAGGTCAGGATACAAAAATGTGCAGACATGCGGATCGCTACAGCTCAGAAGAGCAGGAAAGAAGATTTTTTCACTTATGTTGCACGGTACACAAAGGTCTGGGTGAGAAAGGAGGCGATCAGAACACATGAATCTGCTTCTGTTGGGGCAAGAAAATGTTGGTAAAAGAGAATTAAGGAATTCAGTTGCAAGAAGAATGCTTAAAAGGAAGATCTGACAGGAGTCATTGGTGGTTTAGCTGTGAAGCAGCAAATACTCAAATCTGACAGTGGCTAAGATAAGCAAGGAAGTCTATAATCTCTGGGCAGCCTGAAGTTTGCTGGTGTGGCATTGGCTGTCACAAGAGTTGTTTTTCTTTTCCATATATTGCATTTCTATGTATATTGAGCTTGACATTTGCATAAAAGCCTTGTGATGTCTATAAACAGACACATAAAAAGGACACTTTTTACTCCCATGATTAAAACCAACATTCTATCCTAAGCTGATCTGAGCTGACAATTAAAACTGCTGACTTTATGATAGAGACCAAAGTTAAAATTTGAGTAATCCTTGTAATTAGGGATGGAAAAGGTGTATTATTTAACTCTTTTAAGGTCCCAACTCCTTTGGCAAAAATAAGCAATTTGACCTTTTACAAAGCCACTGAGGATTACAATTCTTCATCAAATGACTGGAATATGAAACTGTTGGGCTTTGGAGTATATGATTTAGTATATTAATCTGTGTTGCATGCGCCTTAAGGGGTTTCTTGTGCTTTCAGTTGTGTTGTGTGTGTGAGAGAGAGAGAGAGAGAGAAGGAGGTGGTCCCTGTCAAAAAGGTGGGGGATTTAGTTTAAAGTAGACAGAAATTATGTATTCTCTGCCTACTCACCCCTCAACACTGACTGCCCAAATCTCACTATGTGTTATTCTTAATAGACCCTTCTCCACCACTCTTGCAGATGACTCTCCCTTAACACACTGCATATATTTCTGTATACAAGGTTACCATATAAAAGTTTTAATGTACTAGGTTAAAAAAATACAGGCAAAATCCACCTAAAACCGCCACAATTTTGAGATTTTTCTTTTTCCTTTGCTTCTTTCAAAATGCAAAATATTGGGTAATTCTTATTTGTTAAGCTTTTTGGGAGAGGAGTTGTTGGGGCTTTATTCTGCAGCTATGGAAACTAGAATATATTTATTTTTTTTTTCATTTACCTTTCATTTAAATAATGAAGAGCAAGATTCTCACTTAGTCATACGCTTCCAGGAGCTGAAGCTTAAAAACACTATCGCCATATGCACTTAAAAAACTGAAGGGTGGAGGAAACTGACTTTATATATGTGAACAACTGAAATAAAATAAATTAAGAGTAACGGTAAACATTTGAGTTCCCAGTTTCCCCTGGAAAGTGTAGCGCTGCTTTAAGTACTTCCCCATCTTTTCTTCCTCTGTCCATTAACTATACCACTTGAAAAATGCCCTTCATTCTCATTCAGCCTTAATAAGTTGCACCGGGATGATCTCACTACCTTCAAAATTGAATTTACATTAGCCAGAAGTACTTTGTAAGTAATTTTCACCTTCGCAGACCTCAAACCGGAACTCAGAAGTCTGACTAAGTGACGCCTGAACACTTTCCGTTCAGAAAACTGCCGGGGAAAAAAGGACATATGGGTCTCAAGGGCCTGGCGCGGTGCTCACTAATGGCTTCATTAGAAAACAAAAACCCGCTGCCCAGTGGTTGGTGAGAGCCAGAAGGCTTCAGCCCAGGACCTTTCCCTACCTGAAGCAGAGAAATGAGTTCCAATTTAAAAAGCTTGGAGCTGCCAATTGCTCTCCTCTCGCTCTGCCAGGGGTGACGGGGCCTCAGACCTGCCCTGCGTATGATCACTCTGCAACCCGGCACTGCCAAAATTTCCTGGGCTGGCTTAAATGCATCATGCATTTTAATAACTCCTGTTCAGCTGCAGGTCAAAAGCATCAGGTGACTGCTACTGCTGTGGTTTCTTCTGAGATTTTTAGAAAACTGTGTTTCTTTAACTAGAAGTTTGTTTTGCTGGCGCTTGTACACTGCAGCTTTATTGAACATCTTCATCATTATGATTAAGTGGCAATATTCCTCTGATGGCTTACAACTTGATGGCAGAACCCACTGTTCACCTCATATCTTTCAATTCCACTGTTGTTTTCTCTTTGCTAGAAAGCGTATTTTATGTTCCGCAAAGAAGCAAGTGTGGTTTAATAATGACTTAATAGAGCTGGCAGAGATAACCTTGCTGATTTACTAAGGAATTCTGGAAACTTTAAAGCTAGCTAAAGGCATATTTTTTAAAATCTACTGTAATTTTTCACACTTCTGTGGTTTGGACCATGAAACAAGACTAGCCAGTTTCCGCTTTTTATGTGAACAGGATGAAAAGAAAGTAAAATGAAGGAAAAAATTAAAATGATCACATTGCCTGCTGGGTATATCAGAAAAAGTTCTCCTGAACTTAGCTTGCAGCACTAGGCAGTCTAAAACATGACTTCTGATAGTTTTGAAAGGAAGATTTTTTTAAAATAAAAGAAAAGCCAGCAAGATTCTCCTTTGATTTATATTACTTTAAATCAGAAGAAACTCCTTTTACTACAGATTCATTTCTGTGCAAGGAAGGGCAGGCACTGAGCCTCTGGTAGTTTGCTCTCCCTGTTGAAAAAGAAACAATCTCCATTTTCAGGATTGGAATCCATTTGCTGGACTTCATAGAAACAAGTATACATATCTCTATATGCAAAGGATATAAAGAACTATAGCGTTTCTTTAAAATAGCATCCCTTTAAAGTCTTGCACACCTATTTCTGAAAGCCTAGCCTTTGAATCTGTAGTTTCAATCTCAAGCTTAGTGCTTGAATTACGCCAGCTTCATAGAAGTAATATTTCCTCCCTCTGTCACAGAGGAACACTGTGCTGCTTCGCATTTACAAACAACATGCTTTTGAAATCTGTTTTCCTTTGAGCTGCTTTTACATGGGGAAGAACTAACGCTAGGAAACATTGGAGTGGGGTGACAACTGACAGTATGTAGACATATCTGACATGTAAATGAATGCTCCCAGTCCATTTACAGCAATGAGCAAAGACTGTTTTCTGGCTCAGAACAGAAAAGGCTTTCTGCCTGCACAGAGAGAGAACTCACAAAAAGGGTTTGTCCATAAGTGGGGACTCTTGCAAGGCTGTCTCTTGCTTCTTACGTATTTTCCACAGTATGGCTGTCATCCATTCATTTTCCTATCGTGCTATTCAGAAATGTACTGGCAAAGGTAGGAATAAATGGAGATTCTCCTGCAAGATTTCTTTTGAGCTTGACTTTATATGAAACTCTGGCAATCTATGAATCATTCATGTAGAAATAATTTCATGTAATAAAATGTCAAATAGAAATCAAATAGAGTAAGATTGTGAAATTCCGAGCACAGTGAAATTAGCCAGCCCCCCCAGACCACATAGTATCTTCTCTCTGTTTTTTTCTCCTCAGTAACTTTTATCTCTGCAGGAACTTGCATGGTCAAAATAACTTCTACCTTCACAAAGTCTCCCCTGTTTCTGGCACACTGCTGCATGGGTGGAGGGAGCCCTTTTGGGAAGTTCTGGTTATGTGCCCATTGCAGGGTGTTTCTTCCCTGGAGCTGTGCAACACAACCTTCGTCTTTACACAGCATCACAGTTGCAAGCACTTGTCCTGCTTTTTCCAAATGTCAGCCCAGAAAACTCAGCCCTGTCTCCAAGCTTGGTCCTCTTTGCTGAACAGCGCTGCCAGGAGCTGAGTGTGGGTCTCACCCACGGCCCGTCCCTGCCTTAAACCCCAGCTGAAATGCGGCCAACAGCTCCAGCAAGGTGAGCAGATCCCACAAACAGCAAGCTGAGGGACAAGCAAATGTGGTGCTGTGCACAGAGCCGAGGTCGCTAAGCAGACACAGTGACTCAAAATCACCCCAGGAACGTATCAAATGAAGTTAAGGGCATACCCTTTTAAATTCAACTGGAGAGGCCATTTGAGGTCCCAGAGCCATGGTCTATAAAGCACATTGGGAACTGCTTGACCACACAAAGCTGTCTAGCAACACAGGCAAAAGATGCATTAAAAAAAAAAAAAAGCAATCAAACCATAAACTACAAACCACATTTCCTAATTGCTTTTCTTACATAGCCAATTGCTGTAGATGTCTCAGGAACATTACACATTTCTGAACAAGAGACGAGTGTCTCGGATAACATCTCTCTTTAAATGAGACGTACTGAATTGAAATGTGCTGTAAAGTAGGAGTACACCAGGAGCTGCTGCTGTTAATAACTAACCAGGAATCCCAAAGTTATGAAACTTAGCCTGAGGTCAGGTAGTTATGGGAGTGCACAGTTGTGTCTATTTTGGCTAAAGTAATTTAACTTTTGTGTCCTAAATCTGTACTTGGCATAAATGACAGTAGAGGGGAAGGAAGAGAAGAACCAAATAACCTCCTTTGGCATTTGGCTATAAGAGTTAGGAATTTTAACATGGGACAGTTTTAACAGATCAGAAAACTACTGAAGTGTGCTATGACATCGAAGATTGATTAGGACTTGTTCGAGATGCATTGCATAAATCCTGTGTTATTATCTGTTCTTTAAAGTGCAGTGCCCTGAATTTGTGTACTCAATAGCAATGGGGATACATTACATTGCATTCTCTATGTAAACTCCTTCAGAACAGCAAGGTGTAATATTTTATAAAGAGGACTGACATGGGATTCAGCCATGTCCACAATGGAAATGTGGCAAATGATCTGCTATGATTTTTAGCTCCAAGTCAGATGCTATTTTTAGAATGCCTCTTTACTGTCCTACTCCTTCTCTCTCAGCTCACATTTTTTACAGGGTCCTAGGTAGGCAAAAACCTTGTCATCACCTTAAAAACAACATTAGACCGGCTTCCCCAGTTGCACAGTGGAGGTGAGAGACATGGTCACTTCTAGGTCATGCTAATAAATTATTTACAATCCTGAAGCTTCACTCAAGTACCATCAGGGACAGATAATTTCAAGGTTCTGTACTTTCATTTACAGATGAAATACATAGCTACAGAAAGCATAGTTATGTCAGTCAGGGTTAGCTTTTCTGTAGCTGTAAGGGCCAGAATTTTTTAAAATACCATTTAAGTGATGTCTGTTTGCATCTGCACAGAAGCATCAGTGACTCAGCAGCATGAATTCTCCAAAGCCTTGTTATTTTGATCAGAATGGCAAATTTAAATTAAGCACATAGGTTGAGTATTAGGAATGAATGCGGTGAGAGAAATAGAGAGGAGATTCAGACATGCAGCAAAGGGACAGGGAAACATGGAAACAGAGAAAACAAGAGGAAGAAGAAACAGAAATGGAGGGACAGAAAAAGGCTAGCAAGTGTTGTTGAACATGATGGCTTAGAGCCTGGAAATATGAATATTTGGTGTCACTAGGGTCAGAATCAGGATACTCCAGAATACTCATGCTTGGGGCATGTGCCACCACGTCTGGAACCAAGCTTCAAACGCTTGCTGCATATTGGGATCCAGGTCTTCTTCATTCCCAGGTGAATGCAAGGTCTAACCTATCCAATAGGTTATGCTCCCCCCACAGCTCCCTGCCTTTTGTGTAGATCTTGGTAGGTCCATTCAGAAAACTGTACCCAGCAGCTTCAGTCTGCAGAAGAATATCTGCCCTGTAAATCCTCGTAATACATAGTTCCAAGCTACTCTGAACATTAAGGCTCTGTTCTTACAGGTGATTTTAAATACGTACCCCCCAGCAGAAATGTAAACACTGGGGAATTGTACTGGGGGAAAATTAGGAACACAGACAATCTTGGATGCTCCTGCTTAAAGCAGCAGTTAAGCATTGATGTCTTTTGTAGACAGAGCCACAAGTAAGTGCAGAAAGGTTATATTTTCTCCTTGATTTCTTTACCAGCATCCTATTGCTAATGGAGTGCAACCTACTGTGGAAAGCATCCCATCCTAAATTTATACCCAGCGTATCTCTTGAGAATCATTTTTATTTCTCATGCCCAAACTCAAATGGGCATTTGGCACAATGTAATGTATCTTTTCTGCTTGAAATATTATTCATGATTTATCATTTCTCCTGGAGCATCTGACATGAGTGGAACATTCTATATGTTCCTTTCAAACACTTGGTAAAACTGCCTCATCCCACTCACTGATGTTAGTTCTTGCTGCTGATCTCAGGCCAATAATCACACGCCTCCAGCAGCTATTTGCGTTTTCCTTTTCCTCCTTTCCCCCCTTCTGTTTTTTTTAATTTTAAAAAGGACACTGGGATCTCTATGGAGCTCTTCCTTTTTTTCTCTTCTCTCCACAAGTTACACAACCAAGTGTATACCCAGGCTAAAACAAAAGGCATATGAAAAAGTAACCTTATCCAACCAAAATTTCAATATACTTTAAAAGCACGTATGAGCTCTTGCTGTTCTAAAATTATTCTTCAACAACTATACTTGCAGGAATGGCTTCTGTTCCACTTAACCAAGATTACACTGCCACATCAATAGGAATTCTGAGCCTAGTATTGCAATAAATATGCAAGGCTACAAATTCCCAACAAGGGGCAACTGTTTTTTCAAATATTATAGTAATATTCAGCTATACAAAGTCATTTGCCAAAAGTCACAAAGTAGATGCATTCTAGAGTCAGAAATGGAAGCTAGGTGTCCTAGCTTCCACTTTATTGCGCTATGCACCAGATCTTATTGCTTCCCAAAAGTGAAATAGATTTAATGGAAGCAATTCTTTCACATGCATTTCTTTGGGGAGTGATGCAAGAGACACAGTAGAAACAACTTAGGAATATTACAGTCATCATGAAATCCTTTTTTATCAGTTCCTAGGGAAGAGTTTTCACACATGAGTGCCTTCAATTCTATATTTAGAGTCCAAATCAGCACTGAAATATTTACATGCTTCTCTTCTACGTGCTTGATAGCAATGTCCAAAAAGCAGGATTTTTAACATCCTGCTCAGAACAGAACATATTAAACTGAGCTTCCTACTGCTGAAGGCTGGCTCGATTAACTCTCACAAGATCTGAAATATTCTGTGACTTTCCTTCCTCCACATAGCACAGAAAAATTGACTTCTGAACACACGCATGCTTTTAAAAGTTTCCCACTTTACTATGTGTATTATAAATAGAGGGCATACGATAGAAAACATATGTACACATAAATAACTACTAAATGGGTACCATACAGCTTATTATATGAATCTGCATGCTTTCTGTAACACAACCAAAATATTTAAAGCTCCATCTTACCCAGGTCAAAGTGTTCTATAATCAATTCAGTGAGATGATTGCTGTTCAAAATCTTGGTGGGTTAAGCTACAAATGGATTTTACTAACTCTCACCTTTGCTGTCTGTAAAGTTCCGTATACTAAGAATGTCATTAAGATCCTGATAGTGGTTCTGCTTAATGTATGTTGTTTTCTCAGGAGTGTCCTGAAGCTGCATTGTGACTTCCTCCAAGTCTTTGTCCAGCTGCAAAACAGAAAGAGCATGGATCTCTAAAAATTCAAGAGTCATTGCTTCAGGTTATCTGCAGTAACTGCAGGGCTTTAATTAGACTAGGAGGCAGGTGGTAAAGCAATTGCCACTCTGTGACAAATACAGTTTTCCTACAGCACTACAAAACTGCTTCTAAAAATCATGCTCCAAGTAACAAACCACATTCAGCTGTGATACTGCACACACGGCATACAAGAAGAACGAGCTTTAGTAGTTGACAGTTTAAGCAATTCAGATGTACCGCTGAATGAGAAAGAGATGGGCATTAGAAAGCCCAGTCTGAAGACCTCTCAACTATTTATTATTTATGCACACAATTGCGGCATACATAGCTATAACAGCTTTGTTGAATCAATCAAGTTATCGATCATACACAAGAACTTTTGCACACATACACAAGTGAACTTTGGCATCAGGGGCGTGTCCAGCCATGTGAGTTACTGTGGTCAACTCTACCAGGAATGTTTTGTTTCCCAAAAGATTATTTTTTCTCCTTTTACCTTTCTTAGAGAGACAGACTCCTGTTAGACCTTTTGTTTGTACCTCCGTGTGTGTGAAATTTCAAAGAAAGTTCAACTCATAGTTTTTAGTTTTGGGGGTAAGAACACTCCATACTTGTGTGATTTGAAAATTACCTCCATGGTTTTTATCTCTTGTGTCTTAAACTATGCAATCTGATAGCTAGTAGTAAACTGCTATTTCAACCATAAGTTTCCAAGAGGGGGAAGAAACAAAAATCCCAGTCCTGTCTCCTGAAAAGCATCCTTTAAGACTAGCATGAGATGGAGAAAAGCACAGATGTTTTCTGACTGGAAAAGCCACAGCATAAATGCTGGGTTGGTGCACCCTTGGTTTTTGCATGGAGCTGAACAGAGGATGCTCTCCCCAGAGGCTAACTTGTATTCAATTAGTTACAGCTTCAGCACAAAATATGCAAATATAAGCATCTTAATGGTGATCTGGAATGGTCTCTGTGAACAGTTGTCCAGGATGCTGTGTTCAGAGTATGTCCCACTCACTAGTGGCATAACTGAATTTTAAAAGTGCTGAATTTAGATTTGCATTGTTTCCTTATATAACTGGGACAAAGCAACTCAAGGTAGATAAGCCAGAGATGTAGTTCATAGAATCATAGCATAGTTTGGGTTGGAAGGGACCTTCAAAGGTCATCTAGTCCAACACCCCTGCAATGAGCAGGGACATCTTGGTGGCCCTCCTCTGGACCTTCTCCAATAGGTCCATGTCTGTCCTACACTGAGTGCTCCAGAGCAGAGCTGGACACAGTACTCCATGCAGTTGATAGCCAAGGCAGGACATGCTCTAAATCACTTTGACAATTAAATTCTTAGTTGGACCTACTTGTTCTGTGTATTTAATCTATTTAAGCAAAACCTATAAAGAGCAGCCGAGCCCTGTGTGCCCTAACATGGCTCAATCGCCCAGACCAGCCTTACCTGTTATCACTGTCATGAGCCTTGCAAGCCACAGGCTGAGATCTTGTGATTTTGGAGGCTTAGTAGAAAAAACTGCAGTAGGATGAAGAAACTGAGATAGCCAGTAGCCAGCTCAGCCTTCATTAAAAACTTCAATGCTCTCACATGAAAGGGACCTGGCAAAGTTGAACTAAATTTCTTTAGCAAGGCAGAGGTAACTTTTGCTTCTGGAGTCTTTAGTAGTTTAAGTAAACACCTTTTGATTAACTAGGCAATTGTCATTAGTTAAGATCTGGATGAAGAAGTAATGGCTGCAATAGCTTTTCTTCAAGGCATAAGAATACTTCACAGCCTAGGCAAGAAGAGGTTAATTTTTTGTAAGAGATAGATCAATTATGGTTATCTTGTCTCACAAAATGGGTAGTCTTCAAGGCTGATTTGTCATGGTTTGAGGTCTCGTGAGCAAGGATGGACATAACTAAAAATATAGATGATATAGCTCTAATGGAATTTATGCTCTCCATGTACTTAGACATTCTTTTGGTGGAGACTGAAGAAACTTCACAGCCTTTGTGCCAAAAGGGTCAGCTTACAAGATTGTAAAGGTCTTTTCTACCTCAAGAAAATATGTAATTCTGTTTCATAGCAGATATAAAATCTGTCTAGCAAGTTTTTGAGTGAACTCTCAGAGAGGTTAAGAAATAACAGCAACAGTCTCTGAACTCTGCCATAAACAGGAACAAAGAGAGCTCTTAAGTGCCCCGGGGCTGTGGGTCTCTGTTACTTTGCATGTAAAGGTTGCACTTCTAGAGCTATTGCTCTGTGGTGCTCAGCAGGTCCATGTGATGCAACAGGGTAATTTGGCTGTTACAAATAAATAGAGGAAGTTTCATTTAAATTTGCTAAGGCACATTTTCATTTTATTGCACCTGCTAAGTATTTACTGTATTAATTAGCTATTCATATAAATCACCTGTTTCCTATTATTTAAATATTTTTCTATGGGGAAAGCTATTTTTCCCTCTAAAAAGTGGATTACAGAATTGCAACAAGGAAAAAAAAGCCTAGGCAGTGTATACAATAAACAATACCTCCGTAATTTTCATTCTCAAGCGGTGGTTCTCTGACTGCAGTCCTTCTAGTCGAGATGTGCTGGCCTGATTGACGCTGGTGACTGATGTTGATGTTTTTGAATCTTCTTTCTTTTGATTTTGAGTGAACTGAAATCGTCTGTTCTGTGTGGCTGCATCTGGATTTGTCCTCAGTGTGATGAGCTGAAAGGTTTAAAAGATTTAAGAAATACCATAGATGGTTTTCTTTTTGCAGCTATTTCTTTTGTAGCTCAAAATATTGAAAGGCAAACCAAGAGTTCCTTTCTGGCTTTCAAGTACAAAAATACAGAAAGTGAGCTCTGTTTGCTGTGTACAGTACTTTAAAATATCTTTATAGAATAAGTTGAATCAAAATGATTTTGCAAAGGGAAGTGTTCAAAAAAAAAAATCAGGAAAAACTCACTTGGATTTTAATTATGTTAAAAATATTTTTTAATATTTAATCAAACATATTTTTCTCCTTCATTTACATCTTTATCCTATCAAAGGATGTATTCCTTCTTTAAGAAAAAAAAAATACCATCTCTTCCCAAGCACAGTTTCATTTGAAATTTCCCCTTTCCTACTGTTACAAGTAACACTCAAGCAGAGAGAGGCGTGAAGCAGGACTGTTAACAGAAAGAACTCATGGGAGATTGCACTCTGGAGATAACAGAAACTTAATTAGGTTTTAGTGACCCAAAATAAAACAAATCTGTTCAAATAAGTTAAATAAGCCACTTAAAAAAAAAAAAAAAAAAAAAGGTTAACCTTAAACATATTTAATTTAAGCAAATACAAGTAAGATTTAACACTCAGTGACAACGTGAAAATACCACCTCGACGTGACAAGAGAAAGCTACTAGCTCTTTGGCAAGGGGGAGAGAGCATCTCAGATTACCAGATTACTCTAGAGAACACAGAATTTATGATTACTTGCCAAGCAGCATGCATATTTGTATATAGACAAAGCCGAAGGAGCTCCCTGCCCTGAGAGCATAGGCATGGCATCATAAAGGGGCAATCATTTTGTAATCACAGCACAGCCAGATTTTGTGGTATTGCCCCATTTTGGAATTGGTTCCTCTTGTTCTTCAGAACATGAAGCTGTTCTGCAGCTGCAGTGACATGAAATAAAGACATGAGTTGATGGAGATCTGACTGATCAGACACTGAAGCACTTGGTCCCTGGCATGTATTTACAGACCAAGTCTGCAGATCTGGCTGATGCCTGAAGACAATAAATTCTCTTTTTCAGCTGATAAAAGAGATTGAGAAGGCTGAGGTATTAAATGCCTTCTTCACCTTAGTCTTTATTGTTAAAACTCGCCTTCGGAAATCCCAGACCCCTAGAGATGCCTAAATCAATTGAACGCAGGTTCATGAGATCTGAAGAGGTACATCCCTGAGGACTATGAGAGCTGCCCAATGTCACTGCGAGGCCACTCTCAATTACCTTTGGAAGGTGACGTTGACTGGGAGAGGTGCCTGAGGAGTGTGAGAAAGGAAATGTCACAGTTGTGTTCAAGAGAGGTGAGAAGGAGAATCTGTGGATATACTGCCTGGTCACCTTCACATCAGTCGAAGGAAGGTGCTGCAGCAAATCCTCCTGGGAACCATTTCATTTGAAGGGGAAATCCTGCCTGACCCACCTGATGCCTTTCTTCAGTGAGATGTCTGGGCTGGTAGGTGAGGGGAGAGAGTTATTTTTCTTGACTTAAGCAAAGATTTCAACACTGTCTCCCATAACATCTTCACAGCCAAACACAGCCTAGGAGTGACTAGGTAAGTGGTCAGTGAGGTGGATTGAAAACTGGATGAAGTGCCAGGCGCAAAGAATTGTGGAAGCCAGCCACTAGTGCTGTACCTCTGGGGTTCAGGCTAGGAAAAATGCTGTTTAACATCTTCACTAGTGACCAGAATGGTGGGACAGAGCACACCCTCAGCAAGTTTGCAGATGATCCTCAAAGATAAGGAGGGGTTGATACACCAAATGGCTGCACTGCTCTTCAGTGGGATGTCAAGAGACCAGAGATCTGGGCCAACAGGAATCTCCTGAAATAACAAGTACTGCTCTTGGGGAGAAAGAAAGCCCAAGAACCCACCCAAACAGGCTGAGGGATGTTTCACTAGAAAGCAGCTTTTCAGTAGAGGCACTGAGTATTGTGGAGAACACCAAACGAAATATAAGACCCTGGGCCAACAGAGGTGATCCTTCCTTTCTACTTAGCCCTGGTGAGAGCACACCTGGAGCAGTGTCCAGGTTTGGGCTCCCCAGCACAAGAGAGACAAAGGTGTACTGAGGAAAGCCCAGTGAAGGGCCACAAAGATGCTGAAAAGGACTGGAGTCTTTATGATACAAGCAGAGGCTGATGATTGTTTAGCATTGATATGGAAGAGATTGAGGGGGACATTATTCATGTGTATACATGTGTGATAGGAGAGAGTAAAGAGGATGGAGCCAGATTCTTCTCAGTGGTGCCCAATGAAAGGAAGGGAAGCACAAATGGAAAGCCATGAAATTTCATTTAAACACCCCCCAAAAATTTTTTTTCTACTGTGAGCATGGTCAAATGCTGGTATAGATTCTCAGAGAGGTTGGGGAGTATTCAGCTCTGGAGATAATCAAGACCAAACTTCTTAAGGCCCTGAGTAACCTACTGTAGCTGAGTCTTCCTAGAGCTTCCTGCTTCTCTTCTCTCCCATTTCTTTGATTCTAATTAGGCTGGTTGTAATGACTGGTGTATCTAACTCCCAGAACAAAAACTGCATTAAAATGAAGTTAAAGGTGAAGAACAGTAATTACACGGCTTCTTAAATTACCAGGGAAAAGTGTTACAACATAAAAGCTCTACAATTTGATATGGTCTAAGTTCAAACTGAATATAAGATAGGAGTATAGCCATCCATCAATTGACTCATCTTCATCTGGGAGTTTATAGCTCAAGACTGGATGTTTTGCTACAAGGACACAGGCTCTAATGTATTCATTAAAGTGATGTGGGTTAGATGGAAAAGTCTGTGGGCAACACTGTTGGCTCACACTGCACATGGAAAGGGGTTAGATTTGCTTTATTTTTTTTTTTCTGACCATAAAGTCAGTTGAACTTGTGTCTTGCTGCCTTGCTCATGTGCAGTTTCGATTTCGACAGAGTCAACACTGAATATCTACAAAGAATCAATGCCAAAAGACAAAAAATTCTACCAATACAGAAAATTAATATTTTAATCCTGGCCGCCTAGAACTGATTTTGCCTTGCTGCTCTACAGGAAACTGGATCAGAGTTAATGTATTAATGCCATTAACGTTCTGTCTCAAAAGGGATGGTGCAGAGAAAATGGAAGGACATGGAAGTTTGATAAACATCAATAAGCAACTTCATGAAGAGAGAATCCCTATTAGGATCGCTTCTTTTAAAGAAGTGATGACTATGCTGAAAAATACGATAGACATATTGGCCTTTAAAAAAGATAATTAGACACAGCAGTTAACAGCAAAGCCTTACATAATGTATGTTTGAATTCTTCAGATCTCTTCTACAAGATATCATTGAACCCAGAAATCTGTAGTAGTTTTAAAAACGTTTGGACATTTTTTGGTCGGATAACAAGAATGTCTACAGTTATTGTAAGTAGGATGCAGTATAATGGATATCAGCACTTGCGTCTGAAGACATCTTTAAATGAAAAGGCACTCGGTGTTGAACAAAATGGCAGTGGATGAGGAGGAGATTTAACTGGAGAAATATAGCAACTGCCATGTTAAAAGTAAAGATTAGTAGGGCTGACAAGAAGGGAAAAATATCATGTTTCGTTCCCTAGTTCACCTACATTGATGAATACTTGCCTTATTCAGATTCATAAAAGGGCTGTGGGCAAAACTGAATTCCAGCACTGTTGGCCCAAGAGACTGCTGGAGATTAGTTTAAAGGAATGTATTTTACTCTGTATGGCAGAGAAGTAAATGTACTAACCTGGTACAAACCCATGTTACTGTTTGGCCACAGTTTAATAAACAAAAAAGTGGAACCTTCCAAGTCTTCATTATCACCTCCTGTGCTTGATGAGCCACAGGCTTTAGAATTTCACCAGCAATCTTCCTATGTCGCCAAAATTGTACTAATTGACTACGTATTTCTGAAGGGGAGGGGCTTGATGGCTGTCTCATACTGACATCTTACCTAGATGTACAAACTGGATGGCGCTGGATTTAGTCTTCTGTGGGTTCCAGACAGGCTGTTGTGAAACCTAAGCTGGAGCAGGTTGCAGGAGAGAGCGCTTGCCAGCCGTCCTGCTGTAACAGTGGCACAGCACGGCGAGAAGAAATGTAGGGCAACATTACGAGAGCAAGAAGAACTCACCAGCTGTGAAAGCACCCACGTTGGCATTGGAAGTGCTGCTTTCCAGCTCCTGCTCCAACCCC
The DNA here is from genome assembly GCF_964273445.1 of Streptopelia decaocto. Taxonomy (NCBI): domain Eukaryota; kingdom Metazoa; phylum Chordata; class Aves; order Columbiformes; family Columbidae; genus Streptopelia; species Streptopelia decaocto. Next base: position 65,095,173 of record NC_138655.1, read on the forward strand.
CCCATTTCTTTTTTTTAGTGCATTATCTAATGACCATTTTTAATGCAAAATACCCAAGCATTTGGAAACCTGATAATACATGGAACGAGATGAAGTGCTTCGTACTAGAAGGCTACGGTTCATGTTTGTATTTTGTGTAGAAAGAACTGAGAGGAAAAATGAGGGCAGGGTAATCAGGATTTAAAAGAAGAGCAGGTGAAGGGGTTAAAAAAGGAAACAGAAAAGCCATTTCAAAGCCTGTGGCAGCAGAAAAGAAGGATGGGCAAAGGAGCATGAAAGCAAAGGGGCAGAAAAGCATGTCACAGCATTAATAATATTTTCTCTTTGAAGAGAGTTCTGACATTCTGTGGAGGTATTTTTGGCATCGGAGTTTTAATATGCATTTTCATACAGCTTACACACTTAAATCTTGCAGCATGTCAAAGTACTCTCCGTTGCTGTGTTTGTGAATGTTCCCTTAATTTAGAATGAAATTGTGATTCTTCCCCATGATCCAGAATAAAAATATGCTGATATATGTCTGCACAACTTTTTAATATTTGAGAAGTGAATTACAGAACTTGTAAAAACATCCTGGTTAGGTGGTCCTAGAAAACAAATTACTTCATTTTATTGCAGCTTCTATTGCCAACCTGTGCCTCTAATTTCTTTCAGAGGGAACACTTTGAGACAAATTTATTAGATGTTGCATTTTACACATATAGTTCTTGGTCCCCCTGTTAGAACCGTCACCAGGGATGTCACTTAGCACTAGAACCTGTTCACTAAAATTTGCTCAATAACATTGATTGAACATGGACCAGTGAAAAGTCACAAAACTTTTAGCACTACTCATTTGAAAAGCCTAAAAACATATTCCAGAGATAAAAGACCTGCATCTTGACTCTTGCCTTGCAAATATTTCAGATGTCAACTGCATATGCATCCAATTTGGGATGATAAGCTAGGTTTATGCAAGTCACTTAAAATGAATACACTTATACATTTTACTTCAAAATGTCAAATACATTCTCCAGAACTTGAGTCTTTGCTAAAGTAAGCTTATGCAGAAACTAGTTTTCCCTTCATTCAAGATCTGTCATACTCAGGCCTAAAGCTTAACTCTGCAACTGAAATGATCAAGTTTCAGCCCTCCGTGGGTGTCTTCTCACTTCTTCCAAAAACGCACAACAAGCACATTCTTAGAGCCCAAAAGAGGAAAAAGAGATGAAAGCATATGCCTCCCAGTCTGTGCTTCACTTGATCCATTAATATATCCGTTAGCAAATATATCTTCAGCGTCAGCATTTTCAGCATACATACAGTTTTCCTCTGATATACTGATAAAGCCTATTGTAACACCATACTTGAATACCTTGGAGGTTTCAACACAGTTGACCTTACAGCATGCTGGTGAACAAAAAAGGTGTTACTGTTTTGTAGGTAGAGAAGCAGAGACCCTGATTATCTTGCATAAGAAACATGGCAGCATAGACAACTGGACCTGTCCCTCCTGAATCCATACTTATCACCCTTTCAAAAATGTTCCTAAAAGTTGGAAATGGAGACTCACATAAATTACAGAAAACAACCTTTGTTTCCCCAGTCACAGATTCAGTAAAAATACAGTAATTAGAAATGCATGACTTGACACTTGTGTAACTTTGCATATTCCACTTTCTCCAGAATCTCATGAAGCTTCGTTCTTCCCCTCCAGATCCAGAGACAAGAAACTATTGATGGGCTTGATTTAGAATTTACACACATCCTGTGTACTTGAAAAAGTAACGAACTTTTACATATTATATCATAATTACAAAACAGAAGGGAAAAAACCCAGCCCCATGCTAAACAAATTCACCTACCTTAGGTACAAACACAAGGCAGAGAGTAATGGTGCTGCAGAATATGATGACTAAAGCGACGATGCAGAACTGCACATTGGGTTGGTCCCGAGTAAGGAATGAAACAGCAGCACCAATAATGCACATTATCCCCACGTTGTATACACTCATTCCAATGTACTTGCTATCATTCAAAGCAGGAATGCTGACATTTCGTGTCTCCCAGGCTAGGAAACACCCGAATAACTGAAGTTGTAAAGGAAGAAAAAGAATATTATAAGAGGAATTGGTGGACATTCAGAAAAAGCATTAATTTAAAACTGGTATGTTTTCTAACTAGACAAATATAGGTGATATTGCAATACAGAGATACACACCTACCTTTTACCCAATATCTAATTACCTATGTGATTTGTTTTGCTCACTAGGACAGATTCCCATTTTCACAAGGAAAATATGAAATTTAGAATTAGTTGTGATGGGAACAAATTTCTCTGAATATTACAACTATCTGTATTTTATATTTTTAGTAATTTTTAAAGACAGTCCTTCCTGTTTGTTTTCAAGGATTCCAGTAAAGATAAAATATGCATTGTTCTTTTAGCTATTTTTAGCAGCTGTTCTCAGTATACTCTTATACAATCCAGTCATTCATTGTATGATTATCACCTGCATTAATAAACAGCAGTGCCAAGATGTGTCCCATGGGAGACAAATATACCATGTAGAAAGTGTCACCCTAGTTGTTCAGACTGCGATTATAATGTCTTTTATTACAGTGGGAGTTAGTAATGGCCTTTCAATTGCAGTTGTCTAATGATTTTTGGCTTCAACATTCTAGTGGTGTTTTCTTTTCCTTTGGTGTATTTTTAAGTTTTAGCCGCTTTGCTATTTGCAATATGCTCTTGCAATCTACCGGTAAGGAAGCCATCTTCATGCCTTGAAATTTAATTAGATTTTTCTACAACACGAACTACTGCAAACGATTATTTTCTTTCTTTTGCATTCCTCAGAGAAATCCTAGCAATGCAGCAAAACCATAAATGAACTCAAGACATTGTAAATATATAACCCAGTTTACGGTCTAGGCAAAGCCCAGTAAGAGTCTATGGTGCCCTGGGAAGAATGGCACATACCAGATGGTATTGGAGGGAAGGAAAGGAGAGAGAGAGGAACCATCACTAAGACTCAAGACATGGCTTATGTGTTTTCTAGCTTTTTCTGATAACACTGCAGGGACAGACAAGAAGGAGAAAGAGAAAAGGTGCTCTTCCATTGACCTTGCTACCCTTCCTCCCAGACCATCACATTTGTTCATGAAGATAATCTTCTCTTTTATACAACTGCAAACAGTGAGGTAATCCAAGAAATTAGAGGTCTATGATTATGCCATTTGGGGATTAACTGCAGTTGCCTAGTAAAAATTTACCTTCTGCTTTTTTTCCTGTGTAAAAAATCATAAAAACAAAAAACAAAACAAAACAAAAGAAACAAAAAAAAACCTGGACTAGAAGAACACTGTTTGGTTGCCAGTCAAGCACAAGATATTTGGAAAGTTACAGATTTATGGTTGTTGTACAAACTCAGTTGTGCCCTTACACGCTTTCAACTGTAGTAAAAACTGCGCATTATTAACTGCAAATTTCTTTGATAACTTACTTAGTTTCTACCTCAACTAACAATGGCAACAAACCCAACCGTTTGTGACTCAGCTGCTTTGCACTCCCACAGACACTAGCAGGCTGCAGCCACCTACCTACTCACCCAGGCACTTCAGGCCAGGATTTACTGCTGAAATGAAATACCAGCCCTGCCCATGAGCTTGTCTGCTGGCTTATTTCATTCTCTTGCCTACAGCACTTATGTTTCCCTGCCACATGTTCCTGAGCAGAGGCAGCTGGAAGGTTTTGGCGGATTAGGCATCTACTCTCAGCCCATGGAGTGTGGCAGGCTGGAGGTGCTGCCAGGTCCAGGCGAGACTCCTGCCCACCTATTCTGCAGTGCTGCCATCACAATTTGAGTCAAGACATGTAAGTGGCGGTGGCCTTTCCCAGGAACAGCACCAGCAGTTGCCCTTGCAATCCTTACCCAAGTCTTCTTCAGCACCATTCCCACCCTGCGCCCTCCACACGCTGCTGCAGGAAATGGTGCTCTCCAGGGCACTCGCCTCCTTGTCACAGGCCTGCTTTGGTTTCACCTCTTGCAGGACTAGAGCCCACACCTCATCTAGTTCCTTTGCCTCTTCCCCTGCTCTTCCCAACAGCCTAAGAAGTTCAGGAAGAAAAGTAGTGGCTGCTGCAGGAGAAGCATGGGAGGAGACTGCTCTTGAGGGGTCAAGGTCAATGTAGACAGCTACCTGGAGGAGAGAGGCGTCTCACAGCCATTCGGGTAGTGTAGTGGGTAAGCTGTTTATCGAGCTGGGTAGCTTTGTGCCAGAGAAGCAGCTGATCCCTTAACACATTTTGTAAAGCCCTTCAGGTAACCAAGATGATGCTTCCAATAAGGAAGGGTGCAGGCAGCACCCTCTGCTTTTGGATCTGGCACTGTGCACAGGTGGAGAAGGGAACATACAGACTCCTTCACAGGCTTTGCAGGAGCAGATTGTCCAGTGTATTGACATGGCTGTACTGAGGACATACACAGGTGAAACCTTTATTCAGGGTACAAACATGTTCCTCCCAGACACGCCACCACCGCAGCTATTGCCTGTTCTGCATTCCCTGCACTCTTGCTGCGGAGCAGCTCAGCTGTGCTGCAGATTTACACTTTGCCAGCGCCTGAACTGCCAAACAGGTTGGGCTGGGCTGGGCTCTTTTGAGGGGTAGAAGGAAACCTCGTGTGTGTCTATATTGTGTTTTTAAAGGGACGAGACCTCAGTTATCTATGGAGAAGATTTCTATCTTCTGCTGCTACAATTAATTATTAATGAGATTTTTAGGGTTTTGGGTCATCCCTCACTCTCCCCCACTTCTCCTAACATGAACAGATTCCCTTCCAAAAGCATTATTCTGGGAATATGGCCAACATACTTAAATGAGGCTAGCACTTATTACAAATAATAGGCATGAATTTATAGCTGAGGCAGTTATAAAGTGATCTAAAATATCAATTATAATGGAAAAAGATCATTTGAACAGTGTTGTAGGGCTTATGGTTTGGCCCATTCTCATTTATAATTGAGAACAGCATGGAAAACGGTTAAGTATCTTCCAGATGAAAGGAAGATATTTATTTATATGACAACTAAAGAAAGCGAGAGGTTCTTGCAGCAAGTGGGTTTCCTCAGAATGATGCACTATAAGTTTGAGAGCATTGTTTTTAATTTTTATTGGTATTTTGGGTAAAATGCTTGCCTCAGGAAGAGAGCTCTTCTTTTCTAAAAGTCACAGCTCATCTTTGAGACTCAAACATGGATAAAAGCTGAGAGTTTCCTACAGCCTGCTGCTACAACAGTGGTGATTTCAGAGGTGCTCCTTGTTTGCCTGGTACAGGTACCTAAAGGGCTCCATAAACTTGATAAGATTTCTCCTCTGAGATAGAGCTTTCCTGAGGGAACATGACACTTTGCTTTCCCTTCATCTGCCCTTCTTACTGTCACCCTTCCTGAGGCTCAGCCAATCTGTACAAATTAAAGATTCACTTTTATGACTGCAAAAATCCCGAAAATCTCTAAAATGGCTTGGTTGAGGAATGGGATGCAGATGTTGCTAGTGAAAGGTCCAGATGATTCCTTGACAAGTTTTGAATATGAAACCTATGATCTCCAGTTAAAAACACAGACTCTCAGTAACCCAGTTCAGCTGCTCTTTACTCCCGGTATCTAATCTTTAAACATTAATCTTCCCCAGCTATGTAAATCACACTTCTCATTGTGCTTGGGGGTACCCCAGTCTTGAGACTGTCATGCAATTTAAGCACTATTTGATATTTAAGGTCTCCTGCTGGGATTTGCAACGCAGCTGTCTCTCCTTCTATTTCTCCCAGCGGGCTCAAGCTGGTAAAGGCTTCTTAGGTCATGTCTACTGGCTTGGGCATCCCACAAAATAGAGTGTCGGCCATCTTCATTGAAGACAATGATGCTGGTGATGACCAGCTTCATGTTTGGATAAGCTGGCAGAATTCCAAATCTTGCCTGAGGCGTGCTCCCTAGCCCCAGACTAGAGGCTGTCTTCAGAAGGAGATCTCAAACTTCTTTCAGAGCTGTCAGATTTTATGTAATGAGAGACTGACTGCCTTAATTACTTGGGCACTTGCGTGGGATGTCAGTTCTGATCTCTGCTGAGAATTTTGATTAAACAGTGTTTAGAGAAGGCGTGCACCAACACAGGGATGGAGGCAGGCAGCTCTTAGCAGTACTAATGTGCTAGATTCGGAGAGGGGTAGGACATGTCTGTCCTCACTGTTTTATACCAACTCACTTGCTGGCTGTTGCAGTTCCTGTCTTGAGGCTCCTGATGCATCTCGTGCATCACAGAAGGAGATCAAATATCTCAGGGCTATGCATTCCCCTATAGAAAGCGGTTATCTAAAACTTAAGGAGCACAGTAGTCTACTGTCAGGTCTAATGGTCTAATTCAAGTCCCTTTAGGGATCTCAACCAAAGACACATTGAGAGTGCAACAAGGAAGGCTTCCTACATCGTTAGTCACTAACTTAAAGCCTTGTCCCATTTTGATGTACTAAATACACATCTTCTTGATGTAGAAGTGTCATAAAATGTTATTTTGGGCTTTCCCTGAAGATATGGGCAATAAAGGCAAGATTGATTTGTTTCATCTTTTGTTTCAGGGTAGGCAGCTTCCATTTGACACTACATTGATTTAGAGTATTACCTTTGTAGCAGTTGATATGGTGGATTTAGACTGTGTTGTCAGTGCACCTAATAGCCTGTGAGACAATCATTGAATAAATCGGCGGAAAACAGTATCTGAAGACAACAGGATTATACCACTGTGACTGAAGATAGAATTCTGGTCACTTAGAGAAATCTATACTAAAGTCTTAGAGGAATAGTAGGACTACGGAGAATACAATATTTGTGTTTACAGAGTTTAACAGGCAAAGTTCAATTTTTAAAGATCTTATACTGACTAAATAAAGATCTTATACTGACTATACTGACTGATAGCTGGGAATATAATAAAAGTGTTTTATCTGAAGTATTAGAAAACATTTAACACTGTTTTTCAAAACTTTACTAGTTACCTAAATCTTGTTCAACAGAATTCCTGCTAAACACAGTAACGATTACTTACAGATCCACAACATATATTAATATAATCAAGTGTCTTATTTGCTATTGGACTGCATAGACTGGCAGATGAGAGGCAGGAAATTATTTATACACACTTATTACCCTCTTGCCCTGTACTGCCCTTAACTATTTTGTCTATATGTTTCATTTTAAAGTAAGTCATGTCTGCTTATACTTTGAACATGGGTTAAAAGCAGTATTAGAAAAGAAAGATAAAGAGAATTATACTGAGGATATCAGACAGGAGAAAAGAAAAACCGGAGGAAAAGCCTCCAATCCTGTCATGTCATGCTTGCCAAAAACCAGAGGGTATGGTTTTGGAAAGATTATGTATTGGACCAGTCTTCAGCTCTGCAGCTAATTACTGTATTGTAGTAGTACTCAGTGAGCTCACTTGTGGATCACAGCCCTGCTGTGCTGCATGAAAGAACAAAAACAAGCCTTTACTTCAGAGGTTTTACAGATGGCTTTTTTTTTTTTTTTTTCCTGGCTAGAGTACTGGGAGATTTCCTCTCCTGCTGTCCTTTAAAATAAAGGCAGTTCTGGCCCATGAACACCTCCCAGTCTTAAGTAACCATGATGCTGGAGTTGTGGGTTTCCCTATGCGTGTTTGTTCATTAAATCCAGATCATCACAGACATAGGCAGATTTTAGTCTCAGTGAAATGGCTGCAGAGTTTTTTCGATGAAAATTTTCAAAACTGAAAAAGAAAAAAGATGCATTTCGATTTTCAGGTTTTCATGGATAATTGGGGGGTAAAAACTACTGAGCAGGTTTCAGGAAGCCAGCACACCAAGGTTAACAAACTAAAAGACAAACTATACCCTTGTAGGTCTCCTACCTTTGCAGTAAGTACAATCTGATATTAAACCATCACTCACTCCCCTGTTCTGGCATGAGTCTGCTCCGAATTTAGTTCATTTTCACAGAGCTGCTCTGGATAGACAGTCCTAAAGGGAAGCTTAATATTTCTATTGAGCAGTAGGACAATAGGTGAATATTTTTTTAATTGCAAAATATGGTATATGGCTGTTCAGTTGATGGACTTTTTTAGTGAAGGTCTTGGCAAAGTCTTTTATGCTGCAGGGCACTTTGTATGGTCCTGCCCAGGGCAAGGTGGAAAGCAGCTGGGCAAATGGACACTAACATGCATCCAGATACAATTTTCCACATTATACTCCAGCCTCCCAAATCAACAGGTTAATAAAATATTTTCTTTCTGTTGAGACTGTATCGGACTTTCTTCTGTGAAAATCCTACTTAGTCATGAAACACATTATAGTAACAAAGTTGAAACAAATATGTAATTGGTTATTAGTGAAATATCCATTTGGAACAGCTTTAATGTTGTCTCTGAGGTAAGGTTTCCACAGACAATCACAACACTGTAAAATGATCAAACATCTCTGATAATAACAAGTGTGTGGTAGAGCTTGAATCTATTTCTGCTACACAAAAAGAGACATGTAAGGGAAGACTCCAATATCTGCAGTATTTCAAGAATATATTTGAAGTTTCTTTTTGGTCATAATAGGGAAAAATTTATCCTACAAAACCATATGCTAACTTATGTTTTGGATGTTAAAAAACTGTCAATGTTTTATTAAAGATACAAGAAATATCTGGTACCACTACAAACTACCTTCCCCCACCATAAATCTTAATTATCTTCCTGTCTAATGTTTGTAAGATGGGACAGATGGGTTGGTGCTAAACCCACCATAAATATGAGTTGGAATCAGGCAAATTAATTGAGAAGGCAGCAGTCCCTTCTTCTGAGTTCTCTGCTCAATCATGAACGGAATTAGGAAAGAATGCAAGTAAATGTGTTAAAAATCAAAGGTATTTTCAGAAAATAATTGGGAAATTTTAACATAATCTGGAGACTACTCAATTTTCCTACAAATAAAAATCATTAATTTGATACAGAGATTGATTAAGAATAGACATATTGTTGATATACTATCATAAGATAATCAGGAGGCATTTGGGGAGATCACCTAGTGCAACCTTCTGCTCAAAAAGCAGGCTCAGCTGTGAGGTCAGACCAGGCTGCTCATAGCTCTATCCAGTCTGGTCTTGAAACCTTCCAAGCATGGATGCTGATCATCCTCTCTGGGTAACCTACTCCACTGCTTCTCTTTCCTTGGAGTGACAAAAAAACTCTATATCCAGTCCACGTTGATTAAATACAGTAAAATAGTAAGAAATGAGGAGTGCAGGTTGCACACCACTGCTCCTGGGTCTGATGTACAGAGAGGCTTTAAGCACCTGAAGTGTTCATGAGAAGCTGCATCCAGCATCCAGCAAGGACGGTCAGGCCATCCCTCAGTATCACCTGTAGGTGCCCAAATGCTGTTAGCACTCAAGTTACCCCTTCTGTGCACACTGCTGGCTGCCTGGACTCTGGCTGGGTGTTTGCTTTCTGGTGCCTGCCACACCACCAGCCTCTGCTGGACTTCAGAGAAGATGCATCTCAAGCTTGGGAGGTCCATGTACTCCGGCCAAGCTGCTCTTCCCTCCTGCCCAGCAAGGCAAGAGCACCAAGTGCTGACTGAACACTGTGCCACTGGGCAGCGACTGCAGCCCAAATGCCAAACCCTGGTGCCTCATGTCTTTTTGCAAATGTACTTCCAAGTGCATGAAAACATTAGAGAAGTAATGTTTGTAGATCAGCCATCAAAGAGAAGTAAACTATCAGAGAAGGGAGCAGGGAAAGCAGCCGGGATGTTTACAAACAGTCACTGAAAGATGTTTGGGTATTGCTGTAAACAATCTGCTCTGAACTTCATAAATGTAAAGAAGCTTTCCTTACCTTAAAAACTGTTTGGGTTGTTGCGGAATTTAAAATAAACAAGCAATAAAATTGCCTGAAAACTAGACAGCATGTAACAAAGGTTTAAAAGAGGATATTAATAATAATGATTATGAATTAAAATTCTAAAATACATTTAGCAGAAAGGGAAGTTAAATATTTAGTAGAAAACGAATGGCTGGCAACATTAACAGAATTCATAAAGATTTCTAAAAATGTATGTGGAGCAAAAGGAATCCTAATAATGATTCATTCCTTGGAAGGTGACAAATTCGATAGTAATGATGCATTATAAGCTATGCTTAATGAATATTTTTGTTCTATATTTACACAGAGATGGAACAATGCATTCACGTCTTGCCAAAACCGTGAAATGCAGCTTATTCCAGCAGTAAGAGAGCTCTTGAAAGTCCTGTCAAGACGAGGTGCTGTAATCAGAGAGACGCGGTAACTTGCATGGCGGAGTGTTAGGAATTGATTTAGAAGCTGTCTGGACTGCTGCACTTAATTGTTGATATTTATTGGAATTCTGGCAAAGCTCCATTTAAGATATAAAGAGGCCATATGGGATAAGAGGAAGTTGAACATCTTCAGTAATTACAGAGCTATTAAGGTAATTTCTATCCTAAGCAAATTAATGAAATGGCAGATACCTGAACTCAAGCAATAAAGAACAAAAAAAAAAAAGATAGTGATATAATTCAACATACTATTATTTCTTTCAATGAGATTGCAAGACTGACTAAAGACAATCACGTTTATGCAGCTTACTTGGATTTCTCAGTAGCATTTGTCTTAACTCAGTATTGTGATTTTAAAACGGTATGTTACAAAATCAATACAACAAATTTAAACTGATCATAATCATGGTGACAGACCTCAATGTGTAACTATTAATAAGAAGCTACTGAAAAAATGGATAGGTTTCTGAAAATTCCTGAGGTAATGCTGTCCCATATTTGTAACTTTGACTTGAAGGAGGCTATAACATCATGGCTGAAAATGATGCGGAGGCAGCAAAGGTGGACAATGGCAGACAATTAATAGATGTCATTTTCATAAAGCAATAAGATTTTAGAAAAGTCACAGAAATTTGGCCAAACTCAGGGCAGTTTTCCTAGGAGTAAAAGCATCAGTTAATTTCAGAGAAAGACAGATAACATACATGCAAGACCCACTAAGGTTCAAGGTTTGGAAGTCACAGCTAAACAAATACAGCTTGGTGATTAGAGAGCCTCAGGAAGCAAAGGAATTATCTCAAACTTGGAATTAAGATTGAACATTACCCTAAAGATATATTGTACTTGAAATAATAGTTTATTTGGTTTCATAAATCCATTATGGAGATGTGCTGTACAGTATGTCAAGTACAGTGACCAAAGTAGAATGATGGAATATGAATCATTAGAAGGAATTAGATTTCTTATTCTTAGTAACCTTTAACAAGTCCCATGATGCATATGCATCAATTTTTCCTATTTCCACCACAAAATACTGATGTTTCCATCCTTAGCAAGGTTAGATAAGGACGAGCTGTTAAAAACTGTGTATTGGAAGTGGTCAGTAATATTAGTTATAACTTAAAAACCTCTTAATTAACACTTACATGGTAAAATTAGGAGTTGATATGCAGAGCAACAGCCAAACTGAAAAGATACCTTGGCTTTGGAAGCCTGTTTCTCAGTAGATGAAGAATAGGTAACTGTAATAATACAGCAGCAACACAAAGAAACTTCCAACATAAGTGCATCTTGAGTCTAATGTTAATTAAATGCATTACCAAGAAGAGGGGAATCAAACTGTAGACAAGTCTAGTGTGTGTGTTTACTAAGCAAAGAGCCCTAGAAGAGTCCAGTCCATCCCAAATCTGGTGGTGTTCTGGCTGAGTTCAGAAAAATAATTCATACTGGTTGGAAAGGTATTGGTACATTCACTAATATTGCATCACTGGCAAGTTTACGATAATGTGATTTCTATCATCCTTTGCAATATATCAAATAAAGGTACTTTTCAACCATGTCTACATCATCAGAGATGACATACTGCAACTGATGGTAACCACGTACACACAGACAGACCTTGAGTCCCATATGTATGGTGGGATTTAGCTAAGGTCACCAAGAAGATCAACACAGCATAATACAAAGACAAGATTTAGGATGGCCGTCTTCCTGTTATTTTCTGGTCACCAGTCCTGACGAATGTGCGTCCAATAACTGAGAAGCCTTCATGCAGTTAGGACGCGTTTCCTCACATCCCTTCACAGGCAATGGAAGAAGCGTGAATCCCACATTTACTGTTTGCTTACTTTAATATACCTGTGCATCCTGGTGAGTAAATGCCTTCCCTTATTTTGCCTTGCCTTGCCTTCCCTGCCCTTGCCTGTCCTCCTGTGCTCTGCCCTAGCCTGAGTGATTTACTCACTGCATCAGTGCAGTCAAGTCATCAGAATGGTCAGTATTGCTCTACATCTTCGAGCCAAAAAAGAAAAGTACTTTTTTGGTTAACCCATTTTTTTTATATTCTCATTTTGAGACAGCAGGAGGTCATTGTAAATTATTTTGATCTGAGTAAATCATTAAGCCATTAAACTTTAATTATTGCACAGTACTGCAATTAGCAATACTAGCTCTTTAGTATAAAGTATGTTAAATTAGAGATAAGTGCTTTATATGTACTGCAGAATTTCATATTACATAATCCTTTACAAAATGATACAGTAATATGCGAGGTTCTGTTTTTTGTTCTTAAGGCAGTATGTGTGGTATACAGAAACGTCTTTCGTGATGAGACAAAATGCATCAATCTTGTTGTCCTCATATAATGCACCATACCCATTATTTAAGTGATTCAGAAAAATATCTTCCTTTTTCATATGTACAGATTTGTGTGTGCCACTGTGATAAAAGGGCACTGGAGTAATAAAAAGTTTATATTTCACTGGTGGTTATGAAACACTGCATGCCTGAAATAAGCATAGTGAGTAATGCCAAATGGCATTTGCAAACTTAAGCTGAGTCACATATAGAAAACAGTCCAACATACACACCAACAATCCAAACCAGGGCAAAGGACTAGTGAGAACCAATGCAGTTTGATTATTGTTGAGCACAACTCAAAATGGAAAGAAACTTCAAAGAAAATTACCTGAGAATGTATTTTTTAAATATATAATGTTATTTTCCCTCTTCAATAACAAATAAAAGATTTTTACTGAAAACATTTTTGAAGTTATTTTTTCAAAATTATGCCACTATTTGTTTCAATCCTTCAGTATTTTTAAAGGAATTTTAATTTGATTTCTTGATTTACACAGCACTAAGTGAACCAAACATTTACTTGTTTACTTTTCAAACAGAAGCACAGAGAAAAATGTCTTAAGTACTTGTATAAGGAACACTGGCAAATTCTGTCTGGGGGAACACAAAATGAGCTCTTCAAAATTTCTATACAAGGAGATTGGAAAGTAACAAAAGTATAGATAACATTGTTCCTTTTAACAAATTATCTAAGAAAAATCTTGTAAAATGAAATATGCAAAGTGAAAAATACTCTCCTAAGTGAAGAGTAGGGATTTATTAGCAGATATGTGAAACCAGTAATAAATTAATATACTAGAAAAGGGGTGAAAAATTAAGAACTTCATCCATTAAGATAAATAAATGATCTAATGTATACAAACTATCAGCACACAGAATGCAAATATCGCAGTAAAGTTAAATACCTTGTCAACAATTGGGTACTAAAGCTATGCTTTCCAGTTTAACTGTGTGTCTTTGGAAGATTTGACTTAAAAAAAAGAGACAAAATCAGAAATTGGCACTATGCAGATTAGGAAGAATCAAACAAAAGGTAAGTAGGAATTTCAGAAGCTCCAGCTCCACGTGGTGACTTGCAGACAGGCCCTGCTATGGTACCAGGGCTTTGACAACCCAAAGGAGCCCTCACTCCCTTTTATTTACAGTGATCTCTTTTGAGCTAGACTAGTTCATTCAGAGTGCAAAGATGCTCCACATACTGGTACAATTTTGGGTGAAGTGCTGTGTTTTTGCATTATGTTTTATGCCAACGGACAGTTAAATCTTGGTGTCAAACTGTGGCTCAGTAGTCATGGCTCCTGACTTCTGGCGTCTTTGTCTTCCTAACAAAAATCCCTCAATGCTGTGCTACATGTTGAGGTTACTGTGAATCCAGAGGCAGTCAGAGCTGCCCAGTAAGAAATGTTAAGCTACAGAATCTCTCCTAATTCCTGATCCCTTCGGGGGGATTGAGTATGTCTTAGCTCTTGGTTTCACAGCCAGCTTGGACATTGTCCAGAAAGCAGGCACCTTTAGCACTTAAAGTTGCTACTTTCTTCTTTTTTAAACAGGAAGGTGGGGAAACTTCCTTTTGGCTAGTAGCTCCAGGATCAGAACTGGCAACAAGGAACCAGAGAGACTTGGTGCTACTCCCTCCTCTGCCTGAAGGCACTCCCCAGCAGACCAGTATGACCACAAAGCTACTGACTACTTAGAATTATATATATATAAAAAAAAAGCTCTCATCCCTTCCTGTTGAACTTTATATCGTGTATTTAAAGATCTTTCAGCCTGAGAAAAGCAACATGAAAAACAGTGGGACTCTGCAGCCCAGCAGAGCGGCCATTCACTGTGGAGAGGGAAGATGTGTCCTCCAGGCACCAGCAGGTCCCCCTCCCCGGCCTCCCCCAGGGCAGCAGGACCAACCGTGCAGAGTGGAAGCAGCTGGCCCAGCCCTTCATGGGCGTCCTGACAAACGGGCGTGCTACAAACACACAGAACAGACTGAACCCTTTGGGCAGTGTAAAATAATATTTATCTAGGTTTAGGATCCAGATGGGTCTCACCTCAAGACAGGTGTTGAGGTGGTCAGTGCTGTCAAAATTCCATGTTTTTAAAACCTTGGAGCTTAGGAGCTTTTAATCACTAATAGTCACCTTTACGGTTTTGTTTGCCCTTTTTTTTTTAACTGTCAAGGTTAAGGATTCCTTCTTCCTAATGTCCATTTTAGAAATAAAATATTTTTTCTGGAGCTGGGCCTCAGTAACAAAAGGGTTACTTTGATTCAGGCTCCAAATTTACCTTGTTTCTCCTGCCACTGTTCCTGAAGGAGGTTTGCAACTCAGAGGCAGACATCTAGAATACCCTAGTCCCACCTGTCTCATTCATAGACCCATCCTTTCACTATTGAATTTCTTGGTTTGTGGTGTATCTATAGGGTTCAGCTTAAGTTCTCTTAGTGTCTTCCTTAGTTTATGTGTTCATATATCCACCTAATGAACTTTAGAACAGGTCCTACTATAAAACATGTATTCAAGGAAGATTTAACTAACTCCCAGCCACCAGGAAAGCAAATATAATTCAGTTCACACCTATCAGGAAGTATCAGCTTGAAATCAGTGTTGTGTAGAACGAGCTATGCTTACCATCAGTAGTCCTTTATAAGCGTAGACAATACCAAGCCAAATTGTCATGTGAGTGTTTTCACAGTGCTCCAAGATGGGTCGGATGGAGATGTCTCTGCCTGCAGGGTCCGGCTGCAAAAATAAAAGGTGAAATATTTGGATTAATTTGTATTCACACCTCAGTGGTACTTAAATCTATTCTCAGTAGATTGAGGATGTGTAGAAAACAGAGTGGACAACTTTAAAGTAACTTGTGATGACTGCAGACCCAAGAATGTGCAAAGGAATACAGTGAAAAGCAAATATCTGAGGAGCCAACTGCATGATAACTACCACCAGGTGAGGTCACCTCTACTACAAACCAGGAGGGAAATGTCTGAAGTCACTCTGTTTTTAATAGTGTCAGTCACATTTTTCAGCTTTAGGACATCCAATTTTTCTACAAGGCAAACAGCTTGAATGCACAGGCATGAAAATAAATGTGCTTAAAGTCATCCTTTCTTTCACCTGCGGCTCTTGTGTCACTGGCATATGGCTGATAAACAATGTATGAAACACTGCTGTGTTTCAGGTGGTTTTTTTTTGTTGATAATCATGAGCTAAATCAAAGACCATTCACTATGGTAACTATATCAGTAGCTTAGAAGAGAGTGTAAATCATAAACAATCTGGAAAAAATGACCTTCAGAGCAAGTCAACCTCTACACCAAATTTAATACTGCTGAAAGCTTTGTAACCTCCCATTTCTTTTGAAAAGGAGATTGTATTAAAGTGCAGAATGAAGAGGACTTGCAGACTACTAGCACTGTTTGTATGAGGGAGAAGTTATAACTAAGACTCAGAGAAACCTGCAACAACAATCTCCAACAATCTCCCTCACTATTTTTTTTTATTACAACAGGAAGAAAGAAAACAGTTGCCACAAAGAGCAAACAGGTATTAGCCACTACATTTTCTACAATTAGAATATATATTAATGTATGGCCCAACTGCTTTTTACTGGTGTGCACTGCATAAGAACACAAGATGCCTCTTGTATGCGATTCTGAGAGATCCTGTTTTGGGTACTGCAGAATACTCCTGTTTGTAATTCTGAGTACTTACAGTCTGTTTTGTTTTACAGAATACACTGAAATGATGAAAGCTATTTTTCCTTTCTACTTTGAAACACTGGATCTGAACTTCAGCTAAACTAAGATCAACCCAGACATAACATTCTGTACCTCATTGTCCCAGGGCTTTGCAATTTCCCCTTTCCCTGTGCAATTTTCCACGTATAAAAATCTATGCAGAAGAATAATGATTATTATATGAGCTAAGGAAAAAACACATTTTCACCAACTGAAACACAGAATTATGTGTGTAAGGACTTCAGTGATGTCTGAATAATTTCCTAAAACTTATCCATTCCACCTCTGATGCCAATATGAATTTTATTATGCATTTCAGTGGCCACAGCATCAACCTGCAGCTTAGTTTCTTCCATCAGTCTTTTATATGTGAGACTTTGCCCCTGACCTCATACACTGTCAAAAGATAATGTAAGAAACAAGTTAGACACACAGAGGGAAAAAAGATTCAAACAACCTTTTGCTACGCACTGCACAAAGGATTCAGAAATTTCTTTGCAAATCCTTCAGAAGGCAAGACATTAACATTTAAAACCTTTTCTTGTCCTGAACTTGTGTAGAAACCCTGAACAAGAGAATAAGGATCTTTGAAAAAAGGTGCTCTAAAATAAAAGAAGGTAAAACTTGAGAAGGCAATATTAACTCCCCAAGAGAGCTTAAGTCTCCGCCCTAACGGTTGCTGATGACAAGCAAACAACCAATAGATGAAGAACTGAAATGGCTGCAAAGATTAAGTGGCATCACAACATTTAAAATGCTGCAGATGTTTGTCCAGGGACCAGTTGAACTACCACATTTGCCCTCACCACCAACAAAAGGCCAATGCAAAAATTTAGGTGCACTGAAGGCAAAGTATCCTTTCACACCAAAGTTTCCACCTGCAATGTGGTAACAACATTTTTGACTAGTATGATGTAAACTTTACAAGACAAATCATTAAAATATAGCTCTAAGTGTGTAACTGATTGTGAACAGGACTGTACTACAGAGACATTCTCCTGAAATTCTAATCTATACCTGAGACTGCTTTAAATATTTTTTTTCCATCTTCAATCTACAGTATGCCAACAGTTGCATCCCTCATGGTCTGGAATTATGAAAATGACATCAAATTTAAGCTTGTGACCATCAGAATGTGGTGGGGTTTTTTTTAATGTAGATTTTTGTTTGTTTGTGTGATTGGTTGGTTGGTTTTGGTTTTTTCCACATTGGGGAATGAGCACAGGACTGTGTCTTCACGTCCCCAGCTCTAGGTCCTTTCTGCCACGTATTCCATCTATTTCAGTTTCATTTGTTTGTAAAACAAGCAAGTTTATAAATAATGTAGACCTCCTGGTGCAACAGACAATGTCATGTACTTTTTTCCCTTGTCCATGGGTTGAAACCTCCACTCACGGTGTGACTGAAGCATTCCACCACTTTTAACCAACTACGAGCAATTGGAATAATTCCTTATTTCATAGAATATGACTGAAATGCAAACTTTTATTTGGTCAGTGGCAGGTTGTCTTTTTATTTTCACTATGTGGTTATTCTCTAATGCAAATTTGTTTCAAAACTGGAAAGCATACATCCATTCATTACTCAAAACTGAGAGACCTGGGCAGAGAAATGATGAAACAGAAAACATAACTTGTTTTCAAATCTTACTAGAGAGAAAGAAGCTGCATGATTTCCTCAGTAGGAAGAGTGTCAGACTTTATAAGGCAATGATAGCCTAAAATATATGTTAATTAAATAAAACAGTGTGTTCAGATTTTTCTATGTGAGATAAATTTTTGTGAAGTGCTCTATGGGGAGTAGGAAAAGAGAGAATACTGACTGCAGCATCAGCAAAAGTGTGCATGGAGCAGTACTTCTTTCAAAGCACTTTCCAGATTTGCAAGGTGGTAATATTTTCAACAAAATTTTGCTGAATACTTGTGCATGTGGAGTTAAGCACTGGCAGGTAGCAGTAATTTTACAGTAAACTGATTTTGATGATTACTTATCCCTACTGTAAAATGGCATTCCTATTTTACCACTTTCAATTTGCCATTCTGTTTCTTCACTGATTTTGCATGAATTAACTAATCAGCGAAAAGCTGGGTTAAAAAAACATATTTTCTGATGTCAAAAGAGTTTTTAAAAACTCTACAATTACAGCTGAACGGAGCACTTTACTGACCTCTCTAATCATCCACCATTTGTGCACTTTGTTGCTGCTCTAGAGAGAATGACAACATAAATGCTACCAGTGATTATGTGTGCACTGGAAATTTGCCCTTTCCTTTTATAGAAAACAATCTAAATGTCCTTCAGATGTCATTCTCAATAGCCTGCAGACCTCCTGTCTTGTGATGAGGCTGGAGGTTTCCTACATCTTCTGAAACCTAATAGGGTTTCTGACATTGACATCAATTTCTGGAGTGTTTTCAGCAGCTGAACATAAACAATTTAATCTGTTCATACAAGAGTTTTATGTCATCACCACTAAAATACTTGTTTTACACAAGATTTGCTAGGTTTAGAAAGTAACCCAAGCCAGTAACAATATTATCTACAGAACATTTATATCTCCTCTATCTATATTATTATTAGTCACTTTTATAGCTTTGTTGCCTTTTCTTTGCTCTGCAGACTGCTGGTGGGCTGGCAGATCCTTGTTGTAACAAGGTGAGTGATGGCTTAGGTGGGTACTGCCAGAGGGACCAGAGAAGCCTAGAAACACTTGGAACCACAGGGAAAATTTGCAGGCCAGACCCTGGCACAGGCAATGACTGAGACTGCCGGGTGCCTCCTGCCTTCCTACACCTTTTCAAAACAACTGAACAGCAACAGCACTTCATGTATCCATGGATTGCAAGACAAAACCACAGGCCCAGTTTGAGCTGCTTTCCAGAGAGGCCCACATTAGGGAAGCAGAAAGGCAGTGCTTCCAGGGCAAGTGCAGTTTTTGCGGAACAATTATCTCAGTTCCTTTAAGATCTGGCTCTATCTGAGCAAATGAACATATGCAGTGTGATGGACAGCTTGCCCTATCTTGGGCTAAGGTGTGGGAAGATAGGGCAAACCACCTGGCGGCACCTGTGCCTTCTGGGCATGATGTTATTGGATCCATATAAAGACAGCCTGTGTCTCCTTTTTAAATCTATAATTATGAATTCTTAGTGGCTATTATATTAACCAAAATTCCTTGGAAAAGACTCTGCACGGTGGGAAGATATTTGTATGGTGATTAAAGTATCATTAACTTATTTTGTGTCTTTATTGCCATTCCTTCTCTATAGCTCTGTACAGGTCTTAAAAGGAGGAAGGGTCCATGTTCCACGAGGCATTTCATACAGCAAATGTCTGTGAAGAACAGACTGGACCACTGCGCAGTATCCCAAAGTCCTTGACCTTCCTAGGGTACTCCTATGTGGTCACCTTTTCAGGTCCCATGGCCAGTACGGCAAACGATTCGTATTTACAGAGTTGTGATGCTGCTGCGTAACACAGCTCATGGGTGGACAATCTCAACAAGCTTTCTAAGAAACTTTACAGCAAATTTTGCCATTCCTGCAGCTGCAGTTTCATCAGTAGGAAAATCAGAACATTAGGCCTCAGTCTTTTTGAAATATTATTATGAAACATAAGGTAAATAGTTGCAGCTTCTGTTTATTAGCTTTAAAATAATCTGTGTGGTTCCCATAGTATAGGAAAATACAGGATCATAGTCTGCTGTCACACTGTTGAAATGGACTTCATATACCGTCCCACTCTTTGTTTTATCTTCCCTTTAAATGGCTTCCATCTAACTAGCGTAATGACTGTATACTATCGCTAGTCTGCAGCATGAATTAGACATCTCTGGCATTTTTAACTTGGCACATTTAACAGTCATACGTAGCTCAAATGTGATTCCTTATCTGAAAATCCAGGCTTTGCTAAATTAGAAGATCATCCTTACTTCTTTTTCAATTCACCTTTTTTTCCCCCAAAGATAATTATAGTTATACTATAAATTCTGTAAGAAATTAAATTTACATGCACATTGTAACTGGCTCTGCTCTGTGCTAAACTGCATATCAAAATGGAAAGGTGTTCCACAAAAGGATTTAAACAGTTTCCACATGCAGTGTACTGTAGCCGGGTTCTCAATTACTGATGAAAAGAGACAGGCCATCTACTTTTCAATTACTTAATAATTTGAGGGTATTTTTGGAGGAAAACAACTGTGATATGCAAAAGAGATTTACCAGGAAATGAATCCCTTTTGTTTAATATATTTTTTACTTTGTGTAGTCATACCTTCCATGAATGCAAAATTGCGAATGCAAAATAGAAAATTCAATACTAGGCTGGGGTAGCTCACTTGGAATGTCTTCCAATTGAAAATTTGGTGGGCAACCTAGAATAAAAACTTCTCTGTCTTTGCTCATATCTGAGCTTGTGTTCAGATACATTACAAATCACATTGTAAGTTATAGAGCAGCTCAGCTGAGTACAAAACTGTTACTGGATTCTTGCAGTCCGGTGACCAATTTCATTTCTCTTCAAGATTAATTGAGAAATTTGGCCATTTCTGTAATAGTCTGGGGATCCAGGACAGTGACTGATTGGAAAACTTTTTCTTCATATATTTTTGCTTGATTCAGAGTCATGGGACCATTTGATCATGGAAAATAAAACCAGCTTTTAATTGGTGAGCACAGTACTATTTCTTATAGTAAGGGCTGTTTTCCAGTATAGGAAAGCAGGATTCTGTCAATAAAAGCAGGCTTTACACTTGGCCACTCCATAACTTCTGCAAGACAAATGAGAAACATAAATCTTCTGACTTCAGGAGAAGGTAAGGATGAGGTTCTAAGCAACCACGTCATCCATTGCATTCAGTGTGCATACTTGATGCTCACTCATGGAGGCCTCAAGGAGAAAATGATTTGACACTAGAATTTAGACCATTAAAAACAAATAGTTTAAATAATGTATTTATAATTGTAAAAAGATTTACAGTTGATGACCATGAATACACAACTGCAGCAAGACAGCATGCTACATCAGTTCCCATCTGAATGGAAAAACGTCTCATAAGGATCAAAAGTTTAGGAATGTTACTGATGATGAAGACTATTATTATTTTTCATAATCTGAGATGGAAGACGAAATTTTATTTCATGAAATAGTTGCAACTGCTTCAGCCTCTAATCTGTGAATGTACTTACTTTGTGCTGGAACAATGGATTAATGCTCATGATGCTATCAGAAAGGGAGCTGTTACCTTATTTCTGTAGATGAGGAGGAGTCATCATATGAAGGTTAAGCAAATTGCCTAAGAAATCTGAGAGGAATTCAGTCTATTGTGCCTTACTTCTTTGAGTTAGAAAAACCGCCTTCTTTCTGATAACTATGATCAGTGTAAAAATTCTCACTCCAGTTCAGAAGCAGTTTTTGACAGTAAACTTCTAATTAGAAATTATAATTAGGATTTTCTAAAATTCTAATTCAACTTATAAATTTGAATTAGAAATTTACCAGAAAAAAGTTGAAGAAAAATGTTTCTATGTAATTTTTTTGTTTGTTTGAAAAAGGATCAATTTCAATAAATTTAATGACTTGAAAATACATTTAAAATCAGGTTGGCAATTCTTTCAGATGCCCTGCTGCAGAGCTATTTATAATGAAAATGTGTGATTTTTAGATTGTCACTAACTTTTAAAACGGTATTTATAGCAATTATAAAGATTAAAAATAAATTACTGGCATTTTAAATTGATGCAAAACAACAACAAAAAAATGGTTCTGTGTTTTGTGAAAGTTTTAGAAACCTGAAGTTTATCTTAGTTTGTAACAGAGAAGATTCCAGCAACTTCAAACATGTTAATGAATGAGGCTAAGGATTAGTCTTGAAATTTCCAAAGGTTTCACAGTGGTGATGAGTACTGCAGCAATGCAGTATTATTCCAAACTATAATCCCACTGTTTAGGCTTTGGATGGAACCGTTTAGGACAGCAGTCAGCCTTGGGCCCCGTATGTCCCTTCTTCCCAAACCCACAACACAGGTGGCTCAGTGGAATTCTCCAGATGATTTGCCCGGAGCTGTGATGTGATGTGTGTCAGGACACAAGGTTTCTCACCTAGATCTGAATACACACCATTGTGACATGAAGTAAATTATATCTTTAGGTTAAACAGGGTGATTACAGGGTATTTTCTGCTTCATTCCTTTTCTTGTTATACTGAAATTCAGCTCCCCCATCCCACCTCGGTCAGTAGACTGGACTTAGGCATGAAAACTTCAAAAATTAAACTCTTCCATCAGATCAGAAGAAATCCTGTTTACATTGTAACTCCTAAAAAACTTCATCCCAAGTGGTATTTTAGCATAGCATACATATGGGCCAGTAATCCTGTAATGGTTGTCTACCTAGAAATCATTACACAAAATGACATTTGCTGGAATACCAATGTGTATATACCTATTTTTTATCTGGTTGCCTTTCCCCCCTCCATTCACCGCCCCCCCCATTCCCCCCCCGTTTTGTTTTCTAAAACACAAAAAAGATGAACCATACAAGCCAACGTAAAAAGTTCTAATATATTTTGGGGCTTCAAGAACATTGATGTAGTTATTTTACATCACTCAGCTATAAATACAGAATCCAGGTCTAACTTTCCAAGTGGATGGGAGTGAAGAAAGATAGAAAAAAAGAAAAAAAAAAAAGAGAAAATGTGTTAGAGGTAACCACTGTAATTCCTACCACTCCAAAACAATAAGGTCTGGTATTACAGTCACAGTGATAATCACACTATAATATCTTTACAACAAGCCTACCTTCTAACTCCCATCTGCCTCTTGTACAAATAATTCCAGAAAGCAGTAAGCATACTTGTAAGTTAGTGTGATTGAAAGATGACAAAATGCCAAAAGACCTATTTATAAGCTCTTGTATTGTGAGTGTATCCATACATTTACTTGTAAATAAAATCTCTCAGCAGCATTATTTATAACACCACTTTACTTAATGATTTTGTTTTGGTCTTGTGGTGCTTCATTTTTATTTAAATGAAACCGATTTTTGAGAGCAAAAGCTTCCCAGAGTTTTCTTGGTATTTTTATTAATACCATGCCCTAATCTGCACAATTTCGTTTATTTGCACTAACATAAAACACAAAATAATAGATTAGACTGAGGAAAGAAACCCCTCTGATCCCTGCAAACAAATGCAGACTAACAATGAAAGGGAAAAGGCAAAATTCTCTTGTATCATTGAGTGTTTCAAACAACCATGACTAAGTCTCCCCACTCTGCATTCAGGAATCTCTTTGGTAGAAAATTTACATCATATTATTTCCTGAGAGAATGTTGCCCCAATTACATTTCTAGGGACTGGAAAATGAAATGTTTCTGAGTATGTGCATGGAGGCAGCAAGACAAGTGTTACAAAGACTTAATAAAGCACTCTCAGCAGTAGAACATGTGTTTTTCTTTGAAGGGAGGGCAGAAGGCCAAGATATGAAACAAAAGCAAGTTAGATAATCTGTTAATATCCGGATCCTCCTGTGTTGCACAGAATCTTCGAGAAATGCTCACTTCTTGCTATCAGCTTCACAAGGTGAGGAAGAATGTTTCCCCCTCCTTTCCTGTGAAGCTGCCCAGAATCACAGCTGGCGAGCTGGGTTTGAAGTTTTTCTGCTACACTGGAGGACATGCCATGATTTAGCACTTTTCCTGTAAATAAGCCAGATTTGCCCCAAACAGCTAACAAAATCTATCATTGGTTGCTTCTTCCAAGAAGAAACACTCTCTGGTCCTCAGTTGTCCCCAGCTATTTGGGCCAAGGAGGGCAACAATCTCACTTCAATAGTATCTTCTGTTTGGTGTTATAATTCCTTTAATTTATGGATTATAAAAATATTTATTATCATGCCTATTTGCATTGTAGTGACAAGAACAACAAATGGACACTGTCTTCATGCAGAAAGTGAAAAATCCATTCCCTTAGAGGATTAGAAACATACATATGAAGTGTTGGAGGAGAGAGAAGCATAAAGTAAGGTTGTATGATATTTTCAGAGACAGATATCAGTGAAGACCACTGTCCCTCTATGCAGGCACTGACAAATTAACAGTTTCTGGGCTGCAGCAAATGAAAAAGGATTACTTCTCAACATGAAGTAGAGTTTAATTTCCTCATTATTTTATTTTCTCAAAAATGGCTAGATTTTGGAAGATTTTGCTGCTAATTTTATGACTAAGACAACATTCAGAAACTCTTGAATTAAATGGAGGTCTTTATTTTTAAAAAATTGATAAAATATTTGATTCATAAATGCTAAGACTACATTAATAAGTATATTCTCATAATTTGATTGGGATAGTTGTAGCAGAAGCACGTACATGTCCCACAAAGTCTTTCTAGAATGAGACAATTCAACTTCCCCATCAAAATAGTTGCTCTGCCTAAAATCAACTCCTAATTTCTTGTTGACAGCCAAATGTAAGATGCATCTTAACATATGCAAATACAAGAAAACATTTGCCTCTCATAAGAATTTTGAATATTTAATTTTTTTTCTCACACCTTGCAAGACTAATAATGGCTCAGATACAAAAATTTTTACATACCACCATCCAAAAACTGAATGGATGAACAAATAAATAAACATAAGGTCAAAAGAAAAATTTTGATTACTTCAGAAGACTTGATTTGTTCTTGACCTTTTAAAACTGTTAACCTTATTTTATATAAGCTAACTTCATTTTGAGAAGAAAGGTCACTTTGAATTAAAAAGAGATTTTCTTTAGCTAACAAAGGTCAACAAGAACACTTTTCTACCAAAATAATTCTACATGGGCAAAATCACTGAGACCACCCTTTTTCTTACAGGTATCTAAATTTCATGACTACTCAATGTTTTCTGAGAAAAAATATCTCAACACCTAAGTTAAGGAATATCAGCAGCTATAAGATTGGAAATCCATGGTTTGGACAGATTACTTCTGAAGATTCACACTTGATAGTGTAACTGATGATGTATTAGAGCATTGTGATACCAGTGACTGAATCACACATCTTTACAACTTTTACTGGCATAATTATGCCAGCAAAGCCTACGGACTGGAGGTGCACACAGGTGCACTAAAGGAACACAAAGTATGCCTTCATCTTCACTGGAGTCCTGCTTCAGCTGTGGAAGTTGTAGCCCTTCGCAAACTAAAATAACTCTTGGAGTTTCAAACTGATGCATTTCCCGCCTTAAAGAAGGAATCTGAAATGAGGCTTAGGATTCCATATTTAAACTGGTGTTACTGTTAAATGAGACATTTGATGATTGTCTCATCTTCAGCAAAACACAGGATGTAGATTTGCCTTGCATTAGCTCCAGTTTGAAATAAAACATATATTTTAGAAAAAGACATTAAGTGATGATGTACCTATAGAACTCTTGCTGAGTTGATTCTGTTGACTGAAAAAAACCCCTCATTTTGCTTCTCATTTCTAAAATGAATTTAGTGTCAGGTTCCCTTAGTTCTTACTATGTTTTATCTAATGAATTGAAAAGCTATGTAACAAAATTTCACTCCTATAGTGGTATTTACAGATTTTGGCCAAGTAAACTCTTAATGTAGTCCTTGATAAGTTAAATATTGAGCTTCTAGTGTTTTTCGCTATGGACATGTTTTATTTTTCTTTAACAAGTCTTATTACTCCTCATTGGATCATTGCACCAGCATGTTTCCCAAATTCTGAAGAGCGAAATGTAGCACATTATGGCGGTCACGGTTGCCTGGAGCCGTATCCAGGAATAATACCATTGTAGCATTCAAGATCAAGTTAGACCAAAGTATATATATGAAACCACAAATGCCATAAAAATCTCTCAATTTCTCTTTCCTCTATTCTAAATTAATAGACGTACGTTAAGATAGTTTAAAAACTATAGAAAACAGATAATCTCGAAATCTTATTCACCACGTATTTCTTCTGATTTCATACGAATACTTGACATGAGTAAGTACCAATAATAGTTGCACTAAGCTACTTTGAAAGTTACATGCCCCCAAAACACAAAAACAATAGCAGTTATGGATATTTTTGATTTCTCCATTATGTCTTTCTTCTAAAAATAGCTATTTCAGTGTTGCCACTTCTATTGACGCTAGTCAGAGCAAAGCAGGTAGTCATGGGAATTTTTCCCTTCTCTCAGTTCAGTAAAACTTTTATGCAACATTTTTCTTAAATAATTTATCTTCTTTCAGCATCTGTCAGACCAGATTTCATTTAACACAAGTCTACCACACCCTTCAAATGTTGCAGGTCCTTTGCTGTGGTATACAACAGAAGAATTTTCAGTTGATCAGAAAGCAAATGAATGTGAGACAAAACCTAGCAACCATAAAATCTGTTTTATATTTCCATAGAATTTATTTATTTTTTTACATTGTTAAGCTCTGCACCATATAGTTGATTTTTTTTTTAACTTTTGAAGCATGTGTTTGCTATAGATGTAGTACAAGTCGTACCTGCTCTACCTTGCAATTCCTAGATCTTCTTGACAAAAGTAGTACTTTTGCTTATTTCTAATATTATGTTTCCGTGAATTCTTGTATTAAAGTATCTGAACGAGACAATGCCTGTTTTCAAACTAAACAATTACAGGAAGCATTGATCTGTAACCATTCTCTGATGTAGTTTCATACTTTTTCCTGTAACTCAATATACAGTGTATATCTATAGCTATACATTTTTTTTCTCTTGTCATGTGAACTTGAAGTTGTCTTGGTAGATACAAGTGATCCTACATACAAGCATCTTCCCAGTACTGATGTGTTAGGCATCAGTGTAAAAGGATTCTTTAAGGATCCAGTATTGGTAGCAAAGCTTGTAATCTTTACTGGCCTTGAAGAATGCATCGAGGTGGTTATTTCTGAGGTAAAGTGCTTCCACTATCCTCTGAATCTATCCATCCATTGTTTAGTTTTTGTTTTTCTAATAGGGTATACTTAGGGATTTTATCATTCTTCCTGCTATATTTTAGGAGTGCCTACTACATAATTTTGTTTAGCAGATGAGCATGTGCAGTTCCTCTAGAGAACTTCTAGAGCCGACATGAAAGCCCTCAAAAACTTTCTCAGCACAGCTCCTGACAGCTTACATTTACACCCAAGTTTTCATTGTTGAGATCAAGGCATCAAAAAGAAACAGTAAGTGGATTGGTGCCTTTGTTCTTCTGGACCATTTTTCACTGCTCACTGGAAGACAGACAGAGGACGAAATAAGGACAGGCAGACGGGCAATACCCGCATGAGGGCAGGAAAAGTTGGTATTGGCTGGGTTTGTCTGACTGGGCATTCACCTGCTTTGCGGTATTTACCTACAGCCGCTATCCTGTCACACATTTCAGAACAAACCACTCCTGTCTGAGCTACCCGAGCAATTATTACACTGTCATGAAATCACCTTTAAGGTATTATAGCAGTGTGACAAGGAGAGGCAGGAGCTGTGACCTTTTGGCACTTTGCACTGGGCTGTGTGCTGCAGTGCTGGAGGACTTCCTTGGAACAGAACCAGACTAAATAACCGGGTAAGATTAAGTGGCAGCACTATGGCCCCATGAAATCTCAGTTTTGCTGATGTGCTTTGAGAAGATAAAGAAAATGCTGTCTTCTGCTACAGAGCTCTTAGTTGAGCCTCCCCAAAGTAAACCTACAGTGGGGATCTCTGGAGCAGCTATGGCAAGAGCCAAATGATCCAGCTTGGCGAGGTTAGACATCTTAGCTCCTCTGTTGGAAGTTTTCCTTACCCATGAGAATCTGAAGCTTGAGCTTGTGTTTACAACTCATCCAAGGCTAGAAAAACTGTCAGTGGTGACAATTCTTGATGACTTGATTCTCTATACAGCAAAGCAGACTTTTGTTAAATTTAATATCAGAAGACAACAGAAAAGTCTTACAAATACATCAAGGATAGAAATAAACTTTGGGCCAGATGCTGAGATCTGATGGAACACGGGAAATACTGAAAAGTTTAGAAGACTGAAACATCAGACCATTTTGGTTAAAGATGACTGTGGGAAGAAATGAAATAGTGGTGAAAATATTCCCTTTTGCCTGCCAAAATACAAAGAAAGGGTGGAAGGAGCTAAAGCAGAAAGTGGCCAGGTTCACATGAATAGCATCTCCTTCTGCCACTGTCTGTGACAGTGAGTGAGGTATAAACTGACTCAGCATCAATCCCATGCATAGTCCTGCAGCTAACATACATTAAAAAAAAAAAAAGAAAATAATAATTTCTGTAACCTGATCAATATAAAAAAGAAAGATCTTTTTATGATCCTTTATAAAAGTGATTTTTTCTTTTTGAAATGTGTTTGTGTAAGTGAATGTGTATTTCCATGGCAACAAGGCCTGATATTCCCACAATTACCTTGACATTATGAATACATCAGGCATTCAATACAACAAATTAAACAATGGCAATTATTGGTTAGGAATGAAAAACAGCTTTCTCAGAAGGTGGTTGAATGCTGTGAAATTCACCTCTATACAAATCAGAAACTATATTATTATTTTAGAGACAGGAACTCCTATCAAGGCAAATACAAGTGCAGTATTTTGATCTTGACTTAAGAAAAGCAGTATCTGTTAGCTTGAAAAATATCCATCCAGTGTTCCCATCCAGGGGAAAATGGGCAGGGAGAGACATATTACAGTTATTTATATGTTCCTATATTTATTAATAAACAAGTGTACCCACCACTGAGCAATGGTAAGATATCAATGGGATGAACAAATGTAAAAAATTGAGTAGACAGTCGTTTAGCTAACTTGTTAAAACTCCAGGATTTATATGTTACATAGGGGGAATAAGTAGTATCATTTGTTTGCATACAGTTTAGAGATTAGAACAACTAATGTTGATCAAAAATTTTAAAAGAAGCACCAAAGTAAAGTTGTTCCAAAGTACTCATAATATTATTTTAAGGGGAAAAATCCCCACAAATTGTTACCTTGAATTTCAGAATATTAGTGTTTTCATGTTTTTAGTGGGACTTTTTCATCAGAGTTAAAAATTATATGAAACCATTCCTTACAGACAGTTTATGATAGCCTTCCTCAATTAAATAGTACCATATTCCACAAATAGTTCTCTCTGTAGTAATTAGGGCAACGTGTGGAATAAAGTATAAGCTAGAGCTTCAAAAGCAGATAGTTCCCGTTAGCTAATTTGCATGTTAAATGGTACCTTAGTGCTGTAGGAGCAAACTGTCACAATCTGGCCTTATGCACTTAAATTTTTATGGAAGCATATTAACTTCTTATTGTTCTTCAGATACTTTTTTTTCTCCCCAAAGAAATAAAGTCTGTGGTATCTTGATTACTGTATCTGCTAATTATGACTAAATAAAAGGTTTTAATTTTCAATGAAGTATATTTAAATACACTGCTTTCAAGTACTGTACCAAATATAAGAGTCACAATATGTAATTTGGATTGAATCAAGTGACCATGAATCTAAACACTGACATACATGAGAATCAAATGAAACCTGAGAACCAGTGTCTCTTGTGACAAACAACAGCTTCCTCCAATACTCTCTGATCTATATTAGCTGCATTTTTATGTCCTTATTATTTAAAGAGTATATTCTCACAATGCAGATATTGTAGTCTAATTTCCATTCTCAACATATTTTCACAAATATGGCTCCTGATTCTCTCTTTTAATAGGCTCTATATTTGCCAGAATAGTCTCAAAAGAATCCACTGATGCTGAACTCTATGGTTCAAATCATTTGCCTATGCCACAGGTTATGAAGACACAGTATGTAGCTTACAGACTGAAATAAAATTCACCGGGTACCATTTGTTGGTTCTGGATTTTTTTGCCAGAATATTTCACTTGGTCAAGAATTACTATAAATATATACGGAATCTTTACTGGTACCCCCTGGAAGAGGACATGAGGTTATTTGTACATGTGAATGGCTATCTTCAACCCCTAGCATTCCAGCATTATCTAAATGAAACAAAAAAATCCAAACCAAACCAATCAACCAACCAACCAACCAACCAAAAGAAACAATAAATACACAGATCAAGGACATGACTGAGTATACCTTTTTTTTTTTTTAATATCAACATGCCACTTACTAACAAATGATAAACACTCACATTTGTACAAAATACTGTTTAAAATGGCTGTAAAAGACAGGCAGATGCAAGCTGCGTTAGCAGAGGAATTTATTTTGTGCATATGGACAGCAACAAACAAACAAGCTCTGATGTTATTAAAGCTATCCATTAATGTGACTGTCCAGCAAGGTTAATGTGTCTTTACTAAAGGGTGCAAAAGGGTGTATTTTTCTAGCTCTGCAGATAAATGCAGTTCAGAGACTTTAGATCCAGTGGCCATATCTAAAAATTGATTGCTGTAGTTGTTCATTGTTGTCACCCAGCTGCCAGGGTGGGAAGAGTGCCTACTCTCGCTACAATATGCCCTCCCTAAAGTGAATGGAAATCCTGTTTTTCACTTTAGTGTAGTCAGGATTGTGCTTGTGATGTTCATTTCACAAGCTTGATGGGGTTCCTACAACTGCAACTACTTTGAATCACCATCTGTATCCCTTCCTGGGCTAGGCATGCCTATTCCAACAAAGTCCTGTGGTTTGAATACCCATCAGTGGATGGAGCACATCAGGCACACCTGGAGCACACCTGATTCAGTTTCACTGAAAAGGACATCAGTTCTGGTCTTCCTCTCTGAGAATTATTCCAGAAGCATATTCCCAAATCAAAATGCTGACAAAGACACCCAGTTCCCTGAGGAGGGAAGACACTTCATATCATAAGTCAAGACTTGGATCAAACTGAGTAACTTGTATCATCAAATGTACTTGTGTGTATGTGTGTCTATAGTTTCATATGACATTTCTCTAATACAGATTTTTTTAAAAAGAGGAAATTGACATTTAAGAAGCTGCAAGTTGAAGATTCAGAGTTTCTCTTTTAATTTGCATTAGAATGCTGAACTATAATTTAACAAGAAGATCAAAACAGAAAACCAAACCACCTTACAAATGCTGTCTTTCAAGCGTGTAGAGATTCAGAATGTTCCTGAAAATTGCAGTCTTCAGACTGATTAGACATTTGCCACAACAGCATCACCACAGACAGAAACCTGGAAGGTTTTTTTAGCTATACCCTCACTCTAGATCTCTGTTTTTTAACGTATGTCAAAGAACGATAGCATAGTACCTTGTATGATAAGACTGATTTGTGAGGGTAGCTCCCATGCACCATAATAAAGAACACTAGTCATTCTTGGTAGTTCCTTAGAGGCTTTGCATCCAACCAGTCACTTGTGATACTGTGGTATGTGCAGGTATGCAGGTGCTTGTGCACCAAGACCAGGACTTACTGAAGATGATCAGCAGAGAAGCCACAGTGTGCTGTCTTCTCCTTAGTGCATTGAACTTACACAGCTAATGGTTTGAGCACCTAGGAAGAGCATGGCCCCCAAGAATTCCTTCTTATGGACAAAGGAGCGTCTTGTGAGGTAACTGGCAATATTTGGAGTATAATGCAAAGTGCGTACTTTCAAATACTCAGTCCATGCCAAATACACAGTGCACAGAGAATGTGGTTAAGGGAGTGGAATTTAGCCCAGTGTGCTTTCCTGTCCTTTTCAATTTATATCTACATTTTATGAAGAATATTGGTAGCTCAGTGGACAGACTGTTGGAAAGGCAACACGATATCAGGCTATTCACATATTCCAGCTTCAAGGAAATGGAGAATAGCTGAAGTCATGAGGCACCTCTGGAAGTCTTGTCCCCTCTGCTCCACACAGGGTCAGCTATGGTCAACCACATATTGTGATCTTCCATGGTGGTATGCAGGGCCTTTCGAGAAGGGACTCCATATTCAGCTTGTTTGCCCAAAGCTGGCCAAGCTGAAAGTGAAGACAGAACACCTGGTGGCACAGTTAGCTCAGGTCCAAGTTTCTAGCTTATCCTGAAGTTTGCATAGAAATAATTTGATATCCCAGTGTGGGCTGTGGTCTGCACTCCAAATGAAGTATAGACATGCTAGTGGAATATTCCATACACGGATTTGCAGGAAAGAAAATCCCATGTCTTATCTTCTGCTTAGTGTTCATGTATATGGCTTTTTCCCTAACATATGTCCCCAATCCCAAAATGCTGGGTATATTGAAAAATTTATGCATGCTTTACATTTAATTTAAGCATTTCCATGGCAACTGCTAGATTTCAGGATGTTTTACGTTTCTCCCAAGATACAGATTAGATTCTTCTCAGAACAATTTCCCAGGTTGTGTTTAGCCACTTTCATATGACTTTCTACAATTCAATTTTCGATGAAAATTACTGTATCATCTACCAGAAGCAAGAGTTTTAATAAACAGATTTACTTTTATACCTTCTTCCATCTTACTCTGTGTTTAAACAAGTAGTTGTGCATCAAATGAAGATAATGAAGTCTGATTGCTCAGAATCATTGTTTTTGATTGAGAGATGCAGGGGTTTAAGAAGGTCCAAGTCCCAGCTGACATGTTCTTCACTCTTGGAATAGATCAAAGATGTGTCTCCACCTGTCTTTCTCTCTCCCTCTGTGTCTTTTACACAGATGTTTTACTGTCAGGAGAGCCTAAAGGATGAAGATGGCTACCAGAAGCCTGATGTTCAACCCGTGTTCATAATGATATGAAGATAAGTAAAACAAACATATGACTGTCTGTGTGCTGAAGCCTGGAACAAAATTAAAGGGACTTGAGATGATGCATGGTGCACCTAGCAGTAATGAACTGATGACCCATACTTCTGTATGGGTGACCTTAAATCACTTCTAAAGACATCAGAGATTCAAGTATGAATGAAAAATGCAATACAGATAACAGACAAGACACATATACAAATAAAGGAAAACAGGGGAGGTAGGGGAAGAAGATCTTTCTTGTAAATATTCACTTCTTTCTCATCTGCATTTGCCTTTCTAAATGTCACTTCTGAATAGAATTCCACAACTGCAAGCTATTCTTCCTGCCCATTTGATGTCACAATGGTAAACCTTCATCACACCTGACTCCTGTTCCAGGACCACAGCTGGTATAGCATGCATGTTTTATACTGGTACACCTCCATGAGCAGTCAGCATAAAGCACAAAACTAATGGAGGATAAGTGAATGAAGAATTTCATATTTGCCATTAGGTTATGCACACATCACCTTCATCTTGTGCAAGCAGCAATTCCTAAGCCAGGTGGTGAACAATCAGGCTTCCTACCCTGTCAGGCAGCAACCTGACGCTTTACTTGCCTGATATGTCACACAAACCTGAGCTGCTATGTAAACAGCAATAAATAACAGAGAAGTGGGTGGTGATACATTTGCATTTGCAACTTGCACATTTCTTCCACTCCCATCACTTTCATCCTAAGAAGCAAGAGAGGCAACAAACAGAGAGATACTCTCAGGATCCTGGCAGGCTCCAGGATATAACCATCAAATAAATCAATTAATTTAACTCTAATATAATTATATGCTTTAGATGAAGGGTGATTTTAGCTTGCTGAATTCACTTATAAGATCAAACAGTTATCCTAATAAGTTTATACTGTTCTGAAGATGGTAGTATTCTCAGTGGCCCTGGTACAACGCCAGTGGCTTGAGTGGAGCTGCTATACACTTAAATAAATGAGAGCAGCTTTCAGTCAGACAGCAAGGATTTGATTTCCAATGAAAAAATAAGTCTCCAAAAATAAAGCCCACCATTACAATTAAACTGTTGTCAGACCTACAATGTGTACCTGTAGCATTGAAATGATGCTCCATTTATGAATAGAAATTTCAATAAGAGATTCAAAATCAAAGCCATTTCCTCTGGTTTCCATGCCCAATCTGTTGTCAGTTGCAATGTCCTTGGGCAGGGGGACTGTGGGTGAGGTTCAGAGTAAGGACATAGGATATTAAACATTACAACCTAAAGATCTGCTGTTTATTTATTTGTAAAAATGCGGTAGTGAGGAGGAACAATGTCAGACAGGGATTCATAAACACAGACCACTTGGTTAAAAGGATGTGGTATTCTCAGCTCCTGATCATGCAAACAGAAAGGCCAAGGTACTTTTCCAAGAAATGTGCTAAAAGCCAGCAGAAAAATTTAGAAATGTGCATCTTATATTCCCAGAAATTTTTAAAGAGAGTACCACTGCTGTGGTCTCTATTTCGAGTTCATTTAGTGCAAACATGCTCCAAACAGAAGATGAGCTGGAGGAATGCTCAATCTGTGAGCCCTGGCACAGCAGGGGAGCCCAGCTGCTCAACAGCAAACAAGGCTTCAGCAGTTC
This sequence comes from Streptopelia decaocto, assembly GCF_964273445.1. Taxonomy (NCBI): domain Eukaryota; kingdom Metazoa; phylum Chordata; class Aves; order Columbiformes; family Columbidae; genus Streptopelia; species Streptopelia decaocto. Next base: position 65,129,953 of record NC_138655.1, read on the forward strand.
TCCCCTAGAAATGGCACTTGGGCATCTGAAAAGTGTAAGAGCTGGGATTTCAGAAGTCCACAAGGAGAAGCGGCAACTATACTGAGGTTGTGAGAAGGTTAATTAGCATTTAAGTGTCTATGAGGTATTTAAGCAGTTAAGGACTTAGATTCATCTGTGGTCCTGGCTCTGTATCCCCACACACCTCCTGATGTGCTTTGGCTATTGCTGGCCTTCCATGAGCAATGCAACCACCAAGCAACAAATACTGCCAACTCACAACCAAGGTGTGTGCCACCACCAGCTCCTTTTCTTCTGCTTCCCTTGTCACTGTTTATCTTCTCCTGTCCAAAGGAGATCAGCTCCTTAGCTCTGAACATTTTCCAGGTAGATGATGAATTTAATTCCTTGCATCCCTAGTGTTTGTGGGCAAATGCCCTGTTTCCAATTTCCTTCCTTTCTGGGAATGGAGGTGAGAATGAAACAGCCAGCTTGCTACAAGGTGGAGAAAACCTGGGAAATACCAGAGAAGCAGCCACATCACCCATATGGTCCAGGGCAGCTCAGCCCATGGGAGGCTGGGTGACAAGCGATCCTTTACTTGTGACATGTGGGAAAGGAAAAAATGTCTGAGGGAAGGTTGCTAACAGTAAGAATACAGAAACTTGGTAATAATTGCCCACTGCATCCAGAGCTCCCCAAGCCAAAGAGAAGCTACAATGTGTAACTTCAAAGCTACACCTGAAACACAAAGATGCCAGGTTATAAAGATTGTCCTCCAATCACAAAAAATCTATTGAACGTGTAATACCAAAGGAAATAAATGGCAAGTGGAGCTAATAAACAGTTAATAAGGTATTATTCCAGCTACCCACACATAAACTGGTCAAAAGTCATGCTGGGACAAAGTTTAGAGAATAAATTTCTTTACAAATTAAATGACTGCCTCAAGCAAGACCTAGTTCTGAGTACTGAGTGGAAAGCATGAATCTCAACCAAAAAAATGACTTCAGCTAAAATGAATTTGGACATTATTATTCTGAAACTATAAAGGCTACGCAGATTAACAGTAAAATAACCAAAGGTAGCAATTGATTTAATTATTTCAGTTCATGTTTATTTGCAGCTCAGTTCTCAGTCCTAAAGCTAGAAGCAGAAGTTTGTTTTAGCAGTAACTAGAGTTGAACCTTAAATAATAATTAAAAGCAATTTCCTTGGAGGAGAATAGATAAGGATACAATGCAAATCCTATTTATATCTATCATGAAAATTCAAACCCATCTCAAACAGCCATTAGAACATGAAGAGCAAATGGGTACATAGACACAGGAATAAATAGCCAGCAATTCTGTTAAATGTGTTAGATGGAGGACATTTTATGAGACCATTTTCACCAGGACCAAAGACAACAAAACAAAACAATTAAGGTGGGGAGAACTGTCACAAAGACACTCAAGACTGTATTTACAAAGATCTAGTTGAAGATGTCCCTGCTCATGGCAGGGGGTTGGACTAGATAAGCTTTGAAGGTCCCTTCCAACCCAAACCATTCTATGATTCTATGATTCAGAACATCCATTCCCCTGTAGCCTGTCTCATAATCACCCTTACCACAAAATGTTTCCCAGCTGGCTGACTTGTGGGTGCTGAGTTGGTAAAGCTGTTTGGGCAGCACCTATCCCTGTGCAAAACACAGCTTCTGGGAAGGAAGGTGAGGCGTCCTTTTCCTCTTCCTTCCCCCCATCCTAATATCTTTCACTTGAGTACTCTAACCTGCTGGAGCACAGTAGAGTTTACAACCTTGTATGCAAATAGGGAAGAGAAGGCATGAGAGAAGCTGCCACCTCCATGGGTACCCCACACCTTGATGTAGAGCTGTCAGCTGGAGGATGGGAGATGCAGAAATAAGGCACTTCAAAACCTGATTTGGGGACAGGAATTTTATTAACTGGTGGAAGTACTTGAAAATGGACCCAGTTCTCCATGTGGCTGAGGAGCAGTTGAGGAAATGGAAGGAAGGTAGCTAGCCAATGGCAGAGTATTAGGAAGGAGGTTGAGAAAGTTTAAGTTGGTGTACAGGAATACAGAAATCACTGGCCATTGAATGTCTCTAATCCTCTTCTATTTTTGGTCTAACATTTCATTACATGTGGCACAGAAATCAGTACTGCCAGCTGTTTTGCTGGCTTAAAGAAGGAGAAAACAAGATGGTGGAAGTCAAGGTAAACATTTCTTGAGAAAACATTGTATGAGTCCAGTAACAAAGAAGGTAATAAAATAAAGTGACAGCATGGTCATCAACACTCTGAACTGCCACCAACAGATCTCTGCATACTTTTAAAATAAAATTATCTCCAGTGCCTGCTTGCACATAGTAGAGAAATGATTTATTCTAAATGGTAGTAATGCTATCATACATTCATATACTAGTCACTTTCTGAAAAGATGGTGACAGGGAGATGCATATGTACTATCTACATTAAATTTTGAAATCATTCATTCAATCAACAGTCAGTGCCTCTAATTTGTTTCCTGAGGATGAAGACAGCTTCTACACCTAATCCTGACTTTAAGACTTTAATATTCTAATCCTTCTCATACACCGTCAACACTTGATTACAGGTAAGCTGCATTTGGTAGAATATGAAGTTGCTCAATTATCTGTGTCGTCACTCGGCTGGCCAAAAAAAAAAAGAGGAGGAAAATCATGTATTTTTCATGGGGATTTTGTGAGAATAACAAGAATTATCATGAAGACATTTTACCATTTATCTTATTATAAAGTAACAAAGAAAACCTCCAATAAATCTTGAAGAAAAGAATGATTGTCCCATTTTAATGGTGGGAACTGTGAAAGTGAAAGGTTAAACAGAGTGTCCAAAGTCACAGAGGCAGTAACTACACTCCAGTAGATCTAACTGAAATCCAGAGTTAGTTATCAGACCATTATGACAATCTACTACTCTGATTACACACAGCTTTGATGTATTTTGTACTGAGTATCAGAAGATCCCACCTGTACCTTGCTGTAAAACACTTCTTTCTGGCATAAATGACTTTTTTTTTTTTTTTTTTTCTTTTTAAACTGAAGGATGGCAGATTTAGATTAGCTATAAGCAAGAAATTATTCACTATGAGGGTGGTGAAGCACTAGAACAGGCTGCCCAGAGAAATTGTGGATGCCCCATCCCTTGAAGTGTTCAAGGTCAGGATGGATGGGCCTTTGAGCAACCTGGTCTAGTGGAAGGTGTCCCTGCTCATGGTAAGGGGGTTGGAACTAGATGATCTTTAAGGTCCCTTCCAACCCAAACCATTCTACAATTCTATGATTATTGAATTAATATCAAGGACAAATCTAGTAGGAAATGAAGCTTCAGCCTTACCCTTTGATATCTAAAATGCTTCTGAGAACTGAGACAGGTGAAGAAATGACCTACCCAGAAGTGTCATGACAACATTTAAGCAGCACAAACTGCTGCTGTGGTAGTAGAGCTGCTTCATTTACATAACAAATTGATGTATTGCTGCTAGTAAAAAGCATTTCATTTCATTTCATTTAAGTGGACTTTAAATAGAACACTACAGAAAAAGTCAGGTCTTCCTTATTGCTATTGCTATCTTGAAGTAGTGCTCGTCTTTCACAAAGACAGGTGTGAATGTGCACTTAAAGGTATAATTTCTCTCAATGCTTTTTGCATTTTTTTTTAGGATAATTAATATATTTGCACAGCACCACAGCAAAGACAAAGGAACTGTCACTGTAGATATGACCACTGTCCCAGGTAGCTGCTTCCAGAGGTGCTCTGCAAAGTGTGCAAAACTCACTAGCTAACTGCATGTCCAGGAAAAAAGAAAGAAGTCCTGCCCTCAAGGTGATGGAATTTTATGCTTCTCTGAAGCAGTGGCAAAATCTTAATTACTTGTAAAAAGGGTAGACTCTTTTCTATTTTTTTCTACTGCACCTTTTTCTTCTGTATTTCTTACTCAAATGAGTTCAACAGGTTAATTACGCATAGCTTTCAAAGTACACCCTTTATCTTTTAGAAATGCATTGATAAAATTAAGGCTTCTGCTGTCAGTTTGCTTATGGCACATTAGAAAGAGTAAATACACTGTTTGGCCTTTTTGACCATTAATTATTTTATATACCGCTGTCATATTAGCTCCTATGTATTCTCTGAGTTTTTAGAAAGCAAATGAACTAACCTATTTTAAGATTTTCATTGCCCTCCTATTATTTTAAATTTCTCTTTCATCTCTCTGTTCTTGCCTTCCTCTGTTTTCCACTTTCATCACTGTATACCACAGACATCTACCATTTTTATCAGCCATAAAATTGCTCTCCAGAATGGAAACTCTTACATTATGCTTCTCTTTGCTGCACTTTCCTCAGTCCTTTTATATTGTCTTACAACTTTCCTAAATTTAACCAAACCACTGAACCAATTTACTCACCTGTAAATTTTGCTACCTAAATATTAATGGCAACTTTCACATAAACTGTGATCTTCACACTGATTTTGAGGTATTTTATCATTAGATCAGATCTATACATTTGCCTGTTTATTTCTAACCAACAGATGTATGAAGACAGCCTTTACTGAACTGTTACCTGCTTTTTGAACTAAAGGAGCAGAAGAAAAGAACGATCCTCTGACTGTCACTATTAAAATGTCACATAATAATACCACAATGCATTTTTGGTAACTAAGTAATGATTACTTGGATCACCAATTTGTGGAAGTTCTTTTCTTGTGATATACTTATCACTTTGTGTCTTGTGGTAAAGAGATAGATACTGTAAGAAAACTTTTTGAAAATGTACGCAATTGCTCAAATCTGTATACATTCAAATTTTGCTGCTCTTCATACTTTTTTCTCAGGTGTTCTCGAGAAAAGACTATTTAAGTATAATCTATGTAAGCACAAAGTGCTCTAAAGAATACGTAAAGGACAGGAACACTTTGCTGTTTTTGTGATGTTTGAAAGGAATGGTAATCTCGTATTATTTCAAAACACCTAAAGAGTGTTTGAAAGCAGGCCATTTCACTTTCTTCTGTACTTGAAAACTGGGACTCCAAAGGTATTCTCATTGACGACCACACATTTTATTTATTAGAATTACATTTCTCTCTAGACTTTATACTTTAAAGTAGGAGGTTTGTCCTACAAAAATGTTTGAACATTTCTACCTTCTCCATATATGACTATTAGAGCATGTAGGTTTTATTTAGTTTCTGTTTTTTCACAACTGGATGTAGTGACTCACACTTTGTGGCTGTTCTCTTCATTTTCATAGCAATTATTCCTGAAAAGGAATATATACCAATGCTGTCAGCTAACTACTTCTTATATGCCTGAAAAGAACGGGCATCTTTGCAGAAACCCATCATTTGACGATTTGCTGGAGTCTATGCTAGCGTCATATTTCACTGAATATTTCAATTTGGATTTTAATAATTTTTGTTCATAGGTAGTAAGTTAATGACACAATAAATCCAGGATCAAAGTTGTCCCTGACAGAAGCATAGATTTACTACCTTAAAGCAAGTTTCTGTTTTTTCACAAAAACAACATCAAGAACAAGAAGAAACCTTCAGGGAGCACTTTATTGAAATGAACTTTCCTGTACTGAGTACTTAAATCATACAGAAAAGAGAAGTTACATTTAGAGCTTGTTCTGCAGTCACTACAAATAACCTATATTTTAAATATGTAACTCAACAGTACATGAAATCTATAGGCACATATCATGCAGGATTTTACCCTGCTGGCTGGGGAAGAAGAGAAAACTATGACTGCGACAGCAAATTGTTTGGAAGAGTCCTTTCAAACTGAGCAGAAACAACTTCACTTAACATAAATCTTACATCTAAATAAAATTAAAATAACTCCATTAAAAGCTCCAGAAATCTTACAAAAACATAATATGAGCCTTAAAAATATTTGGTTTCTTTATCCTACATTTTTCTAAAAGAATGGTAGAGGCAGAAGCAACCCATTCTAGTGCATAGCCAGTGTTACAGGAGGATGAGACACTTCATGAGTTCCTCTTGTCAGAACTTTCTATGACTGTAATTATTCCTTCTCAATGTCAACCTTGCTGTAGACATTTCCATGCCTGTGACAATGAGAGGAAATGATATTCTCCTGTGGCTTTAGGGATCATTAGGTATAATCACGGCAAAGCTCCTTTATCAGAAGAAATCCAGTTTAGCATGACATTTTTTGGAGGTCTCTTGAGATGTCTAAACCTTAGAGGTATTCTCAAGTAACTCTTACTGTGTCAATATTGCAGTTATGTTTCTGACATACTGTTAGACAGTTTTCCTTTAAAACAATGTATCACAGTTTCACAGGAAAATTCTAGTTGAAAGGGACCTCAAGGACCTGTCTCTAGTTTAACCCACTGCTCAAAGGAGGGCCAGCTATGAAATCAAACCCGGTTACTCATCCTGTCTGATCTTAAAATGGACAGAGACTGTACAAACCTCTCACAGTGAAAAAGATTCTCTTTGTGTCTAGCCTCTCATTTCAATTTGTGCCCATTGTTTCTCATCTTCCCACTACACACTTCAGAGGAGCAGCTCACGCCATCTTCTCAATGACGTCCTTGTAGGTACTGGAAGGCCGATGTTAAGTCACTCTGAAGCTTCCTCTTCGCGAGTCTGAACAAAACCCATTTCCACAGCCCCTCCTGCCAGGTCAAGAACTCCAGGCACTACCATGTTGATGTCCCTCTGCTGAACCTGCTTCAGTAACAACCTTATGGATGTTTAGAATGTGGTAGTGCTTTGCTTTGATTCCTGTAATAGTACAGCTCTCTACAAGTCGAAGAAATGGTATTTCAAATTAAATAGCAACTTTTTTTGAATTACCAGTGATACAGGAGGCATGGCAATTGAAATTGTAATCACACGCATTTTAGACATTAACAGCGGGAATTTTACAAACACAAACTGGCTCTGTCCTAGTTTCTTGCTTCATCAGACTTAAGATCACATGTGACCTAGCTCACAAAAGAATGTTAATTTTACAGTCTTTGTTTAATGTGAATTATGGCTTTGACAGGTGGATGTGCGTGTTTGTAAAATCAGCAACTCTACTTGAATGCTCACAGTGAGTAGCTGATTCTGTAAGACAGAACTGCAATAAAAGGCTTATGCATGCAACAAACTAGGTGAAAAGTACAAAGCAGTTAAGTTTTATTCTGAAGCATCTGCCGTGGTTTATACTTTACCTGAGATAAGGATTTTTAAAGTTGATGTCTAACATAAGAAATTATCTATTTTATGCCTGCAATCACATTTTTTCATTGTGTTTACAGTGAAAACAGTTAGCAACAAGGTTATATAATGGTTTGAAACATGATGAAAGGGCATAGTGAATTCTCTGTTTATTTTTTTTTTTCTGAGAAGATGATACATCTTGTTAGAAGAACTTCTAGACAAAACAGCAGCTCGTGTATGAAGTAGAAGAACTATAGCCACTGTTACTCCGATGTTCAGATTAGAAGTGCCTCTGACATAAAGTATATTAATCTGAGAATGTATTTTTAAAAATTAAGGAAAGCAAAATGAAACCACAAATACGAAAGAATTCTTTTGAAGGATCAGCATTTTAAAACCTGTAAAATTTGAAAAGGCTAGATATTAACTCTGGACTGACTTATGTTCTACAAGTTGGGTGTCTAGCCTGTGCTTCTGAGGCTGTGCACACCCTGCCAGGACACTCATTCACCCCATGGTTGCCCAAGTGCTCCTGAGACCAACAAAGAAATGGGTCACAGAGAGAAAATATACTTTAGACCTTTATGGTGAATGAATCATAGAGTAACAGAATAATTTGGGTTGGAGGGGACCTTCAAAGTTCATCTAGTCAAACCCCCTGCAACGATCTCCAACTAGATCAGGTTGCTCAGAGGCCCGTCCAGCCTGGCCTTGAATGCCTCCAGGGATGGGGCATCTACCACCTCTCTGGGCAACCTGGGCCAGTGTTTCACCACCCTCATTGTAAACGATTTCTTCCTCACGTCTAGTCTGAATCTCCCCTCTTTTAGTTTAAAACCATTGTCCTGTCGCAATAGGCCCTGCTGAAAACTCTGTCCCCATCTTTCTTATAGGCCGCTTTTAAGTACTGAAAGGCTGCAATAAGGTCTCTCTGGAGCAGCAAGGTCAAAGCAGCCAGACATGTGCAATGCAATTGATCCAAGGATGTGCAGTCCACCCGACACTTGGGGAAAGCAGAGGGCAAGTTACGTAGGCCCGGACCAAGTTTAATGAAATGTGCTCTGAAGAAGGGGATGAGGTGAGCTGGGGAGAGGATGTGGTAAATAGCTCTCCCAAACAGTGCAAGAAAGGTGGATTGACTTTCTTGAAGGCCATCAGAAGGATATAAATAAGCATTTTTTCCAACATCTCTTCAGATAAAAGAGCTACGCTATCTAGCACACTCAACTCTCTCATAACAGTTTTGCACTGCTAATTTAATTAATTAGATAGGGGTGATAATTTAAAACAATAGAAAACAGAATAACTATACTTGCCATTGTTTCCTGCAAAGAGATAAAGCCTCCTAGATGTTTCTCAGGCTAAATGATGCTTGAAATTCTAAAAGAAGCTCCTGTTTGCCTGCAAGACTTGGAAACTGGAAAATTTTACTGCCTGAATTTCCAAAACTCTCTTTAAATTCTGATGCAAAATATAGGTGGAGCACTTTCTGAATACTCTTTTTGAAATGTCAGTAGGAATATGAGTATTTAATAAAATATATCTCACTTGGAATTAGGATGGTGATTTTTTTTTAAACAGCTGAATCAAATGAGATTTGCATCAAACATGCACATTTGATGCAGATCATACAGATTTTTCCCACTTTTTCTCCTACTGTGCCTAAAAATAAAGCTCATTTTCTGTTAAAAACCAAAACAAATAATTTCCCCTTAGGGAAAACACTGTTTCAGAAACTTGTTAAAAGAACAATGTCAGAGAAAGCCTGGACTCACCAAAACAAGAAGAAAAGATCGGTTCGTTCAACCATTGAAGGATTTGCAGCTCAGGAGCTCCAAGCTCAGTTGTCTCCTTTGCTTGAGAGGATCTGAATTCCCAGTTCCTACCTCCCCAGAAAGTGCCTTATCCTGCTGCTATAATGGGCACTGGGCTTTGCATTTCACCTGTTGATGTTCTTTCACTGTACTAATAGATACTAAGTGTATTAATAGATAGTAACTCATGTGAACACTGATGCATATACTTCCTACACAGCAAATGTCCCAGCCACATGGCTGGAGAATCAGTCTCAGACAGTACTAATTTTTTTTTTTGTAATGATATCAGTATTTAATAAATAATGAAACAACCTCAACAGGGAAGAGTGAGGAAGCCATTGTCTAGAATGTCATTAGATGATTATCAGTAGAATGTCATTAGAATGATTATCAGTACCTCCTCCTCAACCCGCATCCTTCAGTCTTGCAGAGGGTGGATTTTAAGAGAGAAAAGAGGCAGAGAGATACTAATTCCCCTTCTCTAGCTCAAACATGCATCTGGCTGAAGCTTTTTTTTTCTTTTCTTCACATGAATCTATTTGGTGAACTGGGTTTACATCTGTAAGATATTTCAGAGCAAGTGAATTTGCACTTCACAGTGATCCCATTTCTCTGCCATATCAGTTTCTCCAGTGCTGTCGTAACAATTAGCCTCATTAGTGAATACTGTTTGGCAAAGAATAAATACATTTCCATGCCTAGAAAACTAAACACAAAACCAAAACCAATAAAAAACAGCGTTAAAAAAAAAATAGGAGGCCATGAAGATTTTGTAAACGCAAATCCTAAGAACAATAACCAAAGGAATACTGCAAATAGAGTATTTTGGGTTCTGCACATGAAGACAGCAACGCATTGCTGCTAATACCCACCAGGTGGCTCTCCCCTCTGGAGCACAGCAGGTTGTAAAAATCCCTCTTCATAAGAGAAAAGGGCTTGCAGATATCCAAAATTACTAAGATTTGCTTTTGAATCTAAATAACCACCTCAGCTGCTGAACAGATGCTCAGCCTAGGATATGTTGTGAAAGCCTCACACTGAATTCTGCTTATTTTAAGGCTGTTATTTTTGAATTATTGTTCTGGATCTGGAAGGGCTGTAACCCTGTGCTTACTCTACACCATATCCTGCAGTATATTCAAATGGGATGTATGTCTGAGTTTGCTAGATGCTTGTCTCCTCTAAAAAATAATACAACTGAAGTCTTGTGCACCATTCATATCCTAATTAAAGGATCATGCAGTCTGACCTTTAAACTGTGTTTCTGCTTGCTGGCTGAAACTTGTATTTCACTTGAAATCTTTTCTATCTTTACACATGACTGCTTAAACTGTTTCCATGATTTCTTTGAAATAAAGTTCCCATTCCCTAATCATGGAATAACTTGCCACTTTATTATGGTGGCAGGTATTTATAATATGTTGTTTTCTTCCCTGTCCTGCATACCTGAGATAACAATGATTATCAAAGCCATCATGCTAAACTCAGATGTCATTACTGGGTTAGAGTCTGAAAAGGATGCAGCAGAGAAAATCATCTTTATGTGGACCCAAATCCTGCTTTGACTGAAGAGCATAACAGAATGGCTCCTGTTTCACTAACTTTAAATGACCTTCATCTTCATCGTTTTAGAGGAAGGCATAGTCCTAAACTCTGAGAGCTTCCTTTTTTCATACCCTACAGTATTACACCATTTTTTCCCCTCTGCCTGTTTAACAGCAAGGTTTTAATATTGAGAAACAAGCTTTGTTTGAGAGCAACAGAGGTGGAGACACAGTTTTGTTCATTTTCTTTTTGTACTGATTCCTCATAATGCTGGCACCCAGACAAAGAAAGAGCACTTTGCAGCCTGGCATTGCTTCTTTGTGGGGTTATCGCGTCGTCCTCATTTCAATCTGTACAGAGCAGTTGTTTGTAATGTAAAATGTTATCACCAAACCAAGCTAACAAACAGAGATTCATTTAGTGAGAAACCAGAGCTTTTCTTATGAAAATAGGAATATTTACTGATATTATGGGATTGATGTGAAATGAACCGAAGTTGTGAGTATGTGAGGAGATAATCCCTGAACCAGCTCACAGGTGCTCCTCTTTCTTCTCAAAATTCAACCTCAGATTTCATAATCCAGGGAAACCCAAATCTATCCTCTAGGTATGTGTTACATAATGACCACAAATTTAGAGAGAGTATATATTTATAAATACATTTTTGTAATTAGTATTTTTTTCAAGCGAGAAGACTCCTAAATCCAATGCTAAAATGAGGATCACAAACTGCTTGCAGCTGAAGACCAGGTTCTGATTTCCCTGTTTCTGTGGTTAAAGACTCATTAACTTGCTATATTTTTTACTGGGTACATCACCAAGAATTATCGTTCTGGCACATTGATGTTACACACAAGGAAGCAGAAAGTACATCGGCAATCTCCTGGGTGAGCAACACGATTGCACTCTTCTTCACTCAAGGATGCTGAGAGAGAGAATGTGGCCATGGCAACAGCAACGGGATGGATGGGGCCTGCCTCCTAGGAAATGCAGAGAAATCACTCTGCCAAAGAGCAAATATGTCGCAGATGGTGGTAGCATGGGTGACCCAGGGATGCTTTCTACCAGCAGCAACTGTGTTTCCACACGTGCACCCAAGCCCACTCTGTGGAATTACAGCTGACAGGATTCTAAAGAAGTACAAGACTTCTCTCCCAATGCTCCGTTCTACCTTAAGGTGCAAGGGCCAAAGCAAAATGCAGTACTGAAAAACTTAACAGATGTTCCTAGTTTATCCCTATTTTAACCTTAGTTTATGTATTTGTAAAATATATATGGTATTGACTTCACTTAAAAAAACTTTAAATATATATATATAGGAGAAGTCTACATATGCCATAAGGATAATTATGGGGACAATGAACAAAGCAGCAGTCCCACGTTTTTTAAAATATGCAATGAAGAGCTGACTGTAATGTCAGGAATGAATTAACTTCTAATTTCAAAGAACTATGGCCATGATAGATATGTTAATAATGAGAAGTATCCTGTTGAAATTAATAGGATAAAGAAACTATTTTGAATAAAGGCAAAATTTTTCAGGAGAGGAGATAAGAAAGCCAAGAAAACCCTCAAAAGCATGAAGCTCATGATAACATCATGAAAGCTGCAAGGCAATTGGCTGATCTTTCTTATTTTCTATTACTAAAACCCATCTGGACTTACAGATACATAACTAACCATCTTTAATATTACCTGGTATTATTTGTGAAGCTAGAATACTATTTCTTCACTTTCTACTTTTTTAGTGCTTTTAAATTTGTGATATGGATGTAGTAATACACTTTTTACCTTCATTCTTCTTGTTCCTTTGCATTGCCATGAGGAAAAACAGATAAAACTTTCTGCAACTCTAATCGTCACCAACTCAACAGCCCATGGGGTTGTGCTCACAAAAGTCTGGATGTGGGTCAAGTTCGGACTTGTCTCATTTTGCCTTGAGGCATTTTCCTGCAAGGTTAATTCTATAGGGCAGAAGTGCATAACATTATTCTCAGACAGACAACTATTTTTAGTGGCTAAAGACTTTTTTTTTTTTTTTTTTAAATAGAGAGTCTGCCTTAAATATAGTCCCAGTGTTTTTCTGTAAAAGCAGTTCCGGCAGTGGCCTGATGTGGAAGTTCTTCTTACAATCAGGTCAAACACGAAGAATGCAATATTTTAATAGTGAGAAAGGCTAATCATGCAGGAAGCCCTGTTTTGTAGCCTAAGTGCTATTAGGCAACAAACATTACAGCAAATTACCACAAAGAATGAACAAAGCTGGGTTTTGAGCACTTATCAAGTGCTTTTTCCAGTCCCTGCTGCCATTCATTATATCTCTGGGAGATGCTTTTATAAAAAAATGGAGCTTGGGAATTTCATGTCTCCAGCCAACAAAGGAGTATCAGAGAGGCTGATATCTGTCAATAAAACTGATATTTACAGCAGAACAAAACACGATGAAAACCGAGATACAGATGTGTCTGAATTACCCTTGGTATCCCCAACAAGGAGCTAGAATGGAGCTCTCCTACCAGACAAGACTTGCCTGCTGATCCAGGAGATAAGCATTTGAAAAGAGGCTATCAAAAGCCACTCATGAACAGCCTTTTCTTCCAAAGCAATTTTCCTTGAGGATACAGGAAATCAAGTGTTCATTGATAATGTTTACTTTGTAAAGGAGTCATGTGGGCCAGATTATCAGATCTGCTTCACTTACTTTTCACAATTCAGCCACGGGTAGGGTTTAAAAATGAGGCACATTTTGCCAGCTAGGGATTCTTTTGGTACAAGACAGTTCATTATCATCACAAATACAGTAGTATCCCACTATTCCTAGCAAGGGAAACATGTTGGAAAGGGCTGCAGTGTTCTTGCCCCCTGCTTAGTTTGTCAAACAACTCCTTTAGGTCAGTTGCTAATTAGCAGTTTCCAGAACAGCAACAAATCCTGCAAATGCCATAACCCATGCAGAACCATCCCCAGAACCAGGAACCAGGCAGTCTCAATCACGATCATCCTGAATGTGAAAACAAGCTCTTTACAGGAAGTTGTTTTGTTCTTAAAAAAAAAAAAATAAAACAACAATATTTTAATTTTATGCTAATTCAGAACAAATGCAAATGTTAAAATTCCTTAATTTTTTTCATGACATTTTTTTCCCCACAGCTTCAACAGAGATTCACAGCAGCGTTGTGCTTAATAAAGCTGTAAAATTCTTCCCCTTGAATTACAAAGGTGATTTCTTTTTTTGTTTTGCATCAAGAGTATAACATATAGGTTATGCACAGATACAGATTTTGTGTTTGTGTGTGTCTCATCTATATCTTAATTATTGATTTTTAAAATAATTTAAATTTGGGCATTTGGACACCTCCAAGTGTCTGACTTACTGTGTAACTATTTTGGTCATAATAGTTGCCTGGATATCAGTCACCTTTTCAGTGCTATTGAAAGTCATTTTCAGATACCTCTGACTGTATTCTTGAAAAAAATTATGCTGTTACCAAGAACAATTATGAGTGGCTGTTTCTTTTTCCTGTCAATTTACTCTTTTCTTTTAGTCTCCTCTCCTTGCTGGATGAAAAGATGGAAATCAGCCATGATCTCAATTAATTTTCTCACTCTGCAAATTAAACTTCCTGAAAATTGTTCCCTTAAAAAAGAATTTATTGCATCTGCAACTACAATGAGTCTGCACCCAGATAATCTTACCTTCACTCTCTCACACAAATACCTACTCAGCCAGCATGGTTCCCCTTCATTATGCCCAACTATGACATTAGGATGGTCACACAGAAGTGGCTTCGTTCAGAATAAGACATGTTTTTTTCTTTTTTTAAGCCTGATCCCTGTTACAAAGTAGGAATGTGCTGTTTGGAAGATACTGTTTGGCTATGTGGAGCTTCACAAGCATTCATGAGATGCTAAAAGCAGTGATATTTGACTGGCAAGATCACCGACATGAACAGAGCTTCTGCATTGTGGACGTGTACTGTCTACTATCCTAAACATAAAAAATGTTTTGCATTTTTCTACAAAAGACTGGAAAATGCCTGAAACACAATAATGTGTTTGGAAAGAGCCCTTAGTGGACTTGCTCCATCACCTTCACAGGGATTCCGGTGAAGTTGTCTGGGCTGTAGTTTCCTCTATCCTTCTGTTTCCCCTTATTGAAGGTAGCAGTGATCTTTGTTTTTCTAGTCCTCTGGGACCTCTCCCAGTTACCATGATCTTCCAAAGACCATCAACAGTGGCCTCACAATGACATCAGCCAGCTCCCTCAGTCCTCATGGGTGCATTCAGTCGGGTCCCACAGATCCTTGTATGTCCACTTGGTTTAATGTTCCCTAATGTGATCCTCCTAACTGAGCATAAAACTTCATTGCATCAGACTTTTCCACTGATCTCAGAGGCCTGCATTTCCTCAAGGCAAATTCTATCAGTATCTTCACTGAGGTGAAGAAGGCATTTAGTACCTTAATCTTTTCCATTTCTTTTGTCACTGAGTCCCCTGCCCCACTCAATGTCAGGCCCCCATTTTCCCTAATCTCCCTTTTGCTGTGGAAAGACCTACACAAATCCTTCTTGTCTCCCAAGATTCAACTGCAGATGGGCTTTAGCCTTCCTAATTTTATTCCTGCACACTCAAGAAAGTGTCTCTATATTTCTCCTGGGTTGCCTAACCCTGCTTTCAGTTCTTGTATGATGCCTTTTTAGGTCTGTGCTGAGCAAAAAGCTCCTCCTTATTTATCCATGCAGACCTCTTGCCACGTTGACTTGATTTCCTTCACATTGGCATAAGTCACTCTTATGCTAGGAGGAGGTGATCCCTTAAAATCAGCCAGCTCTCCTGGTCAGCTCTTCTCTCCACAACCACTTCCTGTGGGATCCTTCCAAGCAGATCTTTCAACAGGCCAAAGTCTGCTGTCCTGTATGCCAGAGCAGCGACCCTCTTATTTGCTTTCTTTTCTTCTCTCAGGATTGGGATCTCTGTCATCTCATGGTCACTGCAGCCAAGACTGCCCCCAACTTTCATATACTCAACATTTCCAAGTTTGCAAGCATCCAGTCAAATGCAACATCTGCAAATGTCTGCTATGAAGTTCTCCTCAGTGCATTCCACATATCCCCAGGGTGTGGTGTCATCTAGCCATTATTAGGTTGCCAACAATAAACAGGACTTGTAAACATGAGGATTCTTCCCCTTGTCTGAAGACAGCCACGTCTTCTTCCTGATCAGGCAGTCTGTAGCAGACGTTTTCCACAGCACGGTCCACAATGGTCTGCCTTCTAATCCTAATACATAAACAGTTGACTGGCTCATCATCTGTCCCCGGGCAAGGCTCCATGAATACCTACTAGTCTCTCACAAAAAGCTGAATGCCCCCACAGCCTTCCTTACCTGTCCTTTCTAAAGTGCCTGCATCCATCCACTGCAGCATGCTGGTTGCAGGAGTCTTCCCACCACATCTCTACAAGGTCACAGTACTGCAACTGCACACGTGCTTTTGATTCCTCCTGGTTTTGTCCCCTGCTGCACACATGCATTAGCATAAAGGCATTTCAGAGAGGTGCTCCAGCCTGCTGATTTCTCAGAAAGGATGACAACTCCCATCATGATGCTGTCCTCTTGACGCTTCCTTGTTTGTGTGCATGTGCTTGAAGCGGGCCTCCTTCACCATGCTTTCTCATGCTCAAGCTCTGTCTTGTCTACCATACCCTTCATGCTTTCTTGCCAATGCAGCCCACCACTTCCTCAGTGGACTTTGGGTCATCATCTCCCTTCACCCCCTCATTCCTGGCTTCAAGGTCTCCTCAGGAAGCTTTGCTGCCTGTCTGTCGGCAGAGATGCTTTTGCCTGAATCCACCTAAGAGCGTTTTTCTAGAATTCACCTAAGTACTAATTCCAGACATTTGCATTACTAAGTAGAAATCACACAAAGGTAGGCTGAAAGAAGCCTCTCAGGCAGGATGAAGTATACCCAGCTCACTCTTGATGACACATTCATCTAGCGTGTCCTCAGAAATCTCCAGTGAAGCAGACTGCACAGTTAGCACGTTCCGGCACAATCTGTCCCTACGCTTACTTTCACTTGGCATCTAGCTTAACTCTTTCCTGGGTAAATTCAGCTAACTACATTTGTCCTATCCTCAGTGGATAGGAAGAAATTCTGATTTCTCGTTGTTGCAGTAATCTTAATATTTCACTGTTCTTTTTTATTAAAAGCTTTCTCATACTCATTTATTTTAGAGCAAAGAAGGCCCAATGAACTAACAAATTATCAAACCTCCCTCACAAGCCATTTTTTAAACCTCTTATACCTCTTCTAACTTTCCTCTGTACTCTTAGCAATTTGTTTGCCATTTCCTGAAATCCAAGCTTCCAACATAGTGCTCTAGTTAAAATGTCATTTGTAAAAGAAAATATCTCCTGTTCCCTGTGCTTTACCTACAAACATTGCAATTCATGTGCTCCTTTTTATTGCAGCAGCAGTAGTAGTTTCAAACTTAGATTGTGATCTGCCCCTTTGTACACACTCATTATAATTTTTTGTCCTGGTTTTGTTAAAAACAAGTTTCTCTTTCAGTGAATTTTGCCTGTCAGCTAAAGCCTTCATAATAACTGCATTTTCCTGGAGAACCAGACACATGTTTTGGTAAACCTAGCAATGGAATGCAAACTTATTGATAAGCATGGATGGACATCTCGCGAGAGGGGCGATGAGAAACAAGTGACTAAGAAACTGACCAACTGTGTATAACATTCCATTCACGTGAATACTTCATATAAAAGTGGGAGATCACAAGGATCTCGTCCCTTTTTTCTTCCCTTCTGCTTATGGCCGACCTTAGGAGAGGACCTTGCTAGTTGTCCCTGTGAACTGAGGCCTAGTGACAGACTGAATCCAGCTCCGGCTGGCTGCAGAGTCTAATCCAGGACTTTGGGTGCCGGCTCTGCAGTTGCTGAGACTTTCAAGATTGGTTTTGTATATTTTGTATTATTTTCTCTATTCTTATTAGTAGCATTAGTAAAACATCTTTAATTTTTCCAACTCTCGTCTCTCTGTTCTTCTTTTCCTCCCGATCGCCTGTCCTGAGTGGGAAGGGGGGAGAGGGAGGGGCAAAAGGGGGAAGTGGGGGGGAGAGGAGGTTAACAATACATCTGCCAGGGTTTGATTGTCACCCCGCAATCTTAACCCTCGACATTTTTCCATCTCGGCATTTTATCTTCCTTAGTAAGTACAGCACTTCTTTCATGTCTACTGAATGTAATTTTATTGATTTCAGACCACTTCTTCAAACTTCCATGACTTCTGAATTTTAATCCTGTCCTCCAAAATATTCCCTTCTTTTCAGAGGGAAAAAAATCACAACTTTTTGATGAGCATTTTCTGTTCACTAATGAAACTAGAACAAAACAAAGGAAAAATCTGTTAAGTATGTTATATAAAACACCTTCCCAATTTGATAGTGAACTGTCATAACTGTTTTTTAGTACATTTCTGCAACAAGTGGGTGCACCCACCAGATGGCAATTTCATCCAGAACATTTCCCTAAGTTGCTCATGACAATGTAACTGGTAGTATGTCAAAAGCCTTATTAATGGCTCAAATAGATCACATCCACTGCTTCCTTTGTATCCATTAGACCAGTTATACTGTCAAAAGGAAAACAGATTAGTTTGACTTGATTTGTTCTTGACAAATTGATGTTGGCTATTTCATATCACTTTGTTATTTTATTATCTATGTGCTTATAAACTGATTATTTAACAACTGGTTTTCGTAACTTTTTGGCTGTTGAAGGCAGGGTGACTGTTCTACAATTTCTATTTTGTCATTGGCAATATGTTAGAAAATGATGATTTCTGTCGTAGTCAAAGCATTCTTGAATGCCCAAGTTCAAACTCAACAATTTATAATGTAATTGTAAATATTACACACTGTTTTAACTAAATTACAACTTCTAACAAGAATTTGCATATCTCCGTCTCTCCTTTTAGATTGGGGTTATGTCTTTTGTTTCTTCAAGCATTGCTATTGTGCCTGCTCCAAACCTGTTTCTTTACTCTGCAAGAAAAAGTAATGAGACATTTCTGAATGACTTCTCTGAATGGGGCCACATATCCATTTTCTTGCCCTTCTTCAAAGTCCTCTTCAGGAAGATCTTTCTTCATGATCTTTACACAGAGTTAGCAAAAAAAAAAAAAAGTAGTTTGCTATGGGCTTGTCTGCAAACTCCTAACAACAATTAGCAAAACAAAAACCCACCGATAGTTGTTCTATCTTTCCTTTGCCAGTTGTCTTTGCACATCAGGAGCATTCAGGAATCCAAACATCTCACTGTTTGGACAGTGCAGCCTGACAAGACTAAACAAGAAATTCAGCGGAATCTCTCTACAGCAATCTCTATTATAGATCTGCTTTTACTTCTGAACTTTTTCTTCATGTTTAGCCTGACTAAATAAACACAGAGTGAGAAATCTGTAACTTCTGAGGGCCAACAGTTTTAATTAGCTCGTAGTACAATACAGTGCAGTGAAGGACTGTAAGAAACAACAAACTAGAAAGTGTTTCAACCTTGAGAAAATATTGCTTACAGATGTTGTTACAAAAACCTTCAGTAACAAAACACTTCAAGGTTGCTATAAAAAATCTGGATGCTTTGAATGACAGGTTAGACCATTATACTATGGACTGCCTGGTTTTATCCATTATTCCTGTGGCACACAGTCCTACAGCTTCATCTTGTTTGAAGCTGCAGGACTAGAGGAAGTTATTATCCAATAACTGGATGAACATTGCACTTAGGTGCTGCACAGTTAGCCAAGTCTGAGATAGCATCTTTCCAATTTATATCAGCAACCTATTTTAAACAGGAGTAACTTCTTTTCGTAACACAGGACCTTCTTCTGTTTGGCCAGGCTGTTCCTGCACTCTAATGCAAAGACTACTCCACTCCATGCTGTTTCATCTCCACCACAGAATTTGTCTAAATAAGGTCTCTGTAATACACTTTTCAGATAGAGCTTGCCTGGGATGCCTGGGATGTTGAAATCTGGTTACATGGAAGGATGAGTAGGAGTTAAGCCCATTACCCTCAGCACCACTGCACTGGCCTCCAGTGAGCTTTTGAGTGGAAAAGGGCAATTTAAATCAATAAAGCCCTAAATAGTCTGACAAGGATCTAAATAATAACAGCAAAATCCACTATCAAAATCATTATTCTGTACTGCACCCTCTGAGGGCACCAGAGAAGCAGAGTCTCTGCAGAAGATGTGACAGTCAGCTAGGATTTTGCCTTGAGACATCTTCAGTTTTACTCTCCTCACCCATGCCATTTGTTAACTTTTAGCATGCTCTAACAACCAATATTCTTGTATTTCAGAGGAAAAGGCAACATCAAAGTTAGAGAAGGTGGGGAATAATTGATGTGTGTATACAACAGAGCATAGAATTATGTATTACAATTTATACAGTCAGAGCACAGAGTATGTGGGCACCTGTAACTACAGAGTGAATCTATGTGCTCACGCTTTCCCATTCCAACATCTATGAAAACTATCTATCCAACTTACAGATAACAAAGTTCCAAATTTAATCCAAAACCTATTAAAATGAGCTAAATCACATTAATGCCAGTTCACAAGCTCTTCCTCAGTCATGTTTCTCTCTCTTCAGATCTCAGACAAGTGATATAAAGACAAGACAGCTGATCAAAGTAAAATTTAACCGCCTGTGGCTGAGATTAGGGAAAAAAGTAATAATTGCTAAATGAGAGAAGGCACTTCCCTGTTAACAGACACACAAAAACCTTAGGTCTTTATTTGAAATGCTGTGGACTTCACAAGTTGGGGAAGGCTCACATGACATTAACTGTGTGCTTCTTGGCACCCAATGGGACAGAAATGCTGCAGCAATTAAGTATTGAAAAGGCTTTTCTGGTGACTTGAATTCAAAATTTCAGTTGCTGTTTTAATCACTGTGAGCGGACAGGAATTCCTATGAAACAGACTGCCAGGAAACTGGCTTGTTTTCAACACCCTTTGTGTTCCTGTCAAAACTGAAGTGGGATAACTCCATTTGTCAGTCATTTTGCATTTTATCAGTCATTTCCTTTTGCTTTCTGCTTCTGCTATTTAGAGAACAAAAAAAAAAAAAAAAAGAGCAGACAAAATATTTTTTTTCTCTGTCATCACTATACACTCCTTTTCATAAAAATCTGCAATTTCAAACATAATGCAATTTCCACAGAGAACAATATAATCTAGTAATTCTTCTAATGTATAATACTTCAAAATGTGTTTACCATGTGCTGATGCTATCACTTGTCACTCCACAGGGAATTGCAGGAATTCCAATACGGAGCACTTTTTAAGTTGTTTTTGCATGGAAAAGTAGCGTGTGCTGTTTCTGACCACCCAGAGTTGTTTAGCACTGACCTCCATTACCAAAAGAAGAAACAAGTCTCAATACCTCCTTCAATCCCTTAAATATACGTTTATAACATATAAACATATTTATGAAGAGAAGACATGCGTTTTCTTCGTGCTTGTTTTAAGGCCAATGCATGCAAAGTTTGAGTCAGGTTTGCCAAATTCATGTTTCTTTGCATACTATGTAATCCAGAACAACTTTACTGTGTTTTGTAGACCATATTAGCATGCACAGACCCCTTTTAGGAATCCAAATACACCTTGGAAAACAACGCACTCAATCAGTGTTAGAATAAATGCTCTCCTCTCCTCCAGCTCACCGTTTGCCTGTCTCTAAGATCCCAAGGAGAGGATATCAATAATGCAGACAGATAGAATTAGAGAAGTTTAAAAGGAACATGTTGCCTTTTGAGATAACTAGTACTGATACTGCTTACATATTTTTTACCTTTACACCATATTTCTTTTGGTACTGATTTTCTTTTGTAATGTTTCCACTTGATATGCTGACTTTGACAGCAACAAGGGTCCTATTCTGCTTGGAATACAGTCCCCTGTAGCACTGTCAGATGCTACATGCCTTTGCCACTTCTCTCTGTGCTTTAAAAGACATTGCTGAATGCTCTTTTAGGAAGGAAGACATTTTGAATGTCCCATGGCAAGGAGGAAGATGGGGCCCAGAGGGAGTGGAAGAAGAGTAAGAGGCCTGGGCAGTGAAACTGGTGAATGAGAGAGCCAAAAATTCTTGCTCGTATGTTTGCTGAATGTTTGTAGAAGAAAACATTACCACATTTCACTACTGCCCCTGGACAGGATCTCCTGTTGTAGTTCTTGCAGATGAACAAGCCAGGCCTAGGGTGCACAAGGCTGTGACAGTCATGTCAGTGTTTCTGAATGGAACAGTCTGGTCTCACTGGTCTCCCCAGGACTGTGATTCTGCTCTTCAGATTGCACCCTGGTCATCAAGAGTTTCCAATTAATTAATGCAACTGAGGTGCCTGAATTAGGAGCATAGGGTTCAGATGTTGTCAGTGGAGGCTTTACAAAGTAACTGAGATAGCACAAATGCTCCTGCTTCATAAGAACTCTTCAAATACAGAAATTTAGATGACAGCTTGTATTCTTCTTTCATGCTTGCAGGTATGAGGCTTATTATGAATCCACACATAATCCAGTCTTCTGACTTTGACATAAATACCTCGCTATTTGTACCATGGTTCTTCACTCATTTGATGATTAACAATGGATTTTCATGCAAACAGTATTTTTCTTGAGGAGTATTATGTTATAATGAAGATCGTGTTCCTTTTTTAAATCAACAATCCTGTTAGCATGAAACTGAATAACTCAAGTTGTTAAAAGAGAATAACATTTTTGAGGATGAATATTAACATTGTACATAACAAAAAACTGGCAAGCAGACTTCTTGTCAGAGCTTGATTTTTTTTTTTTTTAATTTTGCATTGATTTGCTAATTTGAAACTAACCGGAATATCAGTTCTTCTTACCAAACACTAGAAAATCAACATCTACAGGCAATCTTCTGCAGCTTGGCAATGCAATGCATCAATCTGTAGCCCAAGTTACACCAATTCCTTCAGTATTTCCTTATATTCTAACCAGAGGCCACACAAATGTATCACAAGATTGTTATGATGGTGTAGGTATGTTACTTTTAACAGCATTCACAATTGCATGTAGCTCATTTAGTATGTCTCCCCTTTACAGGCCTCTGATAAGACATAATGTTTATTGTTGTGTAGAGCTCTGAAATAAAAGATTCATTGCACATTTTTAACCTGATTTACCTCAGCAAAAATTAGCTGCTTTTTCTTTTAATAACTGTGCTCTTCTGAGGTGTGCCCTTTCATGTGGAAACATTACTATTGTCTGTGTGTGCACACAACACATGCAAGACAATACATGCCTGTGTATATGTATGAGTACTATGTAGCTGTAGGGTAGAACATAAGTAATCTGATAATTCCTAAACACAACGAAGTTCAAGTAGAATGATAATATCAAAGAGGAACAATTCTGTAGGCTGATCTGTAAATGCTATCTTGTGCCAGATATTACTCAAAACCTGTCCCTCAGTGCTCTGCTGAACCACTGGATGGCATCAACCTATAACATAATCAGTTGCTACTGCCTCTATCTTTTTGCAGTTCTACTGATTATTCAACCATTTGAAACTGCTTTATACAATCTGTGCACTCTTCATCTAAAAGCCCAGTCCTGCGAGTACATCCCTTGGGGAAAAAAGTTAACACAGTTTATTAGCTTAATAGAGATACTAACTGTGACCTTATCACCATTTCAATAACTGATTTTAATTATACTACAATATACAACAGTGGTTGCACAATAACAGAATACAAATCTTTTGTTCTCATTTATACAGTTCACAGAGTCTAATAAACTCTTTAAGGACTCATGTTCCTTTTACACTGAACAGATTTTTAAATAAAAATATAGTTTTAGAGTATGAAAGCATGTACTGCCAAATAAATTTATTGTTTTATATCTGTCAATATCTGCTGGTAAATCAGTGAAAATATATCTAGTCATATTCTATGAAGATGATATCCTGTTTTTAAAAAATTTCTGAAATTCAAATACGGGAACTTTTGCTGAATACTCACTTCTAATGGCTGTGAAAAGCCATGCATCTCGTGTTCAAACACCTTCCCTCTTGTCAAAGGTATTGATTTCACAAATCTGTACATCTGGCCATAAAGTTAATGCTGCCAGTGGGAATCTTTGTAGGCTGAGTTATTCACATGCACGTCACTCTTTGCAGGAATGGGGCCTTTATGGACTCAATTCTGCCTTCAAGTATAGCTGAACGACTCCATTTCAAGCCAATGCAAATTAGAAAGAAGAAGGGAGTGCTGTTTGTATAGTTCGGCTTCACTGATAGACTTCTTCTAAGGAGAGGAAGAGTGCTTGACTGGGACGGCCAGATTATTATAGATATATGTTGAAACTCACTGGCTCAGCTGTAATTCAGTACTGTCAAATCTGTACATGCTACTCCAGCTAAGCTATGTACATCTGGCATGTGGTACTTGCATGGATGACCAATTAAAAAAAAAAAAGCAACAATACAAAACCCCCAAACCAAACAAGTACTAAATAGGACTGACAGTATGTCTTACATACTCCCTATAGAAATTACAAGCTTTTTCACTGCCCATACAGGGTCTACTAGCCAAGATCTACTGGTAGGAGCCTCATAGTTCTAGTTCATGTGTCCTATTGCAATCTCATGCCCATCAGTGTTTATTCCCTCATGCTGCTTCTGCTTCACTTGAGGGAAGGAGTTAGCTTCATTTATCTCTGAAATCTTCAACAACGAGCATCCAGTAACAGTGCCTATAATTCATTTTGGGCTGTCTTAATCAAAATGAGATTTATTAGAGAGAAGAATCAAATTAAACTTTAAGCAGAGTAAAAACATAGTCAGATTAATGTCATGGTAAATTTAACTCTCTAGGCTAGACTCCTCTCTCTTTTTTTTCTTTTTTTTTTTTTTTTTTTTTTAAGGTTGCAATTTATTAGATAAGAGGAGTTTAAAAAAAGCTACGTTTCATAAAGTTAATTTGCTGGTGCCCAACAGCAATGGGATCTCAAAGCTGGATCAAATAAATGATGATCCCTAAAGTAAGCATAGGGATGGCTATCTTTCCAGCATCTGCCTTTACAGGTTTGGTAGCTAGGTTAGGTGTGTGGATGTAGATAGATACCCTCAAATGGGAAGCAGAGCAATTAATATCTTGAGTGGAAAGCTGCCTAGACTTAGGCAATACGATAGCAGGATCATTAAATCTTGCCTTTTAGGCACATCATCCAGTTTCCTCTTTTTTTCTTCAGCACAAAATCCAGTCATCAAACATAACTCTGAGCTCCTCTTTAAAAACAAAGCTAACAAAATAAGTGGTTTTCCATTTCCACATAAGAATTAGTATCTTAGAGCACTGATCAGGGACAGAGGAACCACTTCCTGGTTCATTGAATAAAATGCAAAAAGAAAAAAAAAGTAACTTTGAGATTAGGAATCAATCATTTACAAAGCAGTTTGTGTCTCCAATCCAATAATGCAAAGTGACATAATTTTCCAGGATACTGACAAATGTTCCTACTCAGAAGAGTCAATGCCTGGTGATTAAGGCATTGATCGATGAACTGGGAGCTTAAATGCTGAGAAGGAAATTGAAACTGGTGTCCCAGTTCTTGGGCAAACAAGCTCACCAGCATCTTGTGCTATTTAAAGTGTTATGTTTTACAGGGAAGGGGCAACTGTCACAGAGGCTTTTTTTTTTTTTTAAGTCTAAGTTTGTCAGAGTGAGTTAAACCTAAAGATGTCTGGATTAAGCTGCTCAAGCTTAATAAGAGGAGTGACGCTTTCCTTCCAAGTACTGTTGTAAAATAGGGTAAGAGTTCACTCCATTCTGCCAAGGCTGAGGAAACTCACTGTATTATAATTCTGAAGGATTTTAACGCAATAAATGGAGAATTCTGCTCAAGTTCAAGTCCCAGTTAAGGTGGTTGAATTTTTTCTCTTTAATTTCTGGTTTTGTTGACCTTCTAGCTTGGTTGTGGGTGGTTTTTTTTTGTGTGTGTGTGTTTTTGTTTGTTTGTTTGTTTTGTTTTTGGTTTTTTGTGTGTTTTATTTTTTTCTTCATACTGCATATCAACTCAGCATTTCAAAACTAAGAACGAAAGAAGACAACCAGAATATTATTCTGCAGGCTTGAACTTCTCTTCACAGAGTCTGAAAACAAAATTTACTCATGATCTTTTGAGGTCCCTTCCAATCCCAAACATACTGTGATACTGTGATACTCATCCTTAATATAAGTCTGTGAAGCTGGTTGGACTGATATTTATGCACAAGAATCCAAGGTATTTGGACTCAAAAAGCATCAAACAGAGCAGCTTTACTGTCTGAAATAGGTATCAGGGGAAGAGAGAACCTGGTCTTCCTGGCCCCAGAGATTGCCAGCGTGGAGGGAGTCCCACCTTCCCTTTCGTGTTACTATTTTCCATCACAGCATGGAAAAGCCACTGCCCCTGCTCTCAACTATTCCAATAAGACTAAGTAATGCCTGTAAGGATCTCTGGATATATCTACACCAATAAACTTCTGCAGGTAAGTATTGCTGGAGCAGTGGTGTGCCTTTTGGTTTGAAAGGGAGTTATCATTCAGAGAAAAAAAGAAAAGCTTTATAGTCTTTTTTTGCTACCATGACTGACTTCAGGTGATGCAGAAGAGGCCCATACTGCTAGTGTGCAACAAAATATCATGCGTGTCAGCTGGTAATGTGCTTCTTGGTCCAGAATTCCCACTATATTCACTTCTGCATAGCTGCCCTAATTGACTGCACATCAAGGTCCATTTTGTTCTTTTTAACAACAGCGTGGTTAAAGACATGCCCCTAACTACAATATGAGAGTACCAGAACATAGCATTGTGAGGTTTCTGGGAAAATCCATTTTGCCTCAAAAGTCAGGAAAATGCTTATCTCCATATAGTAAAGAACCCCTCCCCTCCATTTCCCCACAGGAGCTATCAGTAGGATGGAGGATGTTCAGCAGTTTTAGAAAGTGGCCTCAGAATTCAGGCATTCAATTTTTAGGCTGGATTTGAGACCATTAAGGAAATATGGCCTTGTATTTTCATCTCGGCTATACAATCTTACTCCTATATTATTTATATCGGGTAAGGGAACACAGATTAAAAACAGATTTATACAGAATAGACAGAGACCAGATTAAAATAGCCTATCTGAATATTTTATCTAGTCTGACTCTCTGGAAGGCTCATCTAGATTGGTTTAGTTATATTGAATAAAAAAATTGCTTTTCTAAGAAAGCACTTTCTGCCCTTTGACCCTTTCAATCTCCTATGCTGTCAGTTACTTCTGGATGAAATCCACTTTTCTCCTCAAATCCTAGCCCTGTGAGTCCATGTCATTTGCTTGTAAAAATCTGACAGAATTCATCATCCTATCACCAGAGAAACTGATGATAACTATCACCATTCCAGTGATACAGTGTCTGATCGGGTGCTCTGTTTGAAGTAGGTAGAATAGTTTTTTGTTCCTGGTAGATTAGCCATGTCTCTCATTTCTGCTGACATACACATCCAGCTCTAGCTATACTCCCCGCTTCCATCAAAATTTAATATTTCAAATGCACCTGCCATGCAACTGGTATGTTGCTCAGCAAAAAAAGGTCAAGGTGCAGGGATCTTGAATGAGATTTCAATTATTCTTGCCTGAATACAAATCATGTGGTTTGTCCCTGCAACTTAAACTAAAGAATCCATATCCCTTAGATTTCTGCCAGCATGTATTCTTCTCTTTATTAAATATGAATGATTTATAAATTTCATAGGTTTTAATTGTCATAGTGTTGAGCAGTTTAATGTAAAATATTTCATTCAAACATTTGTTGAACAAGTCCGTATAAATGCCAGCACTTTCCCTCACACCAAAATAACCTGAAAACAAATAGCCAGTCGCTTATCAAAACAACAAAGAAATTGTGTTTCTTATTTATTACCTATCATATAAGTACTGTTTGAATTTCCCGCATGGATGATTAATACTTTACAAAAACGAGAATGACTAGTGGATAAGCAATGTGTTGGAAAAACAAATTTGCTCTATTAATACCTATTAATTGTCACAAAGTTCACAAAACTTTTAGACTTTAGATTAATTTTGCTAAGTATTTTAAACCTAAATCCAGAATAAATAAGGGCCTCACAAATTGTAGAAATATATTCAGCTAGTTAGGGAAGGATTTTCTAATTAGTAAAATAACTAACCCATTATAATAATGATAATAATGTCAACAGTATAAATGTCTTTGCAGCAGTGGTATAGCTTGACAGGAGAGACACCAACAATTGCAAAGATAACATTTAGCTTTGCACACAGATGGACTCCAGAAAAGGAAGAGGACACCAAAAAGAAATCCAATAATCCAGGTTATTACAACCCCTTCTCTCACTTAGCAAAGCAGCTGACATATTCAGATGTTCACTGAATTTACTATAACCATAGTTTTCTGAAATATTTGTATCACCTATGTATCCCTTATATATAGGGATACTCTCATATGCTTTATACTCTTTGGCTGGTGTGTACATCCAATGATTTCACATGTTCTCATCTCAGAGAGATCAGAAACTTGTATTCCATCTGCCACTTTCAGTCACCCTAGAAGCATGGCAAGGTGATGCTGCAGACATGAAGAAAAATTCCACATAGACAAATGTTTTGAATGACTGTCATTTCTTTTAACATCAAATAGGTTTGGATTCTAGCAATAAACATTTTTTATAAGGATGCCAAAGGGCATCTCAAAGAGGGCCTGGAGTGTGGCCTCTTATGGTGCAAAGTGGTATGTTTTCAACTCATTACTCATTCTCCTTCTTGTATGGGCTGGATTGGCCTTTCACATCACCTGGCAGCCTGGGGATTGTTGACTGTTTAAAAATAGTCTGGTGGGTGGCTGTTTACACCTGGTAACTGCTGTGCTGTGTGAGTTATTTCATGTTGAATGTGCAAGGTTGAAAATTTTTCCCTTACACAGTGGATACAGCCAATGTAACAAGCACAATACAGTTTGTCAGGATGTGAAGTGCCTCTTTTAGAACAACAGAGTCATTGCAGACACACTGGATTGTCTGAGTTCCAATACATTTTCAGGAAGACTGGGTGACCGTGCCTTCTGTTTGCATGTGTTGAGGCATCTGCTAAGACCATACATAGAGAAATATGACACTGAGACTGTATGTTCACCACCCCTATGTGAAGATAGTGCTAGAGAAGTGACACTTAAATGCCCATATGATGCTTTGGACTGGCAGTCTGCTCTGAAGTAACCTTAGGTGGAATCTTGCAAGTGAAGCCATGTGAGATGGTGATCATAATTACATTGTGATGCAAGGATTTATGGTGACCACGTTGATGATGTTGACCTGAAATCCTGTTGAAACTACTTGGGATGCCAGGGCTGCTCCTATGGAACGAAGAACAGAGCTGAATTTAAGAGTTGCAAAAAAATCCTGAGATTCCCAATGGGCATAAGGAAGGCCAATGTCACCATCCTGGGCTGAAGATCCACATGGGGAAACTGACTAAACTACAGTGGTTATAGCCCCTCATTTTCTTTTGGAGTTGCAGTAGGAAGCAATAGAGCTGGCAACAGAAAGTTCATCTGAATCTCTGAGATGGAAGTAAGATACATCATTTCTTCAAGAAGCACTGGTTTAAAAAACATATTTGCAAATTATTTCAGGTGTTGGAGAAGAAGAAATGGCAACTGAAAAATGTGGGAAGTGAGAGGTAGGGCTCCTATTAACTTAGCTAAACACGGTCCTTTTTCTTAGGGGCTGAAAAGATATCTTGTGTCTTCTGTCTTGCCCTGTTTGCAGGATTCTCTTACTTTAGGATTGCCATTACTGGTTTGTGTATCAAAAAGGTTCCCTTTATCTGCTCCATTAATTGAAGTGTGGGCTTGAAGTCTATCAAAGAATAAATGTTTAGCTGTCACAAAGAACTTTCAACCTTTCACTGACATCTGTCATTAACTGGAACGCTTCAACAACATTTATCTATGAGCCATGATGCATTACAAAATAACTACAGGGAGAGAAAGATGCATGCACATAGATGGAAAAAACAAGCGTGCATATTTTTTCACTATTTTCAGTACTTCAAAAAGATATATTGAAAATGTTGGGGAAGTAAGTGTGACTTTGAGCAACATCAGAATAAAGCATTAAAGAACAGGGACAGAGATACTAAATGTAGCAAAACATTTCACAGTAAAGATATAATGTCAATGTGATTGACATTATCATGTCAATCCTGGGTCCAGAGAGGTGTAGGCAACAGAACTGATAATAATTATCAGATATTGCCATGCTAAGGAATTCTCAATCCATCTCCTTTCTTTAGTTGTCTGTAACATATTTTCCAAGAAAACATCTCTATTTAACCAAAGCAGGATTTCTGTAGGGCAGAAAAATCCTACCTTATGGTAGCCATTATCCTTCTACACTGTCTGGATACAGTGAGATGTAGAAAGAGTCCTGATAACTGAATTGCTATACTGAAGGGAATTTTAATGGTAAATCAGAATATGTCTTTCACAGAGATTGAACTCTCTAAGGAGGAAGTTACAGAGCAATTAGAGATGCAATTACAGTAAGTCATCAGGACCAGATGGTATTTCATTCAAGGACTGAAAGGAATGATGTGAAAGAATGTACTGAAGAGGATATTTATTCTGCAGCTTCCAAAGAGGCAGGCTTCACTCTCCCAGCAGAATGAACACTGTACTATACTGAATAGTCACTGACAGTTGTCCACCGAGTCCCTGGTGACACAAGAGTGAGCTCCCGATTCTGGGTCCTTGCTGCTCCCTGAGTAAAGGAATGAGTCTTACTCTGTAACTCTTAAAGTCAACACATCTGGAATCTGATGAAAATTTGACTTTCACAGAGAGTGATTTCTACTGAGAAAACAGGTTTCAAGAGGTCAAAAGGAGACTCAGCAACTTAACTGCAAGTTAATTAATACAAACGCAGAAGGGATTGCACTTGTTCCTTCCTGAAATACGTAAGACATGGTTCAAGCTAGACTGGTTGCATCTAAGAAGTCAAAACAAAACTCTAGCAAGTAAGAAATGCCCCAGTGCAAAGGACCAAACTGTGGCTGGCGTGTAACGTTCAAACAGATGCGATACACCTCTCGTGGCAAAGGCATGGCACAGGATTGCAGGATTACCCAAATAATGTTGCCTCATCCCAGTGTAAACGGCATGATTCTCCTTAGGTAAAACAACTTCTTCCCTGGGAGTTGACCCAGTTTACCCTGAAACTCCCCTTGATTCTATTAAGTGTTACACATTTTGTGGCCCTTTACCACAAAGAATTCTGTTGCATGTGGTCTGGAAATTTGGGCTGTTTTTTGTGAGTTTGTTTCTTTTGGCCAACCAAAGTTTAGCAGAAGCCTCTTGTCTGATGAAGAAGAAAACTTCAGTTGAATGTAAAGGAAATAAAAACAAATACATAGATGCATAAAGAATTTAGAAGTATCAGAACATTTAATGTGTCATACCCTATCTATCACAATAATCCTAGAGAGGGACACTTAGGGGGATGATATTTTAATTGGCATTGTACTAACGGTTAAGCAGTCTTGGGCTTATGATGGCAATAATGAAGTGGACCTAAGTCCGTATAGATAGCTGCATATGACACAATATTTTTGTTTTTAATATCAAGGACTCTAAAGGTTTATTGGGTAAAAGGCAGAACAGATGAAACGGATGTTAATGTCTGGCATGCAGACCTTCAAGATGGGTAGCAACTATTTCATTAAGTAGAATATATAGGACTTTACACTGAGTGTGCATATATTTCAACTGCGCTATGCTGGACAATAGGAACTGATTAAATACTGAAGATGAAATCAACCCCTAACATTTAACAGTTAAAAAACATTTGCTTTCCTTTTCTGGGCACTTCTGCATATTGAGCTTGCTCTACCATATATCCAGAAAACACTGTGCATAATCCAGTGCAATTAAACCTACTGTTTATGCAAGTTATTCTTACAATTAACAACTGTTTCTGAACATAGCAAAGCTGCTCTTAAAAAGAAAATCTTGGTAACTGTAGACAGAAACAACTTAAATCAGAGTCAGGGAAACTGTCTAGTTGATAAGTTAGTAAACCATTGATAGATAAAATTTGAGATGATTAAATTATCATCTGATCTACCAGATAAAACAAAACAAAGCAAAAACTTTGGCACATTTTGTCCTCCCTGAAGTGTGTTTGTATGTAGGGTACTTTTCTTGTGTGAAGCATCTCTACAGCAAGCCCCAGTAGTCTCTACCCAAAAAGCCAGTCCCACTCCTCGGCATTCAAAGTATAGCTGATAAATCAATAAAGTGACAATGAATGAGTGTCCACACAATAGCAGAAAACTGCCATTTTCACACTATTCAGTAGGGTGAAAGGTCAAAAGTTTATATCCTTCAGAGCTAACATAATACCTATTGTACATATTTAAATAAAGACAGAATGGAATTTTGCATTAGTAAAGTTTGCCAATTGTTCTAAATTGTTTCAGGTATTAAAATACCATGAAGGACTTAAACTACAGAAGGATTTGCACAAATTGCGTGGATTGGACTGTCTTACACCAGATGTTACAGAAATGAGATCTTTGCCTTCTGAAATCACTGTGCCAACATTTACTTTGGTTTGGGCTGTGAAGGAGTATGAATACATAACTTTTATGACACAGGTGGGAAAACTGAGACAAAAGCTTATGCCCGCAAATACTGCAACAGATTTTTGATTCCACCCATCCATATCCCTCAAGAACACTACCCATATATTTATGATGTTAAAACTACAAGATGGAGCTGCAAGGTGCAGATAGACAAGTCTGCATTTCTAAATGTATTAACAAGACCCAAATCTGTGGCCTGCTAGAAGGGAAATAAAACTTTGGAGTGGGCAATACATAGTTCACCAGCCATTTAAACTCTGAATTCAAACTTAAAACTGTGTACTGTTGGTATTCTATTAAAATCATTCCTGTCTCCTCAGAAAAAAATGCTGAATATAACTGGAAAACTTTCAGAACAACTGGGAAGAAGAACATGTTACAAAAAAAGTATACACAACCAGTTTCATTTAACAATTTATCTCTGTTTACCTACGTGACCTGCAAGGGCTGCAGAGGTGAGGAGCTGAATGCTTCTGTGCTATGATGGTCAATTGGGATGAATCCTTTTCATTTCTGCAATACGTGGAAAGGCAGAGGCTGGCTCTGCCACTCTTTTTCCAGGCCTGTGATAGACACAGCAGTTTCAAATTCCATCTGATGAAGGCTGTGCGTGGATCAGTACAGCTGTTCTCTGGCTTAGTCCTTCCCCATCTTTGTTCAGCATTTTTCAATTTATTGGCTGGTAGGATGGCCTTCAGTTCTCCAGAAGAGGTGGCTTACGGATAGTTTGTTATGCTGTTACCCTATTTCAGATAAGATTGCCTGAAACCGTGCTTCCTCAGTTATCATCCTCACAGTCTGTTCAGCTGGCGAAATATCACCAGCAGCCAGATGAGACAGAGTTATTTGAAAGGCTTGTTCCTGAGACAAGAGACTTCCACAGAAAGTACTGCAGGGAAAAGGCCATGAAATGACCACCCCAGGAAATGTTTGCTGCAACATTAGCAGCTCTAAAGGAAAGACTGTAATCCTGATACTGTTCATGCATAGTGAGGACTGCAATAGGATGCCTGAGGCTGTTGTATACCCATGCCAAAGGATGGTTGAACTGTACCTGAAACAGTCCCTAAACTGCTGCAGAAAATAATCTGACAGAGACTATATTTTTTTTCATCTTGTGGGCTGCAAATTTCATGTGTGGTTGAGCCACACCTGCTTTGGAAGGGGCAACACCTGAGACTAGGGGTGGGAAAACTGCTAAAAGCAACATGCCCTTCTGCCATATCTGTTAATTCACCCTGTGTCAACTCAACTGGATTAAAGCAGCAGGGAAGAACAGTAATCAGTGCACCAGCCTGGATGAGGAGCTACACATGGTTTCTCTATAGCGTGAACTCGAATGCTGCAGGCTAGTTCATCAGACTGTGAACTGGTGTAGGCAAAGCAAGTAAATAGATGTTTTGCCAGCTCTCTGCTCTTTTGCACAACAGGGCAGTGATCTTCTAATGTGATCAGCACTGTAACAGGCCTGTAAGGTGTTTTTAACTGAAAACTAATAACATGTAAGGATGGTCAGCAGCATTTTTATTTTTTATAACATTCACAGTGTAATTGTCTGTTTGTAAATGACAAATATAAATGATAATATCTTTCTGTCCTACTGTAAAACACATAAAGCATTACAAATCTCTAAACAGTTTTGCAAATCTTGTCTCTAGGGGTGCTGTGGTATGGCAGAGGAGGATGTTGCTCTGTGTCAAACTATTTAATTCAGTCCTCATATTATATTTCAGGGTGACACTCAAACCAGATGCAGAAATACACCTCAGTGTAGCAGTCTTCATAGATATCAGAGTAAAATTCCAGCTACAATAAAATGAAAATTGCTACTGTAAAGGAAGCTGTGAGTAGCTTCCAGAGTTTGAATGTTCATGTGTGCCCCTGGCTTAAATAGAAACAACATTACTGCTTATCTTTCAGGGGTACTGGGAAACAAATAAGATGATTGTATTTCTTCTTGATTTTTTTAATTATTTTTTTTCATAAGTCAAAAGTTAATTATTTCACAGATGGCAGAATGGCAAATAGAATGAATGCAGTCAGCTTGCCTGGAAAACTAGATTCTAGGACATGTGCAGTGAAATTAGACTGAAAAAAGGGCTTGTAAACAATAAATATAAGTTTCTTTTTTTTTTTTTTTTTTTTTTTACATTAAATAGACTAAAAGGTCAAGAGAAATATATGACTGATATTTATCCAAGGAAATAGCAATTATATTACTAGTTATATTGGTCTGCAAGCAATCTCAGAAAGAGCGATGAGCACCAAATTGGCTAGTAAAAGATATATTTCCATAATAATAGATTTCTTTCATGTCCTTTAATCAGAATAGGTTGAGATAAATAGTCCTAAGGTTCACTGATATTCTGCCTTATTGCTAACAGTGATAGAGATCAAGTTTTTATTACACTTTTAAGGGCTATAAGCAAAATATTCTCAAGGTTTTTAAGAGTATTATATGTAGGAACACTGTAGATAGTAATTTGCAGAATTCGTGGTCTGTACACATGAAACATTTAGTACCTATAGCAAAATATTTCCTTTTATTCTTTTCTGCCAAAGTTGTATTCTACCTCAATGAAAAATGATTAAATTTTGACATCCTATTAGTAAACTGTATTGATAATGAGAACGGCTAAGCCATCCCAGAATGAACTAAGCTAAAATATTAGGGAACTAACATTAGAGACAAGACTCTTAAATCTGCAAAATAATGTGTCAGTCTGGGCTAAAATTGTTGGGCGCATCCACGCAATTGCACTGGAAACAACGGATGCAAGTGAGTGCTGGGTTCTCCTTAGACCTTAACTAAATTTGCTAGGGTTATGTTGAATATTATATTGTATGGTTTTATGCCATGGCCATCAGAGCATTCCCACGAAAGTCCACCACCTCCCTCATGCATCTCCTGAGGTTAGAGAGAGTGTTTATTTAAAATCAGCTGTGTTCAAAAAGCCATACACAGGTGATGCAAAAGATGAATGAATGAATGTATGAAAGAACATGTACGGTCTGAATCACACCACTTTATCACTAATTTTATTTAAATTTGTTCATTACCATCACAAGAGTTCTTTATTTATGACCTGTAAGGAGCCTCAGCTCTGAACTGCTCTTGTATGAACTTGAATAGGCCGAGTCTTGCAGCAAAAGCTTTGTGCTAAGATTTGTCAATGTACATGAAATGTTTTCCACATCCACTTTGCAACAGCAACAGCATTTACGTAGCCATCCATGGACCCCTTATAGTACTAATAGAACAGTATGATCCACCATAAAGGGGTTTATTTTGATTTGATACTTTGGCACCTGAAATGATGTGATTTACACTTATTTCTAACAGTAATTTTTTTCATATGTGATAAAATATCCATAGGACTCTGAAGTGTAGGTACTGATTCTGTTGCGTTCAGCAGAACATCAGAATGAAGCAAAAAGTCGATGCAATAACCAAGACCTACACACAAGTCAGTGAGAGTGACACATCCCTGCTTAGATGACCTCTCAGGTATGGCAGCACTTTCAGCACCCATGAAAACCTCATGGCAGGACATGGCGTGCTGAAGCGTAGGGAGATGAAAGTGGCATATTCATGCAGGGACCCCGGGTACTCGGCTCAGGCTTCATCCTCTACAGTCAATCATGCTTCAGCAAACACCTCTTAAAACGGCAGATCACAGTGTTAATTTGTGTAATAGTCACCATCAGTACGACAATTTGTAGCCTATTACGAAGTCTTTGTCCTGCTGGAATTTCACTGTGTAGGTAAGACTACAAAAGAATCTGAGATAATTAAGTGCCTGATTCCCGTAGCTACCAACTGGAACTTCAGTGCACATTTCCTTCACATCCATTAAATACTGTAGTTTGGGAAGAAAAGAGTCTGTATTGGAAACAGATATACTTAAAAAGTAGTTACAAAAACCACAGTTATGCTTGTATTTTTAAAAACTCCAGGGCTTGATCTTGGCAATTCTGGGCCAATAAACCTCACATCTAAACCTGGCAAATGGGTTGAAACGATAAATTAAGCAGAATGAAAAGAGACCTGAGAGACCAGGCTTGCTGGCATGATCTAATTGGCATGGATTTTGCAAAGGAATTATCTCTTCCTGTTCTTTCACTGTAAATAAAATACTGGCTAAGGGAGAAAGAGTTAATATATTTCATTTTAAAATTCAAGTTTCTACAAAAGAGATTACTGCAAAGCTGTAAGGTGATGGCAAAATACATTTAAACCCAATGAACTTCAAGAAGATAATACCAATATGCACATGACACAAGGGACTGACTGAAAAAAAAAAACAAAAAACCAACAGTATAGATGTGGGGTTTTTTTGTGAGATTTTTTGTTGTTGTTATTTCAGAGAGAGTGAGACAAAGTACCTGAGTATTGAAGACTCTAAGTTAGAAATTTAAATTCCCAGTGCAGTCAATGACAGACTTACAGTCTCTCTGTGGTCTCTGGGAATTCACAAAGATTCAGGAGGTCACCAACCTGAGCTGTTTACCTCTGGCACAGGTTATTGTCACTGTAACAGTCATGGCAGGACGGATTATATACTTGCTGCAATTCAGTGCTCACATCTTAAAATCACTGCTGACTTTCTTTTAGGTTAATAACTTAGGTGGCACACTGTGGCAGCCAAAATGTCATTCTGTCACTTCTGTTAATGATCTGGAGAGCCCAGTAGATATCAGGCTTGGATATTTGGTGGCACTAAATTGCCAAGAGATCATCTGCTAGAGCACAGTTGACGGTAACTGAGGTGCTTCTAAAAGGCATTTCAAGGCTCTTCCAAAGTGGAAGCCACCCTAGAAGGAGTGCGAAGCTGTGCATGATCACTGACCCCTCCCAGGAGCTTCAGCTGGTGAATGAAGATTGCAAGGTAGGCACTTCAGTCTGCTCACATCCAGGACTGAGAATTCTCTTCTGCAGCTACCTGTCCCTCCTTTCAAACATGAGAAAGACTGCATATACAGTAGGCAACAGCACCGAGTGACAGCAAACTCTCCAAAAAGGAGGAATTCCTAGTATTCTAGTTGACATGGACCTGTCTCCTCACAAACACCCAAGAAAGTAAAAATCCCCTGGTTAGCTAAAATCCAAGATGGAGAGAGCACAGCTGGATTTTGACCCTGCTCGTAGAAGTCACTCTGCTATCATACAAACAGGCAATATAAAATATGAAAAAATCTGATTTCATGAATGGGTTATGTTAAATAGATTACCGTAACACAATCTCATTCATTTGCTACAATTACATATAAAGAAAACCTGGTGCTATTTTGTGTCCTGAATAGAAACTCTTTGTACAGCTGTAGAAATAAATAAACCTGGAATGCAGGGTACGACACAATCTTGTTTAGCATCTGTGCAACAAAACCCTGGTTACTGTACCAAAACCTGGTATTACTCCGTCAGTCTTCACAGAACTCAAATATAATAGATTATCTCTGCAGAGCATTGGTAGAACTGTTCATCCAGACTTCTAGCTACATAGTGAAGACTATATAATTTGCTTGTGGTTGTACAGGATCATGCTACATCAGCTTTGCCTCTAACCTCTCACACGTATATAGAAAGAAAACCCACAAAATGTATCTTCATGCCACACAGACAGGAAATGTGGAAATATGTCTGGTGTCCTGCTCTTCTTCACAGTGGAATATCAGCATTTTTTTTATATTCATGCTTTCCCAGCATGATTTTAGATCCAAATCTGGAAAGAAAAACCAACCCACTGCTTAACCATATGCTTCTCTTTAAGTATGAGTCACCTGTTGACTTCAGTGTGACTACCCACATGCTTAAGGTGTACAACATATTGAAATACTGTCTTGGTTTGGAACCAAAGTTAGAAACAAGACATCTCCTCCTCCTAGAGACCTGAAATGGTGTGAGGTTCCCAATATGAAAGATTTACAGATTGTATCAGGATAATGAAAACCAGAAAATAATTACCAGTGTAACTGATAAGACAAAAAAGGAAGGGATTACAGAATGGTAAGGAACTTTCTATATTCTGAGATGACTAGAAGGAGATTAATTCACAGTTATACAAAATTGGATTACTATGTCTTCTGTGGTTTGAATGCTACAGAGCACTCTAATTTCAAGTTTCTTACCTTTTGCCCATAGTCAGTAAATAATTCTTTGAGATTGAAGACTCTACACAGTGAAAGTTTTTGGCAGATAAACATGGGAATTTAAGGTTATAATGGTATCCTCAAGGTTAATTCCTAATAAATACTAAAACTCTCCAACCCCAAGGCCAATCCCTTCAGCTAAATTAGTAGCATGAAATTTGAAAAGCAAACAAGCAAAAGTTAAGACGTCAAATAATATTTGGAGTACAACTTCAATTCTTTCACACTGGTCATTTGAGATAAAGTCCTTTAGGGAGAATATAACTGAGTCACAGTACAAACTCATAGCAATAATGAATTACAGTTGCGAGGGTGTAAAGGTAGAATGTTTTCTTCCCAATTTATTCTAAGATCAAGGTGATGTATTGAAATGAATTCATTACTGTGAACTCTTATTAGTAATTAAATAGTATGCAAAATCAGT
Source organism: Streptopelia decaocto (assembly GCF_964273445.1). NCBI lineage: Eukaryota > Metazoa > Chordata > Aves > Columbiformes > Columbidae > Streptopelia > Streptopelia decaocto. The sequence continues at coordinate 65,168,845 of NC_138655.1, forward strand.
AAATAGGAAAAAAACATTGTATATAAGAGAGATTATAAAATTCTAAATCGTTTTATTAGCTGACAATATAATTTGTGTCAATTATGGAAATATCAGTTATATTTGTTCTATGAGGAAAAACAGAGTAAAACAGACTTGCTTGAGTAAGCTAAATATCTTATATTTAGTCAAACAAAGAAAACTGTCTGATCCCTGTCTTTCTATAAATCATACCAATGTAGGCATTCATCTTCAACTTTAGTTAGGTAGACTCTTGACTGTCTCATCAAAATAATGAACATAACAGGAAAATTCTGTGTCTTAATCAGTATCTCTCATATATATAAACTCTTTTATTGGGTTGATGAATGTTATGTTGGTGCTCAGAGCACAGAAGCTATATCTTCGGACCAAAAGAGACCATTAGAGTTAAACAATTTGTCCTGTTGCATCAATGAGACAACTTTTATCCAGTAATAGCTTCACAGAAATAATTTTCTCTTTTATTAGGGAAAGTGTAGAGTCTTGCATCTGGGCAGGAACAACCCCAGGTTCCAGTATAAGTTGGGGAATGACCTATTAGAGAGCAGCGTAGGGGAAAGGGACCTGGGGGTCCTGGTGGACAGCAGGATGACCATGAGCCAGCACTGTGCCCTTGTGGCCAAGAAGGCCAATGGCATCCTGGGGTGACTTAGAAGGGGGGTGGTTAGTAGGTCAAGAGAGGTTCTCCTTCCCCTCTACTCTGCCCTGGTGAGACCACACCTGGAATATTTTGTCCAGTTCTGGGCCCATCAGTTCAAGAAGGACAGGGAACTGCTGGAGAGAGTCCAGCACAGAGCCACAAAGATGATGGAGTGGAGCATCTCCCTCATGAGGAAAGGCTAAGGGAGCTGGGTCTCTTTAGCTTGGAGGAGACTGAGGGGTGACCTCATTAATGTTTACAAATATATAAAGGGTGAGTGTCATGAGGATGGAGCCAGGCTCTTCTCAGTGACAACCAATGGTAGGACAAGGGGTAATGGATTCAAACTGGAACACAAGAGGTTCCACTTAAATTTGAGAAGAAACTTCTTCTCAGTGAGGGTGCCAGAGCACTGGAACAGGCTGCCCAGGGGGGTTGTGGAGTCTCCTTCTCTGGAGACATTCAAAACCCGCCTGGACACATTCCTGTGTAGCCTCATCTAAGTGTTCCTGCTCTGGCAGGGGGATTGGACTAGATCATCTTTTGAGGTCACTTCTAATCCCTAACATTCTGTGATTCTGTGATTATTATGCAAATGAAAATGATCTGCCTAAAATACATTTTGTAGAAAGCTATCTAGTTTTGAATTTAAGGTTGCAAAGAGAGAGGATTTTACTACATGACCAGGGTGGCTGGGTGGCTAATTACTGGTCCATTTAAAATGTTCTACCTTGCTTCTTAATGTGGGCATTGATAATTTTTATTGTCACTCAGTAAATCATGCCCTTTTAGTTTGCCAGATCGAAAGGTTAGATAACTTGTATATTTTCTCTGTATACAGGTATTTCTGAATTTGTCTTAATTTTGTATTTCAAAAAAAGTAACTCAGATTGCAGTAACTGGCAGAAAAGTTATCAGGCTCTAAAAAGCTCAAAAGGACTCGATAATGCAGGATAGCAGGGTTACGAATTGTGTGTATTTGGGCATTTAAAAATTGCATTTGATACCTTTTCCAAAAGCTATTTATAGCTCAGAGGAATACTCACTGAGCTGTACAGTCCCAGCTCTCTCACTTATGTATGGTAAGATTTCTGAATATTCAAACTCCTTAGCGTCAGTCAAGATCTCTTAGGGCTATTATTGAGGAGTGAGTATATATACTGTTTCCTTAAAAATAAGACAGGGTCTTATATTAATTTTTTGCTCCAAAACTCATTACTTTTTTACATGTATAGCTGCCTGGACACTATTTAAATTGACTTTTTCAATGAACTGTAACTAGGGCTTATTTTTTGAGTCAGGCTTATATTTTGAGCATACTCAAAAATCCTGAAAAATCATGCTAGGAGTTCATTTTGGGTAGGTCTTATTTTACTCATGAGGTTACATAAGGATATTTTAGGCAGAGCTGAACATAAACCCCATTTTTTTAATGAAAAAGGTACAAGTATTTTCCCTTGCTAAACTGCACCACAGAACAAACTTCCTAAAGGATAAGCAATATTAGTGTTGTTCTAGCTCTAGTGGTTTAATCACGTAAGAGAAGCAGGCTTTGTAGGAGGAGGTGATATATTTTGTTAGATTCAATGGAAAAAGGCAAATAAATCTATGGATTTATGAGCTCATCATCAGGTCTGAAAAAGAAGCAAAAATTTTAAACTAATGCAGGAAGAGAAGAAATTATCTGAGTTGAACTTGATTTTGTTATGTGCTTGAGACAACTTGAGACAAATGGATAGTTAGCACTAATGGCTAAAGCAGGTATTTTTATCGCTTGCTTGTTCCTGAATTGAGGAACACAAGCCAGGCATCAAATTTCTCATTTACAATCTCAGCATCATTTATGATTGTACTTCTTACTAGCTGCTGTGCTATGGTTCTTCTTATAGCACCAAAGGAAAACATTTGTTCTGAATACTGGAGATCAAAAAGTGGAAAAGCTATTTATGACCCAGGATATTAGACATATAAATGCAACAAGATTGATCTAAGGAGTACCTTAGCTCAAGCACTGCTCTAGACTTTTATTAGCTGATGATATCTCTTGTAGTCTTTTAAAATTTACTTTATTTATAAGTACACTAAACTAGCATTTTCTATTTTGGTCTCATTGGCAATAGAACATTTCCTCTGTATAATAGCTACTGTACTGCAACCCAGTTCAGTAGGACACTAGAGCCGTTCCTGCTTAAAAGACCCAGGAGGCGATGTCGTTGGCTGTCGGATTCACACAGAATCACAGAATGTTAGGGATTGGAAGGGACCTCGAAAGGATTCAGCTCCCCTATCCATGAACATGAAAAGTCAGAGCTGCACAAATCATCATGATTTAAATGCCTGTTACCTACAGCAGAAGTTCTTTCTCCCTCTTGGTTTTAGTTTGCTTGTAGACCACTGTAGGAGAAAAAATTGCCTTAAACCCAATCTGAAGATACAAAGCTTCATTCACCGAAACTACAAACTGGTACTCTTTCATCAGCACTAAACCTGCATGAAATAAGGTAATCTTCAGAGAAATCTGCAAATTAAAAAAAAAAAATCTGTAAAAGAATTACTGGTTATTGCATAATGCAAGTCACAACTGTAGATAATAGGGAGAGCCGCTCTCATTACCTTGGGATTCTTCAGGACAAAGGCCATCATACTACCCGCTTTCAGAACACCACTAAAAAAAGATCTACCCTGTCATGTATCTGGAAAACATCCAGGTCTCTGAAGGACTCAATTTCTGTTTCCAGCCTTCATCTCTGGTCCCTGCTAAACTAGATTATTCAATGTGGTTACACTGGCAGTATCCACTTGACTGTCCTTCTCAGTGCAGTAAGTAACCACAATGAATGCTGAAAATCAGCCTGTTATGAAATTCCTTTCCCTTCCAAGGTTCTTCCTTAACTCCTACTGACAACTTGCTCAGTCTCAGGAAGGGTGAATTTATATATTCAGATTTTCTCAGAAATTGTCAGAAGTATGTGTGGGGAAGTAAACTTTTCTCCTTTCTTAGAAACAGTCCAGATGATTTCTTTACATCTAACAGACAGATTTTGAACTTGTGAAAGAAACAAACCTCTGAAAAGCAGCTTTGAGAAGACTAATTAACTCGTTCTATGAGATGAAGTTTGTGTTTTCTTAGTATATAATCTATTTTAATTAACCATGAAGTGGAATGTTAATTATTGTTGTCATTTCATTTTAGACAGTCACATCAGTTTCAGAATGGAATTCAGTGGATGTTATCGAAAACACATTTCAAAATCAAACACGTGACTAATTAAAGTGTATTAAATAAGCACCATTCAAATTCTATTCTGCAAGGAGGTGGAAAATAATTTTGGTCTGCAGCCTAGATCCTGAATGTCATGTCAGTGTAAGGAAAGGCCTCTGTGGCAAGGAGATTAACACACACAGTGCTTTACTTTTCCAGTTAACCAGAATTTTTTGCAGTAGACAGCGGCTGCATGGACATAGACTGGAAGGGCAAAAAGAAGAGGGGTATTTCTAGACAGAAAGCTTTCCTCAAGAATTTTGGAATATTTTCTTGTACTAGCACATGCATTTCCTTATCTTTACTTTGCAGCTGTCTAGCAGACACTAATGAGAGATTTCATGTTCATACCAATTACTTGAAATATTTAATGTCCTTCTTAAGGTGCATTTACACATCAAAGAAATTACTCGGTCCAAGCATTCCACAATTCTGCAGAGGGGAAAATAAAAAGGCCCCATTTAGTGCTGAACAGAAATGACTTTGAGTTCTCCTGTAGCTAAGGCTACATCATCAGTTTTATTTTAGACCTTCATTTTCAGAGGTTGATAAGCCAGGGCAAAAGCGCTGTATCCATACAATGCTGGGTAGGTAGTATATCAGGTATACACTAAAGTCATAACCTTATGGCCACTTAGCAACAGTTTTAGTTGGGCAGCAGTCAGGGTACCCAAAACAACTTGGTCTCAATAACAGTGAAAGACATAGTGTGTAAATAATAGGCAGGTGGACTCTGAAGCAAAATAACCCATCCTATGTTATGCAACTAGGGTCTTGGAGATCAATTTTTAAGGTCTGAGACAAATCACTAAATTTCTCTTTCTGTAAATACACCCTTCTGGGAATAATAAATTATCTTTCCTTATTGATTTTGTCAGAACTCATTCAATAACATCCATAAATTGCTTTTATGAAGAACACTGGGTGTTAATTAACCTTTTACTATTGAAGGAGTTACTGAAATAATAGGTTTCAATTGCTGAGAAAACTATAAAACATGTAGGTTAGGTTGCTAGAGATGTGGTGCAGTGATGGTGGCCAGTAACTTTGGTAGCGAGTCTCAAATGTATAAGATTTTTAAGTTTTTTTTTGTTCATTTCTTTGGTTGTTTTTTAACTGCCAGAAATATATTCAGCCATCTCTACCGTAATTTACAGGAAACCAAAGAAAACTGGGGTCGTTGAGTGAAAGGCTCTAATTAATTGTATATCAATCTCATTTTGTGTACTACTATCTTACTAAAAAATTCTGATCATGCAGCTCAGAGTAGTTGGTTACAGTTCACCATTGCGTACCTGTGTATTAACCTGCCCCTGCCTAAGCCTGTCTACACCTACAGTATTTCCCGTTGGTGAGAAGGGATGTGATCTGTACAGAAGGCAACAGATCAGCTGGGTGGTGAGTGGTGAGCTCAGCAATGTCTGAGTGAAACACCAGGCACAAGAGCACCATGAGGCTACCTCCGTCCTGCCATTTTCCATCCAAACAAATTGTTATTATTGCCAGAGATTGTTGCTTATAAAGACATCTTAGCCTCAGTACATAAACATTATGTGAATTTAGCTTCACATCCTTTAAGGTCTTATTAGATCTGTCACTAGTAAGGAAACATCTTTAGATGTTAAATCAAATAACATTTTCCTAGCACACACATTTAAATGGCTCAGTTTGGCTCACACTCTACTGCTTCACTCTGTATATGCTTCTGCCTTTTTAAGAAATACAAGTTGGCATTGGGAATACATTTTCAGCCTTTAAATAGTTGAAGTTATAATTGTAATTATTTTTGTTTAGAATACTAATACAAATAAATACAATCAGACATGAAGTCTATTTTGCATATGAAGAGGATGTTTAAAGATTTGAATATCTGTAATTGTCTTCCATTTTTCACTGTATTTAAGATAATTTAAAATCTTAAACTTATAGAAATTAAAAATGAAAGTGTTAGTCTTTGAAAAACAATCTAGTTCAAAGTATATAAAAAGACTGCATTTTATTTTGATGGGAAAGAGTTAATATTCGAAACAGCCTAAGTTTATCTCCTCTATACTAAGACTGACAGTTCTTTTTTGGAGTAAAATACATACTTGTCATTCCATTAAAAAAATATAGTTGCTGAATTTGGATGAGAAGATTTGTTAATATTAGTGTGGGCGCCCTTGCTGTGATTTGTAGGTCAGATAAAAAAACCAGTCCCTTTGACATTGTCAGTTTCACGTTGAAGCCTCTTCTTCAGTTAGTTAGTACTCCCTTAGGCCAGAAACTATTAATCTTTGAGGCTTCTCATTCCCAAGAAAAATTAGCTGTTGGTACTTAACCTCCTTTTAAATAACCTTTATTTACTTTCTTGTGATGAAATAGAGTTGAAGTGGTTCAGAGGTGCCCTTTAACTTTTATGACTGTGTGGTCAGTATGGTTCCAGGCAGAGAATAAAGAACATCCATAAGTTTCCCAGAAAACATCTGTATCTTCATTCAGAACCCAGCTATTACCCTGTCAACATAACATTAAAATTTTTGCAGAAATGTGCAGCTGCAGATGGAAACCAGACAATGATGTGTGTAATTTAACAAACAGGTGTGTGGGGTGGTGGAGTAGGTAGGAAGAAAAATCTACTAAGAGAGGTTACTGAAATAACAAAATCCTGAAACTTCAAAGGAACCAGGAACACAATTGTCACTAGCTTTCAATAAGACCTGGGAACTAAATACTTTAAGGTATCCCTTTTGCATATTCAGCAGGAATGGACACAGGCCATGATGCATCCACAAGTCAGCCATAGACTGTCATGGCAAAGAAATAAGCTCTCTATATGGGTACATAACAGCATGATTTGTGTGTGTGTGTAACTTTCACACCATCTTCTGAAGCATGTGACACTGCTTGTCACAGAAAATTAAAATGGATCATATTACTAGTGTAATTATAGGAAAATTTATATGTACACCCAATCTGGAGGTGATACAAGACTGTGAAGTGTTGCTATACCCACAAAAGGAAGAAGAAAGCTGACTTAAGGTACATGCAGAGGATGATGAGGGACATGAAATACAGGGAATAAAAAGGTAAAACTATCCACAGAATACCTGAAATACCAATGTCAATACAAATTTGGCAGGTCAAAAACTCATAATATTAAGAGGAGAATTATGGAGTCAACCAAGTGAATAAAAGTTTTTAGTGAAATATTAACAAAATCTTCATCCCTCTGCTAGCTTTTAAGGGGAAACCACACTTTCTAGAAGAGCCATGATGGGATCATCAGTGTATGGCTTTCTCTGTTTGGAGACAGAACAATTGATGAAATAGAAAGAGCAGTATAACAAAAAGGGAAATGATCGTAAGATTGATAGGACTGTCTGCAAAAATTTAAAAGGTGTCAACTTCAAGAAAGTATTTATTTATATTGATGTTAATAGTATCTCTAAAAAGCATTTACAAGTAAGCTAAACAAGGGAAGACTCAAGGTTGCTAAAAGCAGATACTTTATGAAAACTGAGGTGCCTCCAGCTGTGGAATAGTCTTGGAGGTATGATGATGTTGGAGGACACTTTACACTATGTGAGTCTATCATTGCTGTATTTGATACTTCCAAGCCCCAGCACGCAAAGGAAAGACCTGGCACGGGGAGGGGGCAGAGGTGGGAAGTGATAATTAAGAAGTGCAGGTAGTGTCCCTGTGACTCAACAAGAAGAGAGGACAGTCTCATCAGGGAATCTGGCATGCCTGGAGCCCCTCAGGTTCTCTGAGTTGCTCATTGCAGAAGTCCATCCCTGTCCCCTGTCAGCCTGCATGGTTACTGAGCCCATGACAGGATGGGGCTGCCTCAACCTGCTGTGCCCTGAAAGGGGCAGAGCAGAAGAATTTAGTGTGAAGCGCAATCCTGAAATGCACAATAGATGAAAGAGATGACTCAAGCACTGTCTTTCCGTCTTTACTTTCTGTGTGTCTCAGATTAAAGATGTAGAGGTGTGTCACGCAAAAGGACGCAGGCACAGTGAGACCCAGCGTTGCAGTGCCTGGCTTTGAAGTGGTTGGCATCTGCTTCTGAAGCGCAGCCCACAGCCACCTGTGCTCTCTGCGTCGCTCTTCCGAATGAGATCCAAAGCAGGAGCACACTGAGCAGCGAGCCACAAACGCTACTCCAAGGAAAAAGCTAATGAGAGAGGTGTGTCTGAAATCCCACCTTCCTTCAGCTTTGGACTCCCAGAAGAGGATTAGCTGTGCTAGGGAGTCACACACTGGAGTCTCTCCAGTAGAGTTAAGCATCTTCCTAGCTTTAGACAAAATCTAGAGAGAGTCTACTCCAAACTTTTTAGTCTGGGACACCCAGTCAGTGTAGCTGCAGTAATCCCCAGTTGTATAATACAAGTGTTATTGAGGACACAGGGAACTGTAGACATTGAGAAGCTGAATCACACTTGCAGTCCCACCCGCAGAAACTACTGTTGGTCCTAACAGAAACCACCCTGGATAAGTTTGGCTCCAAAAAGAAAGAAAAAAGTAGCACAGCACAAAAGGTTGGCTGATGGGGAACAACCCAGTTAGGATGGCTGAACCAAGAACAGTTCGTCTACTTTTTTAACAAAAGTATCTGACATTGCTTTGTTTTCAATGCACCTTCTTCTACTTGTATTTATTAGACTTGCTCTGACGACATGCACTAGACTGAATGCCTGAACAGATATATGTAGACACAGGCCTGAGACACAACATAGGTGCTGAACTCCTGCTTACATGCAGAATTTTACATGTGAGGGAACTAACTGGTGAAGCTGAAGTGTCTGCAGATCAAGGGGTAGGGATTTCTGAGTGGAGTATAAATACTGCTAAAGCTCCCCAGGAAGGGTGCAAATCCTTTTGTCTTCTCAGAAGATGGCATTGAGAAACAGGAAAGGACAGAATGAAGGAAATACCAAACAAATAATGAAGGGTAGGTTGTTTGTTTGTTTGTTTTTAAATAAATACCAGAGATGAAAACTATGGTGTAACTTACACGTGAAGTGTGAATCAGACAAATACAATAGCTGCCCTGAGTACTGCAGGCCACCAGAGCCTGCCCTCAAAGGCTGCAAAGCAAATACGTAACATTAAACAGAATAAGAAAAGACAGAAAAAAGTGAATGCAAACCCCTAAAATACAGTAATGGCAAAAAAAAAAATCTTTATTTTGGTTATAAGAGCACTTCAGAAACTGATACAGGGTTATATGTCACTGTGAAGAGTGCTCCACACATGGGCAGAATTTTACGCTTGCTTTCTAAGAGTTAAGCCTATCAAAAAACCTAAATCATATACTGATACATATGTATTTTAAGAAATGTAAGAATTTGTAAGTTGTAGATCTCATTCATTCACCTTTGCCAGTTACTATAACCATCAGCACCATTGCTGCTCTTCTTTGTCTATATTCTTTCGAGTTCTCACTTGCACACTCCTGACAGCTGTTCTCCTTGTGCAATGAGGCATACAGATGTGCACCAGCAACCAGGAAGACACTTTCCTTCTCATAATATTCCAGAATCTTAACAATAAAGTAGAAATAAAAAGCTAAGGAAAGGAATTAATCTTAACAGTGGAATGATAAAAGCGATATTTGGCAGATTCTACTCTAGTGCATGCACATAATGCTGCTACATTTACCTTATGTACAAAACATCTCTGCATTATAAAAGGTCAATAAAGTTGCAAAGTAGTATTTAAAGGATAGGACTTTTATCTCTGTGAAAGATCATGGGTGTGATTTGAGTTCCTACTATAGCTTGAATATTGTAGCAAACTTTGCTGTGACTGGCACAACTTGTTCTGTGTGGAAAAGTCACAACTTAAAATCGAAATCCAAGCACTGCTCAAAAGCCCACTAATGAAATCAGGCAGATGCCTGATGATTAATTACTTCATGCAACAATGACGTCAAGACAGAAGACACAAAAGAAATACCCTAGAAGAATAAAGGAGAGCACGATTAACAAATTCAATTACATTTGCAACAGTAGGTGACAGGTCCTTTCCCTTACAGGTTCAGCTCCCAGGTCAGCAAGTGGTACTTTTTTTGGTGGGAGGCTTGTCATGTCAGCCTACTGAACAGTGCTGATGAACACTGACCTTACTTGACCATGGTCATTAACTGTGTTCACCACCATGAATTTAACAGCACTTCCATTTTATGCTACTTTCTCTGACCCATTTCTTCTTGGCTTCTCACTCAGACCTGACTCATGATTCCTCTTTGCCAGGATGAAGCCTCAGTGTCAAGTTTTCCCAAATGTTTGTTTGCTTGTTTTTCAATCTATGACCTGGCCTGGATGGCTAAAGGGAAGAGGCTCAGCAGTCTGTCAGGTCTGACATTTCCCCCAGGCTAGAGAAGCAGACATGGCTCTTTCAAAATGTATGAGAGTGCCAAGGGGACTATTAAGAACAGAAAAAGAAGAAGGGGAAACAGTCCACTGGGTCCTACTTTCTGAGCATGCCGTGTGGGAGAAAACAATTTGTGTCCTAAGTTTGAGAGACTAAACAGAGAAGCAAGCTCTCTATGGGAAAATAAAAATGTGCATTTTCTTGCATTCATAATTACAAAGCATAATTATCCAGGTAGTTCAGCTTTTCACAATATACTTTTTTTTAAAAAGTAAATTTCTTATGTTTCTCAACTCAACTACTAAATTATTAGATGCAGTCATGTAAAATTTCACACTAAAGAGAGCGTATGTGCTATTTTTATACTGTCAGTGGCTAAGTTTGGTGGATGAAAAATATGCAGCAGTAAGAGAGGACACTTGAGTAAAGGGAAGAAGACAAGCACCATGAAATGTCACCCCTTAAAATATAATTGGCTGAGAAATCTCTCTATTGTTGGGATGAGCTGATCACAGCGAGCAGCAGAAATTCTGTAACTCAGGAAAGGATAAATAGGTTTTTCCTTAAGTGTCAGTCTCCCTTGGTGCTCAGGAAAGCCTTGCCAGTGAAGAGATTCAAGTGAATTATGATGTTCTCCCATTCAGCAGTGAGGATGAAATCGATAGCCCATTGTTCAATGTTAATAATAATCTTTATATAACATCAATTAAAAAAAAAAATGACAAGAATATTTATGAAAAAAAACTGATTTATCGCACATCGAGAATATGCTTTGCTTGCAGCAGCCATCTGTCTATGCACTTCACAGCTCTGTTTTCTGTAGGAGACAGGCTGTCATATGAAACGTTTCTCTCTGCTGTTTATTTCGGGGTTCTTGGTTTGAAGTTCAAGTATTTTGTATATTTTTTTCAGCACAAGAAGACACATTTGAAGGCTGACACATGAATCAAAGGCCCAGGGAAGGTGTTAAGCTTGTATAAAAGTTTAAGTGGAAGTGAAGATTAGGTCAGATGACTGTCAATGGCTGGAAAAGCTTTCAAGCAAAGTGTCTTAGAGAAGCGTAATACTAGTGTTCAAATCTGAATGAACCACTGTACTGAGCAGGTTGGAAAAACAATCATGTTGTCTGCTCCAGCATCAATGTGACCCTTTCAGCTTTTGACAGTGCATCTATAGCAGGAGTGCTCACCTAGAATTCTCTTCAAATAAGCATTTTTTGCATGTATGAACATTTATGATGGAGCTCTATGAAGAATGTATATTGTGAACTGTCTAAGGATGAATACCTGTCCTTAGCTTTTTATTTCTATTTTGTTGTTAAGATTCTGGAATTTTGTGAGAAGGACAGTGTCTTCCCAGTTGTAGGTACACATCTATATGCCTCATTGTTAACTATATCTATACATGAAAGGCAGTCCTTTGGAGAAAAAAAACAAGGGGGAAAAGAAAAAAAGGATAGTTTCAGAGGTTGATAAAGATCTGATCTGTATTGGATTTAGATGCTTCAAGGAGAAAACAGGGGGTGTGCTTTTCAGCTTGTTTTGCAGCAATATCGTTAACTTCAAAACATCAGCAACAAAAAAACAATAGCTTTTGCTGTTAAACATTATGGAACGTTCAGCTGGGCAGTATCAGCGCACAGCTCTCTAGATACAGTGGTGAGGTAGCAGAAAAAGAAGTACTCTAGTTAACTAAAACCAGGTATGTCCTCAGCACAGGAGAGAAAGACAAACATTTTTCCTTGAAGGAGGAGTAAATGCAAGCTCTCAAAAGCAAAAGCTGAGATAAGACATGTAGTAGGTTAAAAATGAATGAATAAAGAGGAAGGGAGTAATCTGCAAAGGAGGCACCTAAAATAATGAAAAGATAAAATGAAAAATAATACAGATAAAGAGAGAGAGAGAGTGCAGATTAAACCAAGGAATGAGGGGGAGAGAAGAACATTTCAATACTTAACTGGATTAGTTCAAAGCCACTAATTTCTGCATATTTCTTCATCAGTTACAACAGGCATTGGGTCAGAGTTATGACTCGAGTTTATATTTCTATTAGATGTGCAACTGCATGCAGCAAAAGGAATAGAACTTGCAGGATCTGATCACTTCAAGATAAACAGGAATGCTGTGCTGAGAAGTCCAGGGGAAAATAATCCTGCCTAAATAAGCAATAAAATGGCTTAAAGCATGTCCTGGTTTATGTCTGTTTTGCATGGGTTCAGTTGGAAAGACTGTGCAGATGTGGTGGGTACACATCTCACTGCTCCTCTGGTGGTTATGTTGTTTTGGAATAGAAGTCTGTTTAGGATGATTGGTATCTGGGAAGGAGGAACATTCTGGTACAATTTTGTCAGATGTTTGCAACATAAAAGAAGCACATATATGTTGAGATGGAAATGGCTGTTTAAGTGTTATAACGGGAAGAAAGTCTTGGACGCTAATGCCTCCTCAGGGTTTAGGTACACAAAATCCATAGTTCCTTCAGTTTAGCGACATGTTTTTTGTTTATTTGTTTGTCTTTTTACACAAAGAGGCAACCAAAATCCAGGACCCCTGATCTGAGGCAAGAAAGTCTTGGATTCCATCTTCCTTCAAGGTAAAATCAAATAACCAAAGGGGCCAAATTCCTTTTTCTGAGAATTTAAAGGACACTCATTACGTTGGCTCACCAAAGTCCACAACTGCCAAAAACCGAACTCAGGAGCAGATGCAGTTTATAGAGACAGTGATGGAGTCAAACTTTTCCTAAGTGGCAACAGGGCTGCTTCTCACCACATTCCACTGCCTGAAAAATTGATCCCACCTTGCTGCTCCTTCCTCCGGTCCTCTCTCTATCTGTGCAACGAGACGAGGGACAAGGTGTGTAGGAGGAAAACCAGGGAAAGAGGGAGATGGCAGACTTCATGGGAGGCATCTGATCTGGAACTTGTCATGGTGCATAATTATTTGTTGAACTAGTGAATCAAAAATGAGTGTGGGAAGAGCACAAGCAGCCTAGACTTCTTATCATAAAAATACCCAGTGGAAAATTAAAATCTGTAGTATATGAACAATACGTGTAAGAAGATGAAAGTTTTCTATGAGTCACTTCAAAATATATTCTCTCAGGATGACAGTCTATTTTGGTTTTGGAAGAGCAACAGAGCTCAGCCTGGGGACCGCTGGAAAGAGCATTGACCAGGCTGAGCTCCCGCACTGAGTGCCATTGTACTTGGTCTACATTACAGGAGGCAATCCAGCAGATACCTCTGCAATCACATGAATTTTGAAGTAGAAGTCATGCTCTCCAATCACCCTGTATATTTTATGGCTAGGTAATATGTGATAACTACCTTAACTTAGCAGAAGTTTGTGTTAATCACCTTAGTGCCCCAGCCAGGAGAGTCACAGGCATTGCCATAATGCTAAATGAAAAGTAAAAAAAATATATACACTTTTTCTTGCCAAAACATGAATATGTGCCAAATGCTTTTCAAAATTTTAAAAAGCCAAAATACACAGAAGTGTATTTTTTGTGTTTTCAAAATTGCTGGATATTGGGAAGAAGTCCTGATAACAGACACCTGTTGCATTAAAACAACAAGCAGGAAAAGAAAAAGATGGATTTGGAGTTTGCCTAAACAAAAGTCTCTGATCATTTCTATTACTCACAGCTTGTTCTTTCAGAAGGTCATATCACTTATGCTATAGCCCTTATTCCATCAGAATTACCCCCTGGGGCAAATACTGCAGCGTAGAGATAGCCTGATAAATGGTGATCCCTGCACACCTAAGAGCTTCACTCTGCAAAACTAACAGAAAAGGTGATCAATCAGAGGGTCTGCAGCTGTTCAGCTATACCAGCCAAAACACAGAAAACAGGTACCATAAGGGGCTACAGCTCTTCCACAGCTTGAAGACCTTGGAGACATTCTCTTGGGATAATCCACTCTTTCTAGAAGTATGAAGTGAATTGTTTTCACCCAAATTTCACGTAGGTCCATAACAAATCAGCAGAAGACTGATTTTCACAGTCTATAATCTCTGTTTGATGATCCATGTAATTTACAGTGACTATGGTTCGTAGTGGTTTCTGAATTCCTGAGATATTCTGTTTATTAGAAATTTGTTAGAAAAAAGGATAAGCAATACAAATATTTCAGCCTGCTTTCAAGTTTCCTAATGCTTTCCCTTATAACACACTAAAATTTTTGGTAAACAGCGTCTTACAAAGTTTTCCAAGTAGTTACTGACTTTACAATATACTACCTTCATGGTTTTGCTCTCTGTAATTGCATTTCAGTCTTGAAGCCCTAAAGCAGCACTTTTTCACCTCGTCTGGTTCAAGTTAATATTTATTTTCTTTGATGAGAAGCAATACAAATAGTGAAAGGAAACAAACAATCAAGCAAAAATAAATAAAAAAGGAAAAGAAAAAAAACCCACCACCTCTCCTTGAATAATCTTCAACTTCTTAATGCAGAATATAGCGGTAAAAGGAACACTGCATATGTTCAGAAAAGCCACCAGTAAGCACATGCTGGTGGATGTGCAGAAAAGCTTGCTGAGTCAGGGCCTGAATCAGCAGTATAACTGGGAAGAAAAAAGTCAGAGACCAAAAATCCACAACATATGTTATGAGGAGCTGCTTCATGAGACACAGATGACAAAATACCATTCTGTACTCTTTGTGTTAAGGACAGGGATTTCTACCAGTAGTTTTGCCCTATTCCTTTTGTTTGTTTGTTTGTTTTGTTTGTTTTTTTCAAATACTAAACATTAGGTACAATAAACTTCACAGTTTGTGATGGCCATATTAATGATGTACTTTGTTTCACAATTGTCTTCTTACTCTCCAGGAAAAAATATTTGTGAACAGTGAATACTTTATTTTTAAACACAAGCAAAAAATGACAGTGAAATTCACCCATGTGTAAGACATCGATATGAGCCTCAATTTGCTCTTAAAGCAAGATCTAAATGGTGGGTATTTTCATTGGTCTTATCAATATCCTCCATGCACACAACAAATCTCAGAAAACTTTAAACTGTTATTATGTAAAAATGATGCTAGTAATAAATCTAAGATAATAGGGAGAAATTACAGATATTAAAACAAAGATGCAAAATACCAATCCAGACACTTTTGCATTCAAAGACATACTTCTGTTATTTTCTCAAGCATTCAATGAAGTGAGCAAGAGTTTTTGTTTTATTTATTATCAATTTACCTTATTCAGTCCTTTGTTCCCTTGAGAAACTACTTGTAGGCTTCATTACTTGATTTCTTCTGCTTCTCTGCCTTTGGTTCCATGGCAACCAAGGTAAAATTAGTAGCAGAGAGGAAATCCCAAGCAGCCCTGAGCTAGAATTGTAGGAAATTCACCTTTTTATTTCACAGAATCGAAGAGTCACAGAATGGTTGAGGTTGAAAAGGATCTCCAAAGGTGATCTGGTGCAACCCCCCTGCTGAAGGAGGGCCACCTAAAGAAGGTTTCCCAGGACCATGGCCTTTGAATATCTCCAAGGATGGAGGTTCCTTCACCTCCCTGGGAAACCTGTGCCACTGCTCAGTCACCCTCACAGTGAAAAAGTGTTCCCTGATGTTCAGAGGGAACCTCCCACGTTTCAGGTTGTGCCCATTGCCTCTTAGTCCTGTCACTGGGCACAACTGAAAAGTGCCTAGTTCCATCCTCTTTTCCCCCTCCCTTTATTTATTTATATACATTGATAAGATCCCACTCAGTCCCAGCTCTCAAAGCTTCTCCTCATAGGAGAGGTGTTCCAGTCCTTCATTTTTGTGGCTCTTTGCTGGACTCCCTTCAGTATGTCCATGTCTCTCTTGCACTGGGCAGCCCAGAACTGGATCCAGCACTCTAGATGCGGCCTCACCAGTACTGAAGAGAGGGCAGGGATCAACTCCCTTGACCTGTTGGCAATACTTTGCCTAATGCAGCCCAGGACACCAATACCTGCCTTTGCCGCAAGGATACATTTCTGGCTCATGATCAACTTGTTGTCCACCAGGACCCCCAAGTCCTCTTCTGTCAAGCTGCTTTAGAGTTGGTTGACCCCTGGTTTGTAGTGGTGCCTGGGGCTGTTCCTCGCCAGGTGCAGGACTTTGCACTTTCTCTTGTTAAACTGCATTAGTTTCCTGTCAGCTCTTTTCTCCAGCCTGTCAAGGTCTCTCTGGATGGCAGTACAACCTTCTGCTATAACAGCCACCCCTCCCAGTTTTGTGTCACCAGTAACCTTGCTAAGGCAACACACTGCCCCATCCTCCAGATCATTAATGAAGATGTTGAAATGGACTGGACCTGGTTCTGACCCCTGGGGTACAATACTAGCTACTGGCCTCCAACTAGACTTGGTGCCACTGATCACCACCCTCTGGGACCAGCGATTCAGACAGTTTTCAGTTCACCTCACTGTTTGTTCATCCAGGCCCTATGAGTCCCCAGCTCGTCTGTGAGGATATTATGGGGGACAATGGAAAAAGCCTCGTTGAAGCCTAGGTAGACAATATCCACTGCACTCCCCTTATTTACCAGGCTGGGCAGTTCATAATCAAGTTTATTCTCCTTATTTAAAAAGGGGGATGTTAAACTGAATTTGTGGTTTGATGAGATAACTAGTTATGTATCAGGATTTATGTGGAATGAAAATTACTAATAAACCTGTAACAATGAGTTCTTAAAACACCACAGTGCTTGGAGAGCCACCAGAGGTGGCAGACTATCATGAGCTACCGTTTCAGGCCAGTAATTGTTGAAAGCACTTGGCCAGCAGTCATGTGAAAAAACAAAGCAAAACTAAAAAGTCAAAGCTGGAAGAAATAGACTTGTCACCATTTAAACAGGTTAGGACGGAAAATACATTTTAACCCCAAAATATCTATAACTAGTTAGTTTTCTTTAAACTTCTCTGGCACATGAAGCCACCATGAAAAACTTTGCCGTTGCCACGAGTATCACTGCCACATGACAAGATAAGATTAAAACTTTTAAGTATGCGGTTGCAGGGAACGGTTTGAAATTTCTGTCCTTTTCATTTATCAGGCCATGAGCTAATTAATTGGAATAAGTAAGAAAACTTCCCTCATGGCATATTAATTCACAATGCATATTCATGGGGGTTCCTACTCATCCTCTCAAGAACCCTGGACTGCCTACTGAGAGGCAGCATGGTTTGCCCTCCAGCACTGCCCTGCAGAAAAGTGGGTATAACACCACTTACTGTGTTTTGATGTCTAATTAGCTGTTTGCAAAGAAGAACTGAGATCGGCAGATGAAAAGTGCTTCAGAAATGCAAAATATTATTATTACTATTATTAATAATAGTAAAGAACATGCACCAAGTAATTAACATAGCAAAACCACACTGATAATTTGATAAGGCTCCCAAACTGTATAAAATGGACGTTAAAGGGAAGTTAGGAAAATAAATACCTTCTTTTCCTTCAGCAAAACCACTCAAAAAACATTGTTCCTGGTTTTTAATATATTATGTTAATAATACAACTGGCATTAAATGTTATGCATAAGCTAGGTTGCTTCTCTAAATAGAGAAAATAATATGGCTAATGTTTTAAAAACAAGTCCATATTAGGTTAACAAATACTGAATGTTAATCAGGAGATTTTCCAGATTTTCAAGCACTGAATTGGCTGGTCTCTTGAAAAACATGACCTATTTTTAAACACTGATCTTCAAAATGCTGTACTTACAGTCTGATGTTCAAAGTATTAGGTTGCAAGGTTTGGAACAATCTTAATAATTGATGATCTTCTAATCAAAAGGGACATACATCAAAGAGAAAAAACTACAGTTCTGTTCACTGAAAGACTCAGGCAAACATGGAAAAAACTAAAAGGAGGGTAGTGACCGAAAATGTGGGCAAAAAAATACCTAAATCACTACTGACTGTTTTTTTAAAGACCACTCCTATCATAAATCACACAAATTGTTTATGATGAATAATTCAGTTGACAATACCAAGAAAAACTGAATCCCAAAGCAAACTAAATTTTCACTTGATTTCTGTAAGTCATACTTTTTATCCCTGTTTACACAAACTAGAAATAGACCCTAGTGCAAGTATTCAAATGTCTAATATTTCCAGATGCAGAGACAGATAAGAGAACAAGATTCCAATCCTCCAGCTTATTCCACCTAAAGTGAGCATGTATTTGTGACAGGTTACTTGGAAAATTGTGTCTTCTCTACATAATAAGTATTGCTGGCTTAATTTAAATCAGTTAAAAAATAGTTAAACTGGTGAAAAAAATTTGCGGAAATAGAAATTGGTTTTACATTAATAGCTGTACACTGTCAAGAATTCTGATGTGAATTACATAGGTATAAGCCAAGTCGAAATCAATTTAGAGATGTCACAAAATATGTCCACTTTAGAACCCTCCTAACTTCATATGTAAATCACATCTAGGCATACAAGGACATCTTAAATTTTTCAGTACCAATGGAAATAAATTTCCATGGATTCTAATTTTATACAAAAAGGAAATTAGTATCCATTTCACATAGGTGCGGGGTATTTCTAACACAGAAGAAAAGATCCTTTAAGGCAAGAGCATTCTTTTTAATTAATGTTTAGTAATTGCACTAAACTACTCCTACTTTCAAAATACACTCCAAAACCTGCAATTTTAATGGCTAGACTTCATCAACCTTTTAAAAAGATCCTATTCAATTACTGGTTTGCATTCTGTGTCTAAGACAATAGAAAAATTATCTTGGTATTTTCTTTACAAATTTCTCTTAGGTATGTCCAAGCACAGTCATTTTCACTGGAAGCCACATATTTGTGCCATGTTTTCTTTGCTGGCTTCTGGGACCGTGATCCAAAGGAAGAATAGTCTGCTCCTCTTTTTTCTTAGGTCACCCTCACGTTCACTCCTGTTTATCATGTTTTTGGTCCAGTAAGATTAATAGAAAAGGGTTTCTTGTTTTTCCGTATCACTTGTGTATATAGGCAACCTTATCATACAGAAAATTTTTAAAGATTCTGAATAATCCTAACATTAAATTATTTTTTTTTAAAAAAGATCAATATGCAGTTTTCAATCTGTTTATGGGTTAACTCTAGCATTACAAAAGTAACTAATTTTTTTGTCCTTTATAGAGCTTTTGTGCAGATCTTCAATAAGGCTATATTCTCAGTGAGATGAATAGGGTACAAATGTATGATGGAGAGTCTATGCCATGGGATGTAGAACTGCAATCAAACAAGTTTGCTTTGTATGAATAGCTACCAGACACCTGGTGAGCTACATGAAAACCAGAGAGAAGGAAGTCTTGATAGTACAATTCCTACACCCTAAGGCAACCACACCGATAATTATCAATGCAGCAATTTGGGAAACAAAGTTCTTCTGAGAAAAAAAAAAAGATGAAATTAAATTTTGTCCTTTACAGGATACAAATACAAAATGCCTTGTAGAGTTTGGACACAAAGGCAAAATTTCTTGCAACTCTCCTGTACCCACTACAAGCATAAAATATAAATGCAAATTTTCTTCTAACTAGAATATTTTACAGGGTGGGTAAAAAAAAAAGTTCGGCACCTACACTTGGCACTTTCCCTGACACACACACACATGCTTTTCCCTTTTATCTCTCTAAATCACTGTCAGGCTTTGAACAGCATCAAAATAATGAGTGGCCACTTCCTTGAGCTGTGTCTCCTTTCAGAAGAGGAAAATAAAGGAAGACAGCACAAAATTGACTAGTGAGTTACTAAGATATTTTAGAATATGGGCTGAATGACAGATGCTAAAATCAGATCTCATTCCCAGACTTTAAAAAGGAAAGGTCTTGGGAACAGTTAGAGACTGGACAGTCTAATAGCTTGGTATCTCCCAAATTGGAATTGCACCCGAAGACTAAACTAAAAGCTCTCTGTGTAAAAAGAACAAGTCTAAAGATCTACAAAGTTGCCTTTTATCACATTCTTGACCCTTTATAATAATATGCTGAAGGGAAAGTCAGAGCCAGACTTGATTTAAAAATGGCACACACTTTTGACTCTTCTCCAAATGGATGAGAATTGGATGTCTTAAATGACATACTAGCGTTCTGTTGCCATCTGAACCTGAATAGAGGGACCTAATTAAATTGCAAAATTTCCTTTCACTTCAGGATGTCAGTGTGACACTAGTTAACAATGAGGGCTGTTGGAAGTGCAGAAATGCAAGATGTAAGGGGAGGATGTTCACTTACAACTCAAGTCCCTTGGCTTGCAGCTCAGTCCATTTCCCATTAGATCTCAAGGTAGGCAATACTGTTCTTTTCTTCTCTACCTGCTTCAAAACATGGAAGATAATTGCTTTGTCATGAAAGCAATTAGCTTAAAAATGATGCCATTTTCTATAAACTTGACAGTCATGAGAAGTCGCAGCAATATTTGGTCATCAACATGAGGTTAATTCGCCAATGTACTTACTGGTTTGCTTCAAACACAAGACTGCTAAAAAGAAAATGAAAATACTTTCCTTTAGCCCCTTCTCATGATTCATTTGTGAAGTTCCTGACAAAAATTGGAGTAAACTGCTTCTAGTTAAAAGGTGGCAGCTCTTTGCTGAAGAATTGGTTGCCACTAACTATTAAACACAATTGGAAAAATCTTAATTCTAAATTTAGATGAGTGTGCCTCTTTTTCATGAAAGGTTAGACAAAACTTGGGAACGGTTTGTTGTGAGAATTGACACAAGTCTGTCACATTTTAAGCCATATATTTTCTGTAATTTGCCTTGTCTAACTTTTCCTATTAGTTTCTACAATGTGCTGTGACATTTTGATAGATTCAAAGCCCTAAACCAGGGTGTCAAACTCATTTTCACCGGGGGCCACATCAGTCTCGCAGTTGCCTTCAAAGGGTTAAATGTCATTTTAGGACTGTATAAATGTAGCTACTCCTGGCCCCCGGTGAAAATGAGTCTGACACCCCTGCCCTAAACTAATTCTTAGTGCCTTCTTAAGTAAAATGAACTATTTCAAATAGGTTAAATATATTTACACATGCACATATACAAAAGATGTTTTGAGGTCCCCAGATGTGTATTATTCCATGTTGGGCTACTGAAAACTAGCTGTGATCTAAAAGAAACTTTATTTAGCCATGCTTTTATTTCTCCACGTTTAGTACAGCCTTTTATTAATACTTTCCTAGTCAGCAGCATGCCACCTGCTCTTTCATTTCCTCAAAGTAGGTCAGCAGTCAGCCATCAATCTTTCATCTTCGTTACAGCTAAATCCTGAAGCCTGAGGCAAATGAACCATTTTAAAAGAGATGCAATGATAGCTGCGGTGTTCTCTCTTGTGTTAGTCATTTTTGGCTGAAAGAAATCGCAAAATCCAGATGAAGCTAGCCAGGCTTTAAGTGGAAAAGAACAGGAATGAAAGCAGTTTTCACAAGTGCCTAGTAAAAATCTGAGGCCCAGTTCATAAACACAGAAGCATGGGTCCAGTCTCCATATAATCTCCTTCATATACTTACTAAACTTTGAATTTCAAACGTTGTATTATTATCCCCCTACAAAAAGACAATTCTAGATATTCAACTAATCCAGTGCCTTAAAAACATCTTATCACTTCCAGCTTCTGTTTACTCAAATCAATTTTTAACTATTTTTTCATGAGTCAGCACTGACATACAGTTTGAATAGTTCGTCTCCTCTCTTCGTATTTAACAGTCCATGAAATTTAGAAATAATAATCATATCTCCTCCTAGCACCAATTCTGCAAAATTAAGCAAACTGTAATTTTTTAGGCTTCTTTAAAAATAGAGGTTTGCCATTTTTTTTTTTAATTAACCCAACATTTATTGCATGTACCTGCTCCTTTATGAGTTCATTTTTTTTTAATCACAGGTGACCACTTTTAAACAAAATACCACTATTCAGAATTTATTTACAAAGTTTGTGGAAATTAGCTTTTTGTCTAATAACTGTATATATTTGTACACCACAATGATGTTTTCCTATAAGTAGGTATTACTGTATCAAGATTGCACCATCACCTGGCATTTATTTACATTCAGCTTCTCCTATAATTTAATTTTCACTGAAAATGGGAATCTTGCTTGGGATTTAAATTTATGAAATCAATGTCATAGCGAGCTGTGGAAATGACTTGTCAAAGTTCACCATTTTAACTGCTTAAATAATTACTTCGATAATTTCTGATATGATCGTCATGTCAGATTAATTAAAATTTTATCAATTTATTAAAATCCCCTCAAACACTAGCAAAATAGGAAAAAATATCCAAATTGTCATACTCTTGCCCCTGCAGTGATTTCTTCCATCTTGCTCCAACCTAATTCCTTTGTAATGCTGTTTCTTATAATGTTTGACGATCCATCATCACGCATACGTTTCCATCCTGAATGTGTCTTCATAGTGCTTTAACTGGCTGTTCTTTCTTCTATATTAGTACATGCAAATGAACAATATGGAAAAAAAAACCACCACAAACCGCAACTTTGCTTTAAAACTTTGCTCATAGCATTATTGTAAGATTAGACCCCCAATGAAAACATTAAAGATATGTGCCTTCAACCTATACAACAAAGCTGAAGAACACCTCCACGCTGGTAGTAAGAAATTTTCATTTTGCTTTCATCTGCTGCTCAAAATTACATGCTAGCTCAACAGTATTATTACAAATAGAAAATTCCATAGTAAATTACTTTCTAACATTAGCTCTATAGATTATGATGTAGGTGTTTCTGCCCCACTTTTATTTGCAACAGTCCCACAAGTGAGAGGGGTCTGATCAAAGCAGATCAGAATTCCTCTCCTGCAGAGAAGTAACCAGAACACTAAAATATATAACAGGGCAAATATCCAGTTTTTCACTTATCACAGTCAGAATCATGGGTTGTTTCAGTTATATTTGGGTCTTACACCATTCCATAAGAGATTCTTGAAATTCACATTCAAGACTGCCAGAAAGCAAGAAAGAGTCCCTGGTCTTTCTCTGTGCCTCTTGGAAAAATACATCTACATTGTTTTAGAAAATTAAAAGGGGAAAAAAAATAAAGGTTTCTTTCAGTGGACATTTGTCCATCTGAATTATCTCTGAGCAGATACCAGAACTGAAACATCAACAGTCAAGATATTAAATATATATGTATATATAAATATACACACTCATTCATATGTACACATACCTATACGCAACATACTGAAACTGAATATTTAGAGAAGCATTTTTTCACAAATACATGCCTTTTTGAATACCAAATTTTGTAGTAAAATCAGAAGAAATTCTTCTACATGCTAAGAATTACACAATACTTTATTTGTTAATGAGGAATTATGCAAAGGCAGGCATAATGATGTTGAAGTGTAAAAATGGTATTTCCATAGAATGAGAATTCTAGCTTTGTAAGCCCCAGCCTGACATAGTAATAGTACTAAAGGAACTATCAACTGCTTTAGAAAGACTCTCCAATCTCTAAAATTCTTACTTGGGTCAAAGATGCTGAAATCAATAAAATATTTCTGAATAAATGGAAATTATTGAACAAAACAGCAAAACTAAAAAATTCAGTCTACCACGACACTTAAATCTGGAATGCTATTTGAGATAATCAGAGTTCCCTTATAATATAATCACAAAAAGGAAGTTGATACAAAAAACATACTGGAGAATAAATGATATGAGAAAAATTAAGATAGCTAATACACGTTTTCAAGATTGAGTAGCTAAAAGACAGCAACGAGTTTCTTTAAACGTACCTGAAAATAAAAAAAATTGGATCCATGACATTGCTGGAGTCAAGGTGAGATGACAGAAGAATGAAATCTCAATATTTTCGAGTGAGGAGAATGCTGACAAAATTCTTATACCAGATCTTTCTTTTCAGGTAACAAATTAATTACTCCACCGAGATTTAGAAGATTCAAAATAAAGTGATATATTATGTAGTCATTATAAAATGTATGCCCAGGTATAATATTGTTTAACTGTCAAAAAAAACCTAACAAGAGATGTAGCTTGACAAAAACTAACAAAAGTACATAGTCTTTTCATGCAAATTACTTTTAAGGCAGAAGGTTAAGCCAGTAACTGCTGCTCCTACTTTTTAAAGGCTTTATGGGACATGGTAAGAGAATGATGTGTAGGAACCCACAGGAGCACTCGTGCAAGGTGTGAGATGACTGTCCTCACACTGGGATGGACTTAGACCCAGACTTCATAAGCAGGCTGCTACAGGTCACAGAACAACTCCTGTGAGGTGCAGTACTCTTGCTGCCTACCTAACCTATGCAAAGAGGAGACAAAGTGTGCCGCATAGACTACCACCAAAAAGGAGGAGAAGGAGAAGGAAGGCTGCTAGGCAGCTACAGCTATGGGGAGTGGGTCGCCCCATTTTATGAGGCGCTCTCTTGGGCACACAACCAGTGACAGCAGCAAGCCCAGCTCTCCTCTGTCCCCTCCAAATCTCTCTCTCTTCTCGCTTACCTTTGGCCACAATTGCCTTCCCAAATTCAGCATGACCTTCACTTTAGGCCCCATCCCACCCTCCCCCACCAGGAACGCGCTCCCCCACTTCCGCATAATTAAATTAGTAAACATTTATACTTGCTTCTTACCCCAAACCATTAAATCAGGTCTTACTGGGAAGCCTTGAGCTGACTGTCCACAGGCATGTCAACATCAGCCTGGTGGCACCTAAGCCATGGCCACCTGCAGTCAGCTCCTTGCCAGTCTTTAACAGCTGCTCACAGGCAGGTTCTGATATAAAACTGTGCTGACCACAAGTCTGCTGTCCTTTCACACAGCCAGTTTTATCACTGACCTGCAGGTTATGGTAGGGAAAGTGAGCATGAGAGCATGAGAGTTTATGAACACGTGTAGCAGGAAGCACTATAGGAGGGTAGAGAAGCACAGAAGGAAGGCATACACTTCCCAGAGTACAGATGCAGCTTCTGGATGTAGAAGAACAAAGTCTGGAAAGTAGACTTCAGGGTCATTCAGTCCATTATTAAAAAAAAAGCCCCCAGTTTTGTAGTTTTTAAGAATATATATATGTCACTGAAGCATCGCTAAATGCATATTGGTCCCATTAACAAAGTGGTTAACAGCTATTACGTGTTTCTTGTCTTTTCTCCAGGGAGAGAAGAACATACAGCAGGATGTTTTAAAATAAAAGTACATATGCATAAACATATTCTGATGGATATTGATGCTGGAGAAGGCTAATTCAAAAACAACCCTTGCTGTTGTAGCAATGAGTAGATTTGTGATAATCTGCAATTTTTGTAGAAAAGTTCATTCTAGTGTTTGGCAGATCCCAAAAAAGCTTCTTTTCACTTACATATGAAATATATGCTTGAATTTTTAGAGTATGCTTATCAGACAAGAAACAACTTTACCCTCTAAAGGAAAGCAATCTTTACATGCATAAAATATAGGCATTTACTACTGTATGGGAAACTCAAGTAGAGAAAGGCCTAAGGCACTTGCAGTAAATATCCTGTACTAGTACTAGGAGTTTTTTTAAATGGTTTTCAAAATATCTATATTTTCATGTTCAAACATATTGTACTGGTGTTTTGCAGATGATAAGGTATAGACAACTATGACTGCATTGTTTTGCCAGGGTGGGACAGAGTCTTCAAGGTTTGGGTACAAATATGGTATAGTATTACTTATGTATGCTGCTCTGTAAGAGTGCTTAACAACAGTGAGGAATCCAGGAGGAATAAATGCAGAAGTGAAATGACCTGCAGTGCATAGACATAAAGAGGATGGCTTTGTGCATGGAAGTTCTCCTTCAGGCCCTCTCCCCACCAGCATAAAGTCTCTTTTACATAGGTTAAGTTTCCAGCACTCTGCCATCTGCTTTTCACGTGTGTGTGTCCATGCCATCTAGCTGGCACACCAAGCATCTCCCTGTGTATGCCAGAAACAGAATTGCTCCATGTGGCACTTCATCTCTAAGTAAAAGTACATCAGTACCTTTGAAGTTTAAGCAGCACTGAAGTGGTTATAGTGCAAAGCCAAGGTGCATCTTTTAGATGAGAGAGCATTACTTCATGGTCAAGCACTGCATAAAGACCTAGTGGCAGGTGACTAGATGGCTTGCTTCTCCTCAGTGACAGCAGGAATAATCTACCACTGCCATCAGTGTGTTTCAGTACAATGTCTTGGCCATAGCTCAGGACATTCCAGGTGAATGATACTGACTATAGTCACTATAATATAAGCTGAGGCTTGTCTGCTCCATAAGATGGCTCATGACTAAAGGTGTATCTTTAAACGAGTACCAGGATGCCCAGGGTGTATCTTTTCAGTATCAGCCTATTAAACATTTGAAGGAACAAGGGAATATTCTTCCCCCAAATAATCATTAATTACATTAGATAATTTCTCATCCTAAATAGCTGTTTTAATGCAGAATTTGCTATCTTCAGAGAAGTCTGGTAACAGGAATCCATTGGTCTTTATTGCAGCCTCAACATGTTCTTGGAGTAATTCATTATGTGTCATTTCATCTGCATCAGCATCTGTTTCCTAACATAAGTATTAAAGTCTGGCTTTCTCTATACAGTGGCGGTTGCTTCCAGAAAACAAAATAGAAATGCTACAGGGCTAGAAAGGGCTGAGCATTGAATGCCCAGGATAGAATGCAATGAGGAACATTAATCATTTCCTGGAATCTGTTTTCTGGAAGTTTTTCGTAAACAGGCTTTGGCATTTGATGGAGGGAGAGTTTTCTTGCTTTTCTTGCTTCTGAAACTAAGAACAACTCAAATCATTGACAAAAGAGCAAAAATGTTCCTGGCTGGCTTATAATGCCTCTAAACAAGGAAAGCATGTGAGCAGATTTGCTCCTAAGCCCTTGCAAGTGTGGCACTGCTGAATGAATGCTGAATTATCCTAAAGAAAAGGTATATTGCTATTTGGTAGTCAGCTCCTGACTGCCAGAAACCATCAGTGTTGTCCTATACCAACTCTGTAGCTGTTTGCAGTCTTATAAGGGAGCATAAAATCAGTGTTAACTTTGGCTCTGGCTTCAGCCTTTAGAGGAACAAAGCTGAACGAATGTATCCTATGTATTTGAAGTTTAACGTGAAGAAGTGCCACTGGTTCTATCATATACTGAGCTAACAAACTTGGCACAGTGCCTGCTGTGTGAACCCGCCAGGTATCACTGATAGATGATATGTCTGTTGCTTTTAATAATGATTAGGCTGTGAATCATTTACTGGTAGTCTCACACTATACACAGCAATCTCATTAGTGTTGTTACCAAAAGTGGTAAATGGCTGCTTCTAATCCACACATATGTAATGACTTTACTCGTGTTATGTACCTGCCATCTGATTTCCATTCATGCAATAGTCTGTTTCTCTTAGGGGCTGTTACAAGGGGGTTCTCTCTCTCTCAAAGGGAGAACAATAGTCTAGATTGCCAAATGTGGTGGAAATTGGTTGGCTCTTGTTGGGTACCTCTGGTAGCTGAGTCCTCAGAACTGGAGCACCTACAGCAAAGTGTTCCCAAAGCAGCAGCAACATGCCAGAAGTGTGACTACGTAACAGGAACACAAGTAAGAATAATTATACATTAAAAAACAACAACAACCCCCCTCAATAAACCCAAACATACCAAACAAAAAAAACCTCCAAACAAACAGTATCATGCTTCCATGTTCCAGAGTAATACTTCCACTCTAAGAACCATAATCCCGTACTAAAATCAGTGTTGTTCAACAGCACAAGAAGGAAAATATGCAGACAAAAATTTTGAGGCTAATCAAGCCTAAAGATTTGTGAGGAGAGTAGCTGAGTAGGCCATACGATGACAAAGGGAATGTGATTTCAGTAACTGTAAAGCCATTTTCACCTGAAAACAGTGGAACTATTAATACATTTTCTTGGGGTCTTAGTGCCTGAAACTGACCTTGGAAACACTTTGACAGTAAAGTCCAAAATTCTGTTTAATGGTGAAATACACTAATCATAAGGAACAGGATGAATAATAGATAAAACCATTACACAGATCTTCTAAAATATGCAACATTAGTAATCTTAAATATAAAAAGATGCTTTAGAGTTTCTATGTCATATGAAAAAGTGCTTAATAAGATTGTGACTGTCTACCAAAGATAAGAGGAAAATAAGGTTTTATAGTAAACATATAGCTGTATAGTAATGCATGGTACTGCAAAAGCAGATACGGAAGATTCAATTATTTTCTTTTCCTAGAAGAATAATGTATGTTTAGTGGGACTGAAAAGCAACATTTCCAAAACTGAAAATGGAAGCTCTTCACACAGTGCCTAACTAGACATTACACTGAACTGGTAAAACTTAGCAAGAGTCAAGAACAACTGACGTTTACGGGAATAACAAAAGTATTTGAATAATGAGTGTATAAAACAGATCTCAGATATACACAACAGTACATTTGAAGTCACTACTCAGCATGGCTGAAAACTTAAGTGTGCCAGGTGCACTACACATTTCTAGGATCTACCTCTGAAAGTATTTGTGCCATTGTGTCATTGTTGCAATCAAGCTGCTGAACAAGACGAATTAGAAGTCTGGTCAACAACAGTGGTTCCTATGTTCCTGAGGTTGGAAAGTAGCATTTATTGGGAAGCGAATAATGGAGCCAGAACTAAAATTGGAATTGCTCACTGAAGAGGAATAAATATCAGCAAGCCTCATCTTTTTAAGTAGACGAAGCAGCAGCCATTCATCCTGCCATTTTGGAACTGACCCTGCCCAATTTCTTTATTTTTGCCAGTTTGATATGTGTTTCCATGGGAACAGAAGCAGGACTAGCCACCAGCTGAGTCAATCTCAGCTGCTGGCTCCTAGTTCTCATGTTTTGTTCCGTTTCCTTGGAAACTGATGTCAAACGAGAATGAGAAGTAAACCGGCTTTTGCTCTTTAATATTTACCGTTTCTTTGGATCTGTTCTAGATCCTCTGTGCTGGCAGAAGGTTTAGAGCTGACTCTAATGGCCAGTCATTTTCCTTCTCTCTGGCACAGCTGCCAGCCACCAGTGGGCCCCAGCAGATGCACATAAGAGTTCTCGGTTTCAGCTATTGCTGGTGGGCCGCCTGCTGCGAGCTAGAATGGCAGGATTTGAAAGCAGGTTACAGATTTCAGGAGACATTTGGCTCCCTCAGTCTGTAATATTTCAAATTGGAAGGAAAGAAATTAAATTTATTTAAAAAAATAGTAGGGGAAACAGATGGGCGTAATGGTATTTAGAGAGCAAATTGACTAACAACCTCTAACCTGCATTAGTCTGAACACCCCCAGAAACTACTTCACCCAATTATAGTCTTCATTTCATAATGTATGTTTGACAAAGTTCCCTCTAATCCAGCTGTTAGCTGACTGAATAGCCTAACAACACAATATAAACAACACCCCCTAAATACATCTGTTTCTGCATGTATACATATGCAGAAAGAGAAAAGAAAATGATCTGATTGTTTCAAACCAGCAAAGAATCTGCACAAATCTACATAAGCAGTGAATTTGAGCCAGACATCTTTACTAATTCCAGATCTATGTTACTTCTACATTTTTATCATGTGTGTACAAACACATATACACCCCTTTCTCTGTATATAATTTTGGAACAGAGTTTTTTCCAGTCCTTACTGTAAATGTGTCATGACTGAAGATGCATATTAAAGAAAAAAAATGAAAAAAAAATTAAATAATATTAAATAGCCCTGAAAAAGCAGGCAGGCAACTAATCTTTATGAAAGGCAGATGCTGCTTGACCAACCTGGTCTTCTATAACAAGGTGACCCACTTAGTGGATGAGGGAAAGGCTGTGGATAGTGTCTACTTGGATGTTATACCAGTAAAGAGTTTGACACTGGTGCCCATAGCATTCTCCTGGAGAAAATGGCTGCTCATGGTCTGGACAGGCATACTCTTTGCTGGGTAAAATAACTATATAAATAGCTGGGCCCAAAGATTCGTGGTGAATGGAATCAAATCCAGTTGGTGGCCAGGCACACATAGTTTTCCCCAGGGTTCAGTATCAGGGCTGGTTCTGTTCAATATTTTTATAAATGATCTGCATGAGGGGATGGAGTGCACCCTCAGTAAGATTGCAGATGACACCAAGTTGGATGAAAGTGTTGATCTCCACAGAGACTCCACAGAGGGATCTGGACCGTCTGGATCATTGGGCTGAGGGCAATTGCAACAAGGCCAACTGCCAAGTCCTGCACTTGGGTCACAACAACCCCAGGTAGTGCTACAGGCTTGAGGAAGAGCGGCTGGAAAGCTGCCTGGTGGAAAAGGACCAGGGGGTGTTGATTGACAGATGGCTGAATATGAGCCAGCAGTGTGCCCAGGTGGCCAAGAAGACCAACAGCATCCCGGCTTGTATCAGGAATATCATGGTAAGCACGACTAGGGAATTCATCATCCCCCTGTATTCAGCACTGGTGAGGTTGCACTTCAAATCCTGTGTCCAGTTTTGTGCCCCTCTCTACAAGAAGGACATTGAGATGCTGGAGTGTCTCCAAAAGCAATGAAGCTGGTGAAGGGTCTGGAGAAAAATCTGGTGAATGGTCTAGAGGAGAAGTCTGATAAGGAGCAGCTGAGGGAACTGGGCTTGATCAGCCTGGAGAAAAGGAGGCTGAGGGGAGACCTTATTACTCTTTACAACTATCTGAAAGGAGGCTGTAGTGAGGTCTCTTCTCCCAGCTAAGAAGTGAAAGGACAAGAGGAAATGGCCTCAAGTTGCACCAGTGGAGGTTTAGATTGGATATTAGGAAAAAAAATTATTCATTTTGGGTGTTGTCATCCACTGGAACAGGCTGCCCAGGGAAGTGGTAGAGTCACCATCCCCAGAGGTGTTTAGAAGACATGCAGATGTGGTGCTTAGAGACATGGTTTAGCGGTGGACTTAGCAGTGCTAGGTTAATTGTTGGATTTGATGATTTTAAGGGTCTTTTCCAACCTAAACTATTCTATGATTCTATGATTCTAATCAAGGACTGAAGTAAAATTTTCTATGAAAATTATACTTGATCTATACCTGTGCAGCTGAATCCCAATTTTCATCTATCTTTTGCTTAAAAATGTAGAGACAAATCCATTTCATGAGACAAAAGGCTGTCGTAAAGAAAAGTTTTGTATTTGGTGGCCTCTGGTTTTAGTTAACTAGTTTATTAGGGTACATAACCATACTCACCTTGGACATACTTTTATCCTTTTCTTTCTCACCTAATATATGAACTCCTTCCTGAGTTTTCTTTATATCACATCTTAGTTATGTTCACAGAACTCTCGCTTATCAGTGGCCTGACATTACTACTGTGAGAAACTTCTAGAATCATATATTCAGTTGAATTCACATACAGTCAAAATAATATCTCTGGAATATTCATTCCTTCAGGTACTGCACTAGGAACAGTCTCACAGAAAAGACAATCAGATACCAGGAAGAACATTTATTCCTCCAGTCTTGTTGCAGTTGCATCCATCTACTTCAAAGATACTCAACATCTCTAGGTGCTCAGAGTTGTGTCAAGCTAGCTAACATTGTGATTTTGTTCTGGGTTTGTTATATGAATGATTAACTTAGGCTGTTGTAATTTTTTTAAGTCAGGCTTATTCTGTCTTATTGAAAGAGATGTAAGATGTACTGAATTTACCTAGTCTATTTATGGGTTTCCTCCAGCAGACCTTAAAAACAAAATCTAAAATCTTGCCTTCCTCTTTATCAGCAAGACTGCATAACAAAGAAGATAAGAATCTCTAGGTTTCTTGTTGCAGCTGCAATCAGGAAGGACCATTTCACTTAATGTTGATCTTCACAGTGTTCGCCTGAATTCTTCACAATCAGCCCTAATTTTTATTTTCTGAAATAACTTACTATAACCAGTAAAATTCTGTCATCTTGTCATTCACTTCCTCTTCCATTGAACAACACAGGTCTCAGTACAGAGACTGGCACTTGTCCTGAAGGAGTCTACAGGTCACATCCCTCTTTTGTTCTAAGGAATTTTATACCCATTTCAGGGCTTTTCTCTTATTCCATGGCTATTTCATTTTCATGAGAGCCTTTGATGAAAGAAATTGCTGAGTCCTTTTTGGGGACCCAGCAGGCTGTGTCAGCTTCTGTTCACATGCCTGCTGGATTCTTCAAAGGACTTCACTGAGTTTTTGAATAATTTGTTCCTTACAAGTGCCAGGTCAACTCTTCCTCAATGTAGCATATTTACTTCTAATTCTTTTCCTGATTATAATTTTTTATAAATTGGCCTGCTACAGATATTAACTTACAAGTTTGATGTTTCCACTCTGTCTTGAAAACATGGCAAGACATTTGCAAATTTTCATGCAGATATCAAAGCAGTTCTGAGCTAATGATTACATACTGTTGTCAGTAGTTTGACTATGACTCCTTTGAATTGCTTTAGAAAGCCTAAGTGACTATAATCTGTTTCCACTGATCTATTTCTGATCAGTTTCTCTATTGCTACCAGCAACTCCAGTCACTCCTCAGTCAGTTCATCAGAAGGGTTCTAGCGTAGTAATCTACACAAACTCTTTTAAAAAGAATTTTGCTGAGCACAGCAGCAAAGCAATCATGTAACCATTCTACATGGCTTTGTTTTCTGCAAGTAATGCTCTCATATTCTGATTAAATATTGTCCCCAAAGATTCTCTGGAAAACTTCCTGCTATTGATATTTAGAGAAAGATGTATTATTCATTCTTTTGCCTTTTGCAAGATTTTTTTTAGACTGCTTTATTGTGTCCTACATTTAACTTACCAGACTTTATGATCCCTTCAGTTTTCCTCATTTGGATACAACTTTGGTTTTTTGAAGGATGGCCTCCTGCTGTTTCGTCATGCTGAGTCTCTTCTTTTTCAAGTCTTACTTGATGTGAGACATGCATTTACTCTGTGTCTCGCATAAGATATTCTTAATACTGTCTAGACCACCTGCAAAGATTTAACACTCTACAGTGTCCTCTTTAGTGTCTCTTTAAGAGGCCTCCTCAGTTTCATGTTGTTCCCCTTTCTGACGTTGAGTACCACTCTACTGATCTTTTTTGGTTGTTGCTTCTTCAAAGCTATCAAAGATAAGAATGATGTATTTGCAGCCACAGAAAAGTCCTTCAGCTATCAACACTTTTGAACAGATTTATGCTATTCAGAATGAAATCAAGGGTTAATTCTCTCTTTGTGGATTCTCTGTTGAATTACAAAGCAGTCGCCGCTCCTAAGTGAATTAGTCTGAGCAGCACTTTTGCCCAGTTTGCACAAGCATTTTTTGCTCTTGCAGTGTTTATGACTCCCTCAACATATCAGTCAGAGCTGACTTCCTGGCTTGTTGCTTAGTAGTATGTGTCAAATAGCAGTTGGAATGCATAGGTATTCTTCCTCACTCACTGAAATGATTAATTTGTTAATCTGACTTCACTCCAAGTTTTCTTTAACAGACTGCACTACAATGCCACTGTCATGGCCTTCTCAATCTTTCCTGCAAATGGACGTTTTTATTATAGCAACATCCTCACATAAAGTTGGACATTTTGGCTTTCTCTTCTCTATCTTCCAAAATGGCACTTCCCCCCCCGACTCCCCTTTCATGTTTATTACCATCCCAGGACAATTCAGTGTAAAACTTTAAATACTGGTATACCAGATACCAGAATGAAGTCTGTTTTTAAATACTGATGATGATATCATATGGTTGCATAAGAGGAAATATCACAAAGATAATTACATAACTGGTACTAAGATATCAAGGAATGCAAAGGTTACTGCAGGTTTTAAAATTCTAGGAGAGATACTGGCATCTAGTATGCGAAGTATTACTTTTCTTGAGTCTAGCAGCCTTAGAAACTATAAAAGCTAGTCCATTTCCCCTAGTCTACAAGTAATACATTTCATAAATATATTTATTAAACATTATTATTGATTACCTTCCAAAGCCCCAGTGATGCAATCTGCGTCACAGATATTTGTGTTGGGAGAAGACAAGCCAGTCAGAGGATTTCAAGCTACACCGTTGTATTAGGAGGGAGAGGTGAGTTTGAATGTATATCTAGAAACAGACTTACTGAACTGTAATAGGTACGTAATTGAATTATGTCACGGCTATTGCACGTGGAGAACAGATTCCACTTTGTAAAAGGATTTTGCTGTTTGAGACTGGTTTCCTTCCAGTGCAGGTGTATTGGTCAGCAACTGAAATTAGAGCAAACTGGTTTCTTATGTACTTTCATCTTGTGGCTGGATTCTTTGTGTCTAATTAAGCATAGAGTTCCCTTATAGAAGGTCATTTATAACGTTTGGTTTTAGGCAGAGGAGTAAACTCACTCTGACACTGTCTTCTAAGGGACAGATGAACTACCAGAGCTTCTCCTCCATACAGTTGACTGTTTCCATCAAATCTGTAGCAGTGCTATGCCCTTGAGAGCTGTATCTGCTCAGTCAGGTTGGACTGAATCTGGCAAAGTTTATTATATTAGGCAGAAGGAAAAATCAGACAGGGCACCCTTACACATCAGAATTGCCTTCTTAAGAAACCAGGACAAAATCCAGACGGTTGGGAAAAGTGGTAGAGCATGGCCACTGGGGCAAAAACTCTTCCACAGCTGCATAGGCAGAAGCACTGTAACTCCTCATGGCCTGTCGAACCCAAGAACCCAGTTAGTGGGATGGTGAGAGAGGATGTGCCCTGGTTCACACGACCTGGAGTAACTTAGTCTGGCACAAACCTTGTCGAGATCAGATCGTATCTGCAGAACATTCTGATTATGACAAAAAAAGGTGAATTACAATGAAAAAAACAAATTCCAAATTCAGCTTAGGAAGAAGCTAGTGAGTAAAAACGTGATTGGTCTCTTCACCGGTCTGAAGCATTAGCAAAAGGAGAAATACTACACCCGATACAACATGCAAAACAGATGAATAGAGGTAATTTTATGGATTAATTTGCATTTTTTACACTGCT
Organism: Streptopelia decaocto; assembly: GCF_964273445.1. Lineage (NCBI taxonomy): Eukaryota > Metazoa > Chordata > Aves > Columbiformes > Columbidae > Streptopelia > Streptopelia decaocto. The sequence continues at coordinate 65,204,093 of NC_138655.1, forward strand.
GCATGAAGTTGAGAAGCATTTTATGTCAGAAAAAGCTTTTGCGTTATGTGAGAATCAAGCCTACAGTATCTGTATAAAGTGTACGTAGGAGGAACCTTAGTGTTCTCTCAGAGATCAGCATACAGCAAAGGAAATTTTAAAGTGGTTCCTGACTTTATCTGTAATCTATTTGCTTTTATCCAATGATTTTGTTGTCTGTATGTCAAATACCAAAAAACTCACCTATTGATGGTTGTAGGATCTGGATATTTTAGGGCTCAAGTCATTAAAACTTTTACCATGATGTCTTATAGCAGCCAGAGATGTGTTTTTCACAAGGAAACCTGACATCTAGGGTCAGGATGCCAGAGACCAGTCTGAAAACTTGACAGATCAAACATCCCGCCTGATTTCTTCCTTCTGTCAGAGACAGAAAATCACCACAAGCACCTTCTCATCCCTTTGTGCTTTTAGATGCGGATTGCCTGTCCTCAGCTTTTAAGGCATGGATAGCCTGACTTTACAAACAATTCCAGAAAAGGAGTCTGGATTTTTTCAAAAGGCCTTGATAATTTGCTGTTTTCGGTGTTCAAATCAACTATTTCGTGAATAATGCCAGACAGCAAAGGACAGTGTCAGTTTTTAGGCTCCTCATCTTGGTTACTTTGATTGACATGTTTAAGAAGACGTAGTTAACAGAGGACCACCCGATAGTGGCCAAATGCAGAACTTTCACATAGGAAGCTGATGAGTATTCATAGTTAAAACAGCACTCAAATGGTTCATTAGCTAGAATGACTGATTGCATTCATAAGTTTGGAGCCTAGTCTCTCTCACTTGGATCAATTTTAACTGAGACCAAATATCCCTTTAAAATGATTTCATAGAAGCAAGTGGGTCAATGAGTATATGTGACACAATATTCTTGAAATAAAACAGAAACTTGCTTCCAGTAGTGTTTACTTTGTGGTAAGTACTTTTCAAACACACAAAAGACAATACCTGCTGAGGCAAGCTCTACTAAAGAATTCACCACTACAGAATGCATTTAAAAATCCTATTTAAAAAAAAAAAAAAGTCAAACTAAAATAATTTTTAAAAAGAACACACACAATTCTCATTTGCTTTTACAAAGGAATTTCTGAGACCTGAAGAGGTCTGCTTCAGGAAAGCAAATTGCAGTTCACCTCACTGCTTATATAAGACAAAAACATACGTCCAGTATTTTAATTTCCTTGTATAATACTTTCATTTCCTTCCCTCCCCAAATCCATTAGCTTAAGAAAACATTCTGTGCATAACTTATAGTATTAGCAAAGAGCTATAACGAAAGAGCTATAACAGCAAGTTTAAATCAATTCTATGATGAGTGTTCAAAATATTACACATTCATGTGTGTGCATTCAGTGAATATGAGTTTGCATGGGCTTACATAGTTCCCAGAGAATTCCAGTTCTGATACAAAGTTCAGGCAACACTAAGTTTTTAGTGGTATACATTACACGACCAAAGAATATTCACTGATAGGTTCAGATGGGAACTGCACTAATTTAAAACTTGAATAAACATTATTTTTCAAACATCTGGTATTTCTGGTTTGATAACTTCACAGTTACTGCTGCTGTCTGCAAAAATTTAACTTGAGTGATTCTGCTAAGACGAGATATCAGGATCTTTAGTTATGGCTTCTCTCTGATAAGGCAAAAAAGTAAAAGTCCTTCTAACTCGTTCATCCACAGCACTGACATGAGCATTATTTCAGCTGGATTTTGTTACTACTCATCATATTATATTTGGTTTTATATCAGCAATGAAACAGTTAAGAACACTGATAACTGAAACATTAGTTGCAATGCAGTTGGAATGAAATGAAGTAAACAAGGCTATTGACAAGCTGCTATTGTTTCAAGCTCTACAAACATACAGCAGAAGTGTCTCCACAAGACAAATTTCAGTTATATTTTTCATTTTTTTTATTGACAATTGTAATAACTGCAGAGTCTCATTAAAAAAAAAAAAAGTTCAAACTCTAGAGAATGACCACGAGGTATCTTTTCAGACTCTGAAGCGATTTCATAAAAGGCACCCTGTGCAGTTTAGGAGGCATCATTCTAAAATATCTTCTACAAATTACATTCAAATAAACAGTAAAATCTTCTACAAATAAAATTCCAGAGCCATACTGCAAAGTAAGAACAAGGTAAAACCAATGGTATAAAATATCTTGTTTTCTTGCTAATGTTAACATCAGAAAACTACCATTCTTTTTCATACTGATTGCCAAGCATTGGAGAACAGAGCAACAATTCTAGATTGTCCTCATATTATCTAGTTCTCAGATATCACCAGTTTCCATGTTGGAGGTAATAAACTCTCAAACACTGCTAATCTGCATACAGATAGAGTTTTTTTCTAGTTCTGCATTGTTACTGCCATGTTTCTTGCTGTCAGTTTGTCTAGAAACCTACCAGAATGCTGGAAAATTTCTACAAGAGACAGTAAGCTATTACCTCCACCCTGTCAAAATCTCTGGCATGACCTTTCTGAGAATGACATTAAAATAGGAACCATCAGTATGTGTGTATGCACATGCTATTACTGAAAACAAATATAGCAGTAGGTAACATTATTCCTGAACATCTCCACAAAGAATGCAGTCTAAGCAGTGACCTCTCCTGCATTTATCTTGAATAAGCTCTTGCTGAAATCTGCTAATGGGTTTTGATAATCTATTATTTATTGCAACAGACTGCTAGAGAGTCCTAGCAGAGGACTCTCCCGTGTTTACAACACTTTCATCTAAAATCTCTCACAAGTGACACAAATGTGGCACCTTCAACTACAGATACAATTTCTTTTGGTTGCAGTAATTTCATTTCTATGTGCTTTTAAAAACCAGAACCTTTCTTCCTCCCAAATACACAGCTTGATCTGCTTTCATATAACCTGGTGCATCTTTAGCTTGGTCTTACAGAAAGCTCTAGATACTGATATGCAGCCAGAAGTACTACTTGGGGTTGAGGACATACCTCCATGTTATACTTTTCCACTGTCCTTCTCAAAGGATCCACAACCTGCCAGCAAATCAAGATGCAAAGATCAATCAGTAGCATCCCTCCAACTATCACCAGTAGCTTCTGGTCTTTAATGATCTGGAGAGACAAAAAAAAGAAAAAAAAAAAGGGAAGAGATTCCCATGAGCCATAGATAGATCCCTGTACAGCTTTATTCCTATATAGGGAGAAAAACATAGGTTGCTAATAAAAAGGTTTTTTAACAATGAACAAAGAAAACTTTCAGAAATATAAAAAGATGAAAGCAATAAGAAACAAAATTATTTTAGTTAGTTTCATGTTTATTAGAAGTACCTAAAGTGCATTTTGACTTCTAAAAGGAAACTGGGAGGACTCTTAAATATTAATATTGAAGTCCAGGTCTCACGTTAACTCCTGGAAAATGAAAAAATATATTCTAGCATGCCACAATTGTATTGCTGTATGCAAATGTGGAAAAATGTTCATTGCTGTATGGGGATATGGTGTAAGATTTGGCGAGGAGATTAGTTAAATGTAAATACGCTCAAGTGACTTGCACCTGTCTGTAGAAAAAGCACATACATCACACTAATTGTTCTACTGACCTCATGTGTTTGTGAGTAGAACCTCTGTGTTAGATAACATAGGCCTGTGAGAAACTCTAGGCACCTTATCACTATGTCTGAGATTCCTGCTTTGCTGTGAGAAAGAGCGGGAGGCTGCACCTGCCTGAAGCCTCGAAATACAGGCGAGCTCAGCGGGCCCCGCGATATTCCAGCAGGGCTGAACTGACCAGCGCCTGCGTCCCCGCCTGTGTCACCTCTGCCTGGGAGCTCAGGTGTGGCTTCAGAGAACCCCCAGTAGAGAGGTAACTAAAACAAAACTTGCTCTTTGCAATGCATTCATGGCCTCTGGCTCTTCTTGTGACGTGCCTGTGTACGTGTACACAATTGCATCTTGCAGAGCAGCAGAGTCAAGAAGGAATTTAGTTTTCACTAAGATTTACGGTGTTCACTTTTTCATAACCTTCTTGGATGTGGAAAACACATTTCCAAGGTATTAAAGCTAAGTTAATTTTTGAGGCGTTTTGTGTGTCTGTTTAACATTTGCCCCTGTTACTCAGGGAGCAGAAATGAAATTTATTTTTTCTATATTGCTGAAGTTAGAGGCTTTTATGCACATGCAACTTAAAACATGTTTTTAATTTTGTATGAATTTTAGGTTAAAAAAACAGTTAGATTTGCTAATGAAAAGAACAGTCCAAACCATGTATTACAGTTTCATATAACTGCATGCAATCTCTATATTATTTCTACTGTTACACAGACAGCAACACAGAAATAAATACACTGCAAACACATTTCAGCTGCAAAGTTGTAAACATGTTCAAGTATCAGGCTTCAATTAACTTTATGTCAGTCTTCTTGTGCCTATGATTATGTTTTTTTGAATTCATATATACCTGTATTATGAATGAACACTCGCCCAATATTCAAAAGATATTACCAAATTCCTTTAACATGGACAAAACCACAGAATTTTCCTTAGTTTTGATTCTCAGAAACAGTTGTTTTAATCCGAATGAAAGACTCAAAAATATTAAGCCTGAGCAGTTTAATAAAGTTGTGATTATTTCATTGCAATTTGATAAACTTGTTAGGATTTTGAAAATGCATTACAAAGCCAGAAGTGTCAGCTAATCTTAATATAGGCAAGGCTGGTACTCCTGCCTAGAATAAATTGTATTTGCATTGAATTCCTATTAAGCTTAAAGAAATGATTAAAATGAATACAATTTGAAATCATGTAAGAGGAACGTTTCTGCAATATTGTGCACCACTCTCAGCTAGTCTGCTAGTTTATTTTATATTATAAATCATTCGGAGTAAACTAAGTATAGAACTACGGCTAGAAATCAGAATGACTTAAAGGACTTGATGCATTATTTTCATTTCCTGAGACTAGTTATTTAAATCTGTGCAACTCCCATCATCATAAAGGATGATGAAAATGATGAAAAGGTGTCTTGATGGGAGGTGCAGAGGGAACTGTTGCAATGTGTTTCCTCATCAGGCCAAAAGGAAAGCAGATATTAAGCAGAGATTCTCAGACACAGCTTGGTCCCTTGCCTTCTTTAGGAAAACAGAACTATGCCTAACCTTTCAGTCATTTACCAAGTTACAGTCAAAGCTGAAAAAGGACTGCTAATTACTGGGGTTGCTCTTTGTAGAAAAAAACCCATGGATTTATAATCTCTTTTTGAATGCCTTGGTGACTTGGGTGACTTGGGTGAAACACACCAAGTGCAGCTCCTAGTATGAGTAGAGACATAGGAGAGAAAAACATGGGGAATCAAATCCAAAGAGAAGAAATTTAGACACCTCAAGCCCAATTAATTTTTCTCCCTCTTAAGTGACTAGGTAATTTCTTTTACTAGCATATTTTGGTTGGTCTTTCTTTTTAACTGATGAGATTTATTTTATTCAAGTTGGCTGTTTAAGCATTATGTGTCTAGCCTCTCTCAGCAGCCAGTGGGCAGAGACAGAAACCTTCAAAGGACAAATCATCCGACCTATCTTGGGTACAATTTAGGATCAGAGAAGTTAATGTTCTAAAATGTGTCCTTCCCTCCTGCCCTATACCCCCCATGAGGGTGTGAAGACAATTAACTTAAGTAAAAAATATGCGTTTGAGAAACTTAAAGCTACGTGAAAAGAATCTGTTGGAAATGTTTACTCTACTGAAACCTAAAATTTCCTTGTAACAAACACCAAAAACATCAGTAATGATGCCCTACCTTTCTAATGAAAATAGTGAACATTTTACCTGAGACAAATAAACAGGAGACAATTAGCCACTGTATTCTAAATTTATACGGACTATATTGATATTGAAAGGAGGGTTGTATTAGATGCAGATTTACCAACACCTAGTAAATATTAATCAAGGTGCTACAGCAACATCAAGAGCAAAAGAGTGAAAGGATATTATTAAAAGCAATAATACTGATAAACCACTAACTGACAGGGTCAAAAGCAAGCTCATTTTAACACTTCATATGCAGGATCATGTTGCTAACTGCCCTTCCTTGCACCTGACCTTGCACTGCTGCAGGTTAACATTCATATTTTAGTTCACATATAAGTTTGGTAACCTTTTCTTTTGGGCAGGCAATTACTAGAACAAATAAAAGCAGAAATCCAGTGAACAGTGTAGCTCTTCCTTAGACGCCTCTTGGCGCATTTTTTCCTGCTTTACATTGCGAATGGCCCTTCTCTGCACAGAAGGGGAGAGGTGCAAAACAGCAGCTGTCACTGGCAGCAGGTATTATTCATCCCTTACTCCTGCCAGACAGCAAGGAGGAAGGAAAGCAAAAGAAAGCCCATAAGATGACCCGAGGAAGGGATATTGCACTGCTGCAACGAGCTCTGTAAAACACAGAGCTACTGATGCTGCGTGCAGGGTGAGCGGGTTAAACCAGGGCTCCTGAATCTGCCTCGCACACCCCTTGTGACCCTGCTGGGGTCTGTCCTTGGCAACACAGCAGCAACGCAGCTCTGAAGCAGAACTCTTCACCAAGGCACAAGCCTTTCCAAATGAGATGCTGAGATCCAATGAGTTTTCTGTCAGGTATTAGCAGTTTGTCCTAACATAAGTCTGCTCTGAGAAACACTGTTCATGTATCAGCAGCAGCAATTCCAAAAGGCTTGCTGATCCATCCCCCTCCACCTGCGGGAAGCCCAGCTTTCCCTCCTTCCAGCCATCACTCCCACCCACCCGCACTCCTCAAGTTCAGTACGTTCACTCCCTGGGAAACACCAGATGCACTGAAGGAGTCTTGACTCAGATCTTGTGAATCCAACAATTTCTCGGTCTGACAAAAGAAAGTCATGAGCAACTGAAGCTCCTTAGAATCAAATATATAATTCTTTCAGAGAAAGATTTTTATTTTTTCCCTTTTACATCCTCCTTCTAGCACACAGTAAATCAGCCTTGGGAGAAATGCACAGTAGCTAATAAAATCCATTTCTGTGAGCGTTCCTGACTCCTTGCTGAAGCCAAGCTCTCATACAGCAGCATCTGTGAGTAATATTTTCTACCATCTGCGACTGGATAGGTGAATCTGTCTCATCCTGGCAGATCTGCCCACTGTTATAAATGCCATTGCTACCAGTCTGGACTATATATCTGGATATGAAACTGTCTGTCCTCAAAACAAATCCACTCAGAACAGAAACTGGTAGGGCATTTTCTTCTCAGCAACCTCACTGTGTAAGAAAATAATTTTTTTTTCTGAAAACATGTGACCCTGAAGACAAGTTCAATATCAAAGTCCTTATCTTCCACGGACCTTGTGGTCTGATCATAGGAGATATAAAATCTTTCTAAAGCTCTGGGATGAAGTTTCTTCTCACGAAACTCTTAAGGATTTTCTGGAACTATCACAGGCTGTACTACCTGCCACAACAACTTCAACTGTCCATTTGGTTACTATTTTACACATGGTTTTGTTTGGTTTTGTTTTGTTTTCCATTTGCTTCTAATGCACATCCACTGTGCCCTGCAGAACCCTATTCTCAACCAGTTTATGGGATCACCTGGAAATTTGGCAAACCACAGTAATTAAACATTAGGCTTGCTTTTTGTAGTTAGGGCTAAGGCAAACTTTTTGTTATTTCTTACCTTATTAGAAACCAACTCCGAAAATGTATATGATATGGACCTTAAAGTTGAACTTTGTTCTTAACCAAGCACAAGGGTCTTATGTATGACTTAATCTCTTCTCCAGGGTGCAACATTAGCTTTGTATTCTCTGAGTTCCACAAACAGCTTTCCAGCATGGATTGAATACTTTGCTTCCTCCTGTGTCTTTTGGAGAGTTATTTTCTTATCTATTAGCTAAATCTTGGTGTTGTTTTTCTTTGTTGTTGGCTGGTTGGTTTGGGTTGGGTTTGGGTTTGTTTGTGTTTTGTTTTGGTTTTAGTTCACTGAATTCATAGAAACATAGCAAGGCTGGGAGTATTTTTGTACCCATTTATTGATTCTGAGCTAAATATATATTTCATTTTTTCCTTGAAAATTTAGATTTTTTCTGTTTAAGATGGCAATTCTTATTGTTTCTCTTATGCAGATCGATCCCTTCTTGTCTAGCTGACAGATCTGTCCCTTGCCTTCTGGCATCATCTGGAAAAACACTCAATGCTATTCGGTATAGTTTTTTTCCAGCTGTCCCTTCCCCAGACTTCTGGGATGGAATCTGTAGAGGGAAACTCTCTTTAAAGGATCCCTCTGTGAAGCTTCCTAGACCTTATTACCTTAAATGAATAACACTGACAGCAATTATTGAAGCCCTCAGAAAGCTGAAACTCAATGTTCCTCTCACTGGTACATACAGAAATGATGCTGATAGGAGTCCTCCCTCTGAACTGGAGGGGAAAGAAAAAAAATGTGGGGGAAAAAATAATAAAGTCTGCATAGCTGACCATAAAACTAGTCCTAAACTTGCCTTCAGTATATTCTCTCCATTGCATAAACTACCCTTTTATTTCTCCCAGTATGAGTAACTGGGAAACAACTTAGGGTTGATACTCTATATTTAGTGGGGTAGTAGAGGTGGGATGGTGCCATGAGGATGACGATGCAGAGTCAGATATACATAGGTGAACTTTGCCATACGTGGGCCAAGGGTGATATTTATCTTTGATTGATTAAAGTCATTAATATTTTAGAGGACTATTCTGTAACACATTCTTAATTTCTATTGTGTAATGGAATGCAAAAAAAGGACTATTGAAAACACATTATGCACTTGTTCCCAATAACTCCACAATGTTTTTTCAACAGCTATTATGAGCATTTCCTATAATAGGTTTTATGATTAGTATTGGGAACACTTTTCACGCTGCAATTACATTAGTTTTAATGAGTGAATGCCAACATTTAAAAAAGCATGTTTTGTAGTAGCAAGCTTTTTTGACCAGTAAGCCACTTCCAGTAAAAAGCTAAGCTTAAGACATTTTACCCTCTTAGAGGTACTTTGATGAAAGATTTGTATATCTCCTTATAAATTAAAAAAATAAATCTGTCTATTGTGAGGATCTACTGTGATCTGTGCAGTCTGAGAACTTGATTTTTGCTGCTTTCCAGGATAATGGAGTGTGTGGCTCTATTCAAAATAATGGGCAATTGCATATAACCAGAAAGTTTGGGTTTGAGAATTAAATAGCTACAGTCACTAGCCTGCTGAAGAACACATTTTGGAACATGTCCTCTTTGCTGACTCATGCTCAGAATAATTGTAGAGCATCTTTGGGCAGACTCACCCTCTCAGTTACTACACTGCAAATGTGGATGTGTTGAATCTACACCTTGTTGACAGGAGAAGCTATCCATTTAGAAACACCTTTCCCCTTTTCCAAGTCATATAAAAGACAGGTAGAACATCCTAGGGGAATGCTCCCTAGGGGGAGCAGAAGATAGAAATTTTACAGAGGTTAGAGAAGGGGCGGGATCAGCGACAGCTTAAAGAAATTATAAAATTCCTCATCTTTGAAAGCCTGAGCCTCAATCATGGCTACAATGCACTGGAGAATTGGAGAGATGATTGTTTTACTCACATTGCTAATTCAGCCTTAGGGAGCACACAGAGTGATATAACATGGCTAGTTTCACAAAACTCTCTTAAAAGGACAGAATTGAAAAACACTGCAGTCTTAAAAACTAAAATAGCACTAAAGAACTCAAGCTTGACAGCGTTAGAACTGACCATTCTGGCTATACAATGTTTTGGAGAACAGTCTTAGGAATGGACCTCAGCATTGTGTTAGCTTCTGCACTCTACTATAAGTAAAGCTCATAAGTATGCTGCCTTGAGCTGGTTATCCCATCAACAAAGAAGGTCACATTCACCTTTGAGAGAAATGCATCTGCTGAGTCCATGATTGCACGGGCCATAAGAGTGGAGAAATTTTTACTAGGGATGTGAATTTTCATCTGTAGCACTAAAAGGGATCCCAAAATGCGCACAAAGGATTTGAATGGTCTGGAAGAAATGTTCTGATTTTGTTTGAGATAACACTAAAATATCTAGACTTTAATATTTTCTTTAATGAACAATTCTGTGGGAAAGCACACCACATTGTTACCAAATAGCTGGAGACATCAATGCACTTGATTGCATTTACAATCTAATTTCAAGCTATTCAGGAATAAATTACCTCATACTATATAGCGACATGTTCTTTATTTCTCTGTCATCCATTAGTCTCATAATACATAGAAATTATGGTTGTTTATGAGCAGTTACGTTTCACACAGAGTTCTCATTGTTTCCGTTGCTACCGAGGTTTAGCCTTATCACACCGTACCATCCAGAAATTTACATACATAAATGACTTCAAAAGCAGATTTTTCTCCTAGATGTACAGTTCATTAGCTCAACTTCTTTCTGTGACAGGAGCTTGAGATTTAGCTCCCTGATCCATATTTATATGAATGTAAATTTTAGAAATGTGATTCCTATTGTTCCCTGGCTGGCATTTTGGGTGATCAGCTCTTACAAAAACCCAAGACGCTTATTTTACATCTAAATATGGATTCTAGAATTACACTGACTATTTTTGAAGCTTTGGACTTAAAATTTATAGCTATTTGGGGAAAAAAGTAATAAAATAATTTGGTTTCTACTTATATTGCTTTAGGAAGTACTATATCTGTGTGTTAATAACCCATTAATCTATGCCTGAAAAATTTACACTGCACTGTAAGTATCATGGATTACTTGGTCCAGTGATAAATATTCATAATGAAATACAATAAATCCCAAACATAAGCAAATTTCACACTGCTGTCTTCTTTCTTACTGTCAAAGACTGAACAATAAAGCTGAACGTTTCTTTAGGTATCCATATGCTGGCTCATTTTCAGCAGATGGCCCCTAATAGATTGTTGTGCTGTTGGTATGGTTACCCAGAGCAAATTTTTGGATCCTGACAAATCTCCTTTTCAGACTTAGGATCTCTCATATATACTAAGTGAAATATAGAGAATTCAGCATAGCATTTTTTGTTATACACACAAAAAGCACTAGCTAGATTGAAAAAAAAGTCTTGGAAATGGATAAATATTTACAGTCTGAACCCTGACCTGAGAAAACATTTTATAGTAGCAGTTACAGAAATAAATAATTAGGTAATATGATCTACATTTATGTTAATACAGAAAGAACTACACCTATAAATGCATTTAAGTGAGTAAATAAGATGTGGCCTGTGAAGCCATGATCCAAAACATTTGTCAATATTATACGGAAGACTTTGCTTCATCCATTTTTAAATTATTAAGATCACAAGTATATTTTTAAAAACCTCTTTAGGACTTTTGTGAGAAAGACTGTAGATTATAGTAGATTCTAAATTCCATAAGTGACTTGAAAAACCTACAGAAAAGTTGAGATTGCACTCATCCTATAAACTTTCTTGCAGAGGTTTTCAAATGAGGCATGGGGATAGCAATGAACAGAGACAAGTTGTGCGAGGAGAAGGCAGCAGCACACCAGCTCATAAGCGTGTGGAGTCCAGCTGCTTTCTTCTCTCTGTGTGGTGTTGGGGTTTTTTCCTTTGGTTTTGTTTGTTTGTTTTTGTTTTGTGTATTATTATTATTATTATTATTATTATTATTATTATTATTATTATTATTATTATTATTATTATTATTATTATTATTATTATTTCCCCACCAGGATACACAGCCAGTTGTTGCCCACCCCAACTGGAGGGGTCAGGACCAGGCGCAGCTCAGAGCAACCCACTGCCCCACTCCCTAGAAAGAGCATGGATGTTCTCTTACTCTTCCCAGTCTTCAGTGCATCACAGTTTATAGGCCATTAGGCATATGAATTAGGGAGGTAAGGTGGCCAAATTCGGGTTAAAAAATGGAGTGGCAAGGCAACGAGATAAAAAGTTTGAGAAGTCCTGCTCTGCTGCACTCAGGGAATAAACTTGTTTCTTAAAAACAAGTGCTATCTTTTTTTTCTGAAAACTGTGCTCAGAAAGTTTTCTAAAGCATAACAAATAATTCTGGCAATTAATTATTTTTCTTCATGTTAGCACTTAGCTGTCTTACACATGAGACTACCTTTCTCTAAACTCCTGTCTTTTTGTCATGCATTTTTTTCTGGTTTAAGTGAAAAACACTGAAACAGAAACTGCCTCTTTTAACATAAAGTGCTATTGCATGCTTAGAGCAGACTCACTGTGTCTGCCATGACACTGGCGTTCTGTAGAAAACTATGGCTGCACTGGTGTCCTAATAATGCACATGGGGGAACAAATCTACATTGTAGAGATCCCAGCAAGCTGTAGGTTTTCAATTATTGACTTTCTAGCCACAACATAAGCCTTTTAACATTTTCATGAGCCCATTCTTTTCAAAGAAAATGGAAAGAAAGATAATTCAATTTTAGAGAGAGCTGCACGTATCAGCAAAAGGAACATTTAGATCTTTGCACACCTCATCAGCTTGAGCTAAAAGAGTAACTAGATGCTGTCAGGAGTTGTAAAACAGCATAACAGTTAGACAAGGCACATATATTACCTGTAGGTTTTACAGATACATAGTAATAGAAAAAAGAACAGTGAAACTCTAAAATCCTGTGTTTGGTTTTTATGCTCTGCCCATGCTTCTGTGCCACCATTCCAACCACTCCTAATTTCGACTTTTTCTTGCCTCTTACTCCTTTTCCACTCCCATGTTCCCTTCCCAGTCCATGTCCCTACTTTTCAGGCCTGCCAGACTACCTCTACATTTCAATCTTAATCTTATTTTAAACCAGATCTAGTCATTCAACTGGAGTTTGCCACTTGAATCTCAAACTTGGACTCTCTATTTCCTCACATTCAGCTTTCTTCACCACTTCTTACATCCCTCCCTACCCTATTCAACTCTTTTCTGGCTCTCAATATTATTTTAAACTCCCAGGGAATTCTTATCCAAATTCAGTCTCCCTTCTCAACTCCTTCTCCCAGTTTGTTATCCCAAGCTTTTCCCTATGATTTTGTCTGGAGAGGCTCCCTTTCCCTCTGAAGCCCTTAGAAACTAGCCCAGTTTCTCACTCTCAGCCTCTTCCCTGCTCCCTACCTCTCAACCTCATATATTTTCAGAAGTCTTTTAAGAATTTAGTAGGCTGAATATAAGAAAATACGTTCGCCAGACTGCAGCCTAAGAGGCATAGCTAAGTCTGGTAAGTCATTTTTCTCTGTTGTGGTTGGTTGTAGGTTTCTAACCTTGTGATAGTACCAGTATCTTTTCTCAATACTTCTTAAGCTCTTTAACCCTTTCTCATCTGTGAAAACTCTACAGCCACACAGTAAACTTAGAACAGAGAAAATGTTATGAAATATCATCAATGAGTAGAATGATGTTGGCAAAATGACAGCAGCAGAAGTCTTAAGAAAAGATGCTGTTATTCGTCTCTTCTGCAATTATTTCTGTATTTACCTTGTAACAACATTGTCAACATAAAGATATATGCCACCAGAAGCCTACGGTGGTAGTAATAACTGAGTATAATGACAATATTTTCAGTGAAAGTTAAACATAAACCATCCCTCTCCTGATGTCACAGTTACAGGATTAAGTACAAATGGACCGAGCCAGATTGTACTGTTACGGGTAAAACAAGTCTATTGTAGTGACATCAACCAAGAAGTATCGTACTTTCAAATATGAACTGCAACAAGCAATATTGTGACCCAAATCATCATGCTTTATTGTATTCACCCACAGACAGTCAAATACTTGTCTTTGTAGGAGCAGAATATATAAAGTTTATGGAGGCTTTAAAAAACACTGCCTTAAATTTGTTACTATTCTGGTACTTGTCAAAAGTGACTGGTCCTTATTTTGGCATACTGGAGTTGCACAGGAGCAGTGACTATACAGGACTGCTTTAATGTCCTCTAAAATCTAAGACAGTGCAGCTCCCATTAAAAAGGACAGCTTCCCAAACTTCTAAATTTCATCAGAAGGGCTTGCTTCTTCAAATGGTTCAGCTAACTAAAGCTTCACTGGGACACCACCTGCTCTCCTGCCACATTCTTCGCTCCCTCCTCTCATCCCCTGCCAGTCCTCCTCTGCTAGCCAGAGAAACATAAAGCAGGCCTCACCTCTCACAAAGCAGAAGATATCCTACTGCCCAAACCAACAGAAAGGAGATGTATCAAAACCAGATTTGCACCTCAATTACAAGTGTTCCAGTTGTTTTTAATACTAATTCTATTCTACTTTCCATTATCTCCACTAACCTCTTTAAAACTCAAAAATAATTTATTTCTCCCTATGGATTTTCTAATTTCCATTTGACAAAAATTGATTCCCTTGCACCCCTCTGTTTCAGATCCAGCTAAAATTAATGCATTTTTAATTTGTTTCCTTTGAGCCCTATCAAGATCAAAGATCGCAACGGATCTTGCAAAATTTGTCAGTTAGCACTCTGATAGCAGGAGGAGCATATCATGAATGTTATTGCTTATTTTTTCCAATAACAAAGGACTACATATATAAATGGGTGAAAATAAGAGAATTGTGAGAGGTTTGTAAACTAAAGTTAACAAAAATCTTCACATAATTCAAGACATCCTACATAATTTAGTACCACTCTTCACTGCACCAAAATGGGGCTATATTGTACTGTTATTTAAAATCCTATACATTTTCTCACAAGGAGAGAGAAATCCACTCATCTTTTCACAAAGCTCTGTTGCACAATTAAGATAGGTGTCCAGTAACGTTCTGGGTGAAGGTAAAGAGATTGACTCATTCTGTTCTCTGCTTTACTTAATACCCACTTCCGTCAAATGAATGCACCAATATTTTTCACTGTTCGGAAATTTTTTCTGATTAAAATATCCAGGATGGGAGGCAAAAGTGATATAAATAAATGTCAGTTTTTACTGTCATATGCAGGTGGAAACTGAAGCGTCCACAGATGAATAGGATCCACAGTACTTAAATAATTGTGGAACTTTGTTCTTCTCATATTGAAATGCCAGTCTGCTCTGTCATGACACAGCTAATTCAAAAAACATTAATGTTCTTTTTCTTGTAGCACTACCTTTGTTTATTTGCCACTTTTGGTATTGTTTGTGAAAATTTCTACTGTCTGTGCTTCCACAGATGCAAAATGCTTTGTCTGTAAACTACATCTACTGAAAATGGAAAAGTTGTTCTATAAAGACATAAGTAAAGAATGCCACATTTTTCAGCTTTTCAATCAACTCTTAAAAAGAATTTTATCTGCCTGGGCAAATCAAAGGAGAAAATGTATACTTAGTAAACATTTATCATGGATAGGTAATTTGTTTTGCTTTAAGAAAACTGTTGTCTTCTATGATTCATGCTTGTACTCAGGAATGGGATATCCAAATAAAGCAAACCAAGATAATTCTGTGCAACAGCCATCCTTTAAAGTTTACAAAGCAAAATGCGTTATTTACTCAATTCCAGAATATTGAATAAGGTGCCCTAATAGCCTTGACATTTCCAGTATCATGTAGAGTGGAGCATCTCATTGGTCAGCATCCAGATGTCTCAAAGTTTATTGCCATTATACTGGTCAGTGTCTTTTTAACTGATCTTAAACCATTTTTAACATCCAGCTGTGAATAAGCAATTGCAATTTGCAGTTGTTGATGAGCCTGTTGGAGAACAGACACTACATAGAATTTGAGGATTATGTTTAATTAATAGACTATGAAATTTCATATTGAGGAGCAACTCGAAGCCATAAAATTAAATGTTTTCTAAAAAACAATAAGGCAAATACCTAGTGGCAGTCCGTTAAAGTACTTGTTAATTTCTATTTGGAATAGTTTGTATTGCAGAAATGATAAAATTCTCATGATAATAAAGTTTATTAAGTAAATACTTTCATGTATTACACTAGCGTCACCTTGTGTAACTTCATTAATTTGCAAAGTTTTGTACCATTACAGCTGGAAACACCTTTGCAATATAAAACTTAATTTTTCAGGAACGTAAAACACTGTCTTTGAGTAAAAAGTCTGTAATATAGGAAGTCTAAGATCCTTGAAAAATATTTACTGGATTCTGGCAGCATAAACTGATACATCATAGTGGGCTCTTTGCACAGGTGCAGAAAGGGTGGTCTCCACTTCCCTCCATCCAGAACGTCCCATTTCCGCTACAGAAATTTCTTATAATTTTACTTGATTTTAAGAGATCTGTTATTCAGCATTCATTATTTTTTTTTACATGTAATGATGTTTGCGATTTAATTAACAAATATTTAAGCAAACCTGACATGGCTGAAAAGTAGAGGGAAGGACTATGTGGCTGTAATGTTAAGGTGCCAGAGTTCTAGGTCCAGTTCCAGCCATGGCATGTATTTCCTTCGTAACCTAAGACAAAAGTCCTCTCAGAAACCAAGTCAACTCTGTCTATCTAAAGCCCAAATCTTTTTAGGGATAGGTGTACCATGTGATGACAGCAATTCCCTACATGTTGCAACTGTAGAAACAATAACATAGTTAAAAAAACAAAACCAACCAACCATTCAAAACAAAACAAACAAACAACCCACAACCAACCAACCACTCTCCCCACTCCCCCCACCATACAAACAAACAAAAACCCCTAAACAAACAATCAATCAAATAAAAATCCACAAAAACCCCCAGCTCTTCCATGAACCCACATTGAGGGAAAAAAACAGAGGAATCTGGTGAAGGTTTGGAATATTGTTCTACATACTCGGGGTGTAAATTATTCTACCACTTCTTAGAATAAACCTATTCAGCTGCATATAGAAACTGCATTTGGCACTGCTTCTCTCTCTATAAAATTTATTTTTTTCTCTTTCATGCACATTTCTCTTATTTTTTTTTCCATCAAAATTATTTCCATTCACCAGTTTTCCCATTATAAAATAAAACCATCTGATTAAAAGCACTCTTGTGAAAAGAAGCTCCAATTGTTATACTACTCCTAAGCTGAGCCTAATTGTTTACAGAAAATGTTCTGTACCAAAAATGCCAGAGACGACCACTGTGGTTCAATTCCAATCAGTCTTGGGGTAAGCTTATGCAATTTCAGTCCAAATTAGAAATAGAAACCTGTATAAGCAGCACTGTCTCTTGCTTCCTCCTACCAACACATCAGAAACTTCTCTGTAATACCTGTAGCCCAAACAGACACATACAGGGAACATTTCGTAACAGCTGTGAATCTACCAGAAAGACACTTCTGGATGCTGAAACAACATACTAAATAAGTGTGAGGATCCAAATACACTTCTACAGCTTTCTCCACTATGTCTCATTAAAAAGAGTGAAGGGCTGTTGCTTGACTCCAACTCTCAGAGACTGACAATGAGACCAAGAAAGCCCCTATATCGAACCATTTAAGATCTTTGAACAGAGTCAACTCAAGTATGGCCATTGAGGAAAGGTAGCAAAACAGTTAGAAAATTATATTAACAGAGCAACAAAAAAATCGTTTACTTCCCCTCACCTTTTTCTTCATTTTTACATTTTTGAAAATTGCATGAACTCTCCACGTTTTTGCAAACATTGCTCCAAATGCAGTTGTGTATCCCACTATAAGAATCCATGTTCGAACCTAAAAATATATATATATAAAAAAAAGACAAAGCCATTTAATTTTAAGTAGACAATGTGGATATCATAATTTCACCCACTTTTTTTCTCAAGATCTTGAGAAAAAATATTCAAAGAACTTCACAAAAACGTTGACATTTCAGAATTGTCTCATTCATTGCTTTCTTGCCTTTTTTTCTCTTCCCTCCATCCCCTCTCCAAGTACAATAGATCTGGATGCTGAATTAACAGTCTTTTCCGTATATAAATACATAACACAGTTACAAAATTGTGCATTTTTTTCACTTTTGTTCTGTGCAGGCAGAGGAAGGAACTAGTGGAGGAAAACGAGACTGAGACAATAAAAACTACACAAGGAACTAATATTAACAGCAACATTTTGAACAAAAATTAACAGAGAAGTAGAGACATTACTCAGACTAATTAAGAGGAAATTGTACTACTTGAGGTATGCATCACTTAGTGCAGACCCTGAGCATTCTGGAAAGATAAGAAAAACTGACATTAAAATTATCATATAGGGAAAAATGGCAAGACAGGAACATAGCCTTGGTGGGCAGGCCTTGGGGACAAAAACTGAATCAAAGATAATACCCACAATATGGGTCTAAGAAAATGCAGATGGTCAGTTTCCTTTTGTGAGGAAGCTGTAGACCATGAGGAGGTCTCCCATCAGCCTCCTCCAGGCTGAGCAGCCCAAGTGATTTTAACTGCTCTTCATACTGCTTCCCCTCCAAACTCTTCAGGGTCTAAGAGGGCATATGCCCAAAACCAGGTAACACTGTGGGACACACACTTGAAGTGTGCAAGTGTGAACTTGGAGGTTGCTGTCTCACTGGCGAGGGTATTACCAGGTAGGGAACCCATATCTCCTTAGAGGACGGGTGTGTATAGGGACACCTGCAGCCCCAGAAGAAAGGCTGTGCTGGTAACCCCCGTGTCTTGTGAGCAGGAGGTGTCTCCATCGAATTTGGCATGTGCATTTATTAGAAAATATTGCAATTATGTGTAGAAAACCATTTAGATATTTGTATATATATATTAACATATTATTAGCATCTAATATTGTGGGTTTTCTGTTGCATTGCTGACACTGAACACTGAACATTGGTGTTCACTGATTGCTGGTTAACCTTGACAATAATAAAACCAGAAACCAACTGCAATTAGATTCAAACCACTTTGTGACATTCTTGAATGTAGTAATGAAAAAGAAACCCGTAACAAAAAAAAACCAAACAGAAAAATAAACAAAATAATAATAGATATTTAAGTCAGCAAAGTATTATTTTTAACTTATATACTTTATATATTTGCAAGTCTTTGATTGTTATCCATTACCATACATTATGCTAATAACTTCAGTAAAACCACAGTTAGATCAATTCTGAGTGATTTGAAAAATACGTTTCATATCAACATGTTCATATTAGCCAGTTATTTCTTTTTTTGACTTCACATCAATTAGGCTGTGATAACCACACTTAGCATTCAATCTTTCTGCTGCTATTAATAAGTATTCAGCTCTTTTGTGTACCGTTTAGTGATATATTTGGCAAACAGATACATGGTATTTCCATGTCTCTAATAAGACTCTGTTTTGTTCTCAATGAAACAGTAATTGGCTCTTGGGAACAGTAATAAATTCAATTATACTCATAATATGTTTGTAACAAGATATTCAGAAAAAATATTAGTTCTAGCACGTTTGGGTCAAAAAGTTTTATGTATTCCTGATCTGGATTGTGCAAATTAAAATAACATAACTATTTGCTATAGTGGAAGCATTCTAGCTTAAACATAGATTTTGCCAAAATGAGATTGCTGTTGCTAAGAATGAGATAGTAAGTTTCAGATGAAAATAAATTTTTAATTTTGAAGAAAATGACCTCGAATTTGTCTGCTATAATTCATTAATGCAGCCAGCAGAATGAAAAATTTAGAAAACGGCAAAAGCCTCTGAAATTCATATATCTGCCCATTCATATTCTTAAATGTATTATACCTCCAAATGCCACTGATTTGAAAGAACATGATAAAAATAACACTGATAATTGGAGAGCATGACCATGATGTTACACAATAAATTATTAATTCTTCCATGTTGGAAGTTTTTAATGATGAGTTTTGACAGAAGAACCTGAGGAAGATCATCCTCCCCCCAGTATCCACCAAACAAACAGGAAAGGACCCTCCTTAGAAGATGGGAAACTTGCGTTCAAATCCCTACTCCAAACTAGACACAAAACCTGAAAACACTCCTACGCTCCTATAGAAGGATAATTTGCAAAAATAGCTACAGTTTACCTTTTTCCTAAAAGGTTAGGTCATTAGGAAATTCCTCAAGCCTTCACTGAATTTTAGGATATATCTTAAACTATCTGCTTATATTTCCTGGTTACTTCTTTTTTTGAATAAGCTATTTTGACTAATAGCATATCTCCTACAACCTTTTTGTTTTCTTTCATTGAAAGACAATTCACAAGTGTTAAAGGAGATAATATTGTTTGGTACACACCAAACAAGTATATCTATGCAGATGCTAAAATGCAGTTTCTTAGTTCTCCTTTATTTCTACTTCCTACACTATTTTGGTTTAGGGTCTATTTTTGAAATTACTATATATGCACCTATTATTTGAATTTGTTCTTTTTATAAATTACTAAATTACTTGATAGAAGCTTTTATAGGTGCATTTCATGTGACAACTGAAAAAGCTATATATCCTTTATTTAGTAGACAATGCAGTTGACGACCACCAAACACTGAAAGTGTCTCCACAAAGAAACAGACAATTCTGGGTCATTTTCCAGACTTGGAACAGATATGATGTTTATTTAAAACAAACAACCCCCCACCTTTGTCAAATATTAATGTAAATAAATGTTCTAAGGTATTTAAACAAATGTTGCAAGGTTCAGCTAAAGAGTCACTGCATTTATGAAAAAGATTCTCCTTACATCTGGTAGGAGCATTTATTTTCAATGTCCCTTTGCAACAAAAAACCTCTGTGTTAAACCTATCCATAAGGTGCTAAAGATCTTCTATTTTTTTAATTAAGACTATTCTTCCATCACGTAATAAGCACTGATAGATGAACAGCCTTATATAAAGTTATTTCCATCTGAATCAAAGTTCCTCTCAACCTTGAATTTTGGCTGGCTAACCTATGTATTGAATGCTGCTATTTGATATCTTCTTCTATATAAAATTATAAAATAAGGTTATCTTGGAAAATGGACTGAATCAATGAATGGCAGAAAGTTTCACTTTTATAGAAGTTTCATCATTTTTCCATATTTGACCACCATTGCTTATGCATTCAGAAGACCCCAAAGTCATTAATTGATGATGAATGCCTGGAAAGGTCTTGAGCTCATGAAAGCAATAACAAAAATTTCAAATGCAGTGGAGCAGGAATATGATATATTTCACTCTTCTGTTAAGTTGAAAGAAAAAAAAATATTAACAACCATCTGAATACACTGGACATTTACATTTTTGAGTTGCAGCTTTAAATTTGCTATACTAATTCAGTTTGGCCATATCAAGCAAACAACATGAAGACTTGGAAGGAAGAATAAAGAAAATCAAGTATCAGCACAAAGAACTATGAGTTGCATAAAAGCTATAAACTTATCACCTCTCCAGGTGACTTTTTATTTTTTCAATACCAGTTATTTGAATAGGATAGTGAAACAGCTTTATTCTTTAAAATATTTTTCTTCAGTTAGCAAAACATTTAGATTATGTTCTTGCAGAGGAATCACTTAAATTTAAGATTCCTGAAAAAACATAATTTTTACCATCCCAAGACCTTAACTTAATGGTGTCATTTTAAATAAAAGCTTTCAAATATTTCTTTTGCAGGACTTGACACTCCAGACACTCTCCAGTTTAGCTGATGATACCTAGACTGATTCATTTCGGGAATATAAATAATTATCTAATTAATTTTGCACATGCACTGACTTGGAAGCTGTGGTGCCCACAGGGCTAGGCTGCAGCTGAACGTTAGTGCTGAGCAGCTTGGTGGCATCTTAGTATTAGACTACGGCACTTAAAAGTGATAAGCTCCAGAATAAACCACGCTGTGGGTTTAGCGCTGGAGAGAACAATTATCTTTGAATAGACAATTCTGTTGATTTCTGTGGACTACTCATGAGTTGAAAATTAAGTACCTTATATTTTTCTTGGCAAACTGGGGATATAAACAATAATTAGGATGCACAAAAGTGTGTCATGTCAACAATTTTTCGCTGGGGCTTCATCCTGCTTCTATTAACGATGGCAAAATCCCCAGTGCTGGTCCCAAGGAAAGAGTTCATCCATTTGAATTATACTTTTCTTATTTATGTCAAACATTTTCTGACATATGTTTATGACTTTTAACCCATTCTTTAGAATCTGTGTTGCACCGGCACAGTTCTTGTAAATGTAAGTGGCAATAACATTAGAAAATTGAAACATGCTGTTTTCACATAAATTTAGTACAGTGGTTTTTCACACGCTGTGAGATCTCCTGTAGCGATTTCTTAATATATTTCTGACCATGGGTACTGTAAGAGAATTGCTTCTGACTCTATAAGGGGGCTTTAAAATCTGGCTGTTGTCCCACTGAAGGAGAGACAAATGTTTTAAAAATATCACCTTAACAAATGTCTGGCAAGGCTGTGGTGTATTTGCTTCAGTATATGAAATAATTTTGTTTCAAGAATCTATTCAGCCTTGCAACTTTTGTCTCTACTTTTTTTTTTTTCTTTCTTTCTTTCTTTTCCCCAAGAAAATGTCATTTACTAAAATAGAAGCTGATCAGGCTTATGTTAAACTCAGTAACAGAATTGCCTTTGAATTAAATAGGATTGAGATCAGTCTCAGACTGAACGACAGTGAGGACAATTATGGAAGTGATTATATAGAAAAGGGAGATTAAAATTAACAGCTAAACAATTAAGAAGGAAATAAACTAAAGAATACACGCGGAATGAAAAAGGCCAGACTAAAAATACAAACAAAGGCTATAGTTTCCAGAGACAAAGAAATGGATTAGAGGTCCAAATCCTTTTGCAGTTCAGTATGAGCTGAGTATCTATCTGTTGCTTTTTAAATTCCTGGTCAAAATTAACAATTTGAGGAAAAGAATTATGCAAATTTAGAGTCCAAAGGGGAAAAAAAAAAAAAACAAAGAAAACCCCAGCAATGCCTGAAGAGCATATAGGAATAAGGAGCACATCACCAACTACTAATCAAATATCAAAGCTAGCACAGGGTCTAGTCCAAGTGGCTCCTGCCCACAATATACCAAGACAGCCTCGGCTTCTAGGCAGCAGTTGCCCATATATTTTCCTTTTAGTCAGTTCTCCCAAAAATGGTTAAACAGAGAAAACTTGAAGTGACAAGAGAAGACAAAGCAGAAATAAATAAACAGACAGCAGGCAGAAGGTTGATACATCTGCTCCCTCTCCGTTTTACCATTAAAGGTAAGTCCTTCCTCCCAGAGCTGCTCTCAGCCAGGTCCACGACTTTGAGAGTTTTAGCAAATTTCTCAGCTTCCCACTTGCCCTGCAGACTGTCTCCATCCCCAGGAACCTGTTCCATGATCTCTCATCCCTGGCTTTTCCTCCCTGCCCCTCACTGCAGTCTCTCAAGCTCTGTTAGATGTAGTTTTCAGGATATTTCCTTACCCTTACACCACCCTGCATTCCTCACCTTGCCTAGGTTCAGGGTTCCCCAAGAAAAAGTGCAATGTGGACCATGGAGTTCCAACTTGCCTAGCTGTTCTCTCAGTGGGGCAGACATAAGACTGTGAAAAATTAGTAAAAAGAAAAAACCTGCCTTTCATATTGTTGCAAAACACAGAGTCAGAAGTGTTCATGATCCATCATTAAGAATAATATCCACTGAAAAAAAAAACTAACTGCTTTTGAAGATCTGGATACATTTAAAGGTCCCATTTTAAAGTACACCTTTGAGAAGATAAGGTCTATAACATCTATTGTTGCCATGAACGTACATGTTCTCTGGATGTCTGACTGATGAAAACACAAAGTCTGGACAGTCACACACACTGCAGTAGGTAGCTGGACTTTATCAGTGATATCTCTGCTCTCTGTGTCGCTACCCCACCCCACTGTTTGGTTCCTTCCTTCTTTTTGACAAAGCCTGTTTCCAAATGCCTGCATCACAGCTGACAGAAATTGACCCAAGTCCAAAAGTCTGAGCTTATCCTGGGAAGGATGAAAGCATCGCCAAACACCACGGGTGTGCAAAAACTTTCATGTGCCCGCCTTACTTTATCCAAGGCAAAACACTGACGGGGCTCAGTGAGATCACCAGGAGTCACAAAATATCTGCCTGGTTTTGACAATTCATACCAATTATACTAATTAATGAGCTAAACAAGATAGAGCATGCTTAATTTTAGTGACTGCGTGACTCGCATGACTGGAGTGTAAAGGAGACTGGAAGACAACTGCTGTCTCCAGAACAGATCTTGCTCAGAACACGATGAACTACATTGAACTGTTCCAAACAGGTCATTTGCCCCTTTCTTGTTACTCCCATCATCCCATGCAGCACAGTCTCTAACAGACTGTGGAGGACTGAGGAGAAGCAGAGTTGTTCACTCTACTATTACCTAATACACCAGACCTTTCTGGGTGGACACTATGGGCATTTTACTCCAACCTGGACTACTCAAAACAATCTTATTTCAGCCTTAACCATATCTCCAGAGAATATGGACATCATTTTATTTACCTCCTTGAGGGAGATGCATAACAGAGAAGAGACTATGCTCCTCCTTAGGGCCATTGTAACCTCTCATCGCATAGCAGTTCCAACTTGCGAAGACATTACTCATCTTAAATGTAAAGCATGAAATTCTCAGTAGAATGTATTACAGAAGTCTAAACGTTATAATCATATCTAATATTCTCTCTATTTTAAGTATCTCTATTTAGTATGTCAGCTTAAGCTCTATTCATAGGATATGTCACTGGCATTGCTAATTTTGAGTGTCTCTCTTCCATATAATGAATGCTTTCAATTATTTTTCAACTTGTTTGCATTTTCCCAGTTGGTATCACATCTAGTTTCACACCCTTACTTCTAACATCTTTTTTTGGTATGATACCATGGTAATTCTGAGATTAAAAACAGAGATAGAACATTCTCATTCTCTCTCCCTCATATCTGAAGCACTTTCTACTTTGGCATACATATACGTTTAATGAAATGTTGCATTGCTTTTCCTTTTTCTGTACAACCAATGAAGTTGTTATTGAACAAGACATGACCTAATGGTCCTACCTGACCACTTTCTCAGAATTCACTGCTTTGGATAGTTTTAATTCTATGTAATTGGAGTCTTATAATATGACACCTAACCTCAAATTCTGACATGGAACTAAACAACGCTACATTTATGAGTGCTTACCATTAGGAAATGAATTATTGTGTACTTAAATATACTTGATTTCCTTTCCATAGAAAATGGGCATACCAAGGTAAAAAAGAGTTTGGGAACCAATTACCCACTCTAGCACAGAGTCAACACTATATAATTTCAAAAATGTATATAATACTCCTATTCAGCAAATTATTTGACGATATGTTTGAAGTGCTTTTCTGACTCTCCAATACATTTTACACTTGGTTCTGTGTTTCAGCATATTGACTTATACTACATGCTCCCACAACCAGTGACTTACAGAGTGGAAAATGGTGGTACGACTTATCAGTGAAAGCCTTTGAAATTTTCGGGTGCTGTTGGTGTGATTTTGGATCATGTTTCAGTGTCTTTGGAATATTAAAGTGAAAATATATGCCATAGGTAGAAGTCAAAAAGGCCAGAGACTGCAAAGCACTTCACCCTCCAAACAACGCTACCAACACTGTGTTGTAAAGGAAGCACACACAACAGATTTGGAATGTAATACCTACAATTTGCAAACCATTTTTCCTGAATTTTGTGGGTAGATTAAAGAGTATTTAAGGACCTCCTGTTAGTATTGTAAAAAAATTATCATAAAATTAAACAGAAACAATATATAACATAACTGATTAAATGATATTGCTGTTGTGTATGTACTGCTATCCTGGTGAGATCCAAGGGCTTTTGAAATATAGAAGACAAACAGGGTGATTGCTTGGCTTAGAGAGGGGATAACACTAATGACAGCCTTTTAGTTTTGTATGTGCTTCTAAAAGCTGAACCGAAATTTTTACTGCCCCATGGAAAAAAAAAATCTCCCTTCATTGACGTGGCTCTTCTCTGTGCCTGAGATATAGTTGTTATATCCACATGTTCTTGGCTCAATGGCTTTTTCTGATCACTCTCCATTGTAGCTGATTCTTTTAAAGACTAAGCCATAGTCATGCATGAAGTGGGAATTTCAAACTAATAAGTAATATGGTTAGAATGGGTAATCAAAAGCATGCCTTTCCAGGGAAATGGACAATCAAGAGTTTTGTACTGGCCTGATCCTATAAGAACTCGTGTCTGTAAGTAGTCCTCATGAAACCACTAAGCATATTGTAAGCATATTGCCCATATGGAAATATGGATGTTCGTGACATGGAGCCAAATGCACAGGCTGTACCCAGCACTTAGTGGTTATTTTGGGGAGAAAGGAGGTGACACAGAAGAGTTACTGAACAGAAAAGTGGGTTTATCTCCCATATTTATGAACTGTCTGGCATTAATTCAGAGTTTCCTAGATACACAGAAAGTGTATTGCCACAGTCAAGGGTGGCCATGTAAAGATGATTTCTAACAGAAGCATAAACTATCCCACTGAAAAAAAAATATAATTGGAGCAGGAGATTTTATAAGAATTGTTTTAATGAGCAGGAGGTTAGGAAAAAAATTCCTGACAGGGTTTCTTGCATCTATGAGTGTAATACTAATTGCTGATGGAGATGGGATTCATAAGATAAATCAGCAGCCATGTGCAGGAAAATACATTCAGAAATGCCTCTGTAGTGAACTGAAAACCTAGAATATCAAGACTGGGGAGAAATCTTACAGAGTCTGCTCTGTTGATATAATATTTAACATTTAACTATGTTAAAAAAAAAATCTCTGTGTAAGGCATGTGGTGATATTTCTTAATCAAAGTTTGGCTTTAAGAACACATTATTTTCCTCCACCCCTTTCTTTTATCAATCAGTTAAGTAGTTATTTTATTCAAGTGCCCGTCCAGACCTTTCCCTCTATGGCAGACAGACAAACAGACTTAACAAAATGTGACAGGTACAAATGGAAAAAAAGAAGAGGTATGTAAGATGTGACAGAACAAAGCAGCCCTCACTTAAATTTTGTTGCATTTAGAATATGACAGTAGCGGTTACATTTTGAGAAGCAAAAAATCAAACAGCAGAAATATTCTGGCGCAGAGGCACAAGATTTTAGATGTTGGTTAAATTTTCAGAGATAACACTGAGCTGTTTCTCATTTAAAGGGGGACTTAAAGTTTTATACAGCTAAATCTGGATGGAAACCTGTTCCCTAGAGCAGCTCCGTGCTGATAAGTACCTCTGGTTCCCATTTTCTTTCCTTCTGTTCAGCAGTGCTTGGCTGCTTCAACAGGAGGGCTGTAGCCTACTCGTGCAAATGGCCTGAGCTCTGAATACAAACCCCTCAAGGCTGAGCAGACATCAGGACCTAAAATTTGCACCTTGTGACACTAGTTTCTTCTGCAACAGAGGGTGAGAAAAGAATGGGGATTGACATCAATAACACTTCTGCTCCATTAGAAGCTGTTTTGCAAATAAGGGCATAATTGCTAGGAAAAAAAAAAATGGATGCTGGCACCTTCCACTTCCTGTTGGCCCCTATGTATTCAGAGTTATATACTAGTTTGGGAGGGGTGAACAGTATTTTCCTTTGAAGTCTTTGAGCCACCTCTTTCTACTAGCTGTACAGAGAATTTGCACTCTACCTGTAGGAAAAATGGATATTCTCTCCTTGTCTCTTTGGCTGCTACTGTTTAGGTGTCTAAAATACAGCTGTGTCCAGGCCCAACTAAGGAAGCTAAGACTTTGCACAGAAAATCCTGTATGTTAACCTACAGTACATCTTCTAATGCATCTTGGCACATACTAAAGAGGTCTCCAGTGTTTTGAAATGTTATAACTGAACAAGTCACATGATATTTCACTTCTGTAATTGTTCTACTCAGTCTGGAGGATTTAAGTTTAAATATTGGGATGTGCATCCACCAACTAGCTTTAGGCATCCAACTTTCCTGCTTTGAATTATTCTCTGGAAGTAAAGTTTCTCTCTCTCTCCAATGATGACATCAGAAATTCAGACTCCCAAAAAAAAGGTGCTGTGAACTGCATCTTTCTAGAGACCTGAAGAAGGATCAGAAACACAGTGAAGATAACTTCTGATATTCTTAGGCAATAGACCAAGCATAGACTTAGGAATTTTTGAGGAGAAAATAATTCATACATTTAAATGCTGTTTGAACTGTTTTTGGAAGGAATATCCTTGCAGTGAAATTCTTTCCCTTTCTTTGAAATGGCCTCTGTAAGTCAGGCTGCATATTACAGTAAGCAATTAAGACATTGCAGGCTTCTAGGTGGACACATTTAATTTGGTTTCAGAGTTGTTTGTTTTAATTTAACTATAACATATTCTACAGGGGATCTAGGCTTGTGTGAGTCTATAGTGTATTGTGGAAATAGTAGTAGAAATCTTTGGAGATTCAGCCAAAAAGACTTTACTCAGTCTTATTACTCAAAGACCCAGACAAGCAGCAGTCATATGGAACCTGTAAAGAAAATATAGCTTCATAGATAATACTAGCTGCCATGCTACAAACACAACCTTCTAATAATTATCTTCATATATATAATTTCAAAACAAGAAAGCACATTTACTCCTCTATTCTGAGGCCAAATTCCAATGCACCTGCAGCTTTCAGTAATAATAATAACACAGCTTTGTGCATGTTCCAGAATTTGGTCCCAGAAAACATCCCAGGAAAGAACTAAGAGAATAAGTGATGAAATGGAATGAGACATCCAACTACTGAACTTTTCTGTTTGCATTTCTCACAGAGCTTCCTGCAAGACTATCTTCAACTAGAATATATGGAATTACTTACTGTGCAAAGTGTCTCAAATGTCTTTTCGGAGACAAAGGATCCATCAAGACCAAAAAGAAAAATAGATGCATAAGAAAGCATCCCTCCAAGGATAATAAGGTTGTTCATGTAGGGACTGGACATCTTTATTAGTCTATGGACAAAAGGTGATAGTGCATTAAACAGGAAAAGACTACTGCTAGGCCATTATAGCAATAAAGAAGAGCTTTTTGTAACCTGGCAAACAGACATCCCTTCTTGTAGAACTCTACACCATCTATAGGCATGCACACTATTTGCTGTTTTATGAAGCCTAGCATTGTTTCAGGTTTTTGAATGTTTAGTAAAAAGACCTTCTATTTAACTGATGGATTAATCAGCTAGGGTTAATGTTAATAGTAGACATTCAAACATGAATAAAAAAATTACACTTTCTAGATAGTATAAAAGAAACTGTCTTAACAGATAGACAATCTGTTCCAATGTGAATATATTACACAGTGATTTCAATTAAATAGCTCTAAAATATCATCTTTCCACAGTTTTAACATTTTCCTTTTATATATATATAGATAGATGACAGAATCTACAAACATGGCATTCAAACACAAAAGATGTAGTGATAGAAGTAACATGAATGTCTTACTTCTGATTTCTGTTTTTGATGTTAAAGAACAAGAAAGCACTGGCCATTATCATTCCTAGGATGGTGAGGGCAGAGAGGATGCTGTAGAGAGGCAGAGAGATCTTGCGTAGTTCCTCTTGTATAATCGTTTTGTCCTTTGGAGGCTCAAGTCCTACAATCACAAGAAGCAAAAACGCTGAAGAATTTCTGTAAGAAAATTTGCCTCTTCTAAGTATTATACCTTGATTTACCAACTGTGAACAACATCAGTAGCTGATGAAATCATTGACTTTGATAGACATATGTTAGTCACATTGATTGACAAGAGGGTTTGCATTTCTGGAACACGTAAATATCCTCTTTGGAAGAAAAAACACACCAAAACTCTAATGCAGAACCCCATGAAATATATACTAACTATCCTCATTTTAAAGTACAAATAAAAACTAAAATGCATATCATGACTCTAAATTTTACCAGGAGGTTGTGCTTTCCTGAAACAAGCGACAGAGCAATAAGAAGAAAACAAAGAGCATTGTTCCTCTGCATACTATCATTATTACCAGGGCAAATTCAAACAGCCTCTCTAGGTGTGGCATCGCTGAGGCAGGGACTGACAGCCCTGGGGGGCTGAAACGGGTTCCTGGGATGTGGGCAGGATGAGGGAAGCCCCGGAAGGGGTTGGAGGCAGAGCTGCTGGTGCCCTCAGGACACTACAGAATGGAACAACATGGAAAAACAGTTTGCAAAGGTTTTACAAGGACAGACCCACTTTGCAAATCCTTACAGATGTGGACTTGAATGTCTGAATTTAAAAACAATATTTAAAGCCATGTACTTGATTGACAGCTCTCATTAATTAAAGGCTTCTTGGTTTAATGAGAAGAACTGCTTTCCAACAACTGCAACAAAGCTCTGCATCCCTTACTTCCCACACTCTGTTTTACCTTGTTCCTGCACTATCTTGGTGCAGGGGATTGGCAAAAGGTCTTTTGCATTGCTGACTTCCTTCATGAAGGGATTTCTGTGCCCTGCAGTGCCTGGGCCTGTCCTTTCACACCAGCTCTCCATAGGGCTGTGAGGACAACCCCATGGGGCCAAGCGGCTTCGTTCCACACTGTGGCTGCAGAGGCAGAACTCTGTGCATCCACTGATCAGAGAGCTGTAAGTAAGGAGCTGACCTAGTGGCTGCCATAGCTCAATTTCACATCCACTCTTTTGCTTTTCAAGGATTTATAAAATAAAATAGCTTTATCCCTACCAGTTATGCCGGACCAATTGAGACAATGGAAATCTGCTATCCTTTGGTCTTTATGCCTGAATTAAAAGAACTAATACTAAAGAAAAAAACCACAACGCCTTACTGTATCAAAATATATAGAGTATATTCATGATTTGTACTTATTAAATATAAACAACCAGTGATTCTATATGTAATATCTTATTTGTGCAATGGCCATTCAATTCTAATGAGCTATTGTTCTCTTCTGTGCAATTTTAGGCAATGGGTTAAATGGGGCTGTATTTTCTACTCCCCATTTCAAACACTTAAAGTTACTAAGTCTTTTATACTACCCACAAGACATAACAACTCTGTCCTCCACATCGAATGTATGACTGCCTGAATGAAAATTTAAGGTGGGTAAATGGAGAAGGTTCACTCTGAGTCACATAATGCATCTTAAGACAACTATATGACAGGCTACGGATGGAAGGAACACCAGATGCGGTCAGAATAAGAACTAGGAGTCTGATCCTGAAAAAGGCCTGAAGAGAGAATTTTTCCCATCATCTACTGTCCATAGAGGCATGGAGTTATGAACAAAACCTGTCTCCTGTTACTTGCCTTATCTTGCATATGTTCTCTGGAAATTAGTGGTACTGAACTAGTATTCAACTACATCATCAGTTCCTCCTTGCAGCAAAAATAATCTGCTGGGACCCAGACTTCAGCAAATGGGACAGATTCTGCACTCCTCATTTCCAAAGCCTCATTTTCCAGACAGATGGGTGCTGGGTGCTGGGACACTGGAGACAGGTGTAGTAGAGAACAGGATGCAGCAGTTTAAAGTCATCCACTACTCCCAGGGGAAGCCACGGAGATCTCATGAAGACAACTTTACTTTCCATTAATGAAGTGCACCGTAGCAGAGCTTAAGATTAAATCTTAATTACTAGCTTTAAAAATAATATATATGCCTATATTCAACAACACTTAAAACTCATTTCAGCTGACATATATCTGCATTGATCATAGATATGCTCGGAAAGCTGTGGGTATACTCATGCTCCAACTGCTGTGAGGGCAGAGGAAGTCTCCATGTTAACTTTGGAGCAGCATGGGATAAAGAATTGGAAAAAGATACAGCACCACAGGCTATTTGCCTGCTGTGGACCTTGGGAGTGCTGCTGGACTGAACACCCTCTCTGGCCCTGTTTCAGATGGGCCACCTTAAAGCTAGCCTTGGTATTTTGAAATCCCATTTTCTAACTGCCTAACAGATACCTCCCAAAGAAAAACAAGCACCTCCTTTGTGCAAACGCACCACACAAGAGCATCACTCAGGTGAGATGAGCTGGGAGAGTGGGAAATAGGGATGAAATTAGAACATTATTGATCAGTAGAAATGAAATAGAAGGCATATCTTCATCTTGTTGAAGTATCAAAGAACATTTATGTACATACATGAATTTGAATTTATCCTGGTCACTGGAATGAAAAACAAGTATATGATATCAAAACACTGCAAATTTCTGTTCAGAATTCTCCTTCAATTTTTTTGAAGCACAGCTCAGTTCCCTTTCTGTTTATACAGTGTCATGGTTTTTTGATATTAAAAATCCTAATACAGCTCTTTAACAGCTTGCAGTCTTACAAACTACATAGAGCCATCCATGTCATTGCTGTACCTCTTCCCAGTTTCCTCTCCTACCTTGGAACCTGATGCTGTTGTTGATTATTTCCAGGGTGTCAGCCACAGCATTGTACTCTCCCACCTTCACTTCCTTTCTTTCTGCAGAGAAACAAACACGAGTGATTGTTTATGGCAGTTCACACATTCTCAATTATTCAACTGATTTTGCCTTCTTTTTTGACAGTACGTCAAAAGGAAAAGAAATGTGCCTGAAGTGCATGAATTATTAAAGCAGAATGCCAGACAGCACATGTCATCAAAAGAAATATTTCCGATTCTTTAAAGAAACGCAAAGTGTTCTTAGGAATTAATTTACATAATTAAGGAATTGTTGTTACAGGGCACAGACATTTCCAGGTTAAAAATCACACATTTCCTTAATGTCTCACACCATGCAGGACATTTTGCTGGGAGAACAGACATGGCTAAATCACACATTCCACTCTCATTTGAACAACTAGGACATCTTGCTTAGTGAAGTATTTCCCGGGGGAGTCATAGCAGCAGGCTCCAGCCAGTATGGAGTAGTCTGGCTAGTGAAGAGATACACTGGGAATCTAATCTCTTATTCTGACGTGGAATAAGCAACTCATTAGTACCCTGACTGCAAAACATACTATGTTATGTAATTAAAGCCAACATGCACTTGAGCTAAAATGTTACTCTTACTCTCTGCTATTTTGGGACTATTGTCACATATACAGCCTTTTTGTACCTAATGGACTACAGTAGCGCAGATATAGGAATTTAATTTGTTCGGCTGCTGCCTTGGCCACTGCAGGTGGAGCTCCAGCACATGCTTGTCCCATCCTTCTGATAACATCTGGCATCAGTTAATTTCTGCTGTTTCTGTTGGGGTTTTGGTATATTTTAGAAGTGCTGGAACTTACTAAATTATCACTTTTACACCAAAGATGAGAGATTTATAATCCACAGACACGTTGGCTAAACTTTTCTTTGATAAGCTGGCTCAGCAGAGTCAAAAATTTCCTTTCCGGACTCTATGTCTGGGTAAGCACAACCCAATTTATATTTAAATTCTGAGCTTGTGACCCTATTTGTGACACTGATTTGGGGAGCTGATGATCTTGAACTAGATGGCAAATTTGAAAAGACTCTGTTTCATCCAACAGATCCACATTAACCTTTTCTCCTTTCTCACTCAACGTGATTGCGCTTGTTCAGCTCTGCTGAATAGAGCAGCTAGCTCCATTTTAGCAAAATCTACAGCTGATTAATACTAATCTGAGAGCCCACAGAAGGCAAAAGTTTTCCTTACATAAACCCCCCTTCTTATTGTTAAAATTGTTTACATAGAATTGCAAACTGGGCTACAAATCTGGCAGAGATACACATTTGCTATACCCACATCAAAAGCTGGAGTTTGCTGTTCCAAAAACTGATTTGCCTTTCACATGAGCATGATCCGCTTGTGAGGCCCTAAAACTAGTCTGGAATAAAAGCCCAATCCCCTGGTGTCCAGCAGTAGTTTCACAAAGCCCATCCACACAGCATTACAGACCCTTGGGAGTAAATATAAGCTTATGCTTTCTGTCGCTGGCTGAAAATTCTCTGTGAAATAGATATATGCATAAATCATTGACAGTCTTAAACAATAAAATCTTCCCAGTAGTCATCTAAAAGCTAAAATGTTTACTGCTAAAAATCAAACCACTTCACTTCCATCCGTGTTTGTAGCATGACAGATTTTACCTGTATATCTAAAACATGAAAACACCATCTAGAGAGAAGAAAGACAAATGCTAGTATGTGCATTGACATAAAATTTGCACATTAGATGTCAGATAGTCCACAGCATCTACTTATCCAAATGGGGAGGACACGTTCCTTGGTGCTGGTCTAGCCACAACTTTAGAGCAACAGGCTAAGACCTGATAGCTCTGATGAACAACGAAGGGAAAAGAGTAATCACTCCACAAATTTTTGGGTATGGGGCACTTACTGGACTATAGTAGGTGTGAGAGGCACACAGTAGGTGGTGAAGTACAGACAAAAGAGAACATTTGTGGTTTAGCTGATTTAGGTACTGCAACTAAGAACTGATTTAGGTACTGCAACTGAGATTGCTTCACGTGACACACAATGCCATTCCTTTTCAATATTTATAAACCCTTACATGGCTTCCTTGGCAGATGAAGTAACACTGAGAATGTGCCTATGATGGCAAGTACAGTGTAGTCTAATATGGATGAGGTAACCTGTCACTAGCTAGCCTGGGTACCAGGAGCTGGTCCTCGTAGGAATGGAGCTCATTGAGAGAAACAAACCTCCATGGCAGACTGATCGGAAGAGTGAGACTTTTTTTGGACTTAGAAATACAAGACTTTGTGGAAAAAAGCATGTAGTGACTAGGAACCACATTTTCAACGTCTCATCCTTTACAAATAGGAAAGGACAGTTCATAGAGCACATGCCAACGTTTATCAAAGTCAAGAAAAGACATACATATATTTGATATCTCAAAGTAGTTACAACTGTGGAAAGTAGTCTATGAGGGAAATACATTATATTTTTATTGAGAGGAAGGATGTACTATCCATTTCATAGTCCGATGATGGCGTGCTGCAAGGGAGATGCAAACAGTCTTTATGATCTTTTGTCCTCCTGTTGGTTTTTCAGTTTCCCAAGCACAAGTGCTGTTCAGCAACAAAGTCACCTCCAGATATTAATTAAAGAAAGCAAAGAGGCAGCACTATAGCTAAGGATGGGACTGCAGGCTCTGCTTTCCTATATGCCATTACCTTGAGTTCCCTTTGGAAATTCTGAATTATTCAAGTCAGTATACTGTTTGTATGATATAGCTCATATTTGTCAAAATCTCTGTATGTTCAACAACAAAAGGACAGGGGAAATGGATCTCCTTCAAATGAGAATACCAACAAAGTGCTTTGCACAATATTCAGAATATGATGTTGGCTTCTTTCTGTAGTGCTTTCATTATTTTTAACTTGATCTTTCCATACTCATGACAGAGAGATTGTATTGAAACCTTTCTGCTCAGGTTAAAATCCAGAAGAAAAATATGATGGAAAACATACTTGTTTTGGGAGACAAAGCTTGCTAATACCATGACAGAAGTGGTAGCATTTTAGAACTTCAATCGGCAGCTGTTCTTTCACACAGGAAGAGAAAAGTATGAAAATTAACCAACTCAAAGAAAACTGGACCAGAAATATGTGACTGAAAATTATGGCTAACAGAATTATAAACAACTAATCCTTGTTGGTAATTGTCACAGAACAGATTACTTATATTGCCAAGATGAAAGCCTTTTGCTAACAAAGAACTGAACTACTCTTAAAGGTGAATTAAAATGGTTACCTCTACATTATTTATTACAGAATTTTATAGCTCATTTTAAGTAACTCCTGACAAATTGACACATTACTGCTTAATTAATTGTGCCACATTTCATAAAGTTAATACAACAGATTTTTTAATTGCATATGAGGTAGGTACATGTTCTTGTTGAATGAAAAACAATAATAAAACGAACTTACCAAATCAAAACAGTATGGTTGTTACCCACTTACACTGAGAATTTCCAGATGAGACTATGGTTAGTTTCAGTTCCTTTCACTATATGTCATAATTTCCATTTTTGCTACGTTTTTATAAGTGTACTTATTCACATATCATGAAGATAGCTTCTACTGAGAGATGTTTACAGATGAGAGAAAGCACTTGCAATGAAAAA
Organism: Streptopelia decaocto; assembly: GCF_964273445.1. Lineage (NCBI taxonomy): Eukaryota > Metazoa > Chordata > Aves > Columbiformes > Columbidae > Streptopelia > Streptopelia decaocto. Next base: position 65,240,097 of record NC_138655.1, read on the forward strand.
GAGATGGAACATATTATTTCCTTTGTTTTTCTCTATGTAGAGAATGCTGGCTAACTCCTAATGATGCTAAAACTTTGTCCATATCTAAAGCTTGCAGCACCTTCAAGTATATTAGTCTACTGAAATGGTACAAATAATCCTAGTGGTGATGCAGTTACGCCAATATAAAAATGTTTACCCCAGTATAATCACCAGTAGCATTTATGCTTATAATAGTAAGGACACTCTGAAATAATGCAGTATCCTACGAAGTTAAAAAATATATATATATTGGTATGAGAATGGACTCACGATTTCCTACACATCCAGTTGGTTATACCAATGTAAAACAAATATGCCTAAACCACCATAACAAAGACAAACAGTTCTGCCCTAACATTACTGTGATCCCCAAACTTCACAGCTGTAAACGAAAATTAAGGACCTCAAAGCTCTAAATAGCTTACTGTAGCTTGACACTACTAATACTTTGTTGTGTCACTGCAGCTCTTTATAAAGTTAGAACTCCGTGCAAACTACAAAAACATGCAAGTGATGAGTTTTCACCTTCCAACATATTTTAAAGTAAATGTAATAAATTTACTATGGACTATTCTCCAGATAATCTAAGGGTCACTGAAGCTACTCATCTAAAGGACACTTAGGCTATTCTCAACTTAGAAGTAGCATAAAAAAGACAGAACCTATAGCTGAAAGTATACTCAATATGTAGGTCTTAATTTGTCCTCAAAAAAATACCCCTGCCTAAGGGGCTACCTCCATGTCTCTTTCTTCTTGAAAAGTTGTTAGGGTTTTTTTTGTTGTTGGTTTGGGTTTTTTCATGTAGCTCCTTCTGCTTCTATACTCAGGACATTATCACTGTACTCCCTGAAAACATTCCTTTGGCATCAGTTTAACAATCCCTTCTGCTACTCTTTGTCAGCTGCCCTTCTTGTTTAACCATTGTGATTTGGTGGGAGTGATTAGATGCCTAGCACATTAGAAAAGTCTTGGTGCATAGTCAGCACTTAGCAGCCTATCTCAGAATCCAATATTATTAAACCTTATCCTACAAAAGAAACGTTTAGCTCTTGCACATTGTTCCTCATCCACGCATCACAGCCCCATAGGACTGCTGGCAGCTGTGGGGAGTATTTACTCATCGGATCTCAGAAGAACTTTGGAAAATGCCCAAGTGGCCATCAACAGGTGAAACTGAGCAGGGACCATCCACATCTGAAATGCTTCAAGATTCTTAGGAAGAGAATGACATTGTAATTTAGAAAGGCTTTAATTTTGAAATTTCAAATCAATCTCCTAGATATGAACAAAAAAATAATTCCACCGCACGGGTACTCCCTCTTTCAAAGACATAACTAACCTATCTGGAAGTTCACCATTCACAAGCTATTGGCAACTCACAGACAACGTTCAGTCCAGAGACAGGCCGAAGGATGCACGCACACACTACACTACGGTATCTTGAGACCTGCCTTTCTCCAGTTTGGCTTCTGGTCACATTCCCTTCTAAAGAGTGAATGTTTCCTCTAGCACTTTAAACTGTCAGTCACCTAGCAATCATTTGGCACTGACAGGCCTTAGCTCGTCTTTCTCATTCCCTCTATTGCCTACTGCAGTGGCTCCTGAAGAGCTTATGTGGCACACATTCTGCGGCCAAGGATATGCAGAGAACAAGTCCCAGGAAAGATGATGGGCCAAACACAAGCAGTGAGAAACCTAAGATGGAGACTGCAAACTAATGGCAAGTCTGAAAACACTTCCCGTATTTCAGTGAGTCCCATGCAACCTGCCTGCAAAGTCTCTTCCAACCCATCTTACCACGGTCTCACTCATTTTGAAAGCTCTTTCACAAAATAAAGTCTACTACATAGGCTGGAAATGCTGTTTTAAATGCCTTTACATCACTGAATTAAACCAAGCATCAGGAAAGCTAATTTCCTTCAGAATAAATACAGAAACATTTCATGTTGTGGATCCTGTAGAAATTCTTACCATATTAACGTAATCTTAACTTTCATAATATATCCTTGTCAAACAGGACCAGGAAGCTTTTCAGTTATCCTTATCACATATCAGCAATAACCAATACACATTGAAAGCTTTCAAATTAAAAAAAAAAATCACAAGTGAAGTTCATAAATAATGAATGAGCAAAGCCTTTTTCATGAATTTCTATCTACTTGTAGGCAACAATTCCTTTGTTTAAAGACAGAAATGCTGAGATTAAGAATCACAGTTCAAATAAGGAAGAAAATGTCAGGTCAGATAGAAGATTATTCTTCAGCAGAAGCTGCCAAAAAAGAATAAATCAAGGAAGAAAAATACGTTACCTTTGCAAGGATTTTAATTACCACAGTTTTTACCCTTGTAATTAGAATTAAAAATCTGGTTTGCCCCAAGAAATATTACCTTCACCTTTTAACTCCTATGTAACTATTTCCTTCATCTCAAGTTCTTGTCTAGCGTTTTATTTCTGAAATCCTGGATTCCAGTGCACACTATGCAGGAAATCCCAAATTATGAAAGCAGTGAATATAGCAAATGATAATTAGTCTTCATTGCCAGTTCACAAGTCCTAGCTTTCATTCATCCATAAAGCAAAAGACAGAAAGGTTAAACCAGACAAAGGCCAAACACCGTATGTGAGAAGTATGCAGTCAGGATAAAAGCTAAGAAATCTTAACCCTGGGCTTATTTCACTACATTAGTAATGATATTTAGTCAACAGGACATAGCAAGCAAGTAAGCGAGCAGCACATAAAATGTCATCAAGTATCCTGCACTCATAAAAAGTCAAGTTGTTTTATAGCCCAAGAAGATTTTTCCATAAAAAGTTCAAGCATCTCCATTTTTAATTAATTTTACAGATTCTTTTTAACCTTTGTTTTTATCTTCCTGATTTTATGTCTGTCTCCCATTTTGCTTGTTAGACTGGCATGTAGCTTGACATAGAAGTTTAGTAATATTGTTCATGTGGATTTAATGCCTAAATTTCGTAGGTATTGATATATTATGTATCAAAGAGCTATACAAATAAAACAAAAAAATAATCATTTTGAGTTCACAATAATTATTTCTTAAAATCTGCATTGTTTAGGTCATTATTTTACACCTTTCATTCAGGAACCTGAGAAAGATATAAACAATTATATAACAATGAAGGGAGATTATCTATGAAATATAATGACTGGTGTGATGAAACAAGTGTATAGATCTTACATTAATTCCTCTAAAAAGAACTTCCTATTTCTTAAGATGCTTAATAAATTCCTTGATAGTTTGAAATGAGATTGCGTATGAGATCACACCTTTTTGGTTTTCATACTTCTAGCATAAAATCTTAACTAAGAATCATAATCAAGCTCTATAACCACTGATAACATGTCAGTAATTTGAATTACCTTTAACTCCATTAAGGAAGTTAACATATACAAACAGATATTCAAACAGGTAAGGTATTAATCCATTTTAGGATATATGCGTGTGCAACAACTGCAACATCTCAAGCAAGCTAAGGGATTTCCTATTCTATTGTTCATCCTCTTTTATGATTTGATTAACTTCTTAGAGAATGAAAATCCTCATAATTTTGAGAGTTCATTTGCAAAAGTAAATGATTCCTTGAAATCATACAGTACATCAGAGTGTGGGTTGTTTTTTTTTAATATTAACTTTTATCTAAACATAACATGGTCTACAAACAAAAATTGGAATTGAATTCACTTATCACTTGGAATCACCTCTTTCTAGCAGAGTCCAAAACCAGTGAGCTTTTCTTGGCTCAGAATTTACAGTGGAAAATAGCACTGCATGTGTAAAACTACAGGGAGCCAACATGACAAGAAATGTTCTCAATTATCAAATAATAACAGAACTTTATTAATTGTTGTGTGCCTTTAAGAACCTTTATTCTCATACACTAGTCCATTTTCTACAGCAGGCGTGCCAGGAAATCAACCTGTGTAGACACATAGGCTTGGGCTGGCTTCCCGGGAGACCTCCCAGAAGATTTTTGGGTTTGAAGAGCCATCCAGGCAGTGACAGGTTTGGATGTGGATGCCACTGATCTGCAGAGAAGTCCCCCTGGCAGCAGCCCAGGGCCCAGCAGCAGCTCCATCTGTCAGAGTCTCTCTGGGAGAAGAACAACTGAAGCCAGGAGGTGGAGGTGCCAGTAAGAGAGGCCGTGGCCATGTTTTGTTGCCTCTTGAGCTCCATTGCACAGTGTTGAAGCATCAGAGACCATGAGGCACAATTCAAGATGTACCATGATACTGCACTAATTCAAAGATAAAGGCCAGTAAAACATACGATGGCAGTGTATCCATTTTGACAGTTTATGACACTTCCAAAGAAACCCAAGCTGACAGGGCAGCAGTGTTTCCAGATCTCTTATCCAAGGGGAATAAATGCAATTATTATCTTGCTGGTGCTCTGGAAACTGAGTCTGAGTAGGCACAGTGTGCACTATCAGGAGAGTCTGGCAAAAGAAATATTTGAATCATTATCACATTATCAGAGAATGATTTAGTTAACCCAAAGGTTACTCATGAACTTAAGTCAAATTCACCAAGCACTGTCATCAAGGGAAGAAACAACTGGGAATAGAACTGCTGTCAGTCTGTTCTTATTCACCAGATTAAAGTTCATCTGAAGCTGCAAAATGCATGACACCCAAGACAGTAGCCTAATCCTGGCTTCCATCCGCTGGCTCAGCATTTAGGCTTTCCATACAAACCTGACAGAAGATGTGACTGGCCATGACCAGGGGATGTCCTGAGAGGAAAGACAGCCCTGGAGACCTGGATGACTGACTCCAGCCCAGCTGCACACTCTGGTTGAATCAGAGAGAAGATCAGGATGATATTTCCGTCCTCCCGTATGTTTAATATTTGAGCATTTAATTTGATTTTCTCAAGGATGCTCAAAAGAAATGTTTCACTACACTTACCTAAAAATGTTACTTATCTGAAATTTTACATTCAACTTAAACTGGAGTAGCGCTTATTTTTTGCAGTTGAGAAGACAAATTAAAAAAACCCAAAACAGTTACTTAGAAAACCTTGCATGGTTACCTCTTTACCAGAGAGGCTTTTCTTGTCAGTGTGGTTACTGCAGCACAGCCATTGACAGAAGCCCCAGTCTGAGGACAGCTTGAGCTGACCTGAACAGGGCTGCCAAGCCTCTGCCACCATGTTTTTGGGGAGGTGCTCAGACATACAGAACAAGCTGTATGATGCGGTCCTCCTTGTGAGAGCCGGGTGGTCCTTCCTAATTTATATGATAACCAAACTTAAATGCATAACGTGACAGAAATAAAAATGTCCTCCGTGACAGAAGGCCAGAGGACAGGAGCAAAGCAGCACGCTAGCTACTGCACAGATGTGAAGAAGTGCCACTGAGCAAGGCAGTCTGTGCTTTCTGGTAGGCTCTCAGGAGGCAGGAACAAAACAAAGGCTCTGTTATTGCACATTTGGATGCATAACTATGACCACATGCTGAGGGCCTTCCCTGGCCATGTGTCGGGGTTGTGCTTCCCCTTCCTGGAGAGGGCTCAGCACACCCTGAGCAGCCCCTTGCAAGATGCTGTGCCCGGTCTGCTCCAGCCAAGAGGTCAGAAAATGAGATGCTCTGGCTGCTTCCTTACATACTGCATCCTTGAACTTTTTCATGGTTAAGAGTGCATTATTTAGAGGTTGGAGTTTTACAATTACCATGCCTGAGATGGGAGGAGAGCAGCAGCTGTTGTGCATATTACAAGTGTTGGATCTGAACTACTCACTATGTCCTTGAATATCAACTCTTGCCATTACACCAGGTGGCCTGTGAAAACACTGTAGCACATAAAGAGCTTTGAATATCTTCTTCACGATTCAGAGTCAAAGCCAAAGGCAGAATTCCCACTGCCCTCATCCTAAGATACAAAATAAGATAGCTGAGGCAGCGCTGAGCACATTTATACAAAGCTGCAAACTCTATGCTCTTTTCTGTCTTGTAATTTGTGCAGAAACTGTCAGGGTTTTTTCCTGTACAAAAAGAAAAAGCAACTTTTGACTCAGCCAAGCTGGCTTATTCTAGATACTTTATTCAGGAAGAGTAGGGGATGCATTCTTGAAAAAAAATTAGAGCAACAAAGAGCCCACTTGTATAATAACCCACATCTGCAAGTAACCTCCCAATGAGATATAGGGGAGACTATAAAGGCACCCAAGTAGTGATACTCCCCTAGGTCACTCTTCCAGCTTCCACTGCTGAGGGGAACAAGAAAGCTGTCACTCAAAGAGCCGTCAAAACCCACAGACACTGAACCATTCAAGCTCTGGCCCTCCCATGACAATCAGCTCCCCATGCAGTAGCCTGGCTGGAGGCTTGGAGCCACATGGGATGACAGATTGCATTTCCCTGCTCTCAGGGAGTTACGCTCCCCATCAGGGACAGGCTCGTCACCACTACATTTAGGGAGGACACACCAGGGAGCGAGAAACAAGAAATGTTACACAACCCCAGGATGCGCATCCAACCCAAAAACTGCATGATTCAGAGGGTGAGAAAAGTCTGTCTGGGAGTGCTACGTGGGGTGTTTCTACAAGCAGAAGTGGCTGCTGAGAAATTCCTCTCAGTGGTATTTGTTTCTTGCCTGTCTTTTTGACCCCCAAGAGGCCACCTGACAAGTGGAAGTTTGGGGGACCCACCAGCAGGAGGGGTGCCGAGAGACCATAAGCACACAAGCGAGGAACTGAAAGGCCGGGGCTCTGGCCAAGGGGTGCAGGGGTGAGGCTGTGCAGCCCCATGGCCTCAGGGTCTGGAGGACATGAATTATCTGTGAGAAACAGAAAAAGTGCCCGTGTCCTGCTCAGTTCTCACAGGCTTTAAGAGACAGATCCAGGAGAGGGATCCACTCACTGCTGATCTACAAAAGAAGAGGTGGGGTTTTAAAAATCAGCATTTGAAAGGTTCTGTGTACCAGCCCAGCCCAATAGGCACCTGCTATGATACTTTTCACTTTATGAATTTCCATTTTACACCCTTTCTTTCTTGTGTTTTTTTTTTTTTGTTTTGTTTTGTTTTGTTTTGTTTTGTTTTTTTTAATGTATGTGCATTGTATGTCAGGATGAGGTCAAAACAGTTCTGAAATGTAAGATGGCAATAACAGTCAAATCAGAATTTGCCCTCCTCCACCCTGATACGCATTTCTCATGTTGGTAGAGCTGTTTGGCTTCCTTCACTTACTACCAGTAAATTTTAGTAGGATGCATTCTAGTCTTGAACTTCAATATTTACCACCACTAAACTTACAGGGAAGAAGACCAATAACATTTGCAAAAGAAAGCTCATTCAGGAAACTACTTTGTTTTGAGTTTGTGTGTGTGTGTGGTGGGTTTTTTGTTTTTTTGTTTGTTTGTTTTTGTTTGTTTGTTTTAAACTTGTAAACTGATCTTGCATTCAAGAGGAAAGAAATATACTCCAACTGGAACTTGTTAAAAATCAAAGTTCCAGAGAAATACATAAGTTTTCCTGCTATTTCAGTGAATCTGTGCTTGCTTTAACCTGTTTTGAATAATCTGTTTTTTACTACTAATCCACTGGAAAAAAACAGAAAGGAGTAAAAAGAGTTAACAGTAATTTCCTCTTACTATTAATTAGGAATAACATATATTTTACTGAGAGCAAAGAAAATGGTGTAGAGGACTAAGATACAATGAAGAGTTTTGAAGTGATAGTCCCTGATTTTATCTTTAATGATTGCTTCAAAATTTTCTTAAAATATGCTATACTTCATTGTTGTGCTAGTTAATTTTAAATTCTGATTTCTTTTTATTTCTTCATCTGGAGTTTGAATAGCTACAGAAAACAGGCTGTATTAAGAGAAAACAATCTCCCATGGAAAACTACAGCTATTAAATTACAATTACTCTAAATAAAAAAGGATTTAATAATTAATATAGAGCAGTTATATAATACACCTGATAGACAGCTCTGGAATAAAGTTGCCTGGCAAAGCACAGCCAGAGCACACAAGCGTAGCTTTGTTTTTGTGCATAACATTAAATACACCCATCTAAGAGTTTCCAGAATCAGAACTGTTATTTTAGTTACTGAGAGAAACAGTTTGACAAAACAATCATGGTTTGAAAGAGTCTGTTCTGACCAGAAAATTGATAGCATACAGAAATGATAATTTTAGTTTGAACGTTAACTTTTTAAAAGAGGACAGGATTTATGCCTGTAGGAATGAAATATAATAGAAAACAAAAAGTCCTTGAAAAGCTGATTAAAACTAGACTAGAAAAGCAGAGATATTAATTTTTTTCTCACGTATCACTGTATTGCAGTATGACAGTGAAGAGCAGTAGAGACTTTACAATTGGCTGGGCTTAAAAGACTATATTAAATAAACTCTGTGGATTCACAAAACTCTGGAAAACCACTGTACAAAACTAATGTAATCAGTTTTCATTACAACTGGAATCAAAACTAGTGTTTCAAATATGAGGGGTATTTGTCTTCCTGTTCTAGCATAATGTTTTGCTTTTTGTCTAAGATGTTAAAATTGTAGATGTATGAGTAAAGAAAGCTGAGGTTTGTTTGGATTGGAGAGCAAGAGGAATTCTGGAAGCAGGAAATGCCAGAAACAATCTCAAGAAAAAATACTTCAAAAAGCTTTCCCCTGAAACTGTTAGCAAAGTACTACTATAAAAGTCAATTGTCTCACAAACTTCAATTGTGCCAAATTTGAAAGTCAAAACTAGAGTGATTAAACTGAGAAGGGGATTTAAATCTTACTTGAAGTGACTATGTATCTCAGTGCACATGTATCGAAGCAATTGCTACCAACCCCTTGCTAGTTACAGCATTCACTGGAAATTTAAAGGACAGAATGCCAGGAAGAAAAGAAAGATTGAATGGACCAGAATCATAGTCTATGTCACACGTTTAGCAGAACTAGTTAGTGGAATTATGAAAATAAAGTACTTTATATATTTGACCATAAATCTTTAACCCCTTAAATTTTAAGAAACTCAGTACAAAACTATTTTAGAAAAAGACTACTTAAACTTACAGTTTTTGTCTCTTCACCTTCTTTTACGCCATTGTTTCTTCTGCAATAGCTGTTACAGATCAATGGGAGCTAGCAATTCAGGTCAAATGCTCTTACTAATTGCTTTTCAGTACAAGATGTAAAAATGTTGTCTTGCCTTCTTGTGGGTAGGTACAGAAAAAGCTATCACCAATCTCTTGTTTCTAGATCTAAGTAACTTTGATTTAAGCAAGAACAATAGGATGTAAGAGAAAAAAGGTCACAAGTCACAAGCACGTAGCAGCCAGAAACATGAAACATGACCTAGAGAGACAGCCATGCTTCTTGTGTGAGACCAGTGCCTGGATCCCCACTTGCATGTTTGGAAACCTGGGGCCTTATTCCTTATTCCTTTCCTTATTCCTGATGCCCTCCTCACCTTGAACAGTGTTACCATATCAGCATCTAGCACCTTCTGACATTCTTGGAGGAACAGAGATGTCCTAGTCTTTGTCCTAGAAGGTCCTACAAGGACCAAGAACAGGAAAGAGAAGGGACAACGAAGAGGCCAGGATTTATAGAATGTGTTGCATGCCATAAAATGTGCCAAGACAGGGTTTGCTTCTGCCAAAATCCCACCCTGCTTAAATCACTTTTTCACTCAACTAGACCACATTACTCCTCATTGCATCAGTAGCATGTGTAAACACGGGGCAAAACACAGCTGCTGAAGAGAACAGCGCTCGTGTGGCATCTGCCTCTGCCCTGGCCTTGCTGCAAGAGGAGTCGATAACTCCTTTTCAATCATGCCATTCATGGGAGAGCGCTGATGTTTGGCAGCGCCTCTGTTTCCCATGTACAGCACAAACACCGAACTGTAGCTTGCTTCGCCCTGCTCTGCTGAGTAATTTGTGGAACCCAGCAGCGGATTTATTCCTAGAAATGGAAGTTTTTTACTGAAGTGGAAAATATTCTGTAATTCACACAGCCTGTTCTAGGAGACAGACTGTTTCTGCAGATGCTTTTCATATCCGAGCTGTAGAGGATAATAGTGTTGCAACTCATGCAGTCAGGGTGAAAGTGATTCTCACTTCTGCAACCGGTATTGAGACCTTGTCAACCTGCTGTGTCACTTGGGTTTTTTCCTTCCTGTGTAGTATGCCCTGAGTTGTTCTGGCAGACTTTGAAGCTGCTGTTTTATTCAAAGATAGCACATCATGGGGTTTCTGGTATTTCTTGTGCAAGTATGTGGGAATGACATTAGAGCTACCACGAAAGTTTTACGGACTTCTCTGGACTAGCCATTAACTACACATTCCTTTCCAGTTCATGCTACTACCCTCAAAATACTGAATCCTTTCGTGGCTTTCACAATCCCCCCAGCCCCAATATATCCAAAAGATAATGTTTACATGGCAATATACCTCAACTGTCCCTAACAAAGCCAACAAAAAACTTAACCTGTGGCAAAATTTCATTGTTTTTCATGTTTGCTCTTTAAATTTCAGCAAGGTTATAGGGCTGTCAGGGAGACCAGAGAGAGAACACAGAACAGGCTGTCACAGGTAGAACTGCAGGAAAGACAGAGTTCAGTGGTCAGGCAGGGCAGCCACACTGAGCACAGAGATCAGAAGGCACAAGTGGTGGGAGGTTCAGAGAGATGGTGGAAGGACAAGGACATCACCTCACCATGCTTCATTTTCAATACTTACAACAGCTGATCTTGGAGAGACCAGAGCCCTGAGAAACAGCCACCTAGATCCACAATGCTTATATAACCCAAAAAGAAATATTATTTATGGGCCTATCATTAAGTCCTTATCTTCTCACATCTGGAGAGTCAAAGTTCCTTGAAACTAATCAAGTATTTCAGGCATATCACTACCATTCTGAAGTTTTCCAGAAGAGATCCAGAGAGTCGTAAGTCTCATTCAACAAGGTCCAGTTCAAAAGCAGAAATTTACCACCAGAACAGTGTACCTGCTCATTTTGTGATTTTTGTTCATAAATCTGTCCTATTGAGTTTCCTGATTTTGCCTACAAAAATGAAGCAATGAACAAACAGATGGAAAATATAAACTGATGCTGCATTTTTAAAAATATATAAAATCCATGATGACTTTTTAAACTAGGGGACTGATGTCCTCAGATGTGTTTACATTTCCTTCAGTGAGGATTTCCATATCTTAGAGGGTTTTTACAAGAAATGCTGTAAAACCTATACTGCTGAAAGATAACTGGATGCAACTGAAAGCAAAAACTACATCAGTTTTATGATCTAGCTTGTACATTGTTACCTTCAAGAGTTAATACTGTTTTTGTGAAGGCCTGTCCACTGATTTTAGTTAGAGAAATTGAGTAAGTCTATTTTGAAGAGGTCCAATTGCCTGCTCCTATTTTCTTAATAAAAGCCTCCTTCTTAACACCCCATCCAAAACTTTAATTGCGCTTAAGCACAAAATTACCTACTATTTGAAACACAATAATATGCTTCTTAATTATCTAATTCCCATTCACTTAAAACAAATGATAATTATTTATTCTATACCTTGACCTAGCACAGAGTGTAATTTAAAAATCAAGAGAGCACTCTACCCATAATTTGGTAAAAAGGAAGTATCTTGAATTCCTCTCCCTCCTGCATAAGAGATTGTCTTAGAGGAATCTGCGCATGACTAATCTAGTTCTATATTGGAGAGAAAAGAAGCCTCTTGATGAGCAAGTTGTACAAAATTATCACAATTAATTTTTGCTAAGAGCATGCCAGCTCAGATGATATTTGTCTAAAATTATAGTACTATAGCTTTTATTGCAATAACAAATAAAATAAGGGTTTTAAAGCCAGTTTTAAAAGGACGGTCTCCAAATCAAGTTACATTTTTTTTCAGTATTTTGATTTTAGTGGAAATGAGTTGGGCTCAATGACCCTTGTGGGTCCCTTCCAAGTCTATATTTTTATAGACATTCTAAAATTCTATGATTCCATGAAATAAATAATGAATTAATGAAATCAACTTATAGTTCTAATTACTGTATAAATTATAACATTTTTATTTTCTTACTAAAATGATCTTTCAACTTTATTTGATTTCCAAGCAAAATCAAAAAGTGCGAAACATAACTTTTAAAATATTTAAATATTTTTCCCAGGTATTACGCATTTACCAGATCTAGTAACTTTTAAAAAATATTTTAAAAAAAAAGAAAAAGTATTGTAGAAAATAAATAATTCAAATTATATATTTATAGCCAAGCACAGTGCAATCTTTCTTTCTTTCTTTTTCTCTTTCTTTCTTTCTTTCCGTCTTTCCTTCTGTCCTTCTTTCTGTCTTTCTTTCTGTCTTTCTTGTCTTTCTTTTCCTCTACAGCTTTTTTAAAATATTCTGTGTTGGTAACAAATTTGATCAGAGAGAGACACAGCAGTTAGCTCTGTCTGTACTCAGGCCACCAGATACCCAGCTGGCTTACTGCACTGAACAGCAGGCAGCGCAGGGGGAGAAAGTCAGGTACAGGTGTCCACCAAGTCCAAGGCAACAAGCAATCAGAGAGGTGCTTCAGGGAGCTCACAAAGTCTCCAAAAGCCTGGTATGACACTAAAGAATTCTGTGCTCTTAAAGCTCATCCCAGCACTGAACTCATCAGCCTGAGATGATGCGTCCCACAAGACAGCTTGGACACGTCAACCTTCTGATAAAGACACACAAGCTACCACACCCAAGAAAGTCTCACCATTTCACAAGCTGTTGAGTTCCTAACCCAGCTACACTGTTCAGGTACAACTGAGCTTTGGCATCATAAATACACATTCAAAATAATTTATCACAGCATTATCTATTAGAAAACTGATCTGCTCAGTTTTTAAAAATAAATTATTTTTCCCAACCACCTTTAAAGTCAGTCTAAAGCCTGAAGCTTGACATTAACAAAAGTCCTTTTCACTTGTGGATGGATCTTCCCATTCAGAGTTCAACATGGAGAGAGTAAGTAGTGCAACAAAGCCTGGCATCAAAACTCTTCCTGAAAGCTTCCCAGTTTATGGATGGTGTAGCTGTTTGGAGTTTACCATGATTTGCATGTACAGGAAAATGTTATACAGTATGTAAGTGAGGCTGCTAAAGCCTCATTTTTTCCCTTTGTCCTGCTAGAGTAAGTAATTCAAGGTGATATCCTTACCAATCCTGCTCTGAGGAATGAGTCTTCAGATATGCTTTGTTCTTCAAACTACTGTGCTGGGGGCAGGGAGGTGAGGGGATGGGACAGGGAGCAGCATCTAAAATGAATTTAATCTTAATTTAGTCTTAATTGGCATTATTTAAAATATAGTTTGGACTTTCTCAGTAAGGATGCTGAGTTCTCAGATTTACAGATTTAATTTTGTTTGATTTACCCCTCAGCAGCAACAAAGTATTTTTGTGAGATCTAAAGCCAGTCAAGAATAAGTGTCCAAAATTGATTATTTAAACTTTACGAGAAGTGACTGCAGATTTCAAACCTACAGAACAGGCAACTGAACAACGCTTGATTTTAGCTCATTATTACTGTTGTTAATTCCTCCCGTTCATAGCCACTACATAGTTTATTAGTTAGAATAATATTTAGTGGGATTCATCTGTTATCCTCCCCCCTCTACTCTGCACTGGTGAGGCTGCATCTGGAGCACTGCATCCAGTTCTGGGCTCCCCAGTTTAAGAATACAACAAATTACTGGAGAGAGTCCAGTGGTGGGCTACAAAGATGATTAGGAGTCTGGACCATCTTTCTTATGAGGAGAGACTGAGAGATCTGGGTCTGTTCAGCCTGGAGAAGAGAAGGCTGAGAGATATTTCTCACCAATGTTTATAAATATCTCAAGGGTGGACGTCAAGAGGATGGGACCAGCCTCCTTTCAGTGGTGCCCAACAACAGGATGAGGGGCAACGGGCACAGACAGAAACACAGGAGGTTCTATCTGAATATGAGGAGAAACTTCTTTACTTTGAGGGTGCCAGAGCACTGGAACAGGCTGCCCAGAGAGGTTGTGGAGTCTACTTCTCTGGAGACATTCAAAACCCGCCTGGACACATTCCTGTGCGATCTGCTCTGGGTGAACCTGCTTTAGCAGGTGGGTTGGACTAGATGATCTCCAGAGGTCCCTTCCAACCTCAACTATTCTGTGATTCTGTGATCTGTTTAAACTTCAATGAGTATGGTGTAGACTTCTACATCTCATCCACCTTGTCCAGGCTCCCTGTCAAGATGCTGAAAAAAATGGGCACTTCCTGTAGAGTATGATTTGCTTGGTCTTAGGTACTGTAGACACGTACCTAAGGATAAGATTGAGTTTCATGCTGGAATTACCTGTATCCTTCTTCAAAGTGGACCAAGACAACTTGCCCTGACACAAATATGCAGGTAAGTTATTTGACTTTCCATGGATACCAGAGGTGAGATAGATTTCATCTTCTGAGATGACCATCTTACAAAAGAAAGATGAATGAAAACAAGCGTAGATCTAATAAATTATTCCCTCAACACACACAGATTCATTGCGTGCAGTAGCATAGCTTTAAAAAGAGTTACAGAACAAATGTTTGGAAGAAATATTTATTAAAAGGCTGCTAAAGAAAACAATACCTGCTCACAAAACCAATTCCTGTTGTCAGCTGAACCTGTACAAAGAGAGCTGAGCACACAAACAACAGAAACTGAGTTCAGTCAAAGATGACTGCTTTTGCACTGATGTGTTTGGGCTTAGGCTATTTCTTGAAATTTCCTATTGTTTTCACTAGTTTAAGATAATTATTTAGCTTTTCCCAGTAATAAAACACTTCAAAGGTCTATGACTGTTGAAATACAAGTTAGGGAATTTCCACTTATATTTCCAGTTGTGTTGGCCAGGAGTTTTAATGAAAGAACTCATCACAAACCTAGGCATGGAGGTCAAACACAAATATAGGCATCATTAACAGCGCAAATATATCCCAGAACCGACCCAATACTTTTTTGTGACAAGAAAGAGGATTTCCTGTTAGTCCCATTTAGCCCCCCTAGGTCAGCCACGGGAACACTCCTCTGAGATACAGTAGAGTTTAAGTTCCTTCTCCAAACAATCTGGACTCAGCTCAGGACAATCTAAACTCAGGTCTCCCCCACTTTAGATGAATACCCCAGCTCCTGGACTGTAATTTTGCACTTTCTTTGTGGTAAATTAATGTTTAGTTATTTATACATAGCAAAAAAAATCCAGCATGAAGGACTAAGAAATATACCCCAAATATATCTCAGGAGCAGTTCAGTAACTTCAGAATAAAGAGAGGTTTAGATGCAAATCCCTGCTCCAGATCAAGTAGAGGATGAAACCAGATATGAATTATACACCTTTCTGGTGGGTGGTCTGTCTGTTAGGCACACAGATGTCTTGAGCAAAACTGCACATGACAGGGTAATTTTTTGGACCTGCATACCACCCAGAAAACACCTAGTTTGTCCTGAGGTACTAGGGCTTAGATGTGCCATATTTTAGTGTGAGTCTGGAGCAGAAAAATGCTGGTGTGAATGCATGCAAGGAGTTCAAGACCAGGCAAATATCTGAGGAGCAGCTCTGAGGATCTACATGCTAAATCCTATTTAGCAGGGTAAAACAATTAAAATCGCTTGCAATGAACTCCATAATATGCAGTTACTGAATAAAAATTTATCATCCGAACTTAGAAGATAATTTCCACCTGACAAGCACAGTCAGTTGGTGCACATATCAAAACCAAACCAAAACATTAAAAATGACATGTGAATAACTGTTCATGCACTTTTGCAAACATTAAATTCTGTGCACATCTTTTGCACTTGTACTCCTGTGAGAAGGCATAGCAGCAGACTTTCACGTGCCTAGTATATCTCAATACTTCTTCAAGGAAATAAGGATTTGTATTTCATATAACTCAAGAACAGATTTTCTGTAAGTGGGTACCTATTATTAACACTGGTTCAGGTTTTTTATTATAGAATGAGATCAAAGTGGGGTCTGGAGGAATACCTTAAAAATTAAAACCGGCTAGAGCCCCAGATGAATAGCTAAGATGTGCAAAACAAGGTCTGACACATTGTCTGTCAGATCATAGGTTTGATTGCACGAGATGCTGAATGTCCTCAATGTCTAATCAATTTAACATTTCAGGATCTACTCAGAACTTTGCTGGATCAGGCTCAGAGTTTACAATGGTGCAACTACACCATCTTCATAAAGCACGTGTTAATTAAAGTATTCATAAACACAGCAGTAATTCATCACACCATAAGCTATTGCTGATTAAAGCCAGTAAGCTGGTTTTAAAACCCTGTGCACTCATTATAATCAAGTAGGGGAGGATTCCTAAAGGCATGACCCAATTCCAATGCAATTTGACCCAATTCAGTATGATGAAGCTCCATTTATATTTTATCTGTTGACTGGGTTTTATCCATCTACCAGAACAGCTATTGATTTCTCCAGAAAGCACAATGTATAGAATCATTCCAGATGAAAAGGAGAAACATCTGTTGTTCAGATTTGTTTGTTCTTGGCCACTCCATCATCTTTAGGAAAAAAAAAGAAAGCTAGCCTGTTCTGAAAAATGAAATGTGGATGGCATAACCTTCCTGGCAGCTTGTTCTACTGCCTGACTATTACGCAGAGTTACCCAATGATTTGGCTGACATTTAATCTAAACATTCCCTTACATCTTTATCTAGCCACATAATTATGGACTAGAGCAAAAATCCTACCCTTGAGAATGGCAGCTAAATTGTAGTATAGGAAGGGAAACCTACCACGTGTACAAGCCAGGAAGCTTTCCCCTGTTTTAGATCTTTATGAAGAACACACAGCTTTTTGTTTAGGTAATCAGTGGCAATTTCTTGAACTGCAATTCACAAATCTCAGATGAAGACAACTCCCATATTATCTGAGAAAATGGAATGTACAGGAGAACATTCTAGTCAAAGCACAAAGGAGTTTACCAATATTTGAGGGACTGATTGCTCCCAGCCCTCTACGAAGACGAGAAAACACACACATGATGGTGACAGAGGTTATACTGTATGTTGTTTATGCTGGGTCTGAGACAACAGTACATGTACATCACTAATTTTTATACAAAATTTAACCAATTGTAAAGTTCTTAACATTTTTACCAAAGGAAGAACTGAACCTAGTTTTCAAGGTCTAGTTTTCTAGCCGCCCTCTGCCCTGGGACGATACTAACCAAGATCAATGCAAAAGGACTGACGGAGGTGAAATTCAGAGAACCCTGTGGCTTGTATCTCCTTTCTGCCCATCTTGGGCAGCTTTCCTGTTTCTATATTAGTCAGGAAACTATTTGTAAATGCTAAGTGGCAAACCATTTGACTGCATTAGAGTAACTTTATGAAACATTTCAACTCTGTGTTTCCATCTCCATCCTGAGCAACGTAAAACAGGGACAGAATTTCACTTTCCTAATGCAAAGTGACTAAAAGCCACTCTATGACTTAATCTTTCACGTAGTTAAAATTGGGTCTGTCAGCATAGAGTATTCCCATTTCTTTATCAGGACCTTTAATGAGCTTACCTCAGCTGCTTGTAACTTTCCAAATGCTAGAGATTTTCAGCTTTAGTCATTTTATACTTGAGAATAGAAGGAAAAAAATATTTGTGAGCTTTTACCTTTGATCTTTTAATTGCTGCCTTTCGAGTGCTGTTTATGGCATGCAAATGCCACATTTCACTCCCTTATGCCCATCTCCCCCTTTTTTACTTGTTTTCAATAATAGTTGCAAAGCTAAAAAGATGAAAGGAAAGCAAGCAAATGGAATATACCTAGTCTTAAATAAAGCATTTCATAATATTCCAACCTAAATTTATCTACAATTATGAGCATATAAATGCCACCTGGAATGCATACTGTTTGAATGAGTGTAAATTACAGTCATGAAATCAATTACATTGTAATGAAGGATACTGCTGAGCCACTTTTGCACCTGTTCTTTTAGTCTATACATTAATGAGCTAGTGAAAGCACAAAGCAACAGATATCATCTCTTCTCTCACCATCCTTTGCATCTGCAGCTTGCAGTTCTCTGGAGTTCAGGAAAAGCACTGCAAATTCTGAGGTTCAAACAAGCATAATTTTAATGCATGCCTGCCAGAAAAGGGGCAGCGCATGTTTCTGCTGGTATCTGCTGTCCTGCACAGGGAGGTATGTATGCAGATTGTGAAGGTTCAAAGTTATTCTTCCAGTACATCTGCCCATGACCCCGTGGGATACGAAGAAATGGCAGAAATGATAGCTGAATGGCTTTGTATGGCTGCATCTCTAGGCAGCAAAAAGAGCCTTTTCTTCCAACTTCTCTGACCATGCAAGAGCAGCCAAGGCTTTGCTAAATGGGAGAGCCCCAGGCCAATTACTGTAAATAAATGGAACCTGACAGATCATTTAAGATAAACTTTTATTCCTTTTAGAGTCTCACGCTGAGAAAGTCTCAGCACAAAATTCCACAAGGCAGACCTGAGGAACTACCTAGACTGTTTTTCTTTTTTAATTCAGTAAAAGAGCATGAAAACATTACCACTATTATAGTGAGACCCCTTTTGTCAATCACAATGATGTCTAAAGGGAGAAAAAGCTTGGAAAACTGCTTACATGCTCAAGTCTTCAGTTACAAAGCTGAGGGCAACACATTTATCTGACTATCTTACAAAACAGGTTTCAGATTTGCACAGTTTTGGGAGAATAAATTTTTGGTAGCATTTTCAAAAATGCCTGAGTGATTTAGAAATATAAGTCTTACGACTCAGTTGCCTTTCCCCCTAACATTTTATCTTTTATATTTCTTACATTTAGACAGCCTCTTCCATACATCTAGATAGATCATAGAGGGCTAACAAAAAATAAATTCAACTTTGGTTTAAAAAAACTATTCAAACATGAATGAATAAGAGAAAAAGAGAAATCAGTCTAACTGAAGCCGAGAGGAAGGAATATTCTATGTACCTGCTGATCCATGGCATCAGTAGGGCACTCTACATCCACAGGGCACATGTGTATGTATTTATGACTTGTGAGTCCAGAGTCCTACCCAGAACTCTTGCTTCTGTAAATCCCCCTAACTCCAAAGCCAGCCCACAGTTTGAGTTATGCGCACCACTGATTTTAGCTGTCAGTACATCATTGTCTGGCCTAAAGCTGCCTGAGTGTTGGGAGGCTTTCAGTGATTAAAATAGGCCTAGAGTGCTGAAAAATGAACCTGTAACACACAGGCAATAATCTAGCATTTGGCTGCAGGTCATCACTTCTATTGTCAACTGAATTTATCAAACCTGGATATGAGCAGTTAAAAAGCTTTTGATGATCTATAGCTTCTGTATACAACTGCAACCTTAAATCTAACTTAACATTTCTGGATGTGAAAATTCATGAGTGATTTTTCAAAACTTTTGCTCTCTCCTCTGAATTCAACAAACCCTTCATGTATTTATTGACCTTTGTGATTCACACTTCAGGGGCTTTTCATAGTCTTTCCCTTTCAAGGGGGGAAGCACAGACTAAATATGCGAACAACTCTCTCCTTTTTATCAGGCCCTCTGCCATTTACTAACACAACACTACGTTCGCCTGCTGTCACATCACGCTGCCACAACCATGCTCCAAATGTCACATTAGCAAAGTCAGGTTAAAATCACTTTGTGTTATAACACTTTCTGCACTGACCTTTTGAAGGGCCTGAATGAGAGGAAGGCTTATTTCCCCTTGTTCTGTGCAGGGAGCCTCTCCTTATTTTCTCTTCTAAATGCAAGAAGCATATGCTTTGTATTTAAGAGCCTGTTGGAGTCGTCAGCTTTTCTGAATGTGCAACATCCCTTCAATCCACTGAACACTCTGCTGCTTCATCCTGTAAACTAAGTGCTACAAGCAGTCTTGTAAAAGAGTAAAATTGATTGCTCAAGGACTTGGGTCTCTGTGTATGTTAGACACCTTGTTCTTTCCAATATGCAGACTGATGAGCACAGGAATCTGCTTCCCCAATGTGCTCAGCTTTCCATTTTAACACGTTCAGAGCAGACCATGGAGCTATTTGCCTCACAAGGCTTGCAAATAACCCGACATTTTAAAATGGCCAGAACAGGGAATCTGTATTACTAATTTGGGATCTATAGCATACTTTTAATTGAGGCAAGGATCCATCATCTATCTATCCATATTCCAGTGATGATCTATTGAAACATTGTTTTTACAGCAACTAAAATGTCAGTTTAGAGAACCAGGTACCAATACAATGACTGCCTAATCAGCTATGACTTGAAATTATACTAGCACTTGTAATGACAGAACAAAAAGAAACTATGATTAGGATGCAAAAAGGGGCACTAGTAAATATGAAAAGCGATTTGGTCTTTTGTGCCCTTAATAAGGAAGCAATATCTGGATTAATATGATTTCCATGCTCTCAAAGGTTTAGTACCATTGCGTGTATGAATTCAGCAGCATAGGATTCACAACTGCCTTTGGTCACCTGCACTGTGATCAAACCCATCTTCACTATTTTTTTAAAAACTGTCCCTTATTCATCTCCCTCATCTATGATAGGTCTTCCTGTCACCCTTGTTTTCTCGCAACACTGCAGTTAACATTGCCTACCATCCAGGAAGTGGTTGTTTAAAGGAAATTTTTAGTCAAATGCTCTTCATTATAAAATTCCATTGACTCAGAGATCTGTCGGGCATTATAATCTTATCTTGGTTATCTCTAGCCTACAGCTACACAAACCTTTACATGCTGGTATGGTGTAATTCTAAACAATATTCTGCTTTTGTCTGTTCAAATGCTGTAATGTCAAGTAATAAATCCATGTCTTTTTAGTGACCCAGATAAATTTCATTTTCTTCTCTTCCACTCATTAAGAATTAAAGTTGTTCTATTTCACTGGTTTGTATCTCTTGGGGAAATATATGAACTACGGGTCAGGGATGATGTCATTGCAATAGACCACATTCGCTATTAATTCACAGAATCATAGAATACGAGGTTAGAAGGGACCGCAAGGATCATCTGGTCCAACCTGTCTTGGCAAAAGCACAGTCTAGACAAGATGGCCCAGCAGCCTGTCCAGCTGAATCTTAAAAGTGTCCAATGTTGGGGAATCCACCACTTCCCCAGGGAGATTATTCCAACGGCTGATTATTCTCATTGTGAAAAATTTCCCTCTTGTGTCTAATCAGAATTTCCCCATGAGTAACTTGTACCCATTGCCCCTCACCTTTTCTATGTGACTCCCTGTAAAATGGGACTCCCCAACTTCTTTGCAGCCACCCTTTAAATACTGCAACATGGTGATGAGGTCTCCCCTAAGCCTTCTTTTCTCAAGGCTGAACAAACCCATTTCTCTCAGCCTTTCCTCATATGGCAGCTTCCCAATCCTTTGATCATCAGCCTGTCCATATATTGCTTAGAATCATGGAATCATTTTGGTTGGAAGAGACCATCAGGATCACTGAGTCCAACCATAAGCTAACCTAACTCTAGCACTAAACTGTGTCCCTAAGAACCTTGTCTAAAAGCCTTTTAAACACCTTCAGGGATGGTGACTCCACCACTTGTCTGGGCAGCCTGTTCCAATGCCCAACAACCCTTTCTGTAAATAAATGTTTCCTAATATCCAATCTAATTCTCCCCTGGTGCAACTTGAGGCCATTTCCTCTGGTCCTATCTCTTGGTACTTGGGAGAAGAGACCAACACCCTCCATGCTACAGTGGAGGGTATACTGGAGACCAAAACTCAACACAGTATTCCAGGTGTGGCCTGACAAGCACTGAGTAGAGTGAGATAATGTTTTCTTTATCTCTGCTGGTGATGCCCTTGTTGATGCAACCCAGCATCCTGTGGGCATTCTTTGCTGCAGCAGCACACTGTCATCCACTGGGACCTCCAGGTTCCTTTCCACTGAGCTGCTCTCCAGGCAGGTACATCCCAGTCTGTGCTGCACTACTGGATTATGTTTTCCCAGGTGCAAGACATTACACCTGTCCTTGCTGAACTCCATAAGGTTCTTGTTAGCACACTCTTGGGCTAACCGTGGCTGCTAGCCCACTCTCTAATTACACCAAATGAAATATTTTCCCACATATAGCAGAATCTGATGGATTTCTCATAAGTCTTCTGGCTCCTTTCATCCCCCTGGAGAAACTGTATTGCAATGCCTTCCAGAAAAATAGCATCTTTCCAAGATGCCAGGGGGAGAGACTTGCAAGCACGCAGCTCTGCAGAGAGCAGCAGGTCAGGGCAGCTGCACAGCCCTTAAAAGAGACTCTGCCTCTCTTCAAAATGTGAGGAGGATGAGGTGGTAAAAAGGTGGGACAGCATTGCACACCACCTGAAATGAAACACCTGAGTGAGTTACCTCTAGTAGAGGTAGGATTCTGAATACTGGTTGCAAAAAAAAATTATGTATATTTTAATTTGTGGGAAAAGTAGGAGAACTCTGAAGAAGAGAGATGACAATTCTTTCAGGTCCTTCCCACATGTCATTTCTTTAGCAGGGTACTACTTTCTTCAAACTTTAGTAGAGATTAATTATTGTAAAATTATTTTCTGTTGCTTTCCAACTTCCTTCTTTGCTGTTACTTTTGAAGCTTGGTCCCTTTCCGTGGCATTTAAGACAGCCCCTAAGACATATTTGCACAAAAAAGTGACAGAAACTTGTCATTTCCTTTGAAACACTTTGTGCCTCAGAGTATGCTGGATGACCTGAACTAGAAGCCTATAAAAACGACAGCTATTTCTAAACCATATGCACTTTTCCCAGTAATAATTATTTGCAGAGTCCAAACTATCTCTCAGGGGATGAACTGCTCTATAAAACACAGGCATAGACACACAGCGATAAATAGGTCTCCCCTGCTCCTCACGCGTGCCTGCTGATAATGCCTGGGGAAAAATAACTAATCCAGTTCTTCCCAATGATTCTGTCTTGCTTACTGCAAATTCGGGTGGTACGGAAGTACCCGGCTAGTCCTAAACTCACTGGCTTGAACGCTGATAGCTGCAAAGCTGTGCTGTCCCAGTTTAGAGTCTGCTCCATGTTATTGTTGCTACACTGCTAGCAGCAGCCCCATCCACCGGTTTAAAGCTAACTCAGGTAAAACAAAATAAGCCACCGTGACAAGCAGCAGCTGCAGATTCAGCGTGCCCTTTCAGTGCACCCTCCCTGGCCTTGCCATTTATATCCACACAATGCGACTTGTTCCAAATGAGGCGACTCTAGCAACTCCACACACTTAATCCTGTTTATCTTTCTTTATAAGTAATGCCCTAAGACCCCAAACAACTTCTGCAGCTCTTATCTGTCCTTTCTCCAGTTTGACAGCACATGTGCACAACTTAGGTGCCTGAATCTCAATACATTATTCCATGTTTATTTATTAAAAACAAAACAAAACATACCCCACCCCCCACAACACCAACAAAACAAACAAACAGACAAACAAACAAACAAACAACACCAGCTACTAGCAAATCATACCAACAGGCCAGATTACAAAAGAAATAACTGTCTCAGGGGAAAACACTGCTACTTGCTACTAGTAGGTAAGGAACAAAAAGAGAAATGTTTATGTTTTCATCTGACAGAGCACTCGTATAAAGGTGCCCGAGATACCGATAATAAAATGACAGGTGACATTCAGTGATAGTAAGGTACAAATTAAAATAAAAGAGAAAGATAATATCAAGTATAAGTAGTGGTTGGTACTAATTAATTAGTAGCATTCAGGATAAGACCGTGAATTTACTGTGGTGTGTTCCTTGAAAACATCAGTGCTGTGTTCACTGGTGGCCAAAGAGGCAAGGAGAGGATGGATGTTGTAGGACGGAATATTGGGAAAGTAGTTAAAATGACATAAAAAGGTCATTCAGCAGTGTGAGGTATGGAAGTGGATGTATCAATGTTACATATGACTCTTATGTTATCGCAAAAAGGCAATAAGAGTATCAGACAAGGTAGAGGATTATTAGAATTCTGGAGCAGTTTTATATGATGAAAAAAACAAACAGATGACAAGGACTTGCATTTCTAAAAGAGTCATTGATAAGAGAGATCTGTAAAATATGAATGATATGAAGAAACTGCTTCTCACATTACAAGAAACAGGACATGCCCAGTGAAATTGTGAGATAGCTGATTTGAAACAAACAAGCAAACAGATGGAAGGGCTTAAATCATTGCATGCATAATTATTTTGTTAAACCCATTGCCACTGGATGTGTTGAAGTCCAAAAGTGTAAATGGATCCATGAAAGGTATGACAAATTGGTAGAGGATAAATCCACACGCAACTGTTAAATCTGGTGGTCCAAGGACATTTTCCAGCTCCAAAAGTCATGAAAACACTTGACTTTGGGAATTGAGAGTATATAATTGAGATAAAACAATTCTATATGTGGCTGTTCTGATACAGATACCCATAACTAGCATATGCCATGTCCTTCCTGCAGTATCCACTATCAAGCAGATATTGAGCTGGACAGAGCTTGTTACTTGACCCAATACTGCAATTCTTCATGCGCTAGATATAGAAACAGTAATGGTCAGATCCAAACAGGTTATCAGGTGTTACATCATTAGGTACTGAAACACCAAAATCTCTGCACTCCAAGTCCCAACACTTGGTACACAGATAATGAAGAAGTTTCACTTTTCTGTCTGGGGTTATGAGGATTTATGTCTTGATAGATTTCCTAATTATCAGTGCTTTTTTTAAAAATGTGTGTGTTTATGTGTGTCGGTTGTGGGGGGAGGAATTACTATTTTCTGTTAACTGACTGAGAGTCCCTTCTTTGAAACACAACAGCAGAAGGGCAGGTGCAGAACTTCCATTTCATAAAGTACTTATTTAGATACAAATGGTTGGAAGAGTCATCATATACTTGGGAAATCCCAGGTTTAATTCACTTCGTGCCTGAGGAGATCTGTAGTTTTTGCCTCTTCCTGTTTATGACCAGTCTATACATATGTCTGGATAATGACTTTCACTATTTGTTTTGCTAAAAATCTTGCACAACACAGAAAAAAAATCAAGACTGATGGATTAGAAGATATAGGGTCAGAGGGTCTGACACTATAACCCAGGGGTGTCAAACTCATTTTTGCCAGGGGCCACATCAGCCTCATGGTTGCCTTCAAAGGGCCGAATGTCATTTTAGGACTCCTACATTTATACAGTCCTAAATGACATTTGGCCCTTCGAAGGCAATGGCGAAGCTGACGTGTCCCCGGTGAAAATGAGTTTGACACCCCTGCTATAATATATTTGTAATTATGATCCTCACTTGGATGAGGAACCCAAGCCCCCCACTTAAGCGTTTTACACTCAAATAATGGGTTGGAAAAAACTAAACAAAACAAAACAAAACAACATAGAATCAGTGTTGGAAGAGGAACCAAAGTTAAGGTTTTTTGCTTATGTTATGTCTCCTACTAGAAAAAATTCAAAGAAATACAATAAATGGTATTAGTAGAATACAGCAGACAGGTTTTTTTAAGTAGTATCAGAATCACATAACATACACTGCAGAGGACCAACAGCTTAAAATTAAATCAGTGGACCCAGCAGAGACTTTAAGATGTAACAGAAGCCACCTGTTTGTCTCAAGGCACAATGAATACACCCATTTCACTTCAGAGGTCTGTTTAACTCAAAACTTCCAGAGGTAGCAATTCTATGCACACTCCAGTATTTAAATATCATTTTCATTTGAAAGTTTTTACTAATTTGTGGCTTAAATCTGCACTGCTACTATTTAAATCCCTTACTTCTCAGCCAGCTGATGAGGACAGGACAAGCAAATGTTCTGGTGGCAATTGTTAACGTATTTCAACTGTCTCTCTAAGTAGTCTAGATCTCACGCTTCTCCTAATGAGGTATATTTTTAATCCTCTGTCATCTTTACACATTTTCCTTAAATCAGCACTAGACACAGTAGTTAGCTGTAGCCTTTTGGCACTGGGTAGATTAAAAGGATACTATTATTTATAAATCATAGTACAGAATTTTTCTTTTTTTACCTCGTCATGTTTTTGCTTACTCATGTTCAGCCTGTGACCCACGATAACCCCTAGTTCCTTTTATGTGTAACTATGGCCTAGCGAATTGTTCCCCATTTTGTATTTGCACAGCAGTTTATTCCCAATGTAGCACCAGTCATTTGACTTAAATAAACTGCATTCTGTTATCTCCTGATTACTTCTTCAATTCGTTAATATCTTTCTGAATTCTTGTCTAGTCCCACTTGTGCTTGCTGGCTCCCTCAGAGACCATTGTACACTTGATAATTACACATTCTAGTCCATCTTCGTAATTGGCAATGACAATATTCAGTGACTCCACATTTAAGGGATGTCCTTTCAGGAGTCTACTTGGTATAGCTCTCCATATTAGAAGGCTATTCTTTTCATTGAGAAGGGACTCTAAATCAGTTTTGTAGATACCTGATAGTTTCATATAGATAATACTGTCCCAAATTACTTAAGAAAACATCATTGCCAACAAAAGAGGAAAGTGGTACTCCACAGAGGAGGTAGCCTGACTGAAATGCCATGCCTAAAATATTTGTTGAATCAGTGTTCTACATGACAAGCTATAAGACACGATAGCGCCAGTGGGCTTTTGTGTAACACAATTCAGACTATCAGGATAAACTGGTGTTGAAACATCTGGTAAGAAACCATTATTTGGGGGGATTTCAATTGGAAGGGACCTATTAAAGGTTCCATGTAGTCACTACTAACTACCCTGGAGATGTAAAAGCAGGTTCAGGGCAGTGCCAGGGAGAGGTTCATGTGTGTGGTGTGCTGGAAAATTGCTACAAATTACCATGGGTACTGTTTGACAGACTGAATTCGACAGGATGAATCGATCACTAAGCTAAAAAGAAACAGAAGTCATTAAGATATGAGTGGCTAAAATCTAACTCTACTACTCACATGCAGACAAAACGGAGTGAAGTACACCAAGAAGTCTACCACACACATTTGCGTGATTGCAGTCAAGCACTACAGTTAGGATGTGTCAGAAGTAAGATTTCTGACTCCTTAATTAATTCCCTTGTTTTGTGTGCTAGATCATAGTCTTTAATGACAGAGTGATCTTTTCCAGAAGAATCCCACTGCCCAGGATAAGCAGCACACAGTTTGTTTTACATATTTACTGTCCATTCCATGATACTATCGATTATTTATTGTTCGCTAATCAAGTTCTGCTCAGCCAACAGAATTCTGTGCTTCTTTATTTACTTTTCCCATAAGTTCATACCCAGCTCTTCAAAGGTACTCCTTAATCTGTGAAAAAAACCTTAATATTTATAAAGATATTGTATTCTCACTTTGTAAGTATGCTACAGAAGCAGAGAAATCTGAATCCACTGATTCTGGATATTTGACACCACAGATTCCAGATATATGACATGAGATATTTCAAATTTGAGTTTTCTGAGTTGTCACTATATATTTTCTGTTTATTGTATTGTACTCCTTCAATATTATCACAGAAAAAAAATCCACAAACTGGTCTGTGGGGTATATACTGGACAGATGTTAAATATTAAAAAAAAAAAAAATCAAAGGCAATTAGTCTCATTATTTATATGAACCCTTATGGAAGCAAGAACCAAAAGTAGTTAAGAGTCTGCTGGATTATACTTAGAATAATAGAAGGAAACTTTTCTAGGGTTGGATTGATGACCCTGGAGAACAAGATATTGTATCTGTAGGTGATTCAGGAGAATGGCTAATGTGTCCTTTATTGAAGCAGTTTTGGACAGCAAAAAAGTCAGTACTAAGTAGATGAACTGAGGTTCCAGGAAAGCAATCCTGGATTCTCATGTAACTTGCTCTTGACTGTAGAATAAACATTTGTTTGTCTATCTGTTGATTAAACTCAGAGAAGAATTTCTGAGGCTTTTACCACAGAAATTCAGTAAGGCCTTTCCTAAGAAGACCAATGGCCTTGTTACACTTGATGAGCCATGCTCCCACTTGCTTTGTACCCAGATCAGCCTTCGACACTAACAAATGTCGTATTGTACTACCAGGCTAAATGAGCTGGAACTCCTAAATTCTTCGCAGAAAGACATAGTAGACAACCGTCCACTTTCTTCAATTTTTATCAATATGCAGTACCACGGACGTTTGTTCCTATCTGCAAGCAGCATGATTTATGCACATTTCAGCTTCAATTTTCCTTTTTCACCTATTCCAGCACAGCAGTCGCGTAGGTTTTCTCTAATGCCTGACAGAAATAGGAATATGACTGAAAGCAAAACGCCTAAAGGCTCCAGTCAGATTAATCAAAAAAGATCTGCCAAAGTGAAACACTTTGAAGGACAGGTGTGTACTCTTGCAGCCTCTTGTATTACAGCAATCTACAATCCGTTTTGTTGCTGCCCTATCTGCTCCCCAATAGGTACACAACAGTTGCCAGGACTCTCTTTCAGCTCTTACTAGCCAAAAGATTTTGGCCATCTCCTTCGACTGCTTGTTTGACAATGAGAATAGTCCTTTAATTAGCATCCATGGAAAAACTGACATTCATTCGGAAGGATGCCAGCTTCAAACATCACTTGGATATTTGAGCTAGACTGACAGACTGCTCTTTATTTGCCAGTAAGGTAGGGGAAGAAAATGCTGTTACATGTGCTTTGTATCCCTTGCTGCATACTAAATCATTCCTGGGTGGTATTCATGATCTATAAAGCAGTGAGTAGCTTGGTCACAGCTTTCTCTGGTACCATCTGTTTGACCACTTGCAAAACTAACAGGCTGCACAGAAGCTGAAAGAGCAACATGACTAGCATGAGCTTCGGAAAAAAAACTATATCTAGATTCAAAATTAGATCAGCTATTCAAAATTCTACGACAGCATGTCAGGCATAGTGCAGTTACCCTCTGCACCCTCACAGGCTGGTTCTCCCTTGCCTCTGGCAGACATGGCTATCTGCTTTTTCCGTAGCCAAAATGTTTGCAGATAGTCTCATTAACACAACAGTTTCCAGCAAAGAACAGAAAATGAAGGTCCTGCGTCTATCCAGCTGATTTTCTACCCTGGCAAACGAGGAACAGTGGTTTTGGCCAAGGAATCCTACTGCTAATACATGATTACTTATTTACCTCTCTTATTTTTCTGCCATAATTTGTGGTAACTGTACATTTTCACTCAAATTGTTAACAAAATCATACACCAGTGTAGATGAAGAAATGATTCCTTAGGTATAGAACACTAAAACTGATTATTCCCTGTTATGATGTTTAGATAACAACTACTAACACATTTGATACATGCTGTACTCACAATTAATCACATAAAATCATTTACAAGACATTGTTGATGTGGTATTTCTTTCCAAGAAATCATCATTATTTGTATTATACAGTAAATAAAAAACAAACAAAAGACTGAAACAAACAAATAAGAATGAGTTGTATATCTATCTCAAGCTTGATAGCACCTAACAGCTAAAACTACAAAGGAAAAGCCCATTTACCATTTTAAATAGTGGGCTTAATTAACTCCTTTCCATTATTAGAAACTTCCCCAATGGTACAAGATTTATTAAAAGTTAATGTGAATGCTTCAGAAAGCTTCCTAAATAATAAAGAATTAATGATTTATACAATTATACCAAAATTATTGAATATAAAATCCTTGTGTAAAGACAATACCAATGAAAAAAGAACAGAAAAAAAATCATCTTAATGGTTAAAATACCATTTGTAGTTAAAAAAGGATAGATTACTTTCACCTATGTTGTTCAACTCTTCCTTGTTTCAATTTCTCATAGATTTTTGTACATACTTTTCCAAAATTAGTAAGAAATTAAGCAAAACTTAAACCAGGCTTCAGATGTGTTGGCAGACTATTGCTTGCATGAGAGATAATCCAGCCCTCCTCCTGCATTTCTCCATAGAATGCCTGGATTATTTTTTCCAGTAGGTCAACTGGAAACCTTTAACTGATTAGCAAAATCCCAAGTACGTGTCTGAATCAGTTCTGAAATAGTAATTTTTCATTGCAAGCAATTACAAAATGGGCAACTGTTTCTTTATCTTCTTATTGACCAAGCAGCACTCAAAGTGACGATAAAACCATTGGTGTTAAATAGCATCTGATATGAAACTGAAAACACTGTAAAGAAACCCAATTTGAATTGTTGCAAATAGAAACCTGTATAAAACCAGCTATCCTGGACTTCTATTGCTCCTCCAGATCAGTTCAGAAGACACAAGTTGCACCTCCCCGTGATCCCAAATCACATCCTCAATGCACAGAGGGAATCCTCCTCACTCAGATGCTCTAGAAGGGTCCATACAGCTGTCTTAGGCATAATGAGTAAGGGCTCCTTCAGACTTCTGAGGAATAAACACCTCTTGTAAAATCCCCTTATGGTATTTTCTCATGGTTCTTTCGAGTGGCTGTAAACATTGCTACCATGAAAAAATAGGGCAGGCAGGGGAGAAGGGAGAGGAAGAAGAGGAAACAATCAGTATTTATTATTAGTGTCGAGCAAGAATTTCTAAATTATATTATCATGAGATAATGTCTGCAAAGTTTTAGTGGGTAGAAATGCTTCAAGGAACAGGAGTTAATAGCATCACTTAAGAGTTGTGAAGGCAAAAGCAATCCCAAAGATTGCTTCAGTAAATTAGAATGAGTAACAGATCCTCTCAAGTGTATGGCTGTTCATTAATAATAACGTCCACACAGCAGACAATTTCTGTTTAAAGGATGAGCCTTTGTAACATGGTCAGCAGGATTATGTTGAAAGTGATCTCCAGAAGACAAAGGGAGTGCAAGCCTCTTTCTCATGCATTGTCTGAGAAGGATTTGCCAGCTTTCTCACTACTACTCTCACGAGACCATCCAAATGCAATCGTCTGCAGTTTTATCTCAGCCTAGGAACAAAAAACATGAATCGCATTCTATAAACCGTAGAAGCAACTGTAACACGTCTTTTATGAATCATCATTTCTGCAGAAAACTCTCCCAAGCAAGTGCCTCATCCCAGCTGCAAATGACCCTTGACAAGTCCCTGTGGCTGCATTCGTGGTCTCTGCTGCCAAGACCATTCCCTGCAGGAGCAGTTCGGGCTGGGGGAGTCACACGGTGGGGTGTCTTGCCTCCAAGGGATTGGGTCAGCAGTTTGTGTCCTCTGCACGCTGAGGGACCAACTCCTGAAGCAGCTTCTAGCAAGCAGTTGCAGAATGTCAACAGCGAGTCTTCAGAGAGCACTAACGCTAACTTGAAAGAGCTTAACAGCAAAAATCCTCTTTAAGTTCCTCTTCAGATTCAGTTTGCAGAAACAACTGTATTAAGAGGTGGATGCTTGGCTGACCTGTACAGTTTTTCCAGCAGCTCTTGGGTGTTACAGATCAGTAGTAGTTTCTACAAGTGTGTGGGTTTTCTTCTAGAAAAATTCTTGGAAATATCTGGGAATATGTCAGAGCACTCAGGGTTCAAAACAATATTTTCAATAG
This sequence comes from Streptopelia decaocto, assembly GCF_964273445.1. NCBI lineage: Eukaryota > Metazoa > Chordata > Aves > Columbiformes > Columbidae > Streptopelia > Streptopelia decaocto. The sequence goes on from NC_138655.1 coordinate 65,271,629, forward strand.
GTAACAAAACTTTTTAGTACCTTGATGGATCTTGCAAGCAGTTCCCTTTCAAAATAACTGTATATTTAAAACATCCTGAAACAAATGCAGCTGATACACAAGTTTGAAACTGCATACAGAATTATAATGAAAATTAAATTGTTTGCAACCTACCTTGGAATTGCGTAAATTTGATGGTTCCCATCCTCTCTCCATTTCTGAAAACAACTTGACCCTAAATAAAATAAAAAAATACCTTAAAGGTTTTATAAATCTCTCATAATATAGTTTCATTAGCACTGTGATTAGTTTCCATTCACTATTAAAATTACCCAAGAAAGCTTTAAAATTAAAGTTTAAAATAACTCAGTAATATCTCCGTAAAGCTTTCTTCCACAGATTTCAAATGGCCTTAGAAACTTGACCAGTGTTATCACCCACTTTTCATGGATGGAAATGAAGGTACTTACTGAATCTCAGATGAAGAGAGACATGCAAACAATCAATTTTAACTGTGTGATTTTTTATAAAGGACATGTAAGAGCTATCAAAGACAACACAAAAAAAATTGTTCTCCATTTCATTCTTCATATGGTTCTCCAAATGGCTCTATTATCTTATATGAATGATTATGGATATCTGCAGTTTTTGTGGCTTGATTTTGTACTACATCAACATCCATGTCCTAGTATTCCTTTTAAATGAAATGCCTTTAAGTCAATACTATTCTTTCTTGTGCTGCATGTTATTGCTCTTCAAAATAATGGTCACGTAACGCTGAAACCTCCTTACATATTCCTAGCAAATTACTCCCATCTTTCATCCCATTTTTCTGACTTTATTTAAGTTCCTATTTAATTTCTTCCTTACTTCAGCTATTTCATGATTGAGTATGAAAGAAGAGGTTTTCATTCATTTATGCTAAGATGTAATTCTAATATTTTGAACCTGCAGTGGAGTGTAGAGTGCTGTCAATATAGATTGCTTTTTTACTGCATCCCCAGTTTGGTTTATTATTATTATCTCCATTAATCTTTGTTTTAGCAGACACTGGGATAAGAGAAACCAAACAATAAGCATGTAAGGCTATAAAACATTTCTCTGTGCAAGCCAGTCCCTTTTTGGATAATCCTTTTTGGTCACCAAGGGGATGTACTGAAGGCAACCATCTGAGTCAGCTCCCTGCAAGGAACCGTACAATGGATGTGCAGTGCAGCACACTCACCCCACAGCCCCTGCAAGGCATAAGACACCATTTCGCCTTGATAAATAGATAAAGACACCCTTCAACAAGTGTAAGCTACCTTGTGTTAAGCCTTAAAAGCCAGAAGCCCCAGTCCACAACAAAAAGAGAGCAAGAGGCATGAACACTGGTCATGCTAAGTCTCATCCAGTGGCAGCTGACACAACCCCAGGAGAGAATGTAAAACATTAGTAGGCAGAGCTTTGTGTGCACCTTAGCAGCTTTCATCCCAATCTCCTTTAGTTTGCAGAAGCAGTATTTACTATTCCTTCATTTGTTTGAAGATAATTATAATACGCTTGGCTACTTGGTGCAAGTGAAAAATAGTAGAAAATACTAAAGGAGAGAGCCGTAAAGATGCTATGCAAGTATCACTTGGTTCATATATATATATATATATATATATATATATATACACGGTCAATACAGTCTTGACCTTACTAAATTCCTGGGTTTGTGACCTCTGTCAGAGATTTCTGTGGATAAATTTTTCACTATGTGGTAGAATTATTTTTTTTCATTTGATTCTAAATTTACTGCCTTTATTTTAACTCTGTCTCTTCTTATTCTTTTATTACAAGATAATAGGACTGTAAGTTGTAGTCGACTAGAGTGCTATTTATAGATAAACATACAGCAAGAATTACTGCTATCATCTATGATGACAGTCATCTATGATTGTCATCTATTATTAAAAGTATAATATAGCAGCTCACAAAATTTTCTATATTCCAAATGCAACTGGTTTGCAATATTATCGTTGCTTCTTGTAAAATCACCATTTTTATCACTCAGTAGTACAGACATAAACCATATGCATCTGCTGACTGTAGATAACTACATATAGTCTCATATACATGTCCTGAAACTACCAAAAAAACATAAATCAGGTCTGAATGCTCTGAATAAATGTAAAAATTCGGATAAAAAACTATAGAACAGAGTTATAGATTTAGAAGTATTCATTTTTAGCAGCTTATTTTTATTAAGATTTATGGCTTACACTGATCTAAGTAGTAGGTAAATAAAGACATGGATGATAGCGATGAATTATGCACCAACTCGTGAAAATATCCTTGTTATCTACAATATTATTAAATCACAGTATTTTAGTTTCATTAAAGCTTACTGGAAAATGCTAAAAAGTCAACTGGGTTATTGAAGGGAATAAAAATTTCTAAATACTATTTAATGAGTTCAGACATTGTCAGGTTATTGTTCACAAACTACAGAGTGTCTGTATGTTACACACACCAAGAGGAAAAAAAAATCTCCACAATTTCAAGAAACGGAAATTGGCTATTTATGCCATGTCTATTTCAAAGGTAAAATCAACAAAAAGCCATATCAGTTAGAAGTTGCAAAGCAGAAATCTGAAAGTGCAACCCATGACGATGACAGAACATATTTATTACCCAGGCATCAAAACCGCAGCTGCAGTTACCGCTTCGCTCTTTGCTTCTCAGGAACATGCTGTTTCCTAATAACAGGTGACAAGTAGCTACAGCATCTCAAGTACCTTAAAAGCCTCAAGACTCTAAAATTCTTATGTGCTGTGTAAGGAAACACTCCTAGATTTTTACTGGGGCTTCAGGTAGCCCCAGCAGACACGGACATAATGTTCCTGCTGCAGTATTTGGTTCTGCCAGTGTGGGAGAAAGGAGCACTCTGCATGAACACCAAGAAATTGTGTAAATAGAGATACCTCTGTTTTGCTTTTACAAATATTAACTTAAAACAGGAACAGGAAGGAAAGTAATGAGAGTCAGTGATTACTCTATGATTTATGAAAAGTAAGACAAATATTTTGGAGTCAAAAAAGTGATATAAGTATACAATAAAATGTTATAGTATTTAATTCTGTAAACTTAGAGGAATGCTAGTAAGAAATAAGTCAACCAGTTTTTCAGAAACGTGTTTTGTAGAAATGGTGTGCTGATGTATGGCATGAGAAATGAGTTATAATCTCAGGATGTTCTATGGCTCATTGTCATTTCTTTGCCACCAAGGTAACATACTGTAAGATATAGCTACCTATAGTTACCTTCTTTAGACTTGAGATTCACAAATTACTCAGTGATTTTTCTTTATTTAAAGTAGAGGATGTTTGAATAATAGATATTCTTAATACATGCATTAGGCTCTGACATCACAAAAGCAAATCTTAGTACTACTTCATCCTTTATTTTTGCCTCACCACATACTCTAGCACGTCAGCCAGTACAGGCTGCAGCTTATGGTGTGATCCACCATAAAATCTAGATATTATGAAATCCATGTGAATATAAGAACAGACAAAATCCCCTTTTAACTTCCATTGTGTTTTGGTGATACTGCATAGGCATGTTTAGATACTTACTAGCAAAAGGATCAGTAAATATACAGATAAGAAGTACTGTTTTAAAGAAAAACAATAGAATACTGTTTTAAAGAAAAATAATAGAAGTAATGTCAATACTGTTAGTACTTCAGAACATGACTCAGAATCAAGCAATATTTCCTAGTCAAATAATTATTTTACTTTGAGAGACACAAAATATTATCTCTCTCCTTTAAATCAACTACAGAAGTTAATTACTTAGATCAAACCACATATTTTACTATACATTAAAATAGTTAATCAGCAAAGCTTTCCTCTTCTTTACACAGACACCATCCCAATGGAGATCAATACAAACCACACTGGTATCTTAGTGTCTGTTTTATTTTCTTCAGTCTAACATCTACAAATTTTTTCTTCTTTCTTTTAATTTTCACCATTTACAACAGTGATGATAGAGTAAATACCGATTCTATAACTGATCTGCCCAGCTTTGAGCTGTGGACAGGCACCATCACATCAGCAATTATCCTTGTAAAGTTGATCAGGAGGAAACAGAAAGTATGTGGCTTGGAGCCCAATAGACAGAGACATGAACAGTGGGTGGAAGAGAAGCTGAATGAGCTCAACCTGGCACAGCATGGTACCCCCAAATGTTGCTGCTGGGCTGTACAGCCACTGCTGCACACAACGTCCCAGGAACCTGTATCTGGGACCTATTGCAGCTGCATAACTCATAACACAGCCGTACAGAAGTGAACTTCACTCAGTTTTCCTAAAGGTACAACCACCCCATAAAGGGAAAACAGTACTAGTTGCACAGGGCAAGTTAGATGGCTCAAAAAATAGAAATGTAGAAGCTCATGTTGTGGGTTTTTTTAGGTTTTTCTTTGTGCTTTTGGTTGGTTGGTTTTTAATTTTTTAAAGATATATCTCTGAGTCCAGCTGCTTTTCATGTAATTGTTTGGTGTTTTTTTCCCCCCCAAAAAAAAATCTACAGTGCTTTAATGTCCTTTACAAATGATGAAAACAAGAATGGGACCAAACATTTAATCAGTGTTGGTCTCACACTTGCCACATATAAGGACGTCATCTCCCTGTCTCTTCTGTGTACCATCTCCTTCTATGTGCTCTGTTTCACAAACCTAACATTGATTCTTATCTTACTCATATGTACTTTGTTATACAGCATAACGGCATTTCATTTCATTACTAAAAAGACAGCGTTTACCATCCCGGATGTACAATCTTCACCTTTTTTCCTGAACTGATGTTTCTTAAGCCATTATTTGTGGCCAGGATAAAAAGTCCACAACAATCATCCATTCACACTCACAAAATATTAACCAATATTAACTTTATTTTAGACCCATAGGACTTCCCCTGTCTTTATAGCAGTGGGTCATTTGTCTAGGCTTGGAAGCAGCTGTTTATTATACTTTAATTTTCCTGGTGGATAAAAAGTATTTATCTTTGCTATATTATGAACATATCATTAAGCTCTTTTTGAGCTATGGAGCACTAGTATTTATTAGAAGTTTCACTGCATTATCACTGACAGTATTATTATTACTCAGCTCTGGGCACAGGTCCATGCCAAAGCTAGAATTGTTTCACTCCTCTTACACTGAAATCCACAGCCAACACACTTCTCCATTCACACCTTTAGGTTTGTTCATCAGTCAATACAACCAGAGCTCAGAAGATTCTTAACAGCTCTCTCAGTTTGGGCCACGTCTGCACTTTGGCCATCATTTTATTTACTTCATTTTTTTTTTCTGCAAATTGTCTCAAGTATACTAAACAGAGAAATAAATAAATAGAACTTATTTCCGTGATTTTCAGTACTATACCTACAAAAAAGGTCTGGTTTATGCCATGCTTGCTTCCTTCTCCAACAGCTTTCCTGCACATGGCACCAGATAATTTTTTACTTACTCAAATTTGTATTATATAATCAGCTTATACTTGGTACCTTACTATTGATTTGAAGCATCATAGTTATATATTTAAGCTAAAATAATAACAGAAATACCCCTTCATTGGAGGAGGGACTATGAGTATGATGGCACACACACTGCAGCTGGATGCAAGACAATTAGATGCCACAGGATTCACGCTCCCAAGCATTTTCCAATGGGCCAACACATTTCTGTCTCAGTTCCACTTCATTGTCCAGGAATCTGGGTTACTCTTCCCTATAGGCAGGTCATCTCCCTGAATAACAGTGTTTATCCCCAGTGGCTTTCCCTGAAATTTCTGACCTACACAGTCAAACCAGATCCAAAAGTGGCTGTTAGCATTTTTTTCAAAAAGAAATTAACTCAGTAATTTTAGGGGTTCTTGAGTTAGGTATTTAATATACAGAAAACCATTTAATTAAATGCATGCAGAAATACCTTAAAAGCAGTGGGATAACTAAAGCAATTGAAGTTATATTTTAATTCAAAACATGGTACATTATTTTCAAATAATAATTATGCAATTTAAACTGTCCCTTTAAGTTCTGTGACATCTACTGAAATCAAGGTGTACTTCTGACCCTGTAGAGTCCTTATTGGACTAAATCCAATAAAAATAGGAGCCAAGGAGGTTGAAGCATCACAGAACAGCAAACCTAAGAGCTTGCAAACACCCAAAGGGCAGGTATTACCCTCCCAAGTTGCTCCTAGCTGCCTAGTCCTACACCTACCTGGTGGTAGCTCAGCATTCATCAGGCCCCTGTGTGAGCTATGGTGGCCTAATAAACCAGCAAAAGGTATTCAGTGATTTTTTTTTTTTTTTTTAATTTATTTTGTATCAGTTTGGCAAGCAGGGGAGATGTTTCTGAATTGCTTTGCAGTGTCAGCCCCAGAACCAGCATGAAGGAGCCCTGGAAGGGCGCAAGTGCCAGCAGAAAGAGCTATGATGGAGGGAGCGAGATGCTCTCTGTTAGTCTCAGCTCCCCGCAGAAGCCTTTCTGTGTTATCATGCAATCCACACATCCCACTACTCAAGTGTTACACACATTCCATTTACTCCAACAGGACTCCTTAGCTACACACATGCCTTCCCTGACACACACAAAACAGCAAACTGGCATCCTGTGGGTCTTAGCTCTGCAGCTCCTAGCCAGTGAAGAACTACAAGCTGTAACTCCCAACCTCTTCCACCCTCCAAACATCACGTCTAAGACAGCAGAGCTGTCTTAGCTGTCTAAGACATGCCATTTAGTCTATCAAATCATACAGTTGAGAGTAACCCAACAAGCTTTTAGCTCTGCAAATCTAACCTTGCTTCTGAAACAAAACAGCAAACTTCCAGCTGAGGGTAGCTTGTGCAGAACTCTTCAGACGACGTTTCAACCCATTTGCATCACTCAATTAGCTGAAGACAAAGAGCTGAGCACAGGAGATGTGAGCACAGAGCAAGAGAGGATACTCAGGAGATAGCAATAAAGTTGTCACCCTCTGTGGGATGAAGAGGCAGTTGTGACCTCTAGGACAATGAGAGGTGAGCAGAAGGCAGAGGGTGCCAAAAATTAAAATGTTCCATAAAACAAAAAATGGTCCTGAATTCACTATTTTATATCCTTAGACCACTGTGGATAAAAATGTTTCTAGAAGTTTTGATCAAAGCAGGTAAAGTGACTGCTGCTTTTCAAGCCTTGAAACTATTTTCAGAAAACATGTTTCTGTCAAAATTTCAAGATGTAAATTTGAAATATTTTATGATCTAAAGGGATTTTTTCCCCCTTCCTGTTTTGTCTCTTATGACATTTTCTAAAAGATTTGGGTAACTCAACAGTGGTGCCTGGAGAGCAGCAGCAGCAGAAGCAGGGCAGGAACGAAACATAACTAAAAATCTGGTATTGGCTAACATTTTCTGAATGAAGCAATACCACCATTCTCATCTAAACAAATACTTGTGTTCTAGCTATGACAGTTCAGATATAAAACAGTGGAAAAATGAACGTGCTTACTTCTAAGCATTAAATATCTGTCTGCACCACAGGAATAATACCTGAAAAATATACTTACAAATAAGTAAGTTTCCTAAACAGGAGAACATGGATTTTGGAGAAAGACAGGGGGCAAGAAGGAAGATCAATTGATGGAACAGAAGTGCCCAGAAAAAAAAAATAAATCTGGTAGTCATGACAGTGATGAAAAAGAAGAGTGAAGAATCAGCATTCATCAAATCCCATAATATTGGAACTAGGAGGCACTCATCAAAACTATTTGTACATTGGTCTAAAACAGAAAAATCAGTGATGTTTTTCATGTTGTTCCTTTGTACAGCAGGTAGTGAACTTCTGAAATTTTTATTGAGTAGGGATTGCTTATTTATTTGTTCTGTTTATAAGCAGAGGACTGAGGGGTGAGCCTGTCTACTGACCTCACCGGTCACCTCATATATTATCATGTAGCTTCTTCTGTGAACTCTTGGTAGACAAAAAGGTAAATGGAAAATCAGCTTTATCTCAGAGTTCAGGAAACATACATGGTTCTTTAAATAGGTTATAAAACTGCTTCAACATGAGTGAAATATGAGATAAGCAGATGTACAGGTTAACATCAGAAGCCATTTGGAAATACAGAACACAGGAAAGAGACATACGAAAGTCACTTTTTTTTTTTAAGGTGAAAAACTGTTCTGGGCAAAATTATACAGCAATTTTAATAAAAAAGATGGGCTTGGTGCCTCATATTTGCCAAAAGAAGATTTCTGTTAATAACAGCTGAGACAAGTAGCCTCTGGCATTAGCCAATGGTGCTCTTTATGTGCCTTTGTATCTTTGAGACACATTTCCCTTAAAGGCCTACAGAATAAGTAATAATTTCTAGAAATTAAAAAAATATACCAATACCCTAGTTCCTTTAGTGTGAAACACCTTGAACTACAAGGATTTTCCAAAAACAAGTTTCCTCAAACAAAAGGCTAAACAGTGTGTCTCTTAATATCATGACAGGAAAGACAGAGTTGTATTGCCTTTCATAAACCCACGCTGGCTGGGCCTGATCACCCAGTTGTCCTGTATGAGCCGTGTGATGGCACTCAGGAGGATCTGCTCCATAACCCTCCCCTGAATTCAGGTCAGACTGACAAGCCTGTAGTTCCCCAGATCCTCCTTTCAGCCCTTCTCGTAGATACTGTCAACTAAGTCCCTTCCAAATAAAGTTTCAGTCCAGTCAGTCTCTTCTTCATAGGAGAGGGGATTTTTCTTTTTTTGCCTATTGCTACTCTCTAATTCCCTTTTTAATTTCTCTTCTTTGTTTCCTGAGGAATGCTATCCATAACTGAAATACAGCTGCTCTTTCCATGTAGCAGGGCGCCTCTATTTCCAGCATTTTGCTCTCTGAACTTTACCATACATTGGGCAGAACTTCATCTCTTTTTTTCAGGGAAGTGCAGGATTCAGATGGGGAATAGACAGAATTTCTTTTGATGAAATTTCTTCTCTCCATCTCAGCAGCATCCTCTGTCAGCAGTTGTCGTTGCAGAAAAGCATGCTGTTAACAGCACAATGACATGAGATAAGCCCAGATTATGCTGTTCCATTAGATTAGCATTTAGATGCATATACACAATTTTGCACAGCTATGCTGAAACAAGACACTGCAATCATAGCATTTTTTTTCAGCAAAGCAAGCAAAAATGTGATTAGTGAACATCTGACTGCTCTGTTTTACACACAAAAGCAAGTCTAGGGGAATAATGTTCCTGACAAGGTACCAGCAATTCATAAGCAGGTGAAGGTGTGGAAAAAAGGATACTAGCCAGGAAATCATGCATCAAACAGTGTTGCACTTGCTGGCCATTGCAGGTGAAGAGAGATGAAACCTTTATGTTTGTCAGTCACTAATGTGCTTTTACGCATTCACCAGACTTATGATTTGCACCAGGCAGAGCACTTAGGTGCTCTTTTTTGCCATTCTTTCTTGCCATATCATTTGTATCCAATGGGAGGGTTTTTCTGCTATGTGAGCCATTCCCTCCAGTGCCCATGCAAGCTCTTTGCTGGCTGCCTAAATCATGTTCATCATTAGTGGTCTTAAGTTTAAAAGCAAGACAAAAAAGAAATTAAAATGAAATATATACACTGGACAAGCTTTTTTGCAAGTTATTCTGAATACTGTAGAAACAACATGACAGGCACTGCAATTGTTTGCAACAAACGCTTTCAAGTCTGGTGATACATGTAATTGGGTGCTGACTACCAATATTTAGCCAGTTTCCTCATCTATGGTTGGCCTCTGAAGCATAAGCAAAATAAACCCTTTACTCTTGACTCAGTCTCTTTCAGATATGTGTAAAAACACGATGTAAACAACCTGTCTTTCAGGGTGGCAAGAGAAGAAGAAATAGGCTGAAGCACTGGGACTAGGAACTCAAGCCCTTTTCAGTGTGTATAAAAGTGTAAACATGAACTGCTGAGGTGACGTTCAGAATTGTTCTTTTGAGGATGAGTCCCTGATGATTTCAGTTTCTAGCAATTTGTGCCTGTAGAAACAGCACAACAGCCTATGAGATTCCACCACCATGTTTGTTGTGTTTTTTCGTTGTGTGTTTGCTTCTTTTTTTTCCTACCGCTTTTGTAAGAATGACTCAGAATAGATGGCATAAAGCCTTCTAAGGACACTGTATTAAGCAGCAGTTCTATCTCTTCAATAGTGCAATTTTGGATGATGTTATGAAGTAATTTCTTCCATTTGCTTTAAACTACATTAATCCCAACAGAGAGCACAACCGCACAGGCTGCATTTCATTCGATCTGATGATGACCTGAAAGACTGTACGAGCCACCACCTCTTCTCCGCACACTTCTTTTTGCTCAGGCCCTGTCACATTGGCTGGATGCAGGAGATTGCTTTGTTTACTATATTCTTTCTAATGAGCAGACAGCCTACGTTATTAATAAGGTCTTTGTGTCCAAAGCAGAGAACTGCTGTGGTTTAACCACAGACGGCAACTACGCACCACATGGTCACTTGCTCACTCTGCCACAGTGGGATGGGCGAGAGAATCAGAAGAGTAAAAGTGAAAAACTCATAGGTTGAAACAAAGGTAGTTTAATAGGTAAAGCAAAAGCCACAAGCACAAGCAAAGCAAAACAAGGGATTAATTCACTACTTCCCATGGGCAGGTAGGTGCTCGGCCATCTCCAGGAAATCCAGGCTCCATCACACGTAATGGTTGCTTGGGAAGACAAATGCCCCTACTGCAAACTTCACTGCCTTCCTTCTTCTCCCCCCAGCTCCCCAGCTTTATATACTGAGCATGACGTCATAGAGTATGGTCAGCTGGGGTCAGCTGTCCCATCTGTGCCCCCTCCCAGATTCTTGCACACCCTCAGCCTATTCTCCGGTGGAGGGGTGTGAGCAGAAGTGTGAGTTGACACCGGTCAGGAAAGAGTATTTGGAATCAGCTAAAAGACTGTTTTTTTGAGTGAACGGCCATACATGCATAGAACACAAACACTGATTTTCCTTCTTTACTCAGTAGGAGCTCTTACACAAGTTCTGAAACCCTTTTATTCAATATTCATGAAATGTTTCTAGTGACAAGAAGATTTTAAATCTTTCTTTGGCAAATCAATTAAGGTAGCTCAAGGCACATAGGAACTGTCCAGGACATTCACTTTCTAATATATATTTCCCAGTGACAGTCACTGAAATTGGCCAGTTTCCCATGTCATAACGGAATAACAATAATATTCGTTCATCTAAATTCACAGCAAGCTTCAAATAGCCTTTTATTTGTAGTTTTGGCTTTACTTGACAACTGTCAGAATTACTGTGATGTTTTAGGTGGCTATTTCTGCAAAGCTAAAAAGCCTAGGCTAAACTATTTCTAACCCTAGGACCCTTAGAATTACTTCTATTGAAAATTTCAGATTTTGTCTATATTGCTTTCCGTATCAGAAAGCACTCCTGAAGACAGCTATGTTTGATGATAATGAAGAAGATGTTTCATCTTCTTCCAGTTCTTTAGCGCTGCATCCCTCCAGGTGATGCTTTCATCAGCATGAAATTTTGACTGAAAGCTGCAGAGAAGAGCCTTAGCATTGCTGGGCACAGAGATCTGAACAGGCCTGGCAGTGCCAGGAAGGAGGTCTAACCAATATACTAGTCAGAAAATCAAATTCAGCCCTTTTCATTGTCCATTTTAATACTTCAGGCTGCTCTAAACTGTGCCAACAGCAAGCAGAGAATCAGTGAGGTATAATTGGCATAGTTTTAAAACTTTAAAGATTCCCTATTTATATCCTTGCAGCAGTTCTACAGAGGAAAGACAGCAGTCTCCATGTTCTTCAGAAAACAGTCAGGTCCAAAGATATTTGAAGACGCTCAGTTTGGTTTCTGAGCTGTGATTGATCAGTGTCATATATCTTTAGAACCTACACAGCAAAACACCATCCAGCTGGCATATATCAGAACTCTCAAAGGTGTAGCTCTCTTCAGACTCTATAAAGCAATGCTTAGAGTAAGGCTTTTCCTACATTTTCAGAACAGTAATGTTAAGGCTTACTGATATTTAAACATCTTCCCACTGTGGTGGATGCTTTTAAAAAACATTTGTGAAATACTTTGTTGTTTCAAACACAGTCTCTGCCTAAAATGAATTTCAAATCAGTGTCATACTAAAAATTTGAGCCATATCTAGAATGCACACTCACTTAACAGAGAAATGGTGCATTTTTAAAGAAATATATTCTTTGTAAACTATTTGAAATTCCCTACAGACATGAAGATGGAAATGAAAACAAGGCAACAGATAATATTTCACTGTCAGCCCTTAAGTCACACTAGCTAATTTGCAGAAATGAGAAGAAATGCAAGTTATTAATATTAGTAAAATGAGCTCCCTTTTTGCTTTTCTTCTTACTCAAGGCAGTGGGCAAGGTCCAATTAATGACATGAAATAGCTCAGAGGTAGACATTGCTCTCTCTTTTTTCTTCCCAACATTCTCATACCCAACATGGTATCTACACCATGTGCAGACTAATTCAGATGCACCCCGGAGAGTGAACTTGTAAATCTACACAGGAAAACACGATCAGGTTGAATCTGGAAGTACAGTCAGATTCTCAGACTACCAAGCTTGGTCTAGTGAATCCCCTTCTCTCACCTCAAACACAATTAAACTTCTGGATGAAATAAAATTCAAGAGAAGCACATGCAGAATCAGAGTCAGAAAATTTGGAACTGGAAGGGAATTACTTCCCATCAATGCATTTGCAATGGGTTGTATTCATATCTAACCCCCTTCTTGGACTTATAAAACTGAGCATGTGAAGTTTTTCACTTCCATCATTCCCATCAGAAGATGGCTTCTGAATCTGAATCTCCTGGTCATTTTGTTTTCCTCTATCTATCTTATTTTTGGCCATGCACTTTTAGGCTCACAGTATGATTTGGACTAAACATCTTTCCCCCCTGTGTTTTTGGCTAATATTTATGTAGAGAACATATAGTTCTCTCAGCATACTAGGTGTTCTCTGCTGTCTGAACCTTGGACACGTATATTCTCTTTTAATGCTTCTGGTATGCTTTTACTTCCTACAGTGTCTCTTACTGGAACCACCAAGATTCTTTTGTTCTTCTTACATGGTATTTTAATTGCCCTTTCAAACACATGTCATCAATGAGTTGCATAAATAACATTCCTAATTTTAGTGTGAGGAAAAAATGAACATATTCAATAATATAAGTCCAAGATAACATTGATGTCCTCTCTTTCAGTCCAGCCTGGGGCCATCTCTCCTACAGCTTTATTCTAGTTGCCTTTTTCACTCATTTTTCTTGTGACCCCGCATCAAATAACTACATGAAAACTAGACAGAAACACTCTGCTACATTTCCCATGAGCTCAGACAGCCCTGCCCATGAGGTAGAGCTGCCTGTGTTTTGGGCACAGCTCAAAGAACAGAGACCCTGAACCTCTAGTCTTAGGTTTGATATAGTACATTCTACTAACATGTAGTTTAATTGATGTCTAAATGTGGGCATTACTACTTAACATGTGTAGTGAGAATTTGTGTCTTGTCACTTGCTCACTGAGTGACGAGGTTGTCCTCTGCTAATCTGGCAAAATAACACACTTGAGTTATTTCATACTTCAGAAACTTTGAAATTAGTATATCACACACTTATACTTAGTTGCATAAAAAAGGGGGAAAAAAATAAGAGGTACAAGAAATGCTGAAAAACAGGAAAGAAACCACAGAATTTTCTCACATAAAATCTCACTTAAAATCAACTTTCAGATGTTAAAAATATTTTACTTGAAAGGAGAATATGAAATGTTTTCTTTTGAAAATGTAAACCAAATTTTCTACATTTTTTTAAATATTGAAAATATTCAGATATTTAAATTAAGAAAAAAAATGTGTGTATATCAGAGGGCTGATTGTTGCAGAATATCACTTAAAAGAACAGATCCTTTTTGATTGACTCCTAATTGCACTCTCTAGAGAATAACATATACAAATGTACACTAATTTCCCTAACTTCTATTCGGAAAGGAATGTGCTCATTTGAATACAAGGTGAGGTTTCCTTTCTCCCTAATTAACATTTTAACAGCAGGACTCCAGCCCCACAGCCCTGTATCATACTCAGCCATGCTGAGTTGCTACTGTCAGAACCCCAGCAGGATGCTCTAGCAACCCAGCAAGGCAACACCAGTGCAAATCCACTGGCACCAGTGCTGGCGGTGCTTCAGCTCGTGCTCAACTAAGTCCTGACACTCTGTTCTGTGGAGCATGCTGAACTGATTTTAGGATATGACCTTTGAAGACAAGTCCAGGGGCCCATCCTTTGCTTTTCCCATTTTCCTGTTCCCAGGGAAAGAGAAGGTTGCCTCATACTCAAAAGCCCCCTGGTTCAATGACAGTTTAGAAACCATTATCTCACCAGTTTGGCTGCTTTCTTCAGCCCTGTTTGAGAGATTAGACCGTCAAGGTCCAGAAAGCATTATACTTGAAAAAGAACTCACTGTGAAACAAATTGTTGTTTAAAGATGCAGCATTCCTCATTTTCCTAGAAAAGATTCAACACTACAAGTTCTAAATAAGTGCAATTTGTTGAAACTCACGCTGGCACTTCTGTAATTAAAGCATTCCGGCATCAGGCGCTTGACTTCTTAGAGGGGAGTACATGAAGAAAGACAGCAATAACATCTAAACAGCCTGAAGGAAGACAAATGACAGACTCCATTATTTTCTCTGGCTATCAGCAATATCGTAACCTTTTCCTTATCTCGGTCAACACACTCACACTGAATTGAATGGGACTAAATTTCTTTTTAATACTTTAACAAACTGCACTGCTCTGTACAATAGCAGCAAACCTTGTATTCACAGCTGCCCTTAAAAATCAGTTACTTCTTTAATACTTGTCATCAATCATCTATGCTAATTGGCCAAGTGTATGGCATTTCTATAGTGTATTAAATGTCCCAAAATAACTAATGAGAAGCCTTTTATTTCATCTGTCTCAAATGAAAGTGGTATTAGAATAAGAAAGTATTTCCTTCTCTGCCGCTGGCATACAATGAATATTTATGATGTTTTTGACTATATTGCAGTGATCTGACAATGTTGAATTCCAGCTAGAATGAGGATATAGCACTTAAAGGGAGATTCTACTCTCTTTCTATCACTCATAAAAGGAATTAATAATCGCAAAACAACTAACACAAACAATTGCTTCTCAAATTAGATCATATTTTATCTTCATATTCTAAGCTGGAAAAGGAATCTCAATTTGTAGCAACAACTATCTTTAAAAACACTAATAACATGAACCCACTTATTAAGCATTTGTAAAGCTATTTTATGCACGGTACTAATGCTGACTGATCAAAGTGTATGTA
Organism: Streptopelia decaocto; assembly: GCF_964273445.1. NCBI lineage: Eukaryota > Metazoa > Chordata > Aves > Columbiformes > Columbidae > Streptopelia > Streptopelia decaocto. The sequence continues at coordinate 65,287,030 of NC_138655.1, forward strand.
ATTAATGGACAAGAAAGCAATCATTGCAATCATGGAAATCTCATTAGCATCTAAATTATCTTGTTTTCAAAAGCTGAGATTAAATATATAAGGGAGATACCTCTTCTATCAGACTGTTTTTCTGAAGCCATTAAACCAAGTCAACTGTCCTGGAAGGGACATGTTGCCGCGTCTCATGGTAACAGAACAAAATTTATCTTCTGGACAGGAAGTCATAGGAAATCATTAAGCTTCAGTGCAGGTCTGGGTACCAGGTGGTACTGTTGGGCTATGTTACTGACCAAGTTAGATAGAGGAATTTATGCAGCACTTGTTTTCAATCCTATTTTTTTTCTTCCATTACTAACCATCAGATAGTGTGCATTGGTAACCCCTGGAGACAGAGAGGGCTTTATTTATCAGCCTCTTCCTTTTTTCTCATCAGAAGCATTCCCTCTGCAATGTGGCTGGGAGGAACAGAAGAGGTGAGACATTTGCTGATGAGGATGTGACTTTTTCTAGTAAATGTATTCAGGAGAAGGAATTTTACTTACTAAATGCTGAAAATAATTTCTGTGGCTTGAAGCCAGGAACAATTTCCACTGCTCTCTGATTTATCTCCCAGGGTGGACAGTCTGTCCTAAAGATGAAGACACAATATTCATATTCTTGCCAGGGTATGTTCATACTCTCGAAGAGAGACACAATGTTCAGAATCTTACAGTGTAAAAACTGAACTTTATTTTGCTCCCTATACAGTAAGTAAGGAGTAGTGGATCTAGTGAAAAAGTTGGTCCTAGTTGCAAACTTCTATAAATAACGCCTAAGGGACTATCCTATTTAGAGGCAATATCTGGGGTGAAAATTCATGTCTCCAGTCATTCTAATCCTTATTAGATCAACGGTATCATAGAAAATATCTGAAGTCTTCTACTGACATGAATGAAGTTTAATTAATACAAATCTCTGTCTCAAGACAGCATTTGTCTTTTCTTTTATGTCAAAATGTGTCCAAATGATTACTATTTTTACCCAGAACATGCACTACTTATTAGTAAAGACCATAATTTGGAGGTTTTCTGAGTCTCTGAACCTCTTTAAGATTCATTCTCACTATTCACTGAGATTTTATTCATGGAAGTATTCCCATGGAAAATAATGGGCTTAATATTCTAGAATACATGTAAGCAAGAGAAACTTTCTTGTTAACTGCTCTCAGTGAGACGGATGAGGCTTTTTCTTTTGTTTGTGGACTACCATAGGCCATTGCAACCTCTCTGTCCAAACAAAATGCTTTTTATGGGGGGCCACATATTCCCACTGAAGTTACAGTAGAAGCCGGCTGCTGTCTTTATTCAACAGTGCCTAATTTATACAATTTACACATGCAATAGAGCACTATGATAACCCTTTATTTCCTCCTGGGTGAAAATGATGGTCAAGTGGTTATAAAATATTGTCATTTTTAAACTGTATAAGTTAAAGTGTTTATAAAAATCAATATGTCACACATCACAAATATATTGAATATTACTTACAGGTTAGGAATAGGGAAATGGCAGAGAAAGTATTCTCCATTTTGATTGTTTATATTTAATGAAATAATTTTAAATTCCATGTTATGATAGTCTAGTAGTCCAGCACATAAAAATGATAAAAACTATTATGCTATTTTAGTGTTACAGAGTTTTCCTTTAGATTTTTCTTCTTGTCAGAAACAGTTTCCTAAAAGAATAGCTCCAATTATAGCTTGAGATGAACCATTTTTAGTTCCCATTTTATCTAAAGGAATCCATGGAAGGAAAAGCAAGTATGTTTCAAATGCACAGTCTCCTACTGGAGTTTTATTTTTAAAGTTTCTGTACTTCGAATGCTAGAAACCTCTTTCTCCTGATTATCTTATTACAAATAGACATTAGTTATAATAAAATTGTACTTTTTTCCATGAACATTAAGTTTAATCATGATTGATTGGTCCCTGTATTCAGTCAATCAAACTTGATGTAAATGGGAATGGTGCTAACTGGGGAGACATGTTACTGTTCCAAAACTTTAGCCCACCCTGTAATGTCCTAAGTGTGCTGTCGTAGTAAGCACTTCACAATTCTTTGGGCATTTTGCCTTTTTCCTATTACTTATCTCTTTTACCCAATGATCTAAACAGAAAATCAGCCAAACAAAAAAACTGTAGCTCAAGGTTTGAAATAAACAGTAGAGGTACATTCAACAGAGCTAAAGTCTTGGGTTACTTCTCTACTTCTCTTCCCATTTCACCCATAACCAGAGCAGAACTTCAACAAGCATCAGATCCAGCAAAAATTTTCAAGTTTTGTCAAATCTGGCTGCTCACTTTAATGGGCAACAAATGCATGACAAATATTTTCTTGCAGACACACTGCATGAAATACCACTTATTAGAAAGAAAGATCATGCAGATAGTTGTTCTAAGAATATGCATTCAAATTTTTGCTGGCTGCTGGCTACACTTGCAATGCTTAGCACTGATCCTTGTGTCTGACCTTTGGAAACAAGTCATCTCACCACACAGGTAAATTATCAGAGCCCGTCACAGCATATCACCTCAGGCAAAGTTGGTGTCCAATTCATAGCAACGTGATTCACGTACTCCAGCCCAAGACCACTGCTGTTGGGTTACTCTACTTCTACACTGAGAAACAACCTTTTGAGAGGCAAGGGAGCAGGTTTTCTGTACCCTCAGTTCCCATCAGTGCTCCGTTTGCTGTCCAGCATAGTGAGTTTCGTGATTTCACAAAAGTGAAAAGGAAACAGTAAGACAAAATGGGGGGAAAGATTAAAAGCAGGCCTGAAACAAGAACATGAGAAACTTTTCTTGAAGATGAATCATCTTTTTCTTGCTTCATATCCTGGATGGCTAATCTGAAGAGAATTACGAACCATTCTGCTGAAGCAAACAGTACCATCTGGTTTCTAAGCAGGTTTTATTTTCTCCTATTGAAAACTTTTTTATCGGTGTGGGGATATATAGCCTCTGAAAAACTGATGGTTTGCAAGTTACATCATCTTTAAACTTATACTTAACCTTTCCTCTACAGTGAAATCAGGTGAGGTTTTGTTTTTTGTAAAAACAATATTTGCCAACAACTTCCACAGAGTAGCACACAATACACAGCTTTCCTACATAACTAATAAGAACAAGCTTCCCTGTTTCACCTGTTAGTTCACGGTAACTCTTGATAACCTATTTTCGGGTTCAGAGGGTTTTTTAAAGTGGTTTTCCCTTCACCCAGACTAATACAAATAGAACATAAAAATGTCAACAACAGCATTTTCATTAGATTTGAGGAGAATTTTGACACATCCAAGTTTTGAAGAAATATTTTAAAGTTAAATGTCTGCAGTCAGTGAGTAGAAATGCACGCTAACTACTGCGTATTTTAGAAGTACTATATAGCAAATATCAGTTTCACTCAGTGGCTTTGCATTGCCTTTATTAACACTAGAGAGAGACAAACTGGACAATACTCTGTGGGTAAAGGCATCCTTGTCCTTTCGGCAAAGAGATCACAGAGGAAAGCCAGGCAGGATCCCACCACTACCAGTACGGCCCTCCTGCAGTTTATTACAAGATTAAACTAACAAAACATCCAGGCTTCAGGAATCTGAACAGCAAAGTACTCAATGTTTACAATAAAATAAGGTAGATCTAAACAAAATAATGTACAATCCAGAGGCAATGAAGAAAAATGGTGAGGAGGAGAAGCAAAAGTGCCCATGTCTGCCTGGAGTAAAATTTGCAATAACTCACATGAAGAGAACTCCTATCACTTACAAACACTGCGACTGCAGAAAGACATGAATCAATGAAGGGAAAGTCAGAAAGCCACAACACAAAAGCAGCTTTTGCCAGCATTGTGCATGTCAAGTACTATTTCCCCTCTCAGATCATGGCATTCAAATCAATGGCCTCCTCACTGCCACATCACTTCTTAACGTGTGCATTGGTAGAGGAATTCAAATCAAATTAAGCACATAGGGATTAATTTCCTGGGGAGGATTAAGATCTTTCCATCTATACAGAACGGTTGAATAACAAGTAAAAAGAGATATTGCCACAAATATTTGAAGGAGGTAACCAGCAAAGAAAATGTGTCTTTAATATAGATTTCAAGCTTTGGTCATGACCAAGAGGATTCTGTTGCAAATATAGAAATATGAGGAAAAGGCAGTGCCATCTCAGAGTGGAAGAGAGATGGTGGTGAAGAGCGAATTGTGGGTGCAGGGCTTCAAAGCTGTGCACCAAGTATCTGCATTGTACCTCTGTGAACCAAACCACGTGCATTTGATTAGCTACAATCAGTGTTTTAGTCAAACAGACAGCGTAGTCTGAATTATTAATGTAAACTGTGCCTTATTTTAGCTGCCAGTTAACAAAGGTTAAAGGGACATGAACTTAAAGTTGCATTTCCCTAAAAGGTTGTGGTTACTGCAAATAACTTTTCTCATTGCTCTAACTGAAAGATGATTGAAACAACAACAGAATCTTGTGAATGTAACAGAGGCCAAATATTTCCCATGATAAGTTCATTCGTTTTACAAAAATGTGGAAAAAAATTTTACTTAGGCAGAGAAATATAACCATCCCTTTCTAAAATCTCATTAAAGCATGAGGGAATTGCTGTGTTTCAGAATTTTTTAATTGTTCCCCTTCCTATAGGACAGTCACTGCTGAATGAGATTATTCTAGTGACTCATGGAGCGTTTGGACCAGATTCTTCCCTGGCTACTATCTCCTATGTGCTGCCTGCCATTACTGAGTGTTGTGGAAAGCAGTCTGAGATATGGTTGGTATGAAAGACACAAGAGAAAATAAGGTTGCTGTATTGTATTTGGATTGCATCACATACAGCTGCGTTTTGTTGCTGACTGCGAGGAGTTCGTGATTTCTGTATTTTAAAAGGCATTTGCAGATGTCAAAGAATAAAATCAAGCTAACACTGAAGTTATTATTGTAATTTTATTATCTCCATTTGATATTCCTATTTATAAATTAAAATCACAAAATACATGTAGTCTCTAAAACCTAGCATGGTAAGTCTCTGCTAGTGTTGTAGTTTGGGTAGCAGAATTGCCTTTCGTGTCGCTCAGAGAAGTGAAAAGCATGTCACAAACTAGATTTTCAGCCATGACAAGCCCCAAGGGCCATGGCATGCATTTATTGAAAAACCTAAGTCTGACATGCCTTTAATTTCACTGAGATGCACATTAAAAATTGTATAATACTCACATTTTGTATAACAAGTTTATTCTCTCTGTTAGTATTTGTGATACTGTAAAACAGTTTCACAAAGAGAGGTTACCAAATGTTAACTCTATGTGTTTCTTTAACTTAGATACAACCTATCTTGCAAAATAACAAACTTACTCTTTTAAGACTTGATTCAATATAGCCCTTTGCCAGCGCATTTGGAATACACGTGCTTAATATTCAGTGTTCTCTTAAGCACTTCACTTAATCAGAGCCTAAGAGAAATACCAGTGTCAATAGTTTGAATACCTCAGCGAAAATATTTTTCAGAAATAAAATACGAAATTCAGCTATTCTGCCCCAATATATTTAAGTATATGTATTTAGAAGCACAGAAAGAATATTCTATAAGTTTTTAAACATTTGGTTACACATTACATGTTCCCTGATTTACAGTGGAGAAATATGTGGTTTGACATTTGAAATGGGCAATAGTTACATTCTTCCATCTTTATTTTATAATTTTTATGGAGTTCTTTCTAATACACTCTTTTCCAGCACTCATCATTGGATGAGCCTTGAACAAGTTTACGCTTTCATCAAAATGCTTATCTAAAATGCCCTGAATGCATAAGGCAGATAATACGATTACCAAGATATACATAAAGTGCATCATTCACTTTCCTGTGGAAATGATCTACAGATTTGTTTCAGTCAGAAATACAACACAGTATGCTTATGTTTAAATACATATTAAATAATAAGTTGCACAAGAAAAACAATATTCTAGGTGCTCAGCTGTATCTTTACTTGCCAGAACATTTTTAACAGCTGACATTTACTCACTGATACACCATGCAAATACAGAAATCTGAAATGCCCAGTTCTTAAAAACCCCAAATGCCTAAATATATATAAAAAAAAACAGATCTGAAAATAAATAATTGGCAAGGTAGTTACAAGATTTTCCTTCCTTTCTTCCTTCCTTCCATGTGCATGCTATTTTCCGAAACAGCTACAGAAATTTATGAGCTCTGTGGCTCAGATACAACTACTAAGGTTTTAAGGAAATGTATGCTTAATATTTCTGATCCATAACACTTACCACTTATCCAAATGTTTTCTGAACCACTTCTACAGAGACTTTTGTTCCCTTTGCCGCAGCCTTTCCTGCATCCCAGGAGCAGCTGGCATGTGTGCTACAAGTGCCTTGGACCAGGTTCCCTCACTAGTGTGGGGTTGCCTCAAAGTGGGGAACCAGCCCTTTCTGTGTTCCTTGGAATTTAACAGCTGTGTTATGGAAAACAGACCTAATGCAGAGGAAAATCTTAATTTGGTCTACTGCACTGTTAGGAAATACCCACTAAAGGATCTTTCCTCTCATAAACTTTCACCTTATTTCTGCATGAGGAAAAACTTGACACGAACATACACGTCTGAAACATTAGGCTGAAAACTCAGCACCAAATCTTCCCTAGAATAGTAATTGTGGCCCTTTGACCTCTATAAAATAACCTGCATCTTCACCATGGAAACTAACAGCAAACATCTTCTATATACAAATAGATCAAAATTTCCACAGCACCACAGTCTTTGCATTCAACAAACAGGGTATAGGATAAACTCAATTAAGTAGCTTTAAAATCACACGAAAATTTACAAACCAATAAATTTCAGAGTAAACAAAGGAAAGGATTTTAAAATGGCTTTGAGATATATCTGAGGTCTACACAGAACTCACAACTATTAGTATGTGACCCAGTATTTAATGTTGGGTTGGTTTGCTTTGCACACAACCAAAGGAACCAGCAAACAATTATTCCCCAGCTGAATGTGTAGCTTGATTGATTTACTCCTAGATGCAATTTAACTGATCTCTCTGTTCTTTAAGTTACCTGAGGCAATTCATATTTTTAATCCCCGATCAAATTTTGTGGTGTCATAATTCATTTTTTAAACATTTGCTTTTCTTCAATATCAGTTAAACTGGCACAATGGAGAGGAAATTTTGCAGCAAGACACCAGGAAAATATTTTCATTAAAAAAAAAAAAAAAAAAGAAAAAAAGAAAAAAAAAAGAAGAAGAAATTAAGTGACAAGATAGATATTTTGCAACTCAAATACCAAGCTTCAGGGTCATTCCTAAGAAAAGCACCAATAAAAATATTTCTGAGTTGTGAATGTGATCTCAGAAAACTCAATGTTAAGAAAGTCTAACACTTTCAATTAGAAAATATAATTGCAGCCTCTTTTGGAGATGCTCACATGCTTCTCTGGTATGCAGCAAACATCTGAGTTCAGCAGAACAAGAGCCTCTGGGCTACAGAAGTTTACCTCTGTCTCACAGAATTCACATTCAGCTGAGATGTGCACTTCTGATCACTGTAACTTCTCCCCTTTGTAACTCCTGAAGCATCTCTTAACTTCTGAAGAACATTTTAGCCAAAGCAGCAAAATATGAACATGCTGAGGCTGTAGCCCCACAGTCACCAGGCAGACATGGCCCCATCACCACCCTGCATCAGACAGCAAGTCGAGCAGTGGCATGCAGGACTAGAAAGCCAGGTAAGGCCAGACCTTCAGTTCCCGAGACTGCACAAATGGTTCAACAAGCTTTGTCCTCCTAGAGACACCATGTGGAACAGGACCCTGCCCTTCAGAGAGGGCGGCTGAGGGAAGGAGGGAGAATTGCCAGGTTCTCTGCTGCTATCTCTCACTCCTGGGATGATATTCTTCGCAGCCCCTAGCTGTGGGTTTTAGCTCTGCATATTTTGCAGCACTGATAATGGTAACCGCTTATGCACAATGTCATTCTAATTACGTGATCAAGCACAACTGAACCGCTGTCTAATACAGTGGCTAGAATGAATGAGAGAGAATTGAAATAGCACAGACGGAAGAGTTTCACCGGAAGTTTTTGAGGCACAATCTGCAAGGTATACAATAATCTAGAACCGTGTTTTTCAGTTTTGCCATTAACGAACTTATTTATGCATACTGATAACAGATTTGACAAAAACCCATATGTCAGTCCACCATAGGTGGAAAAACAACATAGTTTCTGTTGATTTTGAAAAACAGTACGTGGTCAACTCTTTCCCCTAATCATTCTCTATAATCTCTTGATTTGCACTGGTTTATTTCAGAATATTCTTCAGTTTTTCAGTATTACAGTGACTCTCAGAATTTTACATGTCACCACACAGCACATAGAGTGTTCTCTGTAGTGATAAGGAAATGTCAGCCTTGGACAGTTTTATTTACATGGTCAGCACTATTGTTTAACCATAAGTTCACTCTTTGGATTTAGGTTATCTTGTTTTGGTTAGAGCAGGTTTCATCTAAATTAACTGTTATTACACTTACTGATACTACAAGAGTGGTATGACACAGAAACTGTGCAGATCGTGCTTGGAATGAAGGGTCACTCAACCAAAAAGGTGTGATCCCACTTCAGCAAGAGAGCTGGATAAAGGTTTACTCATCTTAGTAACACAAGTTGTAGCATTATCAAAGCATTATCAAAGCATTATCAAAGTTCTTGGATGAGAGGCAGAAAGATGTGTTACAAGAGACAATAAGGTATCATGAAGCTTTGGCTAGATGACGGAGCCTGAATATATAGAAATATAGATACTATTAAAAATATCGACAACACACAGAAGTGTGAACTGCTCTTTACACCATTCTCTGAAACAATATTCTGATCCTAATAGTGGTTAGTGGGTATGGTTATAATTTTCATGAAATCACTTTGGTTGGAAAAGACCTTTAAGATCATCAAGTCCCACTGCTAACCTGATACTGCTAAGTCCACCTCTAAACCATATCCCTGGGAACCTCATCCACATGTCTTTTAAACACCTCCGGGGATGGTAACTCAACCACTTCCCTGGGCAGCCTGTTCCAATGCCTGACAACACTTTCACTTAACAAGTTTTTCCTAATATCCAATCTAAACCTCCCCTGGCGCAACTTGAGGCCATTTCCTCATGTCCTGTCACTTGTTACTTGGGAGAAGAGACCAACCTCCTCCATGCTACAACCTCCTTTCAGGTAGTTGCAGACAGCGATCAGGTCTCCCCTCAGCCTCCTTTTCTCCAGGCTAAACAGCCCCAGTTCCCTCAGCTGCTCCTCATCAGACTTGTGCTCCAGACCCCTCACCAGCTTTGTCACCCTCCTCTGCACTCTCTCCAGCACCTCAATGTCTTTCTTATGATGAGGGGCCCAAAACTGAATACAGGATTTGAGGTGGAGCCTCACCAGTGCTGAGTACAGGGACAGTTTGAGGTCACTGAAAATTACAGAACTGGCAAAATTATTGTCACACAGAAAGATTCAACAAATGAAGCATGATGGGACCTAGATTTGACTAAAACAGCTTATACACTGACAACCTCAGTTGTCATTATGGAGCAGGTATAAAGTGAGTGACAATGCAGAAGGTAGAATCCTGGGATTATTTTCCTAAAACTTCTAGAAATATTCACAAATTGTTCAAAAGAGGAGGTCAAGAAAAAAAAAAAAAAAGGCAGCCGAATTTAGTTTACAAAATGCTGCCTTTGGCCACTGCCTGTTTTGTCATGGCAGGTGTGAAGCTGGGACTCAGCACCAGCAGAGGTCTCCTAGAAGGGGCCTGGCGGCTTTTCGTGCTTCCTCACCTGCCACAAGTTTCTTCATGTGAAGAAGTCCTGCCATACCTCACACTCTACTAAAGTGCAAGATCTTTGATGCATTATGAAATCTTAAAAAAGGAACACTATCTTAACATTCCTCTAACAGAGGCTAGATAATTGAAAAAAAAAAACCTAATCACAGCAACTGCAAAGGCAACAACCTGCTGCAATGCTACGAGAAGACGGTGGGGAGAAAAGCAGAAGGTAACAAATACCTAAGTCCTAAAAGTCCATTCCAAAACTCCTAGGAAACTATTTTAAAATGTACTGTGCATTTGTCTACAATATACATTCATTTTCCTGCGTTTCACTAAAATGCTCGCAGGCTCTAAGAATCCTATTTGCAACTGGAGCACCTCTCCAAGGAAGAAAACTAGTTCATCATAGAAACCATGACTGCCAGAAAAGAGGAGCAGTGATGTATGAAAATATAATCTATTGAACATCAGAACTGACAGCCTCAGAGCATCTCTAGGTTAAGTCAGCTAGTAACACCGTTTTTAATATTACAGGTGGATTCACACTCAGCAAAACGTTATATTCAAGTTAAGGAATATTTTTGCCTTGAGCTGTCAAAGATTAACAGCAGTGAAGAGTATGTTAATTGTTAAAGCTAAAATCTCAAAAGTACTGCAGCAGGAATGGAGAATTAAAATACAGTTTTAAATGTGCATGGTTCTTTTTTTTTTTTTTTTCCTGCTGGTCAGAAAGTAAAAAATGTCACATTGCAAAATAGATCTTTGTAAATATGACACAAAAATTGTCAGAAAAATGCATTTCTCTTATTTCTTTTCTTAAAGTATCTGAATCAGTGGTGTAAAGGATTAAAATAAGCAGTTTTGAACTAATTTTACATTTTATAATTTATTTCCTGAATGATTCTTCTTTAAGATTTTGGCATATTCAGAAATATTTTTATCATTTATGTGCTTTAATCATTCTCTAAACTGTCAATACTTAATATAAAACACACACACACAAAAAGAGAAGATTTTAGAGTAGTATGATAAAAGCTCTTCAAAGCGCAGTAGAAAACAGGTTGAAATTTTCAAAATGGTTTCTGTATAGTCATCAAGTTGCTTCAACCTTCATAATATTGTCTGTACCCTCTATGAGATTTCTCCTTTATCTTTTTTCCATATTGCAATTTCATATTCCCAAATATCTGATACCCAGTTAAGGATTACACTGTTGTGCCAAAAGAATATATATAATGAGGACAACTGATCACTAAAATATTCAGTGTTTCTTTGACTTACATGATCTGCATTAGAAGTTGCAGCCTTTTCTAGGCATCGCTAGATGTTATTTTTTAAATTGCCAAGACACCACCACATTATTTCAATCGCTCAGAGTTATTTGACATCTGAGTCACTAAATTCCACACAGTACACTATCTAGAGGCATTCTCCAAATGTGCTTGAACAAGCTCGTGTCTAATCATTCATTACTAACTTACAGCACTACAACTGATTAGTACGCTTAAAATATATTAATTTATTCTAGAAAGCATTTCAGAAGAATTTTTTTTCTAAATTTTCAGTGAGCAAAAAGGATTTTAGAACAACATTTGGCGTTATATTCACAATTTATTAAAGCATTTGCTAGGTAAGAACCTTCCCCTGCTCACAACAAAGTTAAAAGAGATTTTCCACTGGTTGAAACAGGAACAGGATCAAATCAGTAAAATCTTACTATACTTAGCCTGTACAGTGGAATAATATTAAAAAGCAATCTCTAATAAAATAAGTGAGAAAAATAATACTAAAATTTTGCATCTTTATGGCATTCATGGTTCCAGAAGAGTCCCAGTGTGAGGCTAGTAAATAATAACTTCCTTCTCCATCCGAAATTTCAGTGAGAGTTTTAGGTACACAGAGTGGCATTAGCAGAGCTGGATCCATCCCAAGGCAGCAGGCCTAACATCTGTTCCCATGGAAAATAAAACAAGAACTATAATACCCTCCAGCACTCAGGAATTCAGTTTTATACCATTTCTAAAATACGTTATCTCTAAAATCATCGTCTTTTTTAACTACAGAGTCATGACTGAAAGGCATTCACGTCTCAAACTTTAGGCTAACACAGGCTCTTCTGCAGGGCTCTCTTCTAGGAGGAAAGGGAGGTAAACCAGAGGAAGGTCTGAGGGAAGAGTTGGCAGACTGACACTGGTGCAGAGTAACTAATCATGCTACTTCAAACACTGTTCATACTGAGAGAATATACAGCAAATGAAGGCTCTACTACGTTTGGTGAACTTCATCCTTGAGACCCTGGGCAGCTGAGGGCTTGGAATATGAGCCAGCAGTGTGCCCAGGTGGCCAACAAGGCCAATAGCATCCTGGCTTGTATCAGGAATAGTGTGGCCAGCAGGACTAGAGAAGTGATTGTGCCACTGTACTTGGTACTGGTCAGGCCCCAGCTCGAATCCTGTGTTCAGTTTTGGACCCCTCATCATAAGAAAGACATTGAGGTGCTGGAGAGAGTGCAGAGGAGGGTGATGAAGCTGGTGAGGGGTCTGGAGCACAAGTCTGATGAGGAGCGGCTGAGGGAACTGGGGCTGTTTAGCCTGGAGAAAAGGAGGCTGAGGGGAGACCTGATCGCTGTCTACAACTACCTGAAAGGAGGTTGTAGCGTGGAGGGGGTTGGGCTCTTCTCCCAAGTAACAAGTGACAGGACATGAGGAAATGGCCTCAAGTTGCGCCAGGGGAGGTTTAGATTGGATATTAGGAAAAACTTGTTAAGTGAAAGTGTTGTCAGGCACTGGAACAGGCTGCCCAGGGAAGCAGTTTAGTCGCCAACCCTGGAGGCGTTTAAAAGATGTTTAGATGAGGTTCTCAGGGATATGGTTTAGAGGTGGACTTAGCAGTGTTAGCTTAATGGTTGGACTTGATCTTAAAGGTCTTTTCTATACCTAAATGATTCTATGATCTCTGAAAGGTGTCTTTCCTTGTAATTTCTAATGGAGACGTAGCAGATAGAAGCAGTGGCATCTTTTTTTCTTCTCTTAGCAACACCAAATGCAGCAATAACTATACCACTGAAAAACACTGTTACCCTGGAAGGTCTGTAATTCATAGATTTTTGCCTATACATCATTGTGACATCTGCAAAAATTCTCCTGGAAGCATGGTTCAGCTGTGCCTATGCCACCCTGATCTTATTCAATTCACACATCATCGGCCAAGTAACCATAAAAGAACCCAGCTGGTTCTTCAGGACCATTACGCTCCATGTGTGTCAACACTTACATGGCCTATCTAGTAAACACATGGCCCATATATATATGTCTACACTGGACATATTGCTATGGAATTAATATAATCTGTTAATGATCTGCTCTTCAACAAGGACAGTAAAATCAGGTTCAGGAAAAGCACAGTCAGGTGAGAATATGTTCATTAAACTCTATGCACTATTGAACAAGTCAGAACAGGAGACACTGGAGACTGAAAACTCAGAACTGCTCCGTGATGCAGATTATACAAAAGCTTTCCAGGAATACTTTTCTTTTCTCATTATGTTCTCCTAAATACACCTTTTCCTGCAGTCTTACCTTCCAGACTCATTGTTAAAAAAAGTTGTGTGGCGGCTAGGGACATAGCTATGGATTCACTTCTCTCAGGGACTCCCTATCTGGATCTCAAACCCTACTGACTCTTTGTCCCTTCCCTCTTCACTTAAGACATTTCTTTCTTGGGGAAGGTGCAGTCTTCCTTTACAGGCAATAACACTTGAAGGGGGTTTGAAATAATTTTAACCTGTGCTACAGTTGTTTGCTAGGCTACCGTATTAATTGACGTATTATGTTCTACCACAGCTACCAAGAACTGCATCAGATCCCAGCACAACTAAAGCACCCTTGACTTTTCCTTCTCCATCATGCTTCACTTCCCACCCACACCTCCCTTAACATCAATGTTCTAGTCCTTCCTTGGGAGGTTACAGCTGCAGTTCCAGTGAAATAAATAGCTAATTTTCACAAAGAGAAAATCAGAAATTGGCAACATTGTCAACACCACACACCTTGCACATTTTCCATTTTGGATTTTCCATTTTGGATTACCATTGCACAAGAGACTCTTGGCAAAATGGTTCTTATAGTATGTATTGCAAATCCTTACTGTTTACCACAGGCTTGCATATAGAGAAGAGAGATGTGCCTATTCTCTTGCCGATATGGGATCATCACCAAAGATCCATGCTGATGTGTCATCAGCTTTTGATCACAGGATACTGACATGGTTTGAAGCCACAGTATAGGTGGATGGAGCTACCCCACGTTTTATAGTATATTAATTTTCAGAGATGATATTTCATTGATACACTTTCTGCAAGAGGGTCACTTCTCCATAAGTCTCTGTAAGATTTTATCCCCTACTCCTTTTTCAACAGGCACATGAACATTACCTACCTCTTGTCAAAAAGAACTTGGGGAAGTGAGGGACAGGGCTTTGCTGCAATCAAAGAAGGTATATAACATTTTTCCTTATTTTTCTACTACGTGCTGGAGGGGTGGCAAAGGAACACCTTTTCTATGTAGTACTTCCATCTAAACAGCACACAAAATGGGATCTAACCATCAGGAAAAAACATCTCCTGCTTATGCAAGTGGTACCAGAACCTGTAATTCCTGTGTTTGTTGTCCAGCATTTATAGGCTCTCCCCTCTTTCAGTATATATATATATATATATTTTTTTTTTTTTTTTTTTTTAAATGGCCCTCTATACCAACCTCAGATAAAACCAACTGGCAGAGGAAGAAACTGTTTTGAGAACTCTTTAAAACCACTGATAGCCTTTCTCAGCTTAACTGCTGATCTTGAGCAAGACAGAGCTTCCAAATTTGGTAAATTTTGTTTTTTCTTTAGTCTTTCAGCACTAAAGTTCAAAGAATGCAGAAGAGCCAAACAAAAGAAACCATACCCAAAAAAAGATAAAAGTGGATTTGAGGCAGGCAGCTACACATCAGAAAAAACAGGGTGATGGAACTACTGAAATGGGCTTTAATTCTTCAGAAGACTAAAGGAGAACTACCTGGTGAAGCGCAAACCCACACCACCACTTAGCCAACACAATCACCTTCAGTAGAGCTTTGTTTCTTTATTATTTGTAGGGACTTCCACTCTTTTACCCAAAGTAGCAACAAAGCAGCTTCTAGGGCATATTATGTATTATGGTAAACACTGTCTAGATACAGAGAAAATTAAATACAGAGCAGAGGAAGCTAAGAGATGTTAGCCAGCTCATAAAAAATGTTTCACTAGGTTTTCTGTAAATGTATGTTGTTCATTTATTTTCATAAAATATCCACCTATTAGAATGACAAGTAATAACTGTTCTACAAGTTCCAACTAAAGCCTTTTTTTTGCCAACTACTAAAACTATTAAATAGTCAACTGCTAATTAGCTTGAGGGCTAATTTTGAAATGTCACAGTTAATGTCAGTTCTCACTTAAAAAAGTTAGGATTTCCTTCTGTATGCAGTTTTACATTGTTGGCAGATGAAAACATTTGCACTGATTTTTCCTAATGAGCAAACATTGTTTATGACCCTATGCGGACTTGCTGATGGCTTACTTTAGCAGCTCTCTATTTTGAGGAGTCTCCTAAATGAACTGGCCATACAGAGAGCAAATTATTTCACCAACCCTGTGTACCACTCTCAGTTGCTCATTGCTATTGGATAATGCACAGAAGTCAGAAGGGAGTAAGGAAGTAAGAGATTCAACATGTTTCCACTGAGGGAAGCTCAGATTCAAGGTTCAGGCAAAGCAAAGAGATGTAGGAGGTCTTGCACACAGCCAGACCCCCAATATTTTTCTTTTTCTTTATGCTACACAAGAAACCCTGTAAGAGGAAGCAAGTTCTGAAAAATCAAAAGGAAATACAAGGCATTTAACTCAGAGTAAATCACACTCACAACCCATAGGAAAAGACTGAGGTCTGACAACAGTCAAGTGAGGTTGTGACCACATGCATGTTTATGCATACATATATACCTATCTATAGTTTTCTGACTATGCATTTTGCTAGCTGATTGAACTCCCTCAAATCACCCAATTAGGGAGAATGGCCAAATGCAAATCTTGGAATGCTGAAAATGAAGACCAATCACATTTGATGGAATGTTCAAACACATTTCTGAGGAACAGATATCTTTATAGTGTTAGGTATTCAACTGCACACTAAAACTCCCCCCTGCCCCTTTATAAAATTAAATGTACTTTTAAAGCACTGGTCTAGATTAACATGGAGTTACTTGATTAAAATTTCTGCCCTCCTCCTAATACTTGTGCTATCTGCCCTACCCCGGCCATGTCAACAAAGAAAATTTGACTCCAGCTATGAACAGGTCTTGAGGCTTAATTCAGAACTGTTCATGCAAAATTAACTGCAATGATCAATGCCACTACAAAAATGTTTTTTAGTTTCCCATATTAAGCATAAGTTGACTCTGCTGAAGTCCACCCTAGTTCCATCTGATTTTTTACCAAAGATGGACATACTCCCAAATTTAACAGCCTCAGGGTATGTTATTTTTCCAGGACGACAAGAAATAAATACTCAATCCCTGTTCCTACTTTGATGCTAAAAGCTCCTTTATTTCTGAGATTCCTGTACAACACAGTGGCTACTGAAGCCTGAGAAGTGGAAGCAAGCTGCTAAAATTGATCTTCAGAAATAATCAGCGTCAAAATACAAAATGAACTTCATATCAATAAGCATTTTTCCAGTTATGAAACGTGACTGGATCCATTCGAATGCAGGATGCCAGGGACAGACCCGAAAGCTGTTTCATGGCTGTGGTTTAAATTGTGCAGCAGCTACCATGATAGAATTCTATCCCACTGTGCTAGAGTCTCTGGCTGACATGAAAGACAACACTGTATTTAATTTTCTCTCTCCTTCACTGTAATTCTTTTTCCATTACACACAAATAATAGAAGGCCATACGGATGAGAAATAAATTAACAATTCTGAAGCCTGATTTATAATCACAGAAAACAGCAATAAACTCAAGCAGCAGAATACCCCACCACAACAGTTACAGGCCTTCAGACATAAACCAGGCAGAACCGTAACACTTATGACATCACATCAGTGACAAAGGTGAAGCAATTAAAAAATTAGAGGAAAGCATTTTTAAAAATAATGTCATGTTTTGCATAAAAAGCAAATTAAAAATTATCTCCAACACACACTGGTTTTTCCCCACCACCTAGCTAACCCTTGGAATCAACATAAACTTCTACCACCCTGAGAACAAATGTGGTGTTTAATGTCTTTCCAATTATAACCAATTTTTTGCTAACAAATATAAACATTGCTGTAGTTGTAGGGTACTATGTAACCATCCGCAGCCTTTACAAACAGAAAAACAAAGGAAAAAGATTACTAAAACAAAATCCTTCTGTTTTCTAGATGGATTTTGATTCTGTATGCACTAAACAAGACTCATTATCCTGAGAAGACACCACTAATTCTTCACCAATTATGAATCATACAAGTTATGCTATGGTAATATTACACAAAATAGTGGTTTTGCCTTTTTTTTTTTTTTTTTTAAATCCTTTAGGTGAACAATCTTGCTTTAGGAGAATTATTCCAGCTATATGGAGAATTCTCCTTGGTTTTCACACATACCTGATGGGCATGTTATAGGTAGTATGCTATAAACTGCTGTATAATTGAAACATAGATACCCTAGATATATTTATTGTTTCCCATCACTTTATCACTCTGTACTGATTTGAAGTGGTAACACTGCAACAGAGACCTCAGTAGATTCTGCAACTCCAAATTACCTCCAGTGGCTCTATCAACTACATGAGAGGACTCCTTGGACATCTAAACTGTGTCAAAATAAAGTGTGCGAGTACTTCTTATCTTTCATTGCCTGACACTTAGGTTATCTGAAAGAACGTGTTCTATACGAGAAGAGGGTTATATTTAGCAAGGAAACAGGCATCTGGCAGTTTATAAACCATTAGAGTGGTAGAGTTGCATTCAATTTACGAAACTGGCTTTATCTGGATTAACGAAAGTGGAAAAAATTGTCCCAAATCCTTTAAGAGATTTTTTGTGGTTGTTTCAGTAACTTTTCCATTAAAAAATAAGTGGTCTGATAAGCAAGGAATTAGAAAAATGTAAACCATGAAAACCAAGTTATTCTCATATCACAAGGACTCCTATGCTGAAAGCTGGTCATTGCAGACAGACCATTCTAACCACACAGTGCCTTATTCAGTTTGAAAACAGCCAGTGTCAGGGGATCTGACTGCAGAATTAGGACATTCAGATTAACAGAACTGTAGGAACATCCCTGCGGGTCTTTTGTTTGTTTGTATTGCATTTCTCATCGCAAAGAGTATTCATTTTACCTTTGAAAAAGTGTAGCAGATAACTGTATTACTGTTTTCTGATAAAAGACCAAGTATGTTTCCTTGCTCTGTGTTCAAAATACATGAGAAAATTATGTGGTAATCAACATGACTATAAGTCAGATAAGCACGAAGGGAAAAATAACAGAAGGAACCATTTTGTGAAGAAGACCAGAACCTTCAGGATGTTTAAGGAATAGCTGTAATTTTATTTGCCCTGGATTTTTGGTAGTTAAATCACAATAACTAATACCTATGCACCGAGTTTCTGATGCACAAAAAGAGGATTAGTCCTGTCAATCTTTGGGCAATACCCTAAACTATTTTCTAAATGTTGTCTCCCAGAGAAAACAAACAAACAAACAAAAAAACAACCAACCAACCAACCAGCCCCCCAGAAAACTGAAAGAATCACTCTGTGTAACCAGGAACTAGCACACTTCACTTCCAGCAGGTCTTTCAAAAGTTATTTAAAAAATTCCACCAAAATCAACACTCAACAGTGATTTTTGTGTGTGTGTGTGTGGTTTACTATAAATAATTTCAAGGAAAATGAAAATTGGGTAAAGGGATTTATTATATATGACATGACAGTGTTTTTGGTATCATATTAACAGAAAACGTAAAAATGCCTCTTTTTTACAGATTTTGCATTTTTAGTTTCTTGTCTACAGCTTCTTGTCTGCCTTCTCCTCTTACCTAATAATTAACAACCTATTTTACTATATCATTGGATGAATTTTTGAAGATTGATCAGATTTAGTCCTTCTTTTTATTTCTTCCTTTTTTTTAGAAACTCATTTTATATCTTGCATATACACTGTAGAATGAATGAATTTCTTTTTCCTGTTTAGAATAACTTTTTAAAAATAAATTGTCAAAATTTTATACCAAATATGTTTTCTGGAAAAAAAAAAATAAAATGAAATGAGGTTTGGCACTCTGAGACCTAAAACTTAGGTTCCAGTGAAAGTTTTTAACTAAGTCACAAATCACAGCAATTTATTAGACTAAAGATTTAAAACGTTTAAAAATATTTCTGACAAGAATCAATCTGTTCCTTCAACTTGCTGAACATTTCAACGCAAAACTCTTAATATCTGCTATAAAACGCTTCTTCTTCACACTGTCTGAAAAAACTTGAGTATCGTTTGTTCTATTTATATCCTAAAAGGTGTAGCTGCTATAGGCTTTCTTCTCTCCATAACTTTCTGATTAAAATGGTTTTGTTAGTGTGTTATAAGGAACAAGAACTATGATTCTTGCAAATACCAGATTTGGGTTGTGCATTGTCACAATGACTTGGTAGACCAATCTTAAAGAGAAATGTTTCACAAACTGCCTCACAGAAGCACTAAATGCAGTGAATAATTGTGCAGTAATTTCTTTAAAAACCATTATACCTGAAGGAATAAAGTACATAAACACGGCCGAATATGGTTGGTGAAACTTTGATTCATTCCCTCCCTGAAGGGATGTTGTTCATCTCTGAGGTTTTGCTGGTGTCTCTGAAATTAATAAAAAAAGGACCTTCTTCATCTTGGAGGTTTTGGGGTTGTTTTTGGAGGGAGAGCAGTGAAAGGCAATTAAGCAGTGCTAATGAAATCTATCAATTTTACCATAATTGACTGTCAAGACTAAAAAGCAGGCAAAAAGGCTAAGAAGGGGAAAGAAAAAAAAAAAAAAAAGAAGAAAAAGGAACTACATAGCAATATACAATTTAAATCATATTGAGAGATGCTGTGTTTTGAATAGGACAGAGATGTCTGAGTCCCTGCAGAGTCTGGTTCACAGATGCTACTGACTGAATGTTTTCTCAAAGATGCAGTCCTGCTATGGATGTAATGGGATACCCCATAACTGCACAATTATTTTACTGAAACCTTCAGCCAAATTCAATGTAAAAAGAAAGCAAAATACAAATTTTACAGGCAACTAGATTCTAGTATCATCTTTCCACATTATTGTTTTTTACTTTAAAATCCTAAATCAGTTTCAGTTGTACTGGGATACAAAACATAGTCTTCTTCAGCAATTAAGGACATGAAAAAGTCGATTCTGCCCTCATTGTTGATGTCTATACAAAGGCAACCTTAGTTCTGCTACTTCAACATGTTTTGACGTTAACTGATATCCAAGACAATTGAAATTAACATGGGAACAGAATCTGACAAGCAGTGGCAGAAATGATGGCAACTTTCTGTGTGCTCTCACCGCAAGGAGGTGCCTAAAAGCACTCGCTCCATCCACCACTGAAATACACATTTCTGGAAAACTCTGATTTCCTTATCTAGCAATGTCACCACCAAAGTACACTGCTTCATGAAGCCTGTCCCTGAAACGGAGTCTGCTCAGCTCTCTTGGTGAACAAGTATGGCTCTGCACACTCCTGAACATATATGTGCCATTAACGTCTGACTGATGTTGTCACAAACACAGTTAAGTAATTAAGAAGTTTTAGGGCCATACTCCTACTGCCCATTTTACTCTGCTGAAAACTAGAAGCAATGTCAATTAAAAAAAAAAATACTATGAATTTGCAATGCTGCAACTGAAAGCAGAATGAGGTTATTACTGTATGTGACCAGTTCTTCTTCAGTCATGGTCAACATACTTTGAACTTGACTGCGAAAAAGTACAAAATATTAATACACTTAAATGGCAACTGAAGTATGTTGTAACAATACCTGGGATGTACAATACTGGAGTTGGAGATATTAGTGCACTATAACCTACCACAAAGAATAAATGATGGAGTCAAACAGGATGTATTTTCAGATCATATTCCAGCTATTCCTCCTGCTAAAACAGTTACTTATAAGGTCACTGTAGCTTGCAACACTTGGCAGTTCCCTGAGACCACTCTGAGTTGTTAATTCAGATGACACGTGTGCTTAAAAAAATCTCATAACTGAGGAAGCATACAGTGTCATCTCTTGGCATCAGAAGACAGGTAATGAGCAAGAGTCTCAAGGCAACAACATTAATTTTTAAGATAAGAGCTGTGGAAGTTCTGAAGATACAAGAAATACACAACTGTGTTTCTTTCACAAGAGTATTTAAAATTTAATGCTTGCTTTGCCTACTGACTTAAAATCACAAGCCTTCTCCACCCCACAAATAGGTGATTAGGACTTACCGTTACTCCAAAGAAGTTGGTTTCATTCATAGCATCCAGAAAAATTTTGCCAAGTTTATGGTTTGTATAGTTAAAATCTTCAATTTTTTGGTGCTTGTTGGTGGCATTGAGATACTTCATTGCCCGTTGTAGAGTCTTGGCAATCACCCATATTCCATCATATGCATAACCATGAAATTTGCTGGACTGCCCATCACCACGCTTAGCATTATATTCCTTTTCATATTGCTGTGGAGTCTGCAGAGGAGAAAAACCTCAGTTTTAATTCAGTACTTAACATTTTACAGATTTGGGTCCAAACCTATGCCTTGAGCTAGACTCTTCAGTTCAAAGACTAATACAGTAAAGGCTGCCAAAACAAACATTAAGAAAGAAACAAATTCAAACCCATGTGCTGGCTAACTTAGAAGACTGATGGTGAGACTGGAGGAAGACCTTCTTTATATGAATGGAAATTTGTTTTATTTTGCTTTCATACAACCAAGGCTACCAATATACTGGTGAGCCATGATACTAGAACCAAGAGTAAGTCTGTATCTCTGCAACTTTGTGGTCTGATTATACTTTAAAGGATAATGGAAAACAAATAATCTTTACTTGAACAACTATTTACTTGATGTGAAATTATTTCAATGGCAATTTGTCTAATGTTTTGTGAGTTTACTGTGTTGTTTACAGTGTGCCATCTTATCAAGAGTGGCCTTTTTGTAAAACTGTCTTTTGTGCTCACTCAGCAAGGCATGAAAGACAGGTGGAAAAAGATGAGAAGTGGCAAAATCAGGCATATTTCTTCATTGGATAGAGTTTGGAAGCATTTGTTCTGTGATAAAATGTTACGTACTTTACGGAAATACCATATAATCACATATTTAAAATGAGCCCCATGCCCTGTCCCCTAGTTCTAAGAGGCACAAATCAGCAATGAAATTAGCCATTTGCAGGACTGGGGTTAAACATAAAAGCTTTCAATTTCTGTGCTCAACTATTTAACTTGACATGATGCAGCAGGTGATATTGCAGACTACAATTCAAGCTTTACTGTCCGTTTAACTGTAATGTTCCCACAGAGGAGGGCAGATTTGAGACAAAGGACTTTAATGCTTCCTTACCCTGTAGAGAACTGGAATTGATTTCTAAATATTTTAAAAATGCAAGCCAGTGGAAAGATGAGACTAAACATGATGACTGTGAGCTCTCTTTGTAGAAGAACTCTTTTAACTTCACCTCCCTCCTCTGTGCTTTGCTGCGTCAAGACACTGGTGAGACAACTGACTGTATAATAAAATAGTAGGAGGAAAAATACTAACCCTTCCTGATATAGTCTTGTTCATTTTTGAGCTGAGAGGCTCAAAATCCACTCCAATATAACCTTCCATGGCTGCAAGAAGATTTTTGCTGAGACATTGTGAGGAATTAATCCAGGATTCCCACCAAAGGTTTTCATACCACCCTGGAATAATCCACTGATACTTGCTGCCATACATTTCTTCATCATAAGCCTACAAAGAAAGAAAAATACAAAAGATATCAGACATCATAATAGCCATACTGAACATAAAAGTAATTGTTTTCTGTTCATGTTTGGGTTTTTTCCATTATTAATGAAATTATGGCATAATTGAAGGATACACAAGTATTTTGAACAGTTTAGAATAATTACTTGCTAATAATGAAGACTGCTCTCTTGAAGATTCCTGTCTTTAAAATTCAGACAATGAGAATTTACTAAAACCTATTTTGCTTTCAATATACCATTTATCCAAAAACAGAAAAATAAAATACTGAATTCTAAAACCACAGGAGATAAAGAGGAACACTGGTAGAAGGCACAACATTCGCATAAAAAATTCTCCATAACACAACCAGCACATGAGTGGTAGGACCACCATGCTACCACGTTTAAACTAAATTATTATTATTTTAATATCATCCTAAAGACCACATTGAACAGGATAAGGTTAGATGAGAAAACCTGGATCCTAGGCACCACTAAATCACAGTGTTGCAAATATGAATTATATGACTGTGCTAAAATGGAGACCACAGGGATGTTAAGTAAGCAGTTTTTCTGAGAAGCATGAATCAATAGCAACCTGATACAGCAAGCAATTTTCAGGGATTTTTTGTTTTTTGTTTTTTTTCCAGAAAGAAATTTCTTCAGCTGAAATTCTATATTGAGTACTGAATATAGCCCACTGGATTCCAAGATACTAAGATGATTGTTATCTCCTTTCAATAAATAGCAGATACGTAAAACAGGAAACAGAAATACTTTATCAGTCAGGCACATACGCTGTTTTGCCTAAAAGCTGATCTATTCACAGCAGATATTCTATTCCATTGTGAAGAGCATTCTAGGATAAAATTAGCAAATTTTATCTCAGATGTTTCTCTGTCTTGTAACTAGATATATTTCTTTTGACATTTCAGTCAGACTCCATTTCAAAACAGCAGATTTCATGCTTCTTTGGCTCCTAATATAAACAATACTGGAGATACAAGACATACTTATAAGATGAAAATTCCAATTTTTAGACATATATGCTACAGCCTTAGCACTCAACTGGAAAACTGCTCCATCTTCACAGAAAATGTTACAGAAGGAGGAAATTCTGAGAATGTAAACACTACATATCAGTCATTCAGAACATAACTTTTGAAAAATATCCTAAAGATCATACCAGAAGCCTACAGATTAAGATGAATAGCAAAAAAATACACAATAGGATAGTCTCCTAAATAAGTTAATATCCAAACTAAAATTGGGCTTTAAATCTGTGAAGGCTACGATAATGGTGTTCATAAATGCATTGTGCACAAAGCAGATTTGTTTGGTTGCAGAAGCTTTTGTTCAGCCAAAATCAAATTTCATGCATTTGTATACAATGCCACTTAAAAGCGCTCTGATCTGAAACCCTGTGTCTTGCATCTCATATCTTACTTTTTCCACCGTCCACATAAATTGTTTGTCTTTCTCTTGCTCATTAATTCTATCCTTCCAGAAACACATCTGTTTTGCCTTCCCGCACATCTCTACTCTGGCTACAGCTACGGCAACCCTGCATCCCAGGTCCATCTGCAAGGAAAACAGCAACCCTGCAATACTTTCTGGTGTCTAAAATGGTTTCCATTACACAATGAGGTCATTCAAGATCTTTTAGTGATATAGTGTCTTTTATTTGACAATTTTCAAATCTCTGAGGACACAAAGTTACACTGAATTGTGCTTTTAGAGAAGGACAATCATCAGTAGCTTCCCCTGCTCTATACAGATTAAAGTATCAAATTGTGTGTTGCAAGAAAGTATTGGCTATTAATATTCTGAAATTGGAGCTGCTGGAATTTTTCTGTTTGCATTTGTGCCTGTTTCCTGCATAATCTGTAAATGTTCCAGGATATGGGCTCAAAATCAAAAAAATCAAGATAGCCAGAAATTCCATTCTGGAAACAAGGGATCATCCCCAAGGTCGCACTGAAACTCTCATGTTACTGCAAGAATTTGATTACATGTCTAGATTTTGCTTTAAAGAAACAAAACCCAGTGGTTGACCATTTTCATTGTTGAAGTGTTAAGTTTTGAGCAAAATACCCTAATTTCTATTCCATGAAAAATAGCACATTCATCTCACTGCAGTGAAAACAGCATTAGAAAACTAAGGTTTCCCATAGAATTAAAACTGCTAACTGTTTCTGACACTAGTGTTAAATGAATATCTCAATCTGGTGGAATGGTAAGGTTTGAAGGGCATTGTGGGTGTTGTGTTTTAACCCGAGCTAGCAATACAACCACGATAGCCACTCACTCAACCCCACCCCTTTCCCCCCAACAGGGGAGAAAATTGAAAGGGAAGGGAGAAACTTGGATTGAGAGAAACACAGTTTAATAAAATAACAAAATACTAATACATTACTAGTAAATATATATATATATATATATATATATATATATATATATAAAAGAAATAAAAGATACCCAAGGCAACTCCTCACAAACATGCTGAGCAGCCAGTCCCAGGAAACAGCACTTGGTCCCCAACAGTGAAAAAAGAGGAAAAAGGCAGAAATGCTCAGAGGCCTCTGCAAAATGGGAAGAGGCCGAACTAAATGTCCTGACCAAACTCCCCAAACTGCGCCCCAAAGCAAGCAAGAGCGAGAGTGCCTGAAAGAGTGAGAATGAGAACAACCCAGAGAAAGACAGAGAAAGAGAGAGACCGAAGGGTCCCGATTCTCCTTAAACCTGAAGCATGAAGCTGATGGGATGGAATGCTCTTATTGATCAGTCTGGATGTCAGTCAAGCTCTGCCCCATCTCTGCCCCCCTCCCTTGCTGCCTCACACCTGTGGGCAGAACACTCAGAGTGTCCTTGGCTCTCAGACCAGAGCAATTAAAAACATTAAGTCTGTGCTGGGCTGTTATCTCTTGTTCTCAAACTAAGTCCAAATAATGACCATACTAGCTATGGAAAAGAAAGGTTGCTAACTGCATGAAGAAAATTAACTCATTTTCAGTCAAACCAGCACAATGAGGGGAGGCAAAAAGATGAACAAAATCAGCTTCTCCAAAGCTTGGTATCTTCTCCATGCAGTCACTTTTCTAGTGCCAGCACAGTTGTTAGTGTTCAGACACTTCAGTGTTTGGGTTCCAGAAGACTTATTTCAAAATAAGGCTTTCTGCCACCATTTCCTCCCCGTTGATTCTGCTCAACGGAGATGATTTTGACTCTTGAAAGACACACTTCCTTGAAAAATGCAGATCTTTCTAAAACTGTTTGAATGCACACAGACCACTTCTTACAGGTTTCAGTTTCTAAGGGGAATATTTGTTGGCACACAACAGCAAGACAAAGTTTTACAAGGGCTTTATACCATCAGTACAGCACAAAGTACTCATGTCCTACCTTATCTTTCCTATGTGCCCCACCTAAGCTGCAAAGCCCCGAGATGCAGTCAAGCAGCCAGGAATCTGTCCTGAATATTTTCTGCCCTCGTGAGACTGAACTCATTTATTTTTTCTAAACTTTTCATTCTTGTTTGAATCTGAAAAGAGATGCTTACTTACCACAAATAAATTTATGTAAGAAATCCCTCTACGTGTAGTAAACAATTACTATCTGTTTGTAGAATACAGCCTGCAAAACCTCACTGCAATTCAATTTCTGTTGTGTTTCCAACATGTTAGTATGGACACATCCTATATCCTACCCCTACAAGAATGCCTGTAGGCTTCTGAATTGCAATGAAAAGCCATCTGTTTCTCATTAAAAACCAAAGTTGCCTTTAATTCTGAAGCAGACTCAGCAGTAATACTATATCAGCTCAAGAACAGAGTCCAGCCCTTTTGTATCAATGGTGCTGATTAAGCTCACCTTTAGTTGTTACTAAATTTTTACTAAAACAGCCACCTGAAGCTCATTCAGTGACCTATGCATAATAGTCATCTTCTTTAATTGTCTTCAGACGAATAACTGTATGAGCTAGGCATCAGTCTTGATGTGTTCATCGCTATACTTCATTATCTCTACAACTTAAAGACAATATGTTGGAAAAATTCCCACTAACAATTTTTTAAAAAATAACATTTTCTGCCAAACTGAAGTTTTTGTTGGGAAGATGCAATTTCAAATGAAAAAGAGATTATGTCTATCCAACACAATCACCCATTTTGATTGTCAAAGTGTTAAGTTTTGAGCAAAATACTTTAATTTCTATTCCATAAAAAATATTGCATTCGATCCACTGAGGTGAAAACAACTTTAGAAAGCTAAGACTTCCCATAGAACTAAAATTGCGGGTTTTGACACTAGCATTAAATGAACAGCTAAGCTTATTTACATCATTGTGGGAAACACCTGCTAACATTCACTTTGGCTTGAATTAGTCATGTAATGTTTTCAAAGTTTTCCACTGGATTATACTGGATTTTAGTTCATTTATCTTTGAGTTATATGCTCTGCATCTTTTGTGTGTGTGTGTGTGTGTGTGTGTGTGTGTGTGTGTGTGTGTATATGTGTGCGCGCGTGTGTGTCTGGTGGGGAGAGGGAGGAAATAGCCAGGCAAAATGAAAATGAGGATGGATGTCCTGAGGAAACCTCACAGTGATTGTTGAATCCAGTCAGAAAATTGAGGCAGGTTTTAAAGATTTTCCCACCTACACAGATCACTAGAAAATAATATTCAGACTATAATTACAAAAAAGTCCAACCATCTTGCACTAGTACAATAGCACATTCCTTTAACAAACCAAAAGACTTTCATAGAATCATAGAATCATTTCAGTTGGAAGAGACCCTCAGGATTATCAAGTCCAACCACAACCTAACCTAACTCTAGCACTAAACCATGTCCCTAAGAACTTCGTCTAAACGCCTTTTAAACCCCTCCAGGGATGGTGACTCCACCGCTGCCCTGGGCAGCCTGTTCCAGTGCCTGACAATACTTTCACTTAAGAAGTTTTTCCTAATATCCAATCTAAACCTCCCCTGGTGCAACTTGAGGCCATTTCCTCTTGTCCTATCACTTGCTACTTGGGAGAAGAGACCAATACCCTCCATGCTACAACCTCCTTTCAGGTAGTTGTAGACAGCGATCAGGTCTCCCCTCAGCCTCTTTTTCTCCAGGCTAAACAGCCCCAGTTCCCTCAGCCGTTCCTCATCAGACTTGTGCTCCAGACCCCTCACCAGCTTCGTTGCCCTTCCCTGAACTCTCTCCAGCACCTCAATATCTTTCTTATGATGAGGGGTCCAAAACTGAACACAGGATTTGAGGTGCAGCTTCACCAGTGCTGAGTACAGTGGCAAAATCACTTCTCTAGTCCTGCTGGCCACACTATTCCTGATACAAGCCAGGATGCTGTTGGCCTTGTTGGCCACCTGGGCACAGTGCTGGCTCGTGTCCAGCTGGCTTTCCCTGTCTGCCATCAGTCACCCTGTGAAATGTAACATGGAATCACAAGTGGAACCTGTCTGAACATACAGGTGGGAAAAGGGGGTAAAACAGGACATATCTAACTTATTGTGCTCTTAGACACATAGCTGTAGGAGTGCATGAGTCAACATTATATTTTATGATTAATAACAAGCTTACTGACATATTGTAGTTTATGAATATATAAATGACCTATTTTGAACGGCCATCTCCTGCAGTGTCCTGCTGAAACTCAAAAAATACATATTCATACAAGCCTAAACACACGATCTCTCAGATTTCTCCAGTCTCCAGGAAAATCCACCTTAGTATTTTTGGCACTAATGTACTTCAGAAGTAGCCATCACTCTTTAAACTGCTCCAAGTTACACATGCTTCCCACGTTTGTACCAAATTGTTGCTACAGAAAGCTGCAGTGGGCACTTGTGGGAAAGAGCCATTCCCCCCGCCCCCCAAAATCTTTCGGCCTGGAGCAGTGCAGACAAGAGGACAGCTTGCCCCTCCAAGGACTTATAGGATTTCTTCAGTGTCCTCACAGGCATATGGAATTGGGAAACAGCTGTAGAGGAAGGCAATGAGCTACTAAGGGCAGTGGCATGAACGAGGCCAATCTCTTGCCTAGCATTTGGTTGGAAGATCGGTCAGACCAAGACCCCTCAGCTGGGGAAACCCAGGCCAACCACAAGAGATCTGGGGAGGAGCTGGGCCACGAAAGGACCATTCTTTCTTTCAGGAATGGAAAAATGAGAGATTATCTCTGTCAATCCAATTTAAATGCCGGAACAAAGCAATCTATATACAAAGACTGATCAAAGATGAGAAGAATGAAAACACAAAAGAAAATAATGCTTTCTGTTCCCTTTTGGATGCAAACAGATTTTGTTTCTTCCAAATATACTCCACAATCTCCTTTCCAAATTTTGCTAGCAACTGGGACAGCTGCTGACAATGAGCCAACAAGTGCCTGAGACACATGGAGCTCTCAGATTTTGAACTTCTGCCTTTTCTTTCTTTGCTTAGATAGGTAACTTACTCTAAGTGAGCATTAAAAAACACCCTCTCAAATTTGTATGCCATCATTATTGCTTTTCTTTTATACTTATTGTGTTGTCTCAAGCAGGATTAATCTGGTTATTTAGACTAATAATTCAATAACAATACAAAATTTAGGCCACTAAAAAACTCCCTGTTTGGGGATTTTTTTTAAATATGTACATATAAAGATCCACGTTTTAATCTTACTACTTTCAACAGCGATCTCACTGTGTGTGTTTGCAGCACATTCATACACACAGACAAATAGTGAGGATATGGAATTTTATCTATGCTTGTCTTACTACATTTATTTTAATTCAAAAAACTATTTTTTACAAAGCAATATTTGCTTTCATGTAATAGATAAAATATACAGCAGTCAAAAGGGAATGAGAACTGTACAATTAGCAACATTTTGAGTAGCAGAGATTATCAGTGTTGGCTCGTTAGCATA
The DNA here is from genome assembly GCF_964273445.1 of Streptopelia decaocto. Lineage (NCBI taxonomy): Eukaryota > Metazoa > Chordata > Aves > Columbiformes > Columbidae > Streptopelia > Streptopelia decaocto. Next base: position 65,316,846 of record NC_138655.1, read on the forward strand.
TGTAGAAACTGCTTGAATTTCTTGTTGTTTCAAAGAAAAACATGCAAAACTACATACATGTAGAGATTACCACCTGAACACAACTCTTGGACAAGATTCAAATCTTGTGGTTCTCTGTATCTACTGCTCTATGTACGAGTGCTTCCATGGATCTAACATGAAGAAAAATGCTCAAGCTTGATTTGGAATTTAATTCCACTACAGGAAAGCAATAAGAACAATAAGAACAATAAGAAGCTAACCATGCAGTCCATGCCTAAGTTCTACTGAAGTCAAGCACAAAGTATTTTATTGAAACAGAAACTGAACTAGGCATATGTAACCTCTCATGAGGATGTAAACTTTGACGAAGCTGAACCCCATGAAGAAATTTTTATGCTCATTTTTTATTCAAATGTAACTCATTCTTTATTCTGACATGTAATTAAATATATTTACTTACACAGCAGAAGACTTTCACAGCCATTTCCTCATCAAACTGGCCAAGGATTATCCGAACGTCATTACCCTGCAGATTAAATGAGATACATGGCAGATAAATTCAGTCACAGCCTTTCCAGAAACCACTTCAGTTGGCCATTCAAATTGTGTAGAGAGTTAGCATAGATTGCAGCTGCAGACAGCAAAATTAATTCAGAACTATTCAATTTTCTGTAAATTAAGGAACTTAAAATACTGCAAGAGACAGCAGCTGAGGTGTCTGAAGAAAGTGATTAAGCAATGGGACTCATCAGAATAAAACTGTAATGTTTATCTTGTCAAACATTACTATTAGATACTATAATATTACACTAAAGTGTCAAATATTCTTTTGATCCCTTGCAAGATTTCTTGTTTTCAAATGTTACATATTAAAACTAGCTGAAACTACATGCTTTTCACTTCTTACATGAACTAATCAACTAACTACATCAACTAAAGTTGAGAAACTGGACATACGTGAGATAAAATGCCTTGATATTATGCCCGCTTTAGTAATTTTTCCAGATTTTACTCATACAACATCTTCTCTACCCTCACTATAACACATTGTCAATCCCTCCTTCTCCCCCCACCCACGTCCACACATTAAAAAAAATAAAAATAAAAAAAATAATAATAAAAAAATCATCACACTGTAGGAATCTGTGTCTGAAGTCAAAAGAGATCATTTTCCTTTCATGCTTAGGAACACATTAAGAAAACATTCCTAAATTCAGGAGCATACACAGAAAAGTATTTCTTCAAGAACTGGGCTAGCTTTTTTCTCATGTGAAAAACTGATGCAAACATCTATAAAACACAGAACAAATAGCTTTTTATGACTTAATATTACCTTTTGTTTCACACAAAAGCTGAGTTCTCAGCAAAAGTTTGAACAAATCTAATTTTTCATTTCTTTTAGAAAACCCTTGGTTAGAATTACTCACCTCTCCAAGAAAAAAAAAAAGAAACAGATGATTCAGTGTGAATTTCAATGGCAAAAAACATTTCAGTTTTAATTAAATAAATTTATCAAAGATTTTCAGTTTAGATAATTTCAATGTTTATTTCTCGTCCAGCAGAAAATATTATGATGGACAGTGCAGAAAGATACGCATGAAATCAGTATCACTCTTAGCATGTTTGAAGTCAGAAAGTATGTAATATGGCTTTGGTCATTCTGAACCTGTGCATTTTCAGTAAGCCTGGTTCTCTTTATTTTTATATTTAGCCACAGATTGATAAAGTAACATAAATTTTATTGAAGCAGATTAGATTCTTTTAAAATAAACCTAACAGGGTCACATGAAACTAAATCAACAAATTAGAGCAAGAGTAGATGCCAGAGCAGGAAATCTGCAAGTGTGAGAACCGCATCTGAACCACATTCTCGAGAATCCCTGATGCACAACTGGAAAGCTTCAGAACGCAAACTCAAAGATCAGCTGTGGCTCTACAATTTGGTGATCCCTGATGTTCTGTCATCCTTGGGATACATGATCAAGCCAAGACATAATAATCAAATGTTCTTTTGCCTAAATCAATGAGTTTCTAGGTTGATGCATAAATTATTGCTTTTGAAGCATTCAGTACAGCAAGGAGGACATTAACATGTCTGTGTTCATAAAAATTTGGATGCTACGCAAACATGAACTGACTAAAGAAGATTAAAAGAAATATTCTACTGCCACCTATTAAAGTCATAAGTCTTCCATTTATAGTATAATGCCATTGAGAACTACAGCAAAAGAAGTTGAAATCTGATTTTTTTTCAAAAGACCTAAAAGCTATAACCTTAATAATCTCATTTTCTATGTATCTTTATATGCAATATGCTAAGAAAATGAAGGTTTCTGACAGAAATATGAATCTTCAGTTCTCCCCCACACTTGTCCAGGTATTAAACCTTTGAGAAGTGGGGAAAGTCACAATCCACATACTGTCATTATCCAAGAGGGTGATGCTGAAAGTCAGTAAATAAGGTGACTTGAGGCAGGGTCCAGTGAGAGAAAAAAGAGCACATGGGAAGGAGAAATGGACCCAATAAGGAATTCAGGTAATGAGTGCTTTTTAGACAACGATGGAACACACAGCTGGGGAGGTAGCAGTGGCCCTGAAACCAGCATTGAATAAGGAGCTTGGGAGGGAGAATTAGGGCTTTTCAAGAGTATGGCAAATAGGAAGCTTAAGAAATAGCTACTATTAGGACAACTTCAATCTCAGAAAGTAAGACCAGAAGAAAATGGAAGAACAATTTAGACAAAGGTACTCTGGGATGAGAAATCAAAGAAGCAGAACACAGCACTGGGCAAGCAAGGAACTTCAGACGGCGATGAAGATCCAGTGTGAGGCGGTGATGTTGCTGGGTTAAGTGGAGTGTGGAATTACAGGATCAAGTTGACAGTGAATATATGGCTGAATATCTTTGTCAAGTTTCAAGAAGTTGCCTCATGAAGAACATCATATATAGTTCTAGTTGGCTAGTCATGTATGGGAAATCATAAAAGATTCCTCCTGTTTATAACCATGCAGATATCAACTTGATGCTGTGAGAAGCAGCGTCTAGGGTTTTATGGCTTGCTGTTAAAAAGAGTGGAAAATTTAGTATGAAATCATGCAACCAAAGAATTGTACATTAGAACACATGTAGAAAGAACTAATTTAGCAAAGTCTGTACAATAGCTTTTCCTTTTCCACAAGTAACATTTTCCCTTTGTGCAATGATGCACTCCTCAGTAAGCCTCTTTCTCTCCAAATCTGCTTTTTGCATTCCATTCCATATTTTTCCCAAATTTGTTCCTGAAGAATTGCATTCAATATGATAAAGAAGCCTAGATCCATTTGATGTCAGGCTTGGGTCTGCTGGCCCCATCCTGCGTAAGAGATACTGAAGCTTCAAATTCATGCAACCGGACACAGCTCAAATCCCTTGCAGAAATTTTATCTGGGTGGATAGTCAAGTCTGCACTGAAGGTTATCAGACCTGGGTTCATTTCAGTGCTTGGAGGTCAGAGTATATGTCCACATTATATTCTCATGCAGAGAGATACATCAAACACTTACTGGGGCATAATTTTATTCCCCTTTCAGTCACAATGTTAACTATCAAATAGTATGATTTCCTGGCAGGGATATACTACAGGTTGTTTCAAAAAGATGAACTCACAATCACTATATCTCTGTAACCAAGAGCCACCCATGAATTAAACTCTCATCACTTGAAATGGCGGGGCATAGAGTTTCAAATGATTACTGCTAGATGATTCTCTGAGTGTACAAACAGCCCCAAGCCTCAGTCATTCGCAAGATGGTGAATGAAACTGGGTCCATCTTTTTGTAACACCCTGAATTCCTTTACATCAACCCTCATGGGACTGACGTAAATTAACAGCGTAACTCTCCCGTAGGGATTAAAGAAGTCACCCACTGGATCCCAGCAAGTGTCAAGTATAATATTTTTTCTTTCTCAAAGAGTTGTAAATTGCTTGCATGGAGCTAAAGCGTGTTTGACAGAAGAGTTTTTAATTCATGGAACTAGGCAGGTGATCTATGAGATGATTAAAAATATCCCAGGGGGAAGGCAATTCCCCAAACTGCACTTATGTAAAAAGACCAATGTTTAGACCGTTTGCCAGATGGTGAGCTGTCATATTTACTCTTTTCAGAGATTATAGTAGCAATATCAGCATTTAAGCTTTGCCCCTCAGTAAGCAATACATATGTTCCCATATGGACTAAAGTTCAAACAAGAAAATGAATAACAGTTACAATTCTTTTACCCACAGTTATGGTGGACTCTTCATAAAAAACATGTTTTATAAATGAAGACTATAGCACAGCCTCAAAAATTAATGACTTTCTTGCTCCCTTCTTCCTTTCTTATAGGTGATGATATTATTCACCCAGTAAATATAAAGCGTCTTTGGCATTACTGGAAGCTGAGTAGTATAAATCCTGAAGACAGTGAGGATCAAAACACCTAAGATGCTCCACTGAGGGATGAAGAGCAACTTGTCTTCTCCACTGTCTTTGCTAACAGCCTCACATATGAGGCACTCTTTAGCCTTTTCAGAGTTTTTGAGTGATGCACATTATGCTGGAATAGGCAGCTTTTTACATATTTTTTTTTTTTCAGCCTGCAGAGCTTCCATTCTCTGATCAGATTTTAATCTGCCTCATTTCTAATGAATAACACCACGATGCTGCATTATACAGCTTTCCAGAGAAGGATTGCCACAATATCTCATCTGCCAGGAAAAGTCAATGTCTTGGCAGGCTCTTTATAAAATATCTAAATCAAACAGCTCAGATACTCTGCCATGTTCTCTACCATGTATCTGACAGTCAAGATGATATCAATCTACTCAAACTTGGGTAACTTCGTCAATAAAGGCATCCACATGTTCTGCCCTCTAAATGCCTGGATGTCCACCTGAAGAACTACAGATGAGCCCCAAACCTCAGCTATGGAATCACAACATGCTGGCAAAACTGGCTGATGTCTGTGCTAGAGTGCACACCATTTACTTAGAATGAGGCTGTTCCCAGCCCAAAAATTTAAAATCTAATTAACTTGACTATTACAATAAGAAATGGTGTTCAGTCAGTATCCAAAACACCTATTGTATTTGGGAAATCAGATGGAAATGGTTTCCTTGAATTGGAATTCATAGATTGCATTTTTTTGGTCCTATGTGCAAGATACAAGAAAGTTGGAAGCAGAAGTTTTATAGCTCATGCAATTTGCCTATATATGCTCAGAATTTTAAAATATTTAAGTTGATGTACGTATATATATCCTCCCACATCCCTTTCTCTAGACACAAAATTTAGTTTGAAAGATACTCTTAAGTTTAAATATACTTTCCAATTCTGATTCAAAGAGGCTGGTGTCAATGTAGTAACAATTAAGATGTTGCTGGGAAAAATACAGAACATACATTTCTGCAAACTATATCAGTTATTTCTATTTTCTACTGCATAATCATTAATTTCATTAATTTAAACTGTGTTTACAAAAAGGAAAGGTATTCATGCCTATTTTAATCACAAGTACAGTAGGCAGATAATGGTTTACCTATATTAGGTTTATATCTTGAAGGAAGGAATGAACATTTTCAGCATCACATGGCTAAGCTGTGTCTGACATATGTACCTAAGGAAAAGCAACCCTACATTCTTGTCAAGAATAACCAATTGTCTAGATAATTGCTTATTTATTGTTGTAGTAATTTGTTTTGAAGAAGAAATCTAGAGATAACTAATAGATTGTTTGACCGAGTCTTCTGGTCTTCCCTATAAAACAAGCAGCACACTGTTGATATACAAGCAAGCTAGAATCTCATTGCTGCTTCTAAACTTCAGCCTAAATATACATGCTTATATGCACATTTTTCTTGTTATTACATCATCCATTGGTTGAAATAGCCTTCAGTATTGTTAAGTTTCTGATGCCAGGGGTTAAAAAGCTTGTCAAAAATGTGGACTTTACTGATAACATATACTGGAGTCTTTTCAATTCAAGATAGGAAATGCAAATGGGCTTAGACTGGACAGACACAAATGGCTTCCTGTAAATATAATCTTTACCTATTTATATTTTAAGCATTCAGGCTTGCATCTCTAGTCTGCAGCAATATTAAAGCACACTTAGTTTACTATGCTTCAGACCATCTCCTGTTAGCTTTGTTAGTGGCCTAGTCTTATACAGGTTGATATCCTTGGTTTAATTTTAGGTTTTTTAATATCATTCAGTTTACTAGGGTTTTTTAAAACCTGTTTTACACATATTTAAGAATTTTCAGAGTTGTGGCTTTGATTGTGTGTCATACGTATTTGGTGCCAGCAATGATTTGATCTTCAACATTTGAAAGTGCTTTCTCTTGCTGTTCAATCATTGTTTTAATGTTCATATGCAGCTTAAGATCTGTATATCCTATGTTTAGTTTATCGTTGGTTGCCCTGCACGGTAATGCTAAAATATAATTTTAATTTTATGAGATGCCAGGAACCTAATAAATCATTATAATAAGAGAAGGTTGGTAAATTATTATGCTCTAAAATTTATTTTTCCTTTTTTTTCCTATGACTCATGAAATAATGGAGATAATCATATGCAAAGAATTCAGTCTAAAATGTGTAAAGAAGCTAACGGAAAAATGCTTAATACTTTTGCTACATGATAATTTACCTTAAAAGGGCTTTGGTTCAAACCTCAAGAACTTTCACTCCTAAATCAATAAGACTGGTGTTTTAGGTACAAACATTAAGGCAGCAACAACTTGCTTTACTTTATGTCTTTAGCAGGAACTATAAAGAATATTTACTATATGCATGGATATTAATTGACTTAAACAGGACTAGGTCCTCTAAAAGCCATTTGTCAACATTACTGTGCAACGGAATGTAGTAGTATATCACTCTTATGTAAAATTTGTTTTATTAGTCTTCTTCATACAAAAATAAAAAAAAAAAAAAAGCCATGACACAATCACCACTTTCTCTTTATTCTTCAAATAGCAGCACATACCTTAAGCTTCTTTACACTTGTGCAAGGATCATTGGAGAAACTCTCAGTATCTGAAATTTCAATGTCTTCACCATACAGGACGCCAGTCAGATCATTCCTCACCTGTCAGAAGTTGAGAAAAAGGCAAACCAGTGAACTCAGATTCAGTGAGGAGGAAGCAGATGGACTATATTTATCACATTGCAATGACAAGCAACGATCTCAAAGATGATCTATGCACCCACTTTTTTTTTCCATTTTGCCTAAATTCTGATCAAAACACTATTTTTTTACCACTCTAATCTGCTATCAACAGGTATACTATGTAAAGAGTTTTACTATGTGTGACAAAAAGTTCACAGTGGGTTCCCATTTCGCATCATGGGGATGTACAATTTTTGTGCATTTTCAATACTGTTAAGACCAAAATCTTTCTTATAGCCAAAGCGATGCTTGAGACTGTATAAGGGGAAAAGACTCATCAAGGAAACTCTTACATATTCTCACTGCTGAGGGCTGATCTGAAACTACCATCAGCTGGTTCTAGCATGAACCAGCAGTGCTGTATTTAGATCAGTTAGGGACTAGTGAAGCTTCATGAATTCCTCTTTGCTTTGAGCAGGCATCTTGCCGCATGGGGCAGCAAGAGATACAGTTTGCTTTGAGGTGACACAAGCAACCACCTATCAACAGATTTTCTCACCTGTTTTTTTCATACTGGCAAGAGACTGTCCTCTTTGAAGTGCCTAATAGCACAAAGAAGCCAGATAACGTATAAAGCAACCTAGTTTACGGATTTATTTTAGTTTAGTTTTGTTTTGTCTTCCATATAACTACTTCAAGGTTTTCTGTCTTAATCACTGCTGTTTTTCTTCCAGCCACATGACTGCAAAAACAGAGTTTCACATTCCTATTCCTAATAAACGAGCAAAAATAATTTTAGCTGGATATAATGTGGTTACAGACTGAAATGGAGTGGCACTCTGATTTTAATTTAATAAAATCATGATCACAGTCATTGCACTGATTGTCTTTTTAATTTGTTTGTTATAACAGAAATATGAGACACAAATCACAGCATAAAATAGGTATCTCAAATGCAAAACCAGAAAATGAAATACATGAAGAAAAATACATGTTCTATTAAACAGGACAATTTAGAAGTCTATAAATCATTAGCGGATAGTTTCCAATGACCTTCTGTCCATTCAAAACAATCTGAAAATATTTGATATACAGTGGTATGGTCAAGCAAAACAGAAGAAGGAGTATCTGGCCTTCAGGAGTAGGACTTTCTTCATTTGACTTGAAATAACCATACATATATATATATATATATATATATATATAATGAGAAGACACTTTATCCATGCAAAACCAAGAACCAGCTATTGCTAAATTTCCTCTGCTGCAAGTCTGTCACACTCATGCCTAAGTATACAGTAAAAGTAAGGGGATGCACTGAAACGTGAAAGGTCACAGGTGTAATTTCTGCGTTCTGCTGGCAGCTTTACTTTCACAAAAAATTCATCTCTTCAAAAATCCTTCAGCCTTTCTTTAATGTAAGTCTGTGAGCATCCTTTCAATTTGTGCATGTTAGTGGCTCTGCTGGGAGTATTTAATGGTTTTATGTTTACCATGGAACTATTTTTTTTTTCTATGCTGCATAGCTGTTTTAGATAGCAACATAGTTTTTTGTCGAAGAGGTGAACATTAAAACTACCTTTGTATTTTTGCAAATTTATTCAAGGCAAAGAAGCATAACCTGGTTTCTGCAATGTAGCAATTGCATTAATTGATCCCCACACAGCATTCCACTTTTTTGCTGTTCCCTTTAAGATGTTTTTGTCAAGTTTCTTGGTTGACCAATGAAATATTTCTTTAAGACTATTACTACGCAGGCTGCCTCAATTACTTCTTCCATGGCCTCTGCTTCATCTTATCCCTTTTAGCCATGCTTTAAAATTACTAAGACATATTTTTAAGTCATAACCTTTTACAATGGTTAAAACAAGTGGACATATAAGTAATTTTTATTGAAAATTGTTTTATTTTACAGAAGTAAGTCAGAATGGTCAGTCCACCAAGATTTGAATCATATCCTTCATCCTTTTGTGATGTTACAATCATTTTTCGGTGCATTCTGTGAAAATGTATTCAATGACAAAAAAATGACCAGCAGTGAGTCCTTTTTCTGCTAGTATACTAGTAAAATGAATGATTGATATTTTAGCTCCAGCAATGTCATTAGCTGTTCCTTATCATACAGGTCTTCCTTGACAGAAAAAAAAATTGCTTTTTTGAAACAAACCATCAGTGATAACAAAAGAAAATAGACCTCTCTTGATCATAGTTTAGCTGATGTTTGAAATCCTTCTAGTTAGTATGAAAGTTCACTAAAAGTATCATCTGTTACCTAGAAAAAGTAAAATTTTCCTTAGCTAACAGAACTGTATTTTCCAAAGGAACCTGTCATATGCTTCTACTGCATACTGTCCTATCTTCTTCTGTAAAGCATGAAATTTTTTAGTTGTAGGTTTGCTTTTCTGGTATTTTCCTTTAAAAAAAAAAAAATCTGGAGCCATTTCTAGTATTATTTTAATCTCAGAGAGACTAGATTTACATTACTCAGCTGATGCGAGTAGAAAAAGTCTGAGTCACTAACCTGTTTAGTCAAGTTAGACCATTATTAACATGAGAAAAATGATAAAATACATATTAAGTATTACTAAAATAGACCAATACTTGAAGATAGGCTTCAGCAAAGGGCACAAAGTTGGCACTTGATTAGACCTCAGACTGTCTACTGACTTGCTTTGATTCCTTCCCTTCAGAACTTGTTCATGAACATTGCAATTGAGATATTCAACTGCATATGATTTTATTTTTCTGAGCTACACTTATTTAAATTCAGCCACTGAGAAATTTCTTTGATACCCCATGGTCCCATCTGCTAGAAGCCAAATATTCTGCAGCTTTCAGAGCTCATAGACTTTTCATTGAACTACCGATTAACCTCCCAAAAGATGCACCTCATGAGATCTGGTGCCAGAAAAGTTGGAAACATTTTCTCTGCACTAGCACAATCAGATATTGGACGATTTTCAGACGCATCTGTTGTGGAGATTTTGCCAAAAGAAAGGTGATTCTTTCGCATTATCACAACAAAATATTAGGAGCTTTTTTAAAAGGTTTACATTGTTTTTTCTAGAAGACTTAATGGTTTTTTTTCCCCTTTTAATGCTACAAGCACTAGTCTGACAAATTTTATCCTGTGCCTGCTCTGGGGGTATTTCCACTATATTTTCCAGTCTTTTTTTTTTTTTCCTGTTTCCATATTTCTTTTTCACCATCCTTAGGTTCTCTTTTTTCTTTCTTAATATACTAAATATCTCACAGAACAGAAACTTGTGTTTTTTTTCCTACAGTTGTTCTTCACTTCTTTCAAACAAATTTACCTATAGAATCTTCTGATTCAGATTTGGGTCCAAGATCAAAATTCTCAAAGCCTTACCTCCGGTTCTAGAGCTGCCAATTCCTTTAGCAAATGTTGCAATTCTGGATTAAATTTGTGAAATTCTGAACACAAAATGAGGCATGTTTTATTTTAGCAGATGCAGATGCTTCATTCCACCAACTCTGAGCAGGGAAAATTGTAAAATACTACCACTTCCTTATAGTGTCAAATAGGATAATTTCAACTGAAGGAAACTGCTGTAGAAAGTTGTAACAAAACCGAATTAAGCTCTGGTGGGGATCTGCAGTTCCTAAGTAAATCTTGAACTGACTTACAAAACAGAAGAAGTATAATTCTGTGTGGCTTCAGACCCTTGTTAACAATTTAATGAATCAATGAACCTGAGAGTTTCACAAATCACTGCTTAGGGGCCCTTACCCTTCACCCACAGGAAAAAAACCAAACAGTTCTTTTACACTACTCTGTATACAAATTTAGATGAAATCAGTGATTCTCAGTACCACCTGTTTAATAGATCTATGTATGGTCAACTTCAAAAATTACTGGGGTGCAAATATGCTTACGCAGCAGCAAGCTCCAAAAAATGAAGGGTTTCTATCACATGTAAGGGACACAGTTGCAGGAAGAAGAGGATGGCCCTTGTGCTTGAGGCACAAGAGAAGATGGGACACAAGAGAACTCACTTTTACTTCTCGTTCTGCCAGAGCTGCTCTGTGATACAGCTCATATTACCAAAATAAGGTTTTAAAGTTTGCTACCAAGCCTGGCTGTATTTTTTTTCTGCGAAGTGGGTGGCAGCAATACTGGCCTACCTCATAGCTGTTGTATCAAATTCTGTGATATTGGAGAAGCAAACAACCAAGTGACAAAGTCCCTGACCATGCATCTGCCCAAGAAGAAACCCAAGAAGGGTTTTGAGGAGCCAAGAACTTGCATGGCCAAGGAAGAAATGAACTTCTTTAATCTTTGCAAACTGAGAGAGTAGACAGAATGAAAAAAAACAAAACAAAACAAAACAAAAAAGTCTAGATATGACCGAATTAAAACACTTGTTGTTGTATTGTCTGTACCAGGAAGGATGGATGCACGTTTAAGGAAAGGAAGGGAATGTCCCTAAGGAGGAGGGACGCAAGTGTGATAACATAGATACCAGACCAGGGACTTTGTCAGCCAGTGTCCCACCAAGGGGAGCTGGACAGGCTGGAGAAAACAACCAGTATCAGCTGTGAGGATCAACCTCCAGGCACACCCACAGTGCTAAGGCAGGTCCTGGGTAAAGCTGGGAAGTCCACACACAAGTCAGGGACAGGATCAGGTCTGGTGAGAGCAACCAGAGTCCAACACAGTCCCATGATCGGTGGGAAGGTCTTTACTGACAGGACAGGTCCAAGGACAGCCCTGGAAATGGGTCCAGACCAACAGGCATGGCTGTGATGGAGAGAGGGACCAGCACACCCACAGCACCGCTGGGGCAGGGACTGATCACACCAGGCTGAGTTTCAACAGGGTCATGGGCAGGGCAGGGGGAGCCTTCTGGGGATGGTTAGGGGCAAAAAGGGCTTTCGGTGCTCTCAGGAACCTGACACTGAATTTTAATTGTTGGCATGTTCTTCACTTCTTATATGTTCTCTGTATGATGATTCTCTGCATACATTATGTAAATGAACCCCTACCTCACAAGGATATAAAAGTTTCTCATGTGTTGATTTTGTTTTAGGTGAACAGATCTTGCTCACTTCAGTGTGATTCTTAGTGCAAGCACCTGCTCACCAATAGTAAATAGCCAGCATCCATTTGACCAACATATTTAATTTTTACCAAGCCAATTTTATCCCCTTTCCAAGCAAAACAGTAAAGAAAGGAGATATTCCTGATGAATCTTCTATCTTCTGATGATAGTTTGAGTTCAGGGGCCTCCACAGAGCCATGGTTCAAACCAGGTTTCAGATTATACATTTAAAGGCACAGTTCACTTATTTAATCCTAACTCTGCCAGTTACAAAATAAATTTAATAATTTTTAGATTAATCTTACTACTTTGCTTTTAACAGATATTTCTGATGACCTTTTGGTTCACTAAAGCTGCATGTAAGTACTGCAAGCTAAATCCTTGTTGTTCAGGGCAGTCTAATCCTACCAGATGTTGATCATAAGAGACTCCTAATGAATGAGAACTGGTCAGACCAGATGGATTATACAGTTAGATATTTTACTAAGATTTCCTGCTGCCGAGTTTTATACTGTGTACTTTAAAATGTTGCACTGTAGGAGTTTCAGTACAGAGATTAAAATATATGTGTACAAAACAAATGCATGAATTAGAAGAAAAAATATTTCCTCATTACATGGACAAAACACAAACCATGAGTAATTGCAAAGGAGAGATTACAATTTCGGGGATTAGTAAAGATAGAGAGATCTCACCATATATGATGCATTACAAACAGATACAATTATCTCTGTTTTCATTCCAATGAAACACGTTACTCACATTTAGAGTTTTAGAAGCACTGAGTGAAACTTACTTTCAAGAAATATTGTATCTGGAGGAGAGAAAGTGTGCAATTCTAAATACTGATACTTGTCATTGCTCTTAGACGTAAAAGAAAATTGAGGTATACTTCCATTGATACACACGTCATTTGGGATTACAAAAATGAAAGAGGAAGTAGAACCTTACTTTGAGACAACACAAAACGAAAGATAAAGCATAGATAAACCAAAAGGAAACAGTAAGTTATTATTTTAGGTATTAGGAAAGAGTGTCACAGGAAAATTAAGAAGCTAAATATACCTCATTGCATAAAGGAGAAATAAAATCAGAGGCGTGTTGGACTTCCTTTTTAGTTCAATAGGAATTTTTTTAAAAAAATCACATCATGTGTGTGGTTTTCAGGGTGAGAGGAAGGGAAGAAGAAACTCTGTTATATTGGGGTTTTACTTGGGAAAACTATCAGTACGGGCTTTCAAGAAAAATATTACTTTTTTAATGGAAGTCAGTCGCTAGCACATGGATCTAACCTGGAAACAAATGCAATCAATGTAACTCTTGCCTGCAAGAAATGCCTGAGTGTTTCAGACTGAGTGTTTTGGACCAGAGTAATAAAAATAATACTAACAATAATAAAATAAAAATAAGATATTGTACTGATCTATATTTATTTATTTATATATATATATATATACATACACACACACACACACCTTCTAGTTAAAAAATGCTATTTTTCCTACTTTCTGCCTGGAATGCCAACATGGTAAATATGACTTCACATAAAACCTACACGTGCATGACGACCACACAGATCATACCTATTTAAATATAAACCTGTTTAAAATCACATATAAAATGGGCTAATTTCCCCCCAACTTCTCTAAACTAGAAAAAAATCCTTCTGTTTTTTTTTAGTCTCAGAAGCTAAATGTAACCATGAACTCTGATGTTAAACCTAACAGCTGTGGTTAAAAAGAATTAACAGGAATCTTGTGCTAGGGGGGACGTTTGTTAAGGATTTTTAAGGTGACTTCCAAACAGTTTGAGTCAGAAGTTATTTCTCTGCAACAAAAAGATAAACCCAAACCATCTTATAAACAGGTGGATCACTCAATGTCTGGTATTTGAAGGTGCCCGAATTTACAGTGAAAGAAAAATTTAGCTAGGAAAAAAGAAACAGGGATCTGCACTATGATGAAATATGAGCAGATTAAGTTCCACTTAATCTACAAGCATGTTAAGGACCTGCACAATAGGTTCAGTAGGACCCCAAGCAGCCTGAAGAAACAAACTCTCTTCAATAAGACTGGGTGCTAAACAACCCAGTAGTGCAGCAGCGAAAAAAAAGGGATGGTACATTCCTTATAGGAAAAATGCATAATGCATTGCAGAGCCAGAAAGGATCCCAAAAGGTGTAGGCAAGGACTGAAAGTTAATGATATATGCTATAATCAAAAACAGTAGCTCACATTAAGATTTCAGCGGTGCTGATGAAAACAACTGGTGAAGAAAATATAAACAAAACATGCTTCTGGTTTGTTCAGTGTGAGATACCCTCTACAAAACTGAAGTCAATGTGATTCTAGTGGCTTCCAGATAAATAAGAAAACCAGTTTTCTACAAATTTATCACACTTCACTCTTAGAGAAGGCAGAACAAAAGCAAAGGGTCTGGAGGTTGTAATAGTCTACAACAGTAATTTTCATGCCAGGTATTATGAAAGTCAATAGGGGCCATATTGAGAATAGATTATTTAATAATTTGTAAATCAATGCCAGAAGCACAAGTAATTAAGCAAGAAATTAGAAATTAATGTTTATTAAAGCAAGTGAATGTAATAAGAGTACTGAAAGTTGGTGCAAGCAATCAAGTAACTATGAGTGCTGAAATATTGAACACTTTATGTTGGCAGGAACATAGAGTCAGGCAAATAAAAGCATGTGTGGGGTGTAATTAGAACATAGAATGCACAATATAGAATATATATGGATCTTCTGAGAAAGAAAATTTCACAAGCTTTAAAGTATGTGTTTAGACAAAAAATACTTAGAGAAATTAAGAAAAATCTTTTTAAAACTACTTAGAATACGTGGTAAATCTTCTTTACATTGGTGAATTTGGTTTAGATTAAGAAATAAGAGTAGAACAAGGTGGAAAGTCTCATGCTATCACAGAAAAAAAAGAATAAATCACAGCTTAGAAAACTATTGTGAACTTCTTTTGAAGCTCACATACAACCCTCAAAACCACTTCTGTAGTAGTTTTCATGTAGCAAATAGGCTGATGACTGAAGTAAAAATTAGGGACTCGACAGTTAATTCTATTATTTCCAGTGGACAAGCTATAGTACTCATTAATTCTTACATACACATTTGAAACATATTTATTACTGAAAAAGAGTCCTTTACTAAAACAATTCAGAGCAGAATTCATTGAGAGGGATAACCCAAAAAAAGCAAGAAGAATTATAATTAAATATTGTTTAATAAATTTGTATCAGTGCCAGAAGAGCAGTGATTTATAATTATAAAAGGAAGTGTCTGCATGTAAAATCCTCCTTGATTTAGCAGAATTAAAGCAGCAGTAACTTTTAGACATTTACAGTCTCTCTATTCACGATGGATGAAATATTTTTTATTCCAGCACTAACTACAAAAGGTGTTAGATGGATATTGCCAAAGCTAACATAAATTGGCATTTCCAAGGAATGAGTCATCCATAAGTAGATGTCTAAAACAGGTGAGATGAACTGCACCCTGGAAGCACCTTTCTCTTTTCTCCATTAACTATAAATGGAGCTTAGATGACTCTCAGATACAGACAGCTGAACTTTCACTGAATCCCAGGTCTCAAAATCTAAACCTGTCTCAAAATGGTGTTCCAGTACCAGCAGCATCCACTGAAACTTTGAAGCCCCAAAGATCCCTTACCTTCATAAAATGTTCTCAGCACAAGGTCAAAGGAGTGGGCTACCTCCCTGCATCCTTTCTCATTCTGACCACCCAGCCGCTGAGGGAGAACACACAGGGTCTTCTACTTCTTGGCTTGTAGAGGGGGTTTGTACAAACCATGGATTTTTTGAAAAGCCTGAAATGTTTACCTACTTGGTACTTTTTCTTCTGGAAAACCTGGGCCATGTTTGAAGTTTTTACCATGCGCTCAGTTGCTGTACTGAAGCTGCAGTTATTTACTAATGGTTTAATTGCATCAGACTCAGGGGACTACGTCAATATTTATGAAAACCTCTGTACCCAGGAATTAGTGTTGTTGTCAACTAAAAACTACGAACGCAAGCCTCAGAGGGAAACTAAAAGGAAAGAAACATTTACCTAATATAAAAACTGGATCACACGTGATGAAGGGGAGATTATGGAAATATACCTGTGAGAACACAGATGATGTGAAATTAATACAATTTCAATAATCTTCCAAAACAGCAATCCACATTCTTCAGACTTCTTAAATGCAGAAAGGTCAGCAATACCAACCTAAGATGTTATGCTGTTCTCTGCCTGAACTAAGGGAAGAGTTGTCCTCATTGCAATACACTGGGGTATTTGGGCTTTAGGCTTTTTAGGAGTGGAGGGACTGGTTTGTTTAAAATTCGAGAACAGTTTAATAAAGTGTTTCATTAACTTACGTTCCACTTGGCAATGCACTACTCCAAACAGCTTTGTTTAGACCAACTTTGTAAAAAAAAACCCTGTCACTTAAACTTTGTTAAGTCTATACCTTTTTGTTTTGTTCTGTTTTGTTTTCCAGGTGAAAAGGAGAAAACAGACACTGCTTCAGGGATATGAGATCATCACATGATAATGTTGCACAGAATTATAATGCTAATATAAATAGACAGGAAAATTTTACCATATGAACCATGCCTCAGCCCCATATTCCTTCCTTCTGGAAAAACACAGGAGAAGTCACCTTCTATCTCTTCTGACCCAAATAGGTTCTGCTATGCTAGAGAACTAAATTACATGCTCACTGGAGTGATATTACTGAGCAGAGACAACTAATCAGAAGATTTAAAAAAAAAAATACAAAACCTTCTTTTCCCCATAGTGTACCATTTACATTCAAAGAACTTTTCTCACTTGCACTTATCTCTTAAATTGTTCCATCCTATTATGTTTTCTTAAGACTGGAATTTTGTAGTACATTGTACTGAGGACTGTAACTTTAATCCATCTGGAAACTAAAGTTAGAAGAAACTAAATTGAAGATATTAATACATGACACTGAAGTAGTAACGCATTTCTTTCATCTTTCAATGTTATGCATTGAAATTTCATACTAAAGTTTAATTTTAAAAAATTAAAAAAAAAAACAAACCCAACCTTCTGGAGTCTTTAAAATAACTTACTTATTAACTTTCTTCTGTCTTATATACTCAGATGCTCACTAATACCATTCCTGTGTTCAATGGCATTATTATCTGAGCAACAACTGATGTACGAATTCAAATGCCCACCTTCTGCACATGGAAGCACTGCGGATCCGATCATTCTGTGAAAAACCTTCAGTATTGCCTGTCTGTGACAGACACCATCTTCGCTTCATTCATTTTTAAAATGCGGAAAACCAAAATAATTTCAGAAATAGTTCTGAAGCACAAATTTCTTCTACATCCTCTCTGTTTGTGGGACCTGGCAAATCAGCAGCAGCTCAGATCTTCCAAAGCAGGAGTGTGAATCTGGTTATAATGGTTGGCATTAAGAGTTTGCACTCACTCATCTATACTGGAGAAACTGAGGAATTATGAAACCATGACAAACTGAGATACTCTCAGTGTTACAAGAAAACGTTTTTCCTTCTCACTTTCAAGCCTACAGTGCAGAAGGAGGTTGAAATCCACAGTTTTAGTAGTGGCAGTCTTCATAATGAGTAACATTCTTCCCTTTGGATCACCTCACACTACTCCATATTTCAAATAATATACATATTGTCTTACAATCTAGTTGAAAGGCTACATAACCTTGTATACGTGAGGAAAAAGATCTTCCCTAGATGTACGTTCATGGTTTCATCTACAGAAAAGACTTCTCTAATTTTTGTCTGTAACTCCCAACTGGTGCCCAGGTCTGTTAACTTAGCTGTTACTATAATACATCCTTATCTATGTTCTTTACATTACTTTGTACAATGAGCTATAAGATTTCTGATAAGAATACTTGATAAGTTCACTTTTATTGTCATTTGATGCTGCAAGAAGGTTCAAATGGCCAAACACAACTGGCATTTTTTTCTATTTGGAAAAGTATTGTTCAGTGCAGTAACCTCTGACAATGTCACTTCAGTGTAGTGTTGTGAATGTTCACAGAACCTCCTGTGGTATTCATTCAAGTAAAATTGTTCCCTGTGTATTTTGAAGACATCTTGTAATGAAAAATTAATGCTTCTATTAAAAGTATTGTAGCATGCAGTTAGCCCAGCCTCTAACTGTATGAAAAAGAAATCCCTTAAAAAGTATTTTCATCAGTCGTGGAACAGCCAATTTTGAGGCAGAACACTGCTTTAAGAATGAGTCCTCAATGACTTGACTCTACCAAACAAGCTTACACATGAGTATGCTGAATGACTTGAGACCATTTTATTTTCTTGAAGATGAGCTCTAGATAAAAACCTGGACTTGTTAAGAAATTTGAGCTCCTTACCCAATACTAAGCTGTCACCCTTAGTATTCTGATAGTTATCAAAAAGATTAAACCGACTAAAGATGAAGTTCCTGCTCAGGACATCACAAGAACAGGCAGGAAAACAATACACAGTCAGGAACTGTTTTTAATAAAGAAACAGAATAGGACAACGGATGACCAACCACTTTCAATAGCTCCAAACTCTTCTGTTTCTTAAAGCAGTATATTCATATGTAAGATTTTCTAGGCCAGAGCGAGCAGGCCAGGAAAAAGAAATGTCTAGAAAACAGAAGTATTAGGGTCGATGCCCTTCATATAGGCTTAAAGCATACTGCAATGGAAGATTTGCTCCAGTAAAAGCTAAAGATCCACATACCACGGTGATCTGGCTAAAGTAAAAGTAGCCAGTACAATCCATGTCCTTCCCTTTTCTTTTTTGAGCCATCAGTACACCTGAAAATATCAATTAAGGTTTTAAAAAAATTGGGAGTGTACCTTCAAAACAATTCTTCCTCCAATTCACCTGCAAATTAGAATCAAGAGTTTGTTGACTTGTTCAATAAAGGGTTGTTAATCACCTCTTTGAGAAAGAGACATTAACCTGATTTAGGTGGAAGCTGACCCTGTAGAAGGAAGAAGCAGCCATGCAGGAGCTGTGTGGTGGCTCCACATCCACCTTTGAGTAGTGCTACTCCCAAAGAGGGACAGCAGTGGCTGAATTCTGCCCTGCTATTAATTCTCCAACTCTTAATCGTTGTAGGAAAACTCACTTGAGTCTACCTATCAGTAAGCGCTTCCTAAAGAAATGTCTTGATTTTACTGTTCTGTTTCTGAACCAAAAAGAGGAGAGGCGATCCTAGAAAATGTCAGAAAGGTACATGAAGTGGAAGTGGAGCATGTGCAAAATTAATGATATCTAACATTAAGCTAGCGTGATAATGCCACCCATTGCCTCAGGAAAAAAGATAAAATGAAAAATAAAGCTGGCCAACTCAGGACTAATGAAAGACACCCAAGCATAAGATTTCAGCTTCTTAAATGTATCTTGAAAAGGTGCCATGTGCTTGAGACAAAATCGAATTGTTCTTTTCAGGGAGGCCCACAAAGATGTCCCCCTGCCCCTTGCAGGCAGTGGCAAGTTGACATTCAAGGCTGCTTAAAGGAATGGGAGAGAAAATTGTTAGAAGTCTGCAACAGGAAAAAAAGTTGATGTTTAGATGGCACTCTGGCACAGAGTGAGCTACAGTGCTTGCTGTTACCTGGGGAGAAGCAAGTTACAGGCCAAACTTCTATTTTTGCTCCTCTCCCACCTCCTCCTCCACCTAGGCACTGATACTGGCACTATCTTCTGTAACATTGCTGATATTCTCAAATTAATCATGAAAGACATGACTGTTCTCTGCTGAAGGTTTTGGAGAGTAAAAACTTATGTTAAAAACAACCAAACCAAACCAAACAAACAAAAAACCCAAAAACAAGCAACTTAAACATGTGCAGAAACCATAAACACATTATTTTCGGAAAGCAGGAACTTACATAAGCAAGCTAGTTAATAACTCAGTTAACCCCATGCCAGTTAAATAAATCCAGTTAATTATGCTGTGCTAACTTTAAATTACATTCACTTTTTAATCTAAGTTAGAGTAAGGTACAGTAAGATAAAGTAGGGGATCCATTAGAGCATTTTCATCCTGTTTTCTAGGACTGCTAGGTGATTAAATGTTATTTCAGAGTCTGAGGATTATCCCTTGGTCCTCCAAGTTTAAAGAAAATACAGAAGCTATCTTAACATTTTTTTGAATACTGAAGAAAACCTTGCAGCAACATTCCCCACAATGGTGTATAACTGTTATTTCACACTTTATTTACTTCAGAATCCTCAGAAGGATGCCATATGGTGACAATAATTTACCGTACTTTAGTGTCTCAGTTTGATTCACATACTTCCTCCACTGAGATTTCAATTGTCAGCTGAAGCTGTACTCCAGTTACCTGTGAAAAGTCCTTCTAGAAAAGAAATCTTCCTTGGCTCTTGTACACAACTTTTTGAATCCTTTAATGCCTCAGTTAATTGCTTTTGCTCTTTCTCTTCTCCTTTGGAAGACTTCTATGTCACAAAATTTCTTCTTTCTAATACCTTTTCCTTAAGCTTTTTAAAATCACAATAATTCTTGGTACATTTTACATCAAGTTCTTTTTAAATAAATTCTGCACATTAATTTGTGTTATTCTGAATGGCATTATGCTGCATTTTGGCATAATGTCTTAAGCAGCCTTACTGTGGTTACACTCATTCTTACAGGAACATAGTTAAATGGTATTAAAAATACCATGGTGGAACCTTTTCATTTCATTTGTTTCATATTCTCTTTTCCTGCAGAGGAATTCTCCAGGCTCACATTAATATAACACAAGCTATTTGGTTTAAGGAAGTAAAGCAAATTTTATCTGTGACTGGAAAATGATACAAAAACACAAGCAGTTTATCAGTACTGTCTGAAATTAAGTCCCTAATTCAGACAAAATATTACAGGTTACCTGAGAAATACTTGAAGTATTTTATGCTACAAATTAAGCAAGCAGTTTCATTCTGTGTCATTGAGCAACTTATTGGCAACTTCAGGTGGTGAAAATTTAGTGTGTTTGTTATGGACTGGCAATCATCTCCTTGACCATGTGTTCTAATACTTTTTACTGCCACTGCCCTTTTCATTTTAACATTATGGATTGTGCATGAAATTCACAGAACACCTGGAATCAGACTTTACCCTTCTGTATCCCCCCAAGAACTCACAACAATCTGGCACAAAAAAATGTTCTGTGCTTTCAGAAGCATATGTAATGATTTATTTTAGTTCTCTCAGGGAGGAGACAATACATTTGGCTTCACTGGAATTGAACAACCCCCTTAAAAACAACCTCTGTTTCTGAGTTTTAAGTACATTCCATGCCATTTGTTACATGTTTTTAATTGATCTAAAGATAATACCATTTAGAATTTTTTTAAAGAGTAACATTCATATCCTATCACATTAATCTCTATTCTTTAAACGAGAAAGAGACCAAGAAGCACAGGGAATGATGCCAGTAGCACATACAAGAAAACTCTGTTCTGGCAAGAAGTTGTTACAGAATCACAGAATCGACTGGGTTGGAAAAGACCTCAGAGATCATCGAGTACAACCCTTGGTCCAACTCTAGTCCGTTTACTAGATCATGGCATGAAGTGCCATGTCCAATCTCAGTTTAAAAACCTCCAGGGATGGTGAGTCCACCACCTCCCTGGGCAGGCCATTCCAATGCCTGACCACTCTCTCTGTAAAGAATTTCTTTCTAATATCCAGCCTAAATTTCCCCTGGCAGGGTTTAAGCCCATGCCCCCTTGTCCTATTGCTAACTGCCTGGGAGAAGAGACCAATCCCCACCTGGCTATAACTTCCCTTCAGGTAGTTATAGAGAGTGATGAGGTCACCTCTAAGCCTCCTCTTCTCTAGACTAAACAACCCCAGCTCCCTCAGCCTCTCCCCATAGGTCTTATGTTCAAGTCCCTTCACCAGTCGTGTTGCTCTTCTCTGGACCCGCTCCAGCACTTCAATGTCTTTCCTGAACTGAGGGGCCCAGAACTGAACACAATACTCCAGGTGTGGCCTCACCAATGCAGAGTACAGGGGAAGGATCACTTCCCTTGTCCTGCTGACCACGCTATTTTTGATACAGGACAGGATACCATTGGCCTTCTTGGCCACCTGGGCACACTGATGGCTCATGTTGAGCTTCCTGTCAATTAGTACCCCCAGTTGTGCTGGACTGGAAGTCAGGAGAAAATCATTCATTTTGATTAAGTCCTTTTTTCTACAGAACATTTCTGTTAAAGCCATACAGGCATATTTAGATTTACAGCTGTTAATCCTACAACCTGAATAATTACTTAAAGTTTCATCTGTATTAATATTAGTACTCAGAGACTTTGGTGGATAGTACTTGGAGAAGCTTGTTTCCATAAAACCAGGGGCATTCCAAAATGGCCAAAGTGTAGGTGGTATGAAAGCTTTTAAGAAACCACCATGGCAAGTCTACAGGAGACATTTCACCATTTCTACTGACCATTCATCACTCATTTTTGTGAATAAATTTTGTAAATATCAATCCATTGACACCGAAACAGATTTTCCTCCACATTATATGAGCCCATCAAGGTGAACATGAAAGTTACTACTGACATAGCTCTAAAAAGGTATAATAGAGGAAAGAGGAGGGGAATCCTCCCCTCTCTTCACCCCAGTTCCCTAGGTCACAATATGATGTGATCCTCCTAAGTGTGGCCCTAAAAGAGAAGAGGAATTAAGAAAGTGAGAATATCTTATATTGCAGTGCATCTCTTAGCTTCCTATTCTTTCTCCAAACTGTTATAGAACAGAGTTTAATAGATTAATTTTCATGTTTACAAGGGGAAGCAACATACAAGTGTCTTCACAGAGTGCCATGGTGCAAAAAGAACCTACAGGAACTGAATAGGACTTTTTTACTAAGGCTATTTATCCTGGTGAAAACAATGATATTCAAAAGCAGAGCAACTGCACCCACAGAAGTGACGCTGTTACTGTAAAATTCATGATGCATAAACATAGTATCTGATGTTATGTCTCTGACAAAAAGGGTTAGTGGATTTTCTTGGGTTTGTCAATACAGAAGTTGCAATAACCTCATTATATAAGACAGATAAAAGTATTATGCTGGAGTTTCTGATCTAGTGTGGGCATTTCTAAGGTGTTTTTCAGAGAGGTGGGAATGTGCTCTGGTCGTTCTTTTTGGTGATCAGCAGGAAGTTCAATCTATGTAACCACAACGAGATGCAGAAGGGAACTAAGCTAACATACTGTGGCTCCGTGACACTGGTCTGCAAACTTTTTTGATGATGAACCTCTATTAGTAAAAAATGTTTGAGGATGCATCCCGAATATATGCACATTTATTTTTTTATAAATTATATAGTGCTCTTGCTACTGTACGTATATATTATGTTCACTATAAAACATACACAAAAATAGAAATTAAAAAGGATTATAAGACACTGATTATATAGCATTTAAAAATTATTTTACTTATTAAAGGTATAAAATCCCCTTTTTGCTCTAACTAAAGCACAATGTAATTGAATATCCTTCATTATTTTTAAAAATCTTGGTTTAACAGTGATACAGCAATTTGAAGGTTCAAGGTTCTAAGCCCAGTTTATTTCCTTACTTGGTTTTAATGGCCGCTAGCTGAAAATGCTACTTCACAAAGATATGTAAATTTAAATGGAAGACATATAACACTGGCTAGACTTACTGAACCATGGTATTAATTTTTAAGTCCCATCCACTAATTGCACAAAAGCTTTTCTTGAATTTTGGTTAGAAAGCTTCCATCTTCCCTGGTGGCAATCAGTTGTTCTTGCAAACTAAGCGGAAGTTGTTGCATTTTGATACATTTAACAACTGGGTTCAGAACTCACTGAAACTCTTGTTGGGATGATTTTTGAACAGGCTGGAAAATTCAGTTTCCACATTTTTGAAGTGTACAGATATGAGAGTACTTATTAGGTCACTGGCTAGCACCAATCTTGGCAACAAAATTACTTAACAATCAAAACATTTCCAAACTTCTGTTTCCAAAATGCTCTCTTCATAGCACTAGTTACCTCTGAAAAGCAGAGAATTACTCACTATTAAAGGGTGAGGGTCATCAGGATGGAGTCAGGCTCTTCTCGGTGACAACCAATGGCAGGACAAGGGCTAATGGGTTCAAACTGGAACACAAGAGGTTCCACTTAAATTTGAGAAGAAACTTCTCAGTGAGGGTGCCAGAGCACTGGAACAGGCTGCCCAGGGGGGTTGTGGAGTCTCCTACTCTGGAGACATTCAAAACCCGCCTGGACACATTTGAATGTTCCTGCTCTGGCAAGAGGATTGGACTAGATGATCTTTCGAGGTCCCTTCCAAAACCTAACATTCTGTGATTCTGTGTGATTCTGTGAAAGCATCGCCTTCACGTCGAAGGAATACATCTAGCAGGTTTCTTTGTTTTTTGAAAATATCTGTTATGGACTGCTCCTTGTCATCACAGAAAAGGTCAGAAAGTTTGGAACACTTGACTTTTTGTAAAATAAAAATGGGTAACATCCTCAAGTTCAACAACAATTTTAAGCACCTAACCATAAGAAAATGAGTGAAGCTCTGTGGGGTACAAAATATTTTTGTGGTCACTCCCCATTTCATTAGAGAATATTGTAAATATTCTACTATTTAAAGGTCATGTTTGCATAAAATTAACCACATGGATAGCACCCTGCAGAACTTCATGCAGTTTCAGCTCTAACTTCTTTGCTGTAAGAGTTTGTCTATGACTGACATGGCAAAGGAATTTCCCATGTGATGCTAGTTCTGTAACCTTACCCTGGAATACATTTTTTTATTCCAGTCAATGCAGCTCCTCCATTAGCGGTTACACTTACAGAGTTTTTCCATAAAATATTACTCTTATTAAAGAAGTCATTTACTGTCAAGAATGTATTTTCTCCAGTACATTTTTCTTTTAGTGGCTCACAAAAAAGTAATTCTTTATCTGTTTCATTGTTGAAGCAGAATCCAGCAAATATCAAAAGCTGAGACATTAGAAACACCTGTACTTTCACCCAGCAGCACAACAAACCTCAGACACTGCGTGATTTGTTCTAGTCTCTCTTTCTTCAACTCTTCTATGCATTTCCCAACAGTATTTGATGACAAAGAAATGCAATTTAGCTTGTCACCATATTGTTTTCCATGCGTTGTTTCAGCCATTTTTACTGCAGTGGGAAAAACAGGTGTTTCCTCAATTGTATGTGGCTCTTTGACTTTTCCTATTAAGTAAAAAACCTCAGAAGATGCTTTGAAACATTTATCAGTATGCCTACTTATGTAAAGTACTGGACTGAGTGCCATGTGACTTTGAACATCACTGGAGAAAATGAAGAGGTTTATATTCATGTTCTGGATGCCTGATTTTGAAATGTCTTTCTAATAATAATGGCTTCATATATTAGTGATAGCTAATGTCTCAAGGCACAGTATACATGTATGACAAAGTTCATAATTAGTCACAGTAGCTATAAATCCATTTCACAAATAGTCTTCTTGATAATTTTGCCCTTTTTTTTTGGCCAACTTCTTGTCAGATCTGGTTACCTTGTCATTGTTTTTAACTATGATGGGGCTGATGAAGAGCTTGTACTAGCAGTACAAGTGTCAGCTCTGCCATTTTCTTCTTGTTCGCTTGTACTGGCATGATCAGTATTATTTTCAACCTGCAGTTTCTTTGTAGGAATCTTTTTAAGCCACTTGTCCTGAAGGAAGTGTGGGTGCTCCACATGTACCCTATGTGACCATCTGACATGCGGGCTGACTAAATTCACAAGTGTTGATCTGTATATTAAATATTAGTAAACCTTAATTTCTTCCTTAGATTTTTAGATTAAAATAAATGTAAATTGAAGTTCATTTATTTTCTTCCTGCACCCCATCAGATCATCCTGCAAACCCCCTGGGGTGCAGATCCCCCCACTTGGAGACCACTGCTCTGTGGGATCCTTAGCCCTAGTCCCAGCTAGCTGGGCACAGGTCAGAGTTTGCCAGCATCTATCTGGATTGCAGCATGGATTGAACGTAATCTGTGCCCACCTGCAAAAAGACATACACTTCAAGATGTATGTTTATAAAAAAGACATATGCTCAAAGTACCTACAAGTCCTTATACACTCCTCTCCCAAGACTAGAGGTAGCCAGTTCTACCCGTTTTTTCCACTAAAAGGAATACCAAGAAAAAAATCAAAATTTAGAGGAAAACCATAAGATTGATTTGCAATTTGGAAACAGGCTGTACAGTAGGAGAGTAAATGAGCTCTAAGATGGATTAAGACAGAACTGAATCATGATGACACAGTCTGTACATGATAAATTACCTACTTAAGGAGATTTTTGAACTCCAATCTCTTTAATCTAGAAGACAAAATTGCATAAAATATAGCGACTGGAAGTTAAAGATTAAATAAGACACATTTTTTTTTAATGTGTATCACTAGCCATTAGGACAGTGACAAAGAATATGGTAAATTTCTCATCCTTCTGGTGTTCTTGAGCATGAATACATGAGCAACAACAGGATTATTTTCTTTAGCAAACCAAGAAAATACCTGGGTTTTGACTACGGAACAATGATTTCATGCTAGAGATATAATCAAGATTTCATATTTTAAACTTCCTATTGGCACCCACTCTAGCCCTCATTCCAAAAGATAATATTTTATTGGCATCTCAGTGTCTATCTCAACAAAATGAGAATAAATACCCATAGATAACAAAAATATCAAGTTCTTTTCAACTATTTAAGATCTATGGATGGAAAACACTGATAACTTCAATTTCACTGGTAGAAACTTGAGAACAAAGCACTAACATGATTTGCTGGGTCTGGCTGGAACGAAGTTATGAAGTCAGCTTTCTTCAGAGCAGCCTGTGTGGTGCTGTGCTTTGCATTTGTGGCTAAAACAGCAAGGACAACCCACCAGTGTTTTGGATATTGCTGAACAGTGCTTGCACAGTGTCAAGGCTTCCTCTCTCCCACCTGCCCTGAAAGTCAGTAAACTAGGAATAGGTAAGCTGTTGGGAGGGGATACAGCTAGGACAGATGACCCAAAGGGATATTCCAAACCTTATGATGTCATGGTCAGCAATAAATCTCAGGAAAGATTTTTATGTTCTACTACACACACTGTATTAGGATTGGCTGGCGCGTAACAGGCTTTTGAAAGAAAAATACTAAGATTTTAATACCAGAAGGAAATATATCAATCATCCAGCCTGAACTTCTGCAATATAGAGGGCATAACGCTTTAACCAGAAAGTACTGCATCAAAACCATGTAATGGTGTTTGACAGAATCGCAGCCTTAATAAACAAAATCCTTTTTGAAAGTCCTTTCTGTCTTGGAGACAGGTGAGAACTTTTACTTTTTATTGCAGATGTATTCCCAGAATCATACTTGGAATCTCAAGTCCCATGGAGTTTAGCATTTGCTTATCAAATTATTATATTTAGATTCTCTTTTTTCCACAGATAAAAGTTTGTAGATAGGACTAACTACAGCTGAGAATGTTTTCCTTCCTTGCACTGCTGACTGAAATGTAAATACTCATACTGTGTTCATCTGAAAAATACTTGAATTATTTTTCCTTTTCTGTCCTTCATTCTTACATTGAAAATGTATGTGCATGCAGTACTAGTCCATTGTTTTATTTTAAACTGACATAGAATTTCTCCTGTAGTGTTAAAGGATCTGGGAGCCTTGTTTAAGGTTACTTGAATTTCTAGTAAATGCAGATAACTTTATCATGAGGTTGCATCCATCCATCTCAGCCATCCAGCCATGCAAATTCTCCCATGCTCAGTTATTTCAGTGATGCTCTCTGGTGACTCCACATGCAGCTCAAGTTCCTCCTGCCTGTTTCCCAGGCTGCATGCATTTGTGTACATTCGAGGTAGGTGTCCCTTCACCCTGCTTTATTGTTCCTGAAGTTTCTCATGTCCCCATCACTCTGCACCCTGTGCTTTTGACACCTGTCTGTCATTCTCTCACTCAACCATGGCTCATAATCTCCCTCCCATGCGGTTCCTAGTTTAAGTTAGTCAATGAAAAGCAGAAGGAATCTGGACATTATCTCTGGGGTTTTTTTGGTTTTGTTTTTTTTCCTATTGAGACACCCCAACTTAGGCTGAGAGGTGCCTATGAGTTATAAAGGGAACCTAAATTATTAGTTTAAGCTTGACACCACTGCTTATGTGGCTAACATTACACAAAATGAATCCCAAACATAGAGCAATTCCTGGGAGCAAAAGCTGCATTCTGGCCTTGAGGAGTCAGTTATGCTGGTGTGTTCTCAGCTCATCATTAAAGCTGAAGCTTTACATGGGTCACACACCTTTAGTACAGTGAACAATTAAGAGGACCAAATCTGAATCTAGTCTTCTTTACAAGAATGATGGAAAAAAGTCTGTTTTACCAAGCCTATTCAGAATCAATATTTACCTAGGTTTTGTAGTTAAAAATTTGCCTAAGGGTATTGGTCAGCAATATACAAGAATACTGCTGAGAAAGAAAGGCTTAATCAGAGGTACATTTAATAAATTAATGGCAAACATTTTATATGGAAAAAAAACCCAAACCAAAACAAACAAGTTACGCAAAGCATTTTAAGGACACAAAGTTTAAGCTAAACAAGGCAGTCAAGGTGGTGGGAAGATTTCTTTAGATTTGTATTTGTAGAGCTGCACAAAGGAAAAGTGATTCCAAGAGAAGAGAAAAGCTAAAAAGAGCTAGTTTCCAGGTGAAAGAGTGTTGACAAGTCCTTGCTTTTTCATTTGGACAAGCATTTGTCCTGAACTGTCTAATATTAATATAAATATAAGCATCCATGAAATCATGGGTGATAGAATCTATCACAGAAACCTTCATAGCAAATACTATGGGTTTTCATTTCAGCAAGCTGGACAAGCAGAGCAAAGCTGATCTGAGGGCAGACCTCGGGACCAATTGCAGAAGGCTGACAAGGGTAACACAAAGCACTTCTCTGTTCCACCAGTGCAAGAGCAAACACTTTTGAAATCATTAGACCTGACAGAGGCAAAAAAATGAGATTTTTACTAGGCTGTAGGCAAATTAGTTTGCTAGTATATCAGAACATCATACAGGCTGAAATTAAACAAATAAAGCTAGAGTGATGAAAACGACTGGAAAGCAAAAGAAGACCTGAAGGCTACACAGCGTATCATAATCAAAAGATAATTCATATATTTCCCTCTTCTTCTTCTCCAGGGCATGCCATTTCAATGCTATACAGACAGCCTTACAATCTCTGGTACTACAAGGAGTATAATTTTTCAGTATAGCCAAAGAAATATATCAGAGTCAGGAACTTTACAACCAACACACTAGATGAGCGTAGCAATTTGTATCAGTGCTAGCCTAGGGGTCTCAGAACTCTTATGAATTTTTCCTGTGATTGTCAGAACTGGATACAAAACCCTACAGTAAAAATGCAGATTTATATAATCTGTCCTAAGCATTTTGAACAGATTTTCATCCCTTATACCTTTCTACTAGTGATTTGAATGCAAATATAAATTGCTGGTTTACAGTCTGAGAGAGAGAAGACATCTTGAAAAGACAGATGGGTATCTTGGTAAAGCTGGGCAATGATGACCATTACTTGGAGGAAAAGAAAGGATACACTTTTCATTGATAAAGATGCTGGAGGTGGATTCTGCAATCCCATTCTGTTTAAAATTTATATCTCATATACAGAATCCCTTTAGATGGATGAAGGATACAGCAGACCATATCCTCTACTACATGTGACCTCAACTGACAGCAGGATCACTGAAGGGAAGTCTTCCAGATGGAGGCAGGACAAGATTCACAAAGCAAGGGAAGAAAGTGGCATGAGAAAGATATGGGGAAAACATTCCTGCTTCCTTCTTAGTGACAGCAAACAAGCCTTATTGTGCCCTGTGCTTGAAGGCAAGAGAAATTGTGGAGGAGTATGGTCCTAAATTGAATAGAAGGTTTGTTTTATGGATGGATTCTTGCTTCTGTAGGAAGTCAAAGTTTCAGAAATCACCATGCAGAACAACTCTGGATAACGACAAAGCCATAGCCTCCTGGTTCCCACGCACGCTTTGAGTAATGCACTTTTCTAAATACTCTTGTTTACTTTTTAGGAAAGGTAACTGCATCCTAGGATGGACAAATGAGATTGTTTAACAGCTTCTCCGAGTCCTTGACACCTGCTTGTTCTGTCTGTCAAGTTGCATTCAATCACAGAGTATTAAGGGAGCTTTGGCCTGCCCATTAGGACCTAGTAATACTATATATTGTCTCTCACAGAGCAGTTCTAGTTACTTTTAGTAATCCTTATTTAGATTGGGGACGCAAAACATGTCAGAACAAATCTCCACTGTGTGTATATGCTGTAACCAAAGGCACAGTAAAGATGTTCCTGCTCATGTCGCATTAGTAACCGTGTATATTTAAGGAATGACTAGAACATTCTCCGCAGGAGAAAGACCAACATCTGCTCATTTCTCATCATCCAAACAACTGCCAGCTCAATGGCCGTATAGAGACTGGACCTTAAAAAAAAGTTTTGTAATTGAAACATTACCTACAACACTACCTAATTCTGTTCTGTAATCCTCCTTCCTTTAGTACATGTGTAATTTGTAGAACAAAATGCAGGAATTCACCACCCACCTCCCTCCCTCAGAGCAGTGCAGAGCAAATATAAGCATTTCTTGTTATGCATCTGTTTAAGAGTATCTGGTCTCACTCCTTGTATTCCACCTACTTCTGGAATGGGCTGCGCTCCCATTTATTACAGTAGCAAAAGTACTTGGAGTTACTGCCAGAAAAGGACGCAGGTGTCTCCCACTCTGCTGATCAGGGCTCCGTCCTGGCGGTGGGCTGATGTGAGTTTGAATTCCTTTCAAGAGGACTGAGAGAGAAAGGAACAGAAAAGAGAATTCCAGCTTCCTTGGTGTGTTCTCGAAGGAGAAGCTAAGACAAAAATATCAGCAGCAGAAGTAGGTTTCTGAGAGAAAACTGACCTCCATTTAGCCTTTGAAGTACAGATGGTAGCGCTCTGGAGTCCAGAAAACGATTCAGGGATGTGAATCCTGCATGTACAGAAGCAAATTTCTATAGCCCCAGAGGAAAGCTTAAACTCCCTGGAAAGTGGCAAGATTTACAATACATGGAAATCTTAAGGCTGACTCTTGGCTACCTCTGCTGGTTCCTTGGTCTGTGTGCTGCCATCTCTGACTCTGACTTTGGGAATGCATTCAAAACCGATTTACCCATTACTCCATCAGTTGTGTAAGGAGGAAGAACGACTGAACTCCACAGGTCTTGGAGCTGGGCACAAGAAGCCTAAACACTTTTACAGACCAAGCTTTACACAGTTCCTTAAAGCTTCCACTGGTGTCAAAGCAAGAGCTCTGAAGATGAAGCCGAGAGAGCCACTACAATAACATTTTTAGTGAATTTAACTCCTATTTAACATGTATGCAATTTAGCTTTTGGCATTTACAAAAGGTTTGTCTCAAGTTCTCTTTAACTGTATTGACTGTGGTCAAAGTTTAGAAATGTGTGTGCTAGAAGAACTTATGCACACATTTGGCCAGGGAATACTAATATAATGTCCAAGTAGCTTGGCAGATCTGGACCAGAAAAGAGGAATTTGGCAAAAATTGTTCATAATGAACTTATAACATCTTCAAGTGTATCTCCAGTATCATAACTGTATGATTATTACAATAACATTTTCAATAACCATCAGACTTTGATAAATTCTATATTTTCTAACAAAAATTTAAAAAAAAAAAATTATTAAACAGGTTATCCACAAAGTGAAAGAACGCTGATTAAACAAATGAAAGATCTTCACTTGCAGAAGGACCTCATGGTTACAATTGTTTGATTAAATCTAGGAAAGAACAGGGAAAAGAGATACTTGCTAAGAATGGCGTGTGCCTAAAATCCACATGAACTCACCACTGAAAGGGACTGCCTGGGACAACCGAACACTTGATACATAGATACAAAAAATTCACACATGGCATGCTTCTTCACATGGTATAGGCTGTAAAACACTTTCCAGAATCAAAACTTAAATATATAATAAAATATTAAAGGCTACAACTATAATGTTCCAAAGGAAGAGAGTTTAAAATTGAAAGAATTTGAAAGCATTACCAATGTCTTAGGGTCCTGCAACAGCTAGGAGGTGATAAATTAAAATCCTGGAAATTCTAGGAAGCTTACCACATGTAAAGCCTACTGTATGTGAAGTTCTACAATTCATTTTCTTATTGCTGTTAATAAGATCATACAGACCATCCTTTATGATGATCTATTTCTTCTTCTTATTGGAATTTCTTTATTTCCTGTGTCTGTCATCTATAGCTTTCACAAGTTTATACTTTGTTCTCCCCAAAGTAATGAATTAATACACTGAAAACAACCGGTCTCAGGGCTGTCACTGCCAATGTCTCTATATCGAGAATCATCTTTATAATAGTATTTGCTACAGTGTTCCCTCTGGCCATGCTTCTGGACCGCCTTAGAACTCCCTGCACCCATCCTACCATCTCTGTTCCTATGTTCCACACAGGTTGTGCAGGGCACTGTACCAACCAACTTCGATTTCAGATAAGCATTAAAAGCCACTCTAGTAGTTCTAAGAAATCAATTATCTTACTATCTCTGACATAATCTTCCTTTGATAAAACTATGTTGCGTTTTATCTTTCCTGCCCATTCTTTCCTTCAAGACTGTTATTCCCATGTCCCATGCAGGCACAGCAGTCTGTGAAGCAGGCTCTAGGCTTTGCTTTGGGAACCTCTGGAGACAAGGTCAAGGATCATCAGTGAACTCTTGGAAACTTTCTGAGAAACTTGAGGGTGCCTGCTGCTGTCAGGGAAGGATGGAATTAGGGGAGCCATAAGGGTCTGGGCCTGAGGAAGCTCTAGCATCTTCTAAGGAACGTGATCATAGAATCACAGAATCATAGAATGCCCTGGGTTGGAAGGGACCCACAAGGATCATTGAGTCCAACTCCTGTCCCTGCATATGACAACCCCAAGATTCACACCATGTGTCTGATGGCATTGCCCAATCACTTCTTGAATACTGTCCGGCTTAGGGCCATGACTACCTCCCTGGGGAGCCTGTTGCAGTGCTCCACCACCCTCTGGTTGAAGAACCTTTTCCTAATGTCCAACCTAAACCTCCCCTGGCACATCTTCCTGCCATTCCCTTGGGTTCTACCATTTTTCGTCAGAGACATCAGCTCCTACCCATCTTCCTCCCCTTGTGAGGAAGCTGTAGACCATGACGAGGTCTCCCCTTAGTCTCCTCCAGGCTGAACAAACCAAGTGACTTTAGCTGCTCCCCATACAGCTTCCCCTCCAAACCCTTCACCAACTTTGTGGCCCTCCTCTAGACGCTTTCCAGTGGCTTTATATCCTTTTTATCCTGTAGTGCCCAGAACTGCACACAGTCCTCCAGGTGACACCGCACCAGTGCAGTGCGGGACAATCATGTCCCTCACCTGGCTGGCAATGCTGTGCTGGATGCACCCCAGGACACGGGTGGCCCTCTTGGCTGCCAGGGCACTGTTGGCTCATGTTCAACTTGCCGTCGATCAGAACCCCCAGAACCCTGGCTGCAGAGCTGCTCTCCAGCATCTTGTCCCCCTGTCTGTGTGTACAGCCAGGGTTGCCATGTCTCAGGTGCAAAATCTGGCACTTGTCCTTGTTAAATTTCATGCAGCTGGCGATTGCCCAGTTCTCTAATTTGTCTATATGATGATGCCCTTGAGGTACCTGGAGCCTTTTTTGCAGCTGCTTTTTAATTACAGAGGATCAAGAACCCTTTCAGACGACCCTGCAAGGCTAGAGGCTTCAGCCCACATGGTGCTTTGGATGGTGGATGCAGCCCTCCATGTTTCAACCTGCACAGAGTGCCTGGACCCTCTCTCTGATGCCAGGAGAGATGGACCTCTGTCCTATGGGAAGTACGCTGTCTTTGAAGGGCTGTGTCACCAAGCAGAAGAGTTACAGGAGAAAAATCGTCAGTCTGTACAAGCTCAGAGAAGATGAAAGAGAGGCTGGGTGTTCTTGCAGACATTACAGTTTGAATAGCCCTGGACCCCAAGGTGCACTAGAGTTGCAGGCAGTGTCCGTTCCAAGTTGGTGATCTGGCACCAAGAGGAAGGCTCCTGCTCCACCTAAAGGCTTACAACTATGAAAGAGATTCATCACCCTCAAAGTTGAAGAGCAGCCAGATGTACTTTCAAGCAAAATATCTGGGACAACTGATTCTAAACTATTCAAAACCACCATGAAGAAGTGGCAAGAAATAGTATCGTGTGGCTCCTTGGTGCAGAGAACAGAGGAACCCATCTGTGGACAGGACCTATCATCTAGTCTGCTTGCTGCAGACTTTGATCCAGGATGTTGTGGAGAAACTGCCAAAGCTTGTCTGATCCTTTGACTGTTACCCCCTGTTGTTCTTCCATGTGGGCACCAATGATGCAGACTTGAGAGAATCCAAAGTGACTTCAGAGCTCTGGGGGCAATATTTAGAGGCATGGGGAGCTAGGTGATCTCCTTCCTCCTGACAGCGAGGGTAAAGGCTGTGAG
The DNA here is from genome assembly GCF_964273445.1 of Streptopelia decaocto. Taxonomy (NCBI): domain Eukaryota; kingdom Metazoa; phylum Chordata; class Aves; order Columbiformes; family Columbidae; genus Streptopelia; species Streptopelia decaocto. The sequence continues at coordinate 65,351,701 of NC_138655.1, forward strand.
AAGGAGGCAGCTGATAATGCACATCCACAACTGGTTGTGGAGCTGATCTTGACAACAGGGTTTTGGTCTCTACAACCATGGGACCCTGTTTGCAGATCAACATTTGTTTGGAAGAGATGGGATCCTTCTCACTAAGTGGGGAAAAGGTATCTTTGCCAGTAGAATGGCTGACTTGGTGAAGAGGCACTTTGAACTAAGAATGACAGAGAAGAGAGAGTTACGGGCAGCCCTTTGAGGGCATGATGGACAGGGATGGTCAATGAACAAAGGGTCTGGCATGATGTGACCAAAAGGGATCACAAAATTAACAAAATAGGGCTTAAGCAGGGTTGCCTCTGCACATAAGCAAGGAAGAACCTACATTACATCACTATGGAGAAATCTCCCAAATCCCTTCTGGGGTATCAGCATGCTGGGGTGTCTCTCTGAAGTGCCCATATGCTAATGTATGCAGGATGGAGAATAAACATGGTAACTTAGATATCTGTGTACAGTTGCAGGGCTATGATTTTATTTGGCTCACAGATGAGATGGGATGATCACATAACTGCAGTGCTGCAATGGAGCGACACAGGCTCTTTAGGAAGGAGGCTGGGAAGATGAGGAGGTGGAGTTTCCCTTTATGAGGAAGAACAGCTGGAGTATATGGAGCTCTTTCTAGGGATGGATGATGAACCAGCTGAGGGCTTATGAGTAACAATTATTGAGTACACCAATATGCGAGATACCAGAGTGGGTCAATAATCTTTGAACAATCATGGTGATTGGGAGAAGTGCCTGAAGACTGGAGGAAAAGAAATTTCAGGAAACTACAGGCCAGTCAGCCTCAGGTCAGTCCCTGGGAAGGTGATCAAGCATATTGATTACCTGGATTTCAGCAAGGCTTTTGACATTGTGCTATAATGTCTACATAAAAAAGCTAATGGAACATGGGCTGGACAAGGTCCCTTTCAACCTCAAACATTCCGGTATTCTTTGAACTCCTAAACCACTACAAACATTACTGATGTCCTGCATGTAGTTACCTCAAACAGATATTGGACATCTTCAGATACAGCTAAATCAGATTTAAAGTCATCTCTTGTGCTTTAGAGTAATAGTTTAGGTTTCAGAATGTTCCTATAGTCCAAAGGTATGTCTAAACTGCTTTGGAAAATAACAGTTTTCTGGGATTTGGAATTAGACTGGTAATGTCAATTTGAAGTTTTTTTGGTGCAAGACCAAAGGCACAAGATATGGAAAGAGGAAATGTCTGGTCGATGTGTCCTGATTTTTGTCAGCCATAATTTGGAGTCATTTTCCAAGCTATGAAACTGTTTAGAAAGTAATTTTCATGTGTACCATTAGCTTAGTGCCAGTCACAGGCAGCAAACAAGCTAAGAATATGCCAGCAGCAAACAAAAATTCGTAAGAAAAGGTATGGTAATAAGGAATGTCATTAAATTCACCAGGTCACATCTCTCATTCAGGACACTTTCTCATTCAGATAAAAGACATTCTGTTTAAACATGTAGGATACTTCTCACCTGCAAAATACCCCCTACTGTGTAAATGAATGTGCACAGATAACTTCCTATAAAGTGGGACAAACATAGCCTAGCCTCTCTGCTTTCTCCACATTTCCTATATCATAATCCTATGACCTTCCCATAGTCTCATGGCCACTAAATATTTACCAGGACCCAGAAGAACCATGCTAAATCTAGTCATTCAGCAGCATTCAAAACCTCTAGAAGTCATGTAACTACGACAACTTCTCCCTGTTTAATTTCCATCATTTTGTCATCACTTTGGCAAAGAACAAAGGAAATTCACCACGGAAACACTCTTCCTTAGCAAGCAGAAATACCTAGATCCACTACATGGCCCACTCTCTCTTGGAGGTGAACAAACTTCTCAAAACCAAAAAATGTTTTCACACTGGCTTTCACACTCCCACCATACAAAAATCTTTACTCTCCACCTTGAGTGATGTCACAGATTCACAGAATGGTTGGGGCTGGAAGGGACCTCTGGAGATCATCTAGTCCAACCCACCTGCTAAAGCAGGTTCACCAGAGGAGATCGCATAGGAATGTGTTTCAGGCAGGTTTTGAATCAAAGAGACTCCGCAACCTCTCTGGGCAGCCTGTTCCAGTGATCTGGCACTCCCAAAGCAAAGAAGTTTCTCCTCATATTCAGATGGAACCTCCTGTGCTTCAGCCTGTGCCCGTTGCCCCTCATCCTGCCATTGGGCACCACTGAAAGGACTCTGGTCCCATCCTCTGATTATGTCAAATAACTCTCCATGAGGGTGAAGTTCCCACTTTTTCAAAGGACATGAGAACTGAAGGGAAAGTTTTAACCACAGAGCCGGAATTACCCTGCAAATAGAAGATCAGCTTTTGACAGACAAGTTGATTAATGACATGGTGGAATAACTGCTAAGACTGGGTACAACAGAGAAGGCAGAAACTTGGAGGGGGAAGAGGACTGCCCCTTTCATCAGCTGCCTGCAGTTAAAGGGGAGTAAATAAAACATGAAACTGCACTGGGAGCCAAACTATATGCAGATCAATCTGTTTGCTCCAGACAAATGAAAAAGATGGGCCAGATGTTAACAGCTTAGGTTCTTATTTCTCTGGGAGGCTGTCTGCCTGAGTTATATACTACAGAGTGGTCCATATCACCAGTTCACTCAAGATCCCAAGTGCAACACTGCAACACAAATATTCAGAGGATGAACTGCACCATATTCACGTCAGGGCAGATACAAGTTTTGGGCATGAATGAGAATATGTGAAAAAAAAAAAATCTTAGAAAAGCAATATTAATCCTCATCTTGGACCCCTTCTACCTTCTCTATACAGTAAATTAATAACACGAAGAAAGGGCAGAATTGTGACTGTGTGACACTACGTATGTTCTCCTATATTTCTAGATATGAAGCCCAAGAGGGATGACTGGGATGTCTTTTCTTAAACCCTTTTCTTAGGGAAAAGTTATCTCCTGCCCTGCAAAGGTTCCACTGTCCGTACAGGGCAAAAGAAGTTCTGCAATCTACTGAAACTCAATCCTGAACCATCACAAAAAAGCAAAAATCAAGACAGAGAAAATATGCTATAAATTTCAGTTGGACACAACCAGTATTGAAATAATCACAGTTCTTAGGAAGATATTTTTTTTAAAAGAAAATCTCAGTAAATAAATATATCCATGAACAGGCAACAGCACTGAAAAACAAAACAAAACAAAAAAACCCACACATCACAAAAGAGCACTTGTATCCTGAGCTAACTCCAGCTTTAGTCATTCACAGTGAAAGTGATAGGAGATGGACATATTTTTGAAATAAAACCTAAGTAATGGCTCCAGTCCTGCAAATGCTAACTTCCAGCAGTTTAACAGCTGCTTTATATTCTTGACTCCAGTGCTTGCAGATTACCTTCCACAGGGGAGTGGATTCTATTAAATTTGCATACCTTTCCAGGAAGGTTCATAACTCCAAAAGACATTCCATGATTTTTCCGAGATTTTATTTTAACCTCTTAGCAATCAAGACCCTGAATTTTGATAAATTGTTTCAGAAAATGTTATTTCGGTGAAGTGAGCTTACTCTCTTCTGATTTGGTTAGTATCACATTTTCCTGCTACTCATCTACATTATGTGAACAACTGTGCCCACTTTCAAATTTTATCACTGCACCATCAATTTTAATTTGAAAATATCCTGCAATTGCCTGATGAATGGAAGATAATTAGATACTCAATCAAAACTATTGTGTGGGGAAAATGCTTACAAGCTCAATGACTGTTTAGAATCATATTTCATCCTTGTATTATCGTTTAAAAAAAAAAACAAAAAACAAAAAACAAAACAAAACAAAAAAAAAAACACACAAGGACCAAAGCATAGCAAAACCTGAAACAGAACTAGGACAATGCTGTGGTATAAGCAAAAAACAATTTCAATGTGCAATCCTAACATCTGTTAACATAAGCATTGTCTTGAAACATTTTTTCAATATAATCTAAAAGGGAATTTTTTTCTTTGACTCTGGATTACTATTTGTTTCAGATAAAGTGATGATTTTTGTATTAGATCCCCTAGGAGACTCTTAACTATACAGAGATTCTCAGCCATGAAGTACAAGAAGTATAGAATTTACTTATCATTCTACTCCTTTATCTTGTGTTGCAAATACCAACCTATCACACATGCAGAATACCAGGTTTAAATATGAAGGAATGGTGAGAAGTTCTCCAAAAAAAAAAAAATCTTAAGTTTGATTTGGTTTTGTTCAAGACACCTGAAGTTTGACAAGCACTTAGTTCATGGGAACCCTGGGGCCTCTTATAGTGATAGCAGAGTGTCAGTCTTCAGTGCAGGAAGACACAACCACATAATAACACTGTATAGCTCTCATTCTCTGCCGAGTGATATTAATTTTTTTTCCTTTTTTTTGGGGGGGGAGGAAGGGGGGGTGGCAGGGAAGGGAGTGGGTGGGTGGTGAGGTTGGTTTTGGAAGCTAAGAGTTTAAGAAATCTCTTTGGAAAAAATAAGAAAATAAAAATATTGGATAAAATACTACTGCCATGAGAAAAGTGTCCTAGCATGGATGACATTTGCACAGGCCAAAAAGACACTTGTGCATGCCCTATATTTCGTGTCTAAATATCTCCCTTTCAGATTCAGAAATTTCTTACTGAATAAAATGCCTTGGTCATATCCATCTCAAATTATTGCAGTGATTTTTCCCCCTTAAAGCACTTACAGACACGAGCAAAGATACAGTTTCCCATTTTTAAGGGCTATATTTATATATCCTGCAATATTAGCACAAGTTACTTTCAGAGGCTGCCTTTCTGTAAAGATCATAATGTATTAACTTGATCATAGGAAAGCATAATTGTAAGACAGAATGGGAATTCATTCTCCTTTCCAAGCTCAACAGAATTTTAAGTCAAGTTGTTCATACAATTTTGCTGTACAAATGAGGCAAGAACTGGGAACAGGGCAATGTGAAGGAAGATCTTGGGCAATTCTGTGCCTGTACTTCTGCTTTGCAGGACCATCTAGATACCACTAAGAATGGAACCTCTATATTTCTGTTTATAAAACTCACTGGAACTATCTTTGGGAAAGGAAGATTGGGACTTGTTGAGAATAGGAACCTAAAACACATTGCAAAGGAAAAAAACAAGCAAGCAAACAAAAACTCATTTTTTCATAATGTGTGAAGCTGGATTAAATACAGACTTTGTTTTGCTAGCATTTTTTTACATCAATAGTTCAGAGTTTGAGGTATATATCCAATCTTGGTGAAAATTGGATTTTTCTGTCTTTTAAACCAGTGAAAGAAAAGTTTAAAAATACCTCTTTATTTGATACAGTATGTATTTCAACAAATGCTTAAAGAATATTTAAGGCCATATCAAGGCATCTCAAGCATTCTCCAGACACAAGAACAGACTATGTGAATAACTGTACAGTAACAACAGAAAAAAAAAGATAACTTCTGCCTCAAAAACTTCATATTGATATTCCAAAGAAGGCTTAACAACGTATTACCAGTTGGCTCTATAAATAGTATTAAATACTGGGCAGAAGTTGTCTGCTTATTTTGTCCCAACTATAGAACTTTATATTAGGAAAAGATTTCTCCTTCCACAAAATCAGATGAGCACATGGATATAGGAGAAATACCTGGGTGGAACATGGAAGGAAAGACCTAGCAGACAGAGATCTTCTCTTTTTCTTTAGGGTTCAAAATATGAACCAGTAAAAGCCACCTGACACAATTTGTGAAAAGAATGAAATTACACAGAAAACAAATAAAGAGAGACAGAATACAGGAAAAAGACACAACACCTTGAAAAAAATGATAAACAGTAGGAAGAGACAGTTTGAAAGACTTCTAGAGTTAAACAATAACATTTATAACATTTCCGTTTTCCTTCTCTCATTCTCTTCTCTCCATGCCTTTTCCCATATTTTTCTTCAGCTGCCTTCTGTGTCTCATGTCTCTTATCTTCTGTCTCCCTTTATGCTTTTCTGCTCTCGAAGCTGAGGGTACAGAGCTCCTTCTAGGATGAAATCACTGGGTATTATTCGGAGCTTTCAGCTTAAACATTAATGTTATCTGGTAAATTTGACGCTTCCAAACTCATTCTTGAAGAGAAAGTAATATTTTTCTTGCTGCCATAAAACCTCTTTGAAACCATGATGGAGAGTGGAAATCTCTGCTTTTCTGTCTCTCCTCAGAAGCCAAGCCTCAGAAGACAGAGTGCAATGGCACCTTGAAGTCTGCACAATGTATACCTACAAGCACCAAAAACTGGTGTCTCAAGTTTGCTTTCTGGCTGAAATTTAAAGGTCACCAGATATCTCATTTCTTTTCCCTTCCTAATCCCTCTCAGCCCCTCAGTAACTCACTCATTGCATCTGCTTATCCAAAAAATACTTATCAGAACTGACCACTAACTCAGATGCTAGTTTGTAGACTCTACAGTGAAAGTACAAGGTTATAATAAACAAACTTCTAGATTAGACTTCTACTCTGCTTCTTCTACAGGAATAGGCATATACTACACTGAGAAGGCTTGTTTACTAGCTGCTTTTCATTGGAATGATTTTCTTTTTTTTCCAGTATTGTATTTCCTGGAATGAGAACTGGCATTTATGGATGCTAAATGCTTTTCAATTTAGGTAAAATGGACCCTGACAACATTTTTGAAGTAGATATCACTGTGCAAAATGTAGCAGAACCTTAAGAAATCCTACAAGTGTTAATCAAGACAGTCAAAAAAGTGCTGTTTTGTCCACTCACAGGGGATACTTCTCTTAAGTTTTTGTCACCAAGGTATTTTTAGATTATTAAACTCCATGAAGATTGTGATAGAGTCACTAGAGAAAATACTTTATCTTTTATTTTTCATATTATTAATCCATTTCATTAGCTTACTGCACACTTCTCATTTCTTCTGTCTTTTTGAAATGCCACCTACACTGATGAAATTACATTAGGAGTTCTCAATATTTCCAAGAAGCAGCAGAGAAATCACATAAAGAGATGACTATTAAGAAGTAGAGAAAAACAAAGAGTCACTTGAGACGATCACAATTTAACTTGTTTTAAAAACAATCTCAGACAAGATACTCAGTGGGAGGGAAAAATATATATTTTAAAAAATCTAGAAATATCACGAATATGGTACCAAATGTGAAGCTGAAATGTAGTTTCACTGTATTTTAACGTGACAGGGGAGCAAAAAGAAACAGCTGAAAAGAGTCTGGAAGAAGCGTCTTATCACAAAACAAGGAAGCCAGAATCCTTCTGAGTGTAATCAAGTGCTAACTTGCAGTTTGAAACATATTATGAAACAAAAGGAGTGAATAAATAAAATGACCAATACGCAAGAAAGAACAGTAAAATACTGAAGTAAGATAAACTAGAATTACTGATTTGCAAATACAGCATTACCTGAAAACTAGCACATGACTACATATTCTTCTGTTTCACTGTCATATTCTGAAGCCTCTATATCTTCTATAATACTGGTGGCTCCCATTAGTTTTGAGTTATTGATAGCTAAGTGTGGCTTTATTCTCATGACTCTCCATACCAAAACATGAAGCTCAGCAAACACAGACCACAAGAATGTTGCTTGGTTTGCCTAATTCAAAATACAATCCCAAACAGGTAGTGCTAGACAGCAGCAATATTGGAGGCACCAATTACTGCAAAATCTCCAATCAGCTGAAAACTCACTTGGGAATTGGAAAGAAGAGAGGGTCAGGACTTTTCTGAGAGCTGTGTGTGCAAAAGCTGTAATTCTTCAGAGATGATAATCATTAAAGCTAGCTTTGCTTTGAGCAGCAGGTTGGACTAGACAACCTTGTGAGGTCTCTTCCAACCTAAATTATCCGATGATTATATATCATAGCAAACACTTAAAGCTGAAAATCCTGAAAGTATTTTGTAACCTCATTTATGAACCTCTGCCACAGAATTATTAACTTTTTAAACAGAATTTTCTCCCAGAGGATGAGAATAGGGCAGCAGCCCACAAAATCTAGGACATAGAAGCACAATGGCTATGAATTTGTCCTAGATAAGTAACAGAACTGATTCAGTTTGTGTATCACCCTTATACCAAGTCAATTTACACAATTTAAACATTAATGCAGTGGAAGAGACATTTCTGCGTGTACAAACAGACCTGAATAACTTACAAAGGATACTAATAGTGAGCTGTGCTATTGGCAAGCATGGAATTCAGGTCACCTGAAAAGTCATAATGCTTGAGACCCAAGAAAGGGAGTCTCAAGCCATGCTAGCAGAGTCAGATATACAGATATTGCCCATGTGCTTCAAGAACTGAAAGCACATTGGCATAAACATCGCCATTTTATCGACCTGCCTTTTGTCTCTCTATGTGACCTGGAGAATAAGAAAGATGTAATGCTTATAAGAGAGTTTTTCCACCAAGTAGAAACAATTGGGTGATAACACAAAGCATCTAGAAAGGGTTCCCAAGGGAAATGGCTGAAACAGAAGCAAGAGATCCTCTGTAATTTTTGCCTCCAGAGATAAATTGGAGCAAGACTGATAATCTGAGCAACTGAGACAACTGCCTCATTACAAGGCAAGGTAAACCAATAAACAGCTTTTTGACTTTCAGGATCAGCTAACTTGTGGACAAGCTAGGTAAGCTTTAATTACCAGGATATAAGATCATAGTACAAATTGCAAAGAGACAGCAAACAATAATCCAACTAAAGAAAAAAGTTATCAGCTAAAAAAAACAGAAGTTAGACGGCAGCTGAAGAGATACAATTGAGTTCCTATTGACTAAACCATACGAGTATGAAGTCTTCTCTATATAATATGAACAAGAAGCCAATATCTATCCCCACATGTGTTTAGGTGGAAGGACAACTGGAAGAAATTAAGATGCAAATTGTTCTAGATTAAAAAAAAAAAAAAAAAAAAAAAAAAATCAGTCTTTCTGGGAGATGGAAAAAAAATGAGAGAGAGAGTATAGTTCTCTCTTTCTGCAAAGAGTAAACCCACCTGATTTAGTGCATAGGTTTCTCTTAAGACCCCATTAGTTTATTTTTGCTTATGTTTGCTTATTTTATATGAGAATAAACAGAGATGACATTCAGTTACTTCTGGTCTAGTGGCTTGTACTGCATTTTCAGCACAGAAAAGAAGAATCGTATTCTAAACTCAGTGGCATTTTACAACAAAGAGTGAAATTTTAGATGTTATTCAACAATTTTGTCACTTTCAAAACATGTTAGAAGGATAGTTTTGCCTGACGTTCCTTTAGAGGGAAAATTCTGGTTTCAGTGGGTGTACAGAATCAGTCACAGAATACCAGCTTGGAAGGGACCACAAGGATTATCTGGTCCCACCTATTTTAGCAAAAGCACAATCTAAACAAGATGGCCCAGCACCCTGTCCAGCTGAATCTTAGAAGTGTCCAATATCAAGGAATCCACCACTTTCCTGGGGAGATTACTCCAATGGCTGATTGTTCTCATAATGAAAAATGTCTCCAGGAGTACCTGGTACCAATTACTCCTCATCTTTTCCATGTGATTCTTTATAAAAAGAGAGTCTCCATCTTCTTTGTAGCCAGCACCTGGAGGTCACTAACAGGACTTTATGGTCCCCTGTCTGGGAACTCCACCCACACCTTTACTCCTGTGTCTTCAGTCTCTGACAATGGATCTGCTCAGCAATCTCTAGGCCTGACTCTAACCTGCAGATTAACTTCCCAGCTTGGCCTTGGACCTGCCTCCTGACCATGAACTTACTTGTCTGACTGGTCTGCACCCTTGGCTTAGCCTGTCCTCCAGCTCTGGGCCTGCTCTTCTCCCTTGCAGTGGGGCTGGGCTCTGCCCAGCCATCCCATGTTCTCTCCCTCTGTTGCTGGTGGGTCCCACCCCTCACTGCTACCCGACAGCCAACTACTTATTTCCTCCAGTTCTTCCTGTGCTTTCACTGTTTGCACAGGGAAGGAATAAACTCTGCAGGGAGCTGAAAATGAAGGATGGAACCTCCTATAATTTCAAAGACTCAGGACTCAACATGCTCTAGAAAGACCACTTGAATTCAAGGAAGTTTTAACTGGATCGGTCATTACCTAAAGGCTTGAATGAATCACAATAAATTGAGTTTACAGTTTGACACAGAATGTTGTTGCTTACCTTTCAAGAGGAATAGAAAAAACTTTGAACTCAAGTGCAGCACCCTAACAAATCCTTGGAAGCTGCAGTTTTAACATTTAGGCAAACCTGACAGACATGAAGTCCATACCTCTGTCCTAAAGGAAGATCAAGAATCCCTATGTTGTGTTTGCTTGGTCTTAGCTTAATAAACTCTCCATGATGAGGGTTCAACAACCTTCCCAGTCTATTCTACTGTTTTCCACTTTTAATCTTTCTCATGAAACCACTTTTAATCTTTCTTCTCTTCAAGAAGGAAGTAGATCAGAGACGTCTGTAAAAACAGTCAGTAATCTAGAAACATTTCACAGATATCTCTGATCTACTTCCTTCTGGAAGATGATACTAGACTGAGGTTCCAACTTACATCTGAGAACTAAGAACTGTTGAAGTTCACTCTGTGTGTTTTAAGTGTCAATATTGCATTACATTGAGGGTAGTGAAATGAGAGCTGTTTGTTTGCTTCCTTTTTACTTTTTACAGTAGGTCAAGCAGTTTGACTTTCTTGACCCTTATGCAGTTCGTGGTTCATCACCGCACTTCCTGTATCTTCCACTGGAGATCTACTGCCTAGATAGCCATTTGCACTTTTTCACTAACGTATTATTTATATTAAAACATTTCTCTGCTTGTCAAGATCATCCTGAAACCTAATCCTGTCCTCTGCAAAGTGCTTGCAGCTTTTCCCAAGTACGTATCAGCTGCAGATTTAATAAACATTTTTTCTATCCCACTATCTAGAGAAAACCTTATCTCTTTCTAGAGAAAAACACTTGACAGAATCCCATCCTTCTTGTTTGACACTGAACCACTGATAACTGCTTTTTGAAATTATAATTCCAAACCAGAGAAGGATAAAGCATATCTTGCTTTTTGGTGACTTTTTCCTTCAGCATTTGTTTTAAAAGCAAATATTCAACTGATCTGATGTCAATTAACCCTGGTGGCAGAGACATTGGTTAAATACTACTCTTACAGTATCATTATCACGATTAAGTTTCCCTACCTTTCTTTACGAACACCTTTAACATTTTTAGAAGTTAAAAAACATCACGCTTATAACCTACTCCATTTCTTTGAGACCCTGTTATCTCAGCACAGACAGAAACTAGATTTCTTTCCATGATTTATTCTTGTTAATTCCATTTTGGTTATTGCTTAGCATCTTTTTATCTTCTGGGTGATTCCAAACCGATTATCTACTCAAGTGTCTTTCCAGGAATTAAATTTAGCCTGACTGGTCTATAATTCCCTGGGTCCTTATCTGTTTTGGGGAAAGACAGACACAAAGGTTTCTTCCCTCCTCCTACAACTCACTTTTTATCTTTTAATTCTCAAAGCATGTAAGGGAAGACTCTTAAGATCTCTTAAGTACTCCACAATGAATTAACTGCGCCACACAATTTGAAAATATCTGACTCATCTAAGCAGACTCCAACCTATTGTTACCCCTGTTCACTAGTTTTAATTATGCTAGTCTTCAGAACTCAGGGTTTTTTTGGGTTTGTTTTGTTTTGTTTTTTTAAAAAATGCTGAGGAAGGAAAAGAAAAACAACAATAAAAACCAAAACCCACACAACCACAAAACTGGCACGCCTCTATTAATTTTGCCTCCCTGCTAATTAATGGGCCAACTCTTTCCCTTGTCTTGCTCTGATTAATTACTTATAGGATGTTTCCTTTTAACTACTTCTAGTTAAAACCATGCTTGGTTAAAACCACTTGGCCCATAGATTATTGCAATATCTATGACCAAAATGTTACTCAGGGTGAAGCTCATAAGATCTGGAGGGTGCATAATATGTGATCTTATCAGTTCTGGGGGCTTCAGTGATTTCTGTCTCAGTAGGCTCCTCAGTATTTTCCACCACAGACTTACCACACTTTGAGCCTTAAAGTTCAGACTGATCAGATTGATGCTTATAATATAACCAAGGAAAAAAGGAACACAATGACATTAGATTTATTCTCTCTTTTAAGTGAACTGATGTCAGGACACAAGCCCCTTTCAAAATCATACACTTTGGCAAGCCAAAGAATATAAAGAAACATTTGCTACGCAGAAAAATATAAAAGCTTTTCTTTTGCACTTGGGTGCAATGTTCTTGGTGTAAAAAACAGTAAAGGAAAAGCACTAGTGTTATTTACTATAGGCAGTTAAATAAGCCTCAGAAAGGAATTAAGTTTATTCAGTATAGCAAATGTGACCTAGTAAGACGAAGCCAAACAAGACTGAAACAGTGGGTCTGTTTCTTTTTACTTAATTGCTATTAATGGAGGAACTAGCTCCTCAGAAGCCTGATATTAGTACTTCTCTTTGTGTACTGGAAATATGCGAATCTTACCTCTGAGAACCTTTGTACATCCTGGGTCAAAGTTCCTACTCTCTTCCACTGATAATATTTGAGTAACTTCAAAATAGCTGGGTTCACTGCATTATCAGATGGCACTGTCCGGAAGAAATACGGATATTTTTTCTTATCGGCCAACTCTGGGGTTGTTGCTGCAAACGAAAGCTGAAAAAAATAAAACAACAAAAAAAAATGAAAGTCACTGTAAGTCATCTATCATCTAGAAGAAAAACATTGCTCTTCTCAGTGCAACAAGACACATTGTAGTAATACACAGAATTTTCACCATCATACAGCTTGAAAGTCCTACCAGAATCACTTACTAATTTACTTTTAAAGTAATTACTTTCAAAAGAAATACCTTAATTATATAAACCACCTGCTACAAAATTAAATGAGGGAATCTTCAAAGTCAATGATGTACAATCAGAGCAAGAAGCTCTAAGTGAGTAAATCTCTATGATTAACTCCCCATAAACTTCCTTCTACATTTTCTTCACAAAAGTTGAGAATTGTTCCAAGGAGATTTTCTCAAACTCTTACATACCTTTGAATTAAAGAGTAAACCTCTAGTAGCCCTTCTTCTTATCTTCAGATATGTACCAGAAATGGAGGGAATAATTACAGCAGCCAAGGCTGCAGCTCAGAAGTTTACCTGCCTCCCAGTTTCCTCCACTGAAGCAGCCCCCTGTGATCTCTGTTATCAAAGAGGACTCAGTGGCTAATTCTAAGCACCTGAATACACCAGAATTTTTATGTGGTTTCAGAATGCTTATAATGAGAGAAAAGACAAAATCTGTTAACACTAAAAAATCAGGAAACTTCACTGAATTCTTCTGCCCAAGCTAAAGGCAGCATATTTTTCTGTAATCTGCTCTATTCTATTCATTTTTGTGAATGGTTTTTCAGGCAGTGTTGTGAAGGGAATGCCTTTATATTCACTTTATGAAAATATTCCTACTCCAGATACTTGTGGTTATTTCCTCCAGTATTTTTTGAGTTGCTAGCAATGTGTTTCTAAGTTTATTTTCAGCCATGCATAGCAGTTGAGCTTTTTTTGAAGTAGCAATTTAATGCAAATTGGTGTGACTGTTGAGAAATAGGCTCTTTAATACAGTTGTGTTAAGTCTTTCAGAATCAATAGTCAGAAAGTATAGGGGAATTCAAGCCTATATAAGTATCTCCAACCATAGTATTAAGTTTATACTTTTTTTCAATCAAGCATACAATACATTTGGGCTGGAAAACCTCTTTTGAATTTCAGAACAGAAAATTTCGATCTGAAATAGCAGCTTTAACTTTTTCTTCATGTTTATAAAATCTAGATTTTGCCTGTCAGAGAGAGAACTCATCCTGTGTTTGATTTTAGACTCACAGAGAACATACTACATTGTTATAACCTCCTAAACCTGAATAGAGTTTATTTTCTTAATTAAAATGCCTGAAATCCAAACAACTTAACGTGTGTATAGCTGAACAGTTTACACGTTATCATTCAAAAAGAGAAGATTCTTTCTCCTCACCAGTCATTAGCTAGAGGAGGTTTTTTAAGACCTTCTGCTGCCATGTAACTCTAATGTAAAGTATTTTTAATGTACCAACTGCTCTTTTCTCAGATTTTATAGAAAAAGCACACTAAGAGGTATGGTGCTATTGCAGTCTTGATTTTCCAAAACCGTATTTGTAGGTTTACTTAGAACTTCCTAATATTTAGTAATCACCAGTGAGTTTGTGAAGAGCTGATTTCAAGGGGAAAATAATGAAGGGCTGCCACATAGACCGAGCCAGCTTTTCTGTCTAGCCTTGTAATGTTGAACATCATGCATCCACTGCATCATGGATGAGGGAATTAAGGACCTCTATCCTCTGGCAGAAACTGAGAAAATTTGACTTTAGAAATGCAGGATGAAAAGAAATGCCTCTCAGCAGCCTGGCTATTTGCAGCCTAGTGACTGCAAAGGACTTGTTTTTCAAGTTATTACGGTTTTGGATCGAATCTAATTTGATTGATCCATAAGTAAAAGAAGTCAAGAGCAATGCTGAGACAACAGTAGTGAAAAGCAACATCGGCAAGGTTCACAAAATTGAACAGTACATTTTTCTTATCAAAAAATCCCTTAGTAACTAGGATAATCTCTGTAGCCATGAGCTGGCTTTGGGGTGGAGATCTGTGATAGAAGCAAAGGTAATTCAGATCCATCTTTTGACATTTTAGTGACTTCAACAAAGTGCCTGTATGAGTATCCTCATTGACCACATTTCCTTGGGAAACACTGAAGCAAAACTTTAGCTCTTTTCACTGATTAAAGGAAGATAAAGAAGACTCATAACTTAGATTTCTCAGCCATGTAAAGTGAGGTGAGGTGAGACGACTCCAGGTTTGTGTGTAATACTAATAACACCTGAATTACAAAAGAACATTCCTCTTAACTTTCTTTTTGAAGAATGGTTTTATTAAAATATAAAATGGGAAAATTTCATGCCCAAACAGATCTTGGAATGTCGTATATGTTCAGAGGCCTTTCAAGCATCACATATAACATGGTTGGTCTCATTCTGCATCACTTTGCCATTTTAATAAAATACCCATGAGAGATGGATGAATAACCTGAAATAGATATGTGGGGTTTTTTTCTTTTTTTCTCTTCTTTCTCACAAAGGTTAAGTCATTGAAAAGATTTAACTTTTCACAAAATCATCCTTATGAGAGTTTGGGGACATGCAATGAATTTAACCCAACAATCACCAGCACTCAATTGTATATTTTGAGAGGGAAAAACAAGAAGAAAAAACTTATTACATTTTAAAAAGTGATGATGAGAAGATCTTGTTAATAAATAAACCAACACAATGTAGACTTACTGGAAAAGCCCATGATATAGCACAGTGTCCTGGTTTTGTTAAAAACAAGTTTCTCTTTTAGTGAATTTGCCTGTCAGCTAAAGCCTTCATATTAACTGCATTTTCCTGGAGAACCAGATACATGTTTTGGTATACGCAGCAATGGAATACAAACTTATTGATAAGCATGGATGGACATCTCGGGAGAGGGACAACGAGAAACAGGTGACCAAGAAACTGACCAACTGTGTATAACATTCCATTCACATTAATACTTCATATAAAAAGTGGGAGATCACGAGGATCTCGTCCCTTTTTTCCTTATGGCTGACATTAGGAGAGGACCTTGCTAGTTGTCCCTGCAAACTGAGGCCTAGTGAGAGACTGAATCCAGCTCCGGTTGGCTGCAGAGTCTAATCCAGGACTTTGGGTGCTGGCTCTGCAGTTGCTGGGACTTTCAAGATTGGTTTTGTATATTTTGTATTATTTTCTCTATTCTTATTAGTAGCATTAGTAAAACATTTTTAATTTTTCCAACTCTCTTCTCTCTGTCCTTCTTTCCCTCCCGATCGCCTGTCCTTAGTGGGAAGGGGGGAGAGGGAGGGGCAAAAGGGGGAAGTGGGGGGGAGAGGAGGTTAACAATACATCTGCCAGGGTTTTATTGTCACCCTGCAATATAAACCCTCGACACACAGCTATAAAGACATATCAGTAAAATATTCATAATAAAAACATTGATGAACCTAATAAAACAACACAGTCCACTCACACATGCATTGAGATGGTATAGGCCTTGCTAAATGAACATAAATCCTCCGCATTTTAGGGCTAAAGTTGTTTATTCGTTGCTGATTTGAAACTTGAATCTATTAAAAGGCAAACTTCTTAGAGTTTCTTTACTTCATTCTGCAGGATTGAAAGCCATAGAGATCTGATTCTGCTTTTTGTTGTAGGAATTTCTTCACCTAACTGTTAGTTAGTTAGTCAAGAATCTGGATGAATGGCAACCCTACTGCTCATATAACTTTTTGCAAACCACAAAGGTACTATTTTTCACATTACTATATTTTCAGAGCATACATATTCATGCATTGTTAAAAAAAAAAATCTTCCAGGTGTTACATATCTGCCTCTCTGCAAAGAAGACAAGTGAGATATAAAAAAGTTATAAGCAGGATTATAACTCAGCAATAAATGCCTGTGGGGGGTATGATGTCATTAATTCACAGAAAACTATTTTACAAAACTGTCAAAAGTCAAACTTCAAGAAGGCATGAAAGGCAGGAAAAAAAGGTTTTTTTCAAATTGCTATAAAATGAAGGACACAGTGGACATATACCAGGTGATAAATTATAATTGTGTGTGTGGTGTTTGTATATGTGCATTTGCAAACAGACTCTGTGCATATGTTTGTAGATCTAGAGAAAAAAAAAATCATTCATATTTATTACATATATATCGGTTTTAATAGTGTCAGAAAAATTGAAGCTACTTCTCAGGTCATCTCTGAGAAATCTCTTTCTTTAGAATATCTGCTTACAATTTGATGCAATTTGTGAGCAACTGCTTCTGAATTTAAAATTAGTATATGTAGGGAAACATATGTAAGCTATGACTCAGATGAAGATTTCAGGGATGAAACAGAGTTTAGAATTTTTAAATCGAAAAGAACATAGCATTTACCATCCAAGTAAGAATAACCATAGTACAAACTCAAAACCAAATAGGCCGAGGTATTGAAAACCTAATGTTTATTACTTCATTAATGTCATAAATTAGTAGAAGTTCTGCTGCTTAAATATGACAAGTCTCCTCAAATTCTAACATGAAAAGCTCTATTTGACAGCTAAAATGCACTCTTTCTGACTTTTTAAATGATTCTTACTTAGCAGTTTTGTTAGAAAGTATTTTGTCTGCATCTGGTAAAGAAAAACAATAATGTTAATACCCCAGAGATCATTCAAATCTGGAGTGAGTATGAAAGGAATCAGTGTAAAAGGACTTTCAAGGATGTCACCTGAAGCTGATTAACTTCTACAATGTTTAGCTTACTGTGGCACTCTCCCTGCCATATACCCCACAGACCAAGTGGCAGCAAAAGCACAGCTGACTGGAGCAGTCCATAAAGGGTGACCACAAGCTGGTATTTAAGACAAAGTCCTAGCCCCACCAAGTCAGTGCCAAAACTTCCACCAACTGCCTAAGAGCCTGAGTACCCAGAAATCAGATTTAGTTGGTGAGATTTAACTACACCAGTGTAATTGCACCTCTGTAGGTCATCCTGACATTTTGCAGTTTACCTACACTCAGATCTGCAGTAGTACAGATTCTGCATTTTTAAAAACAAAAATATACAGCTGGCTCAAGAGTGAGCCAAGCAGTTGTGCTTCATTGCCAAGAGTGGAGAAGCAGAGCAGGAAGACAGTGAATGGCTTTATCTTACCATGTGAAAAGAAAGGAAGCAACAAATACCAGTTCTTGAATGGGTCCAAAGCAGAAGAATTCAGGAAATGGTGTGAAACCGAAAAAGAAAAAAAAACATTAAAGATGATGCAGAGGGGATCTGATGGCACTATGTGTGTAAAAGAGTGTCTTACAGTAAGAAGTTTTGAGGCCAGAAAACATAAAAAGTTTTTGTACTTTAAAAACGAAAGGGCTTGGAAACTACCCAAAATTGAAAGAGTCAGATTTTACTTTCATACTAAAGAACAAAACAACCCACAAAAACAAACAAACAAACAAACAAAACCCCAACCAACCAACCATTATTCCACAGAAGTCAAGGCAATTTCTTTGGATTCACATTGAGAGCCAAAGCAGACTTTGGTAATGGAGAAGAGACAATGTTTTTGAAGTATTATGAAAAATGCTTCAGCTTAATACAACAGATGGCCAGGTTAAGGAATCTGAACTGGTGGACTTTGCTTAAAAACTGTAAAATATACAGAAGTATTTTTATTCAGGAGGTCTTGGGGTATATGTTTTGATAAATTAAATTTTCTCCAGAAGGTGATACTTATTGAAACAGAAAAACATTAATTTTGTTGAAAATTCATACAGTTGCTTCAAAGCATTGTGGGTAACACTAGATAGATTGAGGTGAAAAAAAAAAAAAAAGTTAAAGCAAAGTGTAGAAAGGAACAATGCTGCACAAAGGGAGTAAAACTAGCTCTATAACCTCAGATGAACGTGAAATGAGGCATGGTAGAATAAACTAAAAACATCAATCTAAAATGCTTTCACATTAAAGCAAGTATGTTCCTGTTTTAGGGAAGTAACAGTGCATTCCCTTTAAAAAAACAGTACAGAAGTGAGAATGTTAAGATGATAAGCTCTAGTATTCATTTAAGAAAATGGGATGCAACACTAATGAAATCAATAGGAAAGACTAGGAGTTACGTAAGAGAGGATGGATATTAGAGAGCTGAAACAAAATTAGAAAAGGGAACAACACTATGACTGTGTATGTTCCATATAGATGTCCAGAGGCTGGAAGCTGGAAGGCTGAAGCCACTTTGCAGTTTCAAGAACTGCAGAAGGAAGTGAAGTTGCCAGAAATGGCAATGTTCTTATGGCTTTATTGTCTCTAAGAAGCATTTATGCTTAAATGTTGTCACTATAATAATGTGCAGACATCTGGTTAAAATAAAACCACAGAACTATCCCTGGGGTCACCCTAATGCAAGGCAACAGGTCTGTTTAAGAGTCACGTATACTTAAGGGGACTGTATTAGCTGAAGTAAATCAATAACAGAAACCCTTCGCAAAGTTACTGTAGGTCCACAATGCCAGTGGGGCAGGAAAGTGCACCCCTCTGATAGAATAATTTTGGTTGGAAGAGAACCTTAAAATCGAGTTCAACCATAACCTAAATCTGGCACTAAACCATGGCCCTAAGAACATATATACATATTTTAAACCCTCCAGGGATGGTGACTCCACCGCCTCCCTGGGCACCCTGTTCCAATGCCTGACAACCCTTTCCATGAAGAAATTTTTCCAAACATCCAATCTGAATCTTCCCTGGCACAACTTGAGGCCATAGTGTGACCTGTGGATGATCAGCAGTATCTCCCACTACAAACTCCCCAGCAGCTCAAAGGAGCACCCCTAAAACCTGGAAGGAGGTACCAGAACATCTGGATTTGTTAATCCCAAATTGAGAAAGAGGTGTTACTCTCTCCAATTGCCCCTCCAGAGGAGCAGGCTGTGAAACTAAGATACATGCTCTGTGCACAGAGTATTATACACTGAGGGGGAAGGGAAGAAGGGAAGGAGACAGAGAGGGAGGGAGGGAGGGAGGGTAAGAAAAAAAAGGCAGTCTTAGGTAACAGGGTAATCTCCCTTTAATAAAATGTCATTGGCGAAGACAAGTGATTCATGTTTGCAAATGGGGAAAATTAGCTTATTGAGCACCAGAGAGATTAGCTTAATTTTCCTAGGCTTCTGCACTTGCTTATACAAGTATTTTATTAGTGATCCCTAGAAATTTAAATCTGCCTGTTTCTACAAGACTAATGTTGATGAAGAGTTTTGTATATATGGCAGATATCACCTGTATTTCCTCTGCCTTTTCTAGAAAGCTAAATTATGCTGATAAATCAACATGGCTAAACAGGATATTAACTGCTGATTCAATTGATTGGTGATATCATTTATTATCATCACAACTGAAGATTGCATGTCACGTATTGTTAGAGAGGAAGAATTATTTCCTGTGAGAAAGGAAAATAATTATTTTCAAAAACAAAGCATAATGTCAGAAAGCTCCACAGAAAATACTCTTACAGTAGTACAGGATTGCACATATAGAATCTCATAATACAAAAATAAAAGGATGAAACTCAGGAAGATGATAATTTGTGGCAATATGTACTTGTGACACCACACACCATTCCTTTGTGTGCCTTGCCAGGAGCTCTAGTGCTTTGACAAGCCTGTGCCAACAATAATAATACTCGAGCGTGGGCATGTGATGACTTGATGGTCCCAGGAGATAGAAGGACCAGAATGGAAATTAATGAATAATGAAGAGTTAAAAGATTTGCCTCCTGCTACTCTTGAGACAGCCTTAGACAATTAAATAGCATTTTTAATTGAATGGTAACTGATGTTTTGTAATAAATATTAAAAGACACAAAATATGAAGATTTAGGTTAAATGTTAATAATCATTTAAAGATTAAAAGTAACCTTACTATACAAGCCAACTTGCCCACATGCAGTCAGACTATCATTGAACTTGATCTTACTGCTAGCCAAGTTATGAATAAATTTTAAGATAATAACAGTACTTGGAATATTAAAATAGTGATATATAATCAAGAATATTAAAGAGAACCTTAAGAAATACATTATAGCATGTGAAATAAAAAAGTGACATACTAGACTGCTCCTTCCCACCCCAATAAACACAATGTATCATTTAATCAACTTTGATGGATGATTTAAAGAAAAGGAATGTGGAAATAACATTGCTAAGATGGTCACAAACACCTATCTATTTGGAAAATATTTCAACATAAGAAGTTAAGTGCAGCAATTTCATTGACAAAGGCATTGCATAGATCTTTAAAGCCAGTGAAAGGAACACACAGCAACACAGACCAAGAAAAAAACATAATGTTTCTTGACAATTTGCATGCACAGCTGTTGGTGACAAGAGTCAGACACCGACAGGGAAGGATCTGGTTCTGAACCTGACCTAGGAATCAAAGTGGAAGTCTTCCCTCCTACCTGTAGTCTGATACTGATCCTCAAACAACACAGGTGAGGCACTAATGTAAGTTGAAAGAAGGGGGACTAAATAAGAAAATATTAACAAGAAATTATGTTTTTCCAGCAGTGGTGAATCAGCTACCTTTTTACCTGTCATCAATAATCTTAAATATTTACTTGAATGAAAGCTCTGGAGATTCCACCATACTTACACTCAGAAGATTTTATGGGATTTCACAAACTTCAGTGCTACAACAAATAAATCTAATGATCATTAAAACTGTTCTGTTAACTTTGTGTGAGTTTTCATGACAGTTCCAAGAGGAAAACAGAAGACTGGGGGAATATCTGAGTCCTCCATTTGGGTCACAACAACCCCAGGCAGCGCTATGGGCTTGGGGAAGAGTGGCTAGAAAGCTGCTTGTGGGAAAAGGATCTGAGGTGTTGATTGACAGCCAGCTGAAAATGAGCCAGCAGTGTGCCCAGGTGGCCAACAAGGCCAACAGCATCCTGGCTTGTATCAGGAATAGCGTGGCCAGTAGGACTAGAGAAGTGATTGTGACACTGTACTCAGCACTGGTGAGGCCGCACCTTGAATCCTGTGTTCAGTTTTGGGCCCCTCATCATAAGAAGGACATTGAGGTGCTGGAGAGAGTGCAGAGAAGGGCAACAAAGCTGGTGAGGGGTCTGGAGCACAAGTCTGATGAGGAGCAGCTGAGGGAACTGGGGCTGTTCAGCCTGGAGAAAAGGAGGCTGAGGGGAGACCTGATCGCTGTCTACAACTACCTGAAAGGAGGTTGTAGCGTGGAGGGGGTTGGTCTCTTCTCCCAAGTAGCAAGTGATAGGACAAGAGGAAATGGCCTCAAGTTGCACCAGGGGAGGTTTAGATTGGATATTAGGAAACATTTATTTATGGAAAAGGTTGTCAGGCATTGGAACAGGCTGCCTAGGGAAGCGGTGGAGTCACCATCCCTGGAGGCGTTTAAAAGACATTTAGATGAGGTTCTTATGGACATAGTTTAGTGCTAGACTTAGGTTATGGTTGAACTCGATGATCCTGAGGGTCTCTTCCAAATGAAATGATTCTATGATTCTATGCCTCACTAACTATTAAATGGGCAGGGTGCTTCATCCAAATGGGAACATAAAAATACACATTGTATTAAACACAGTGGACAAGAATGGATCTCACGGACGAACATCCCTTTCACCATCCATAACACACTACCAATCTGATTAGAGCTACTGTTCCTTTTAAAATCAGATCTTCTGCCAAATACTCCTGCGCCCAATATCATCTGCCATTACCTTCATTAATTCTGTGTCTGAAATTGCTTCCACTGACTGCCTTTTGGCACCTGGGAGTTTCCAGAAAAAGCACTCCCAGCTGGTCTCAAGGTTGGAAGGCACCCACCTCCATGCTGCTGGCATTTCAGTGAATTAATCCAATCACAATAAGACTGATATTCAGCTGCATGCCTCTCTGGATACATTGCAGGAAGCAATTCTGGCTACTGAAAGAATCAATATTTTAGAGGATAGAAACTGGTTTAGATAAAATAAAATCCATATGAGAAGCACTTCAGCTGGAAGGTGAGTGCCTATAGGCTTATGTCTCATTTGCTTCCCACCTGAGTAGCCCAACCTGCTCCCAGCATGGTTCAGGAGCAACGGCAGATGTCTGAATGCAAGACATCAGAACAGAGGAAGAAGTTTGGTCTTTTAGCATTAAAATTTCCTACTCCAGTGAAGTCTGTGGGTTATGTTGCAGAATAGTGATTCAATCAATCCTCAGATGTGTTGCTTTTCTTTTTTCTCCCCTTGTTTTTATTTTTGTTTTTTGGGTTTTTTTTTTGTTTTTTTGAGTGGTTTATTTTTTTTTTTTTGTCTTCAAGTAATGGAGAGGATAGATGGTAGCTGAAAATTGTAGGAGATCTGCTGAAAAAAAAAAGAGAAAGAAAACTGCCTAGACATTAGCATTACTGCTTCACATGCCTCTCAGGCTGGAGGATTAAAACTTGCACCTACCTGTTCACACCAGGCAGAGTCTATATTTAAGAACTTTGTAGAAAAAAAGTAAGTTAAAGGAATTCCTTGAAGAATATTTCAGGTGAAGAGAAAATAGAAGAGTTATTAATCTTCAGAGCAGAAGAAAGTTACAAATCAAATCCAAGGCCAAGTAATGGGATCCATTTTAAGTTCTAATAAATACTGCCTAACAAACCTAATGCGTTCACCTTACTTCTGAGAGATGCCAAAGAAGTGTACCAAGGAGCTATGGAGAGTGTCCTTCAATTTGGTGGTTAACAAGTGCAACCAGTCAAGTTGATAGAGGCTTTGTGATTTATACAGTGTTTCAGGAGGTAGCCAGCTGCACATGACGCACAATCATCTCAAACAGATTCCCATATCCAAAAGTAAAGATTCAGCCTCCTTAGCATGAGGCTTCACTTGAGTTTTTCACTATTAATGGAAAATAAACAACTGCTGTCCCTATTTCATTCCATATTTCTTCTGACCATTCATTTTAAAAAGTCTATCACAGTTCGAAGCAGATATTAAAGAAAAAGGTACTAAGGGAATAAATCTGGCAGTCATGAATTGTTTTTTTTACTCTCTAGAAAACATTTTCAGATCCATATCAGGCACAAACCATTTACACCCAACACAGGTGTTTTGCTTACTGCTAGAGGTTTCCCAGAGCACTGAAATTAAATAGCAGATCTACGGAAGCTGCAGCAAAATTTGTTTTCTTTTCTAAACAGAATAAAAGACAAAATCTTCTGAGCATTTTAACAAATAAAACTGCATTGTGAAAGAGGCTTGTACATATCTTTTTCTGTCACACTCGGTTGCTTAGCATTTGGCTACTGGCCTGGATTATAATAGAATTCAGCTTCAAATCCCTGCTCTGCTTCAGTCAGAGCATTATTATTTATCCCAAATCAAGCAGTCTTCTATATGCATACTCTAGCTACCCAGCTTGCTTGTTTCTTGTCAGTAACAGAATCTTCTAAATAGTTACTGAAAATCAAGAAATTTGTAAAATATTTCACCTTTAATAAAACAGAATATATTGCCATAATCCATTTAAAAAATATATTTCCAGAACTATTCCCAATAGCTTGTTCCTGGCTGGCTGCCCCAAACTATTATCATTCTATTAGTATTGTTTGCTTGTCAGATTTCATTCAGCTAATATGTTAAAACTACAGCTGTTCTGTCTACATTTGGATTTTAAATATCTGTTTTATTATTTTTCCACCTCTAAATGATGAAAAGCAGGGGAAAACTTCCCCAATAGACAGTTTAATTGTGCAGTATGGGGGTGGTGCCTTGTTCTTCTGAGTAAATCAACCTTACACTCTTGTTGGAAACAGGGAGAAGGACCATTGGTGAGATTTAAGATGATAATTCCCCTTTATTTTTTAACTTTTTGTTTATTGGTGGAGTGGACACCCTGATACAGTCCCAGTTCTGCCCATTCCATATCTTATTTCTCTTGTTGCAAATATGGCATCTGAAGAAATACAAGTACATGATCATAACTCACAATGACACCCTTACAAACATATTTTTTGAACAGCCCTAAGTCATTAATTTGTGGTCTGTTTATTTCTTCATTGTCTTGTTTCACACCTCAGCAAGATATCCCAGATTTTTCAAGCCAAAACAGGTGACATCCTCACTAGGCAAAGTAGTGATACATAAAGAAGCTGTTCACATAGAGCAGCACAGCTCAGAGATGCCTTATCAGGTCCTGGGAGCAATACCATGGCACTAATTCTGCACGTTGTCTGGGCTAATTTGCCTTTTCTTTCAGCTCTGTAGCTTTTCTGATATCTCAGCACTGCATGCTGCAGTCAAACCCCAACAGAAGTATTTAGTGAGTAATCTGACATCATTTGCTTGGAATCGCACCTTCTGTAATAACGGATAAAGAGGGGTTATGCTACAGAAAGCAAGGGTTTGCTGGCGGGGAGAAGATGAAATAAAACCTGATAAGAAAATCAGGGAACTTCCTTTGCCAACAGACATTGCCAGGAAAAGAAGTACTGCTTGCCCAGCAGCAAGGGCAACTTGGGTTACATTGCAACTAAAAACCTTCAGCAGAAATGTCAGTCACAATTATGATTATAATATACTTGGCATTAAAATGTCAAATATGTCATTGATCCTCCTCTAAGAAATAACCAAGGTTATACATACTTTATGTTTTCTTTATCTACAGTCAATACAGATTTTAACAGGATGCTCCAGATAGAAAGCTGCATGTAGAAAACCTTTTACTAACATATGCAACTTTGAAATGTTCATGCAGATATATTCAGACAATCTAAACCACAAAACTATTTGTCAACTTAAACCTGTATTCCATGCTTTCTAATCTATGAGTGGCTGTACAAAAAAAAAAAAAAAAAATCTTATGAGGCATTATATAATCTATTTTCATAAAATAAAAAATGTCAAACAGTCTTGGTTCAAGTGCAGTTACAAAACAAAAATCCCATCTCTAATGTCACTGAGAAAGTGGAAGAAAACACGAGTGTTTCCTCCTGGTGCTGTTGCCTCCAGGACATCAGTTAATTGTTGCCTGAGTAACCTTTAATGTGTTTTTCTCAATACCTATGCCTTCCAGGTCAGCTATTACTATTAATTTAATAAGCGTTTCTTTATGTTTGCTTTTGATTTTAAGTACAGTACTTGCCCCTGGTCTTAGAATGCATGCTGGGTAGAAAGCATTATCTACACCATTTAAGATTACATACATTTCAATTAGATCTCTCAACCATTTTTCCCTAGAATGCTGCCATCATCCTAGTTCCTGCAGGTTAAAAGCTGAATATTTTCTTTAGTTGGTATCTTTTTTGTCACTTGCTCCATAAAACTGTTCACTACAATCTCATCTATTCCTGAAAATGGTCCTTATCAAATCTGCTCTTTTTACAATATTTTCCATAACTTACATCCACCCAGGTGAGATAAAAACTGAACTAAATCACTCCACATCCATACGTAGTACTATAATAAACCAAATGTAGCCTTAATTTTTCACATGCAAGGAATATCTTTATGCTTGATCTTTGTCACAGAGCCAGGAAAGCCCTTTAAGAATACAGTTTAATTTTAAACATTTAAAAAGTTTTATTGATTTGAGAGAAGGAACTCATATATGAAAACTCAATACGTGCATTAGAGTTTAGAAGTGCTTATTAGTTTCCAAAGGTTGGTTTAAGTATCTTTCCTAATACAATCACATGTAATTCATTATTTATTACTCACTTCCCATGTGCAGTGATTAAGTTGTAATTTTTAAAGTCACTTGCCTCTTCCACTTGCCTTTTCTCAACCCTCTCATTTATGAACCAACATTTTCTGAATTACTATTTATTTTTATACAACATTTCTGACCAAATTATTGCCATATTCTTGCTCTTCTTTTTGGCTTTTTGTTTTAACCACATATCTTATGGCTTTGTCTACTTGGTCACTTTGGCTTCTGTTATTTTAGGTACTGCTGGGGTTTTTTGGTCTTTTTCAAACACTGCTCTTGGGCATATTCCTGGCAACTGTGAACACATCTACTATTTTTACTGTCTCTACATAGGACAAACTCATGACAGAACAAACATTTAATCAGAAAAACAGCAGGACAAACAGAAAACACCTTTGACAAAGGTGACCATTGTGATTTCAGATCAGAAAATATAAACCATTAATTTCCAGCTAAATATTTCATAAATTAAATTGGTGGTCTGGATGGCTTTTCCCGAAGAATTATACTTTACTGCATACTAACATACATTCACTAGGATTTTCCAAGTAGCTCCTGCAGTTAAAATAAGGCCAGCTTTATCAAGAATGCCTATCAGGAGATAAACAACCTATATTAATGTACTGTGCACCTGGGTAAAAAAGAAAAGAAGATTAAATTTATTCAGTGCCTTTTTTACAAGTAGTTTATTCAGAAATTCTCTGAAGTTAAATACAGGGTGTTTCAAAAAGATGGACCCATTTTAAAGTCACTGTATCTCTGCAACCATGAACTATCTTCTCAATGTTGTCCATACAGCGAGTGGAGAAAACCCACAGCATTTATAAAAACATTCATAAAATTTGATCGGTCATTAAACTGTTTGTAAATTTTTGTGCAATTGTAACATATTGGGTCCATCTTTTTGTTAAATGAATGGCAAATGAGTCTGGGTATGTTTTGTTGTTGTTGTTTTGGTTGGGGTGGTTTTTTGTATGTGTGTGTTTGTTTGGGGGGTTTGCTTATTTGTTGGTTGGTGGTTTTGTTGTCATTTTGCTTGGGTTTTTTTGTTGATTGTTTGTTTGTTTTTGGTTTTGCCTTTTTTTATCTTTATACTTACTTACTAAAGACAACTATGTCTTTCACATTTGAGTCTCCGGGTATATTTTATGACTTACCTAGTAACAAAAGAGAAGGTAAACCACGAGTGACTCTGTCTCAACAGTAATAAAAATGAAGATACTTTTCCCAGAATCACAGAATAGTTGGAATCAGAAGGGAGACTGTCCAGGCCAGTCCAGCCGCCCGGCTAACGCAGGTAAACTTAGAGCAGATTGCACAGCATCGTGTCCAGGCAGGTTTTTAGTATGTCCAGAGAGGGAGACTCCATAGCTTTTCCTAATGAGTGTATGGTATCTTTGCAGCAAGTTCACAGACAGTCCTAGAAATTGAATTAATAGGGCATTCTTTTTGTTTTAACGTCTTTGGTGGTGGTGGTGATTTTTAATTATTTTCTTAATTTGATTATCAGATTCATTCAGTTAATGGAATGACCACCTTTTCTTTCTATGATAGTATTAGTTTATTTATTCTCCAGCTTCCCAGAATCCTGACTTTCTACTTGCAGAGACATTCAGCTTACTCTTAGCAGAAAAGCACCTCCTAGAGTACAGATGAGTGATCAGAAGGTAGCCGGCTTGAATATGACCTCTTCACTCATTCCAAAACAAGGCTCTTAAGATAAAAAAATGGGGAGGAAACCCTAGCAGGAAATAAACAGCAGTGCAAGAACTGAACAAGAGACCACAAGACAGATGGACAAATGACAAGAGAGAACTGAAAAGATGCTGCTCAGGGCACAGAAAAAACACACTGCAGGAAACAGAAAGAACAGACCAAAAGAAAACACGGACAGACACAGTGGACAGATGCAATGAATAGGTGTAATCTTAGCCTTATTTATAATATGCTGAAAACTTGGCTTTGTGGGTACTTGGGCTGACTTGTGCAAACTTGGGCATCTAATGAGCTGCACAATTACATGTCCACATGATCAATGAAGGAACTTAAGAAACCTACAGCCTCTGAAAAACCTGCGTCACTTGTACCTCAGAGAAGAGCGAGAAGAGGATAGCATATACTTTCTAAGACTTTCCTTAAGTCTACATGAGCAACTTTACCTCCCAGTATATTTACAGCAGTGTAAAGCTTCAAGTTTGATGTGATTTATATTGGTACCTCATAACTTGAATTGACTTGCCTGAGATAAACCTTAAGGTGAGATGAATCATTCCCTAGAAGCATCTGCTTCTCACTGCTGTAGGCACTAATGGGAGACTACAGTGATTGTATCAGATGCAGCCACCTACGCTGCACTTGGTTGAGTGAATCCCATAGAAGTTATCAGATCTATATTGATATTTAAGTGTGTGAAGAAGAAGTGAGACACCTAGAAGGCACTTTGGCCTCTTAACCCCTGAGGATTTTTACACACATGCTCTCTTTATAAGTTTAAACCAAATGGTAAGTCAAATTGATGATGCCTTAATTCTTCAAAAAACATATTAAATATAAATACAGTTGTTACAAAATGTTCAAGTGGAACCATATCTTCACTACCTGGAAAAATTCTTACCATAGTGCTAAGGTTTAAGGTAACTGAATTTTCCCTGTAATTTCTCTCTCTCTTAAAAATATCTGAAGATTCCATACACAGAATTCTCCCTTCAACATATGGACTGGGAGAATCAAGAGCCGCCCACTGTAGGAGAAGATCAGGTTTGAGATCATCTAAGGAGCCTGAAGGTGCACAAGTCAATGGGACCTGATGAGATGCATCTGTGGGTCCTGAGGGAACTGGCAGATGAAATTGCTAAGCCACTATTAATCATATTTGAGAAGTTGTGGCAGTCCAGTGAAGTTCCCACTAACTGGAAAAGGGGAAACATAACCCTCATATTTAAAAAGGGAAGAAATCCCCTACAAACCAGCCAGTCTGACCACTGTGCCCAGTAAGATCATAGAGCAGATCCTCCTGGAAACTATGCTGAGACACATTGAAAATAAGGAGGTAACTGGTGACAGCCTACATGGCTTCACTAAGAGTAAATCATGACTGACAAATTTGGTGGCCTTCTATGATGGGGTTACAATGTTGGTGGATAAGGGAGGAGCAACTGATGTCATGTATCTGGACTTGTATGAAGTATTTGACACAGTTCTACAGGACTTTAAATTGGAAAGATGTGGATTTGATAGATGGACCACTCAATGGATAAGGAATTGGCTGGATGGTCGCACCCCAAGAGTTGCGGTCGACAGCTTGATGTCCAAGTGGAGACCAGTGAGCAGTGGTGTTCCTCAGAGGTCAATATTGGGGCTGGCTCTGTTTAACATCTTTGCCAGCTACCCAGCCAGTGGGGTTGAGCGCACAGCCAGCAAGTCTGCCAATGACATGAAGCTGTGTGGTGTGGTCAGCATGCTGGAGGGAAAGGATGCCATCCAGAGGGACCCTGACAAACTTGAGACAAGGGCCTGTGCAAACCTTATGATGTTCAACAAGGCCAAGTGTAAGGTCCTTGCACTTGGAGCGGGGCATTGGCAAGCACAAATACAGGCTGGGCAGAGAATGGATTGAGAGCAGCCCTGAGGAGAAGGACTTGGAGATGTTGCCAATGAGAAGCTCAACATAACCAAGCAATGTGTGCTTGCAGCCCAGAAAGCCAACAGTGTCCTGGGCTGCATCAAAAGAAGAATGACCAGTAGGTCGAGCGAGGCCATTCTGCCCCTCTGCTCTCATAAGAACCCACCTGGAGTACTGCATTCAGCTCTGGGGCCTCCAACATAAGAAGGGCATGAACCTGATGGAGTGAGTCCAGAGGAGGGTCACGATGAGAGTCAGAGGGCTGGAGCACCTCTCCGATAAAGACAGGCTGAGAGAGTTGGAGTTGTTGAGCCTGGAGAAGAAAAGGCTCTGGGGAGACCTTATAGCAGCCTTTAAATCACAGAATCATAAGATGTCCTGAGTTGGAAGGGACCCACAAGGATCATTGAGTCCAACTCCTGTCCCCCCAAAGTTCACATCATATGTCTGAGGGCATTGTCCAAATGCTTCTTGAATACTGTCAGGCTTGGGGCTGTGACTACCTCCCTGGGGAGCCTGTTCTCAAACCATTATATGATTCAAGCCAGATGTCCCAAAACATTCTTAACCCTGTCCTTCCCACATCTTTCACCATAGCATAATACTTCCACTACTAATTAAACAGCTCAAAGCAACTTATGGGGTAGCTGTTTAATTTGTTGAATAGGACTTGCCATTTGATCTAGTGATTTTTTGCAGTGTTATTAAACAATTTGTATGTCATCCATATTTAACATCCCTCTATGACCAGCAAGCTCATTTAGCTTAAACCTCAAGCAATAGTCAAACAAAACAATGCTCATATAGTTGCACCTGCTCCTTTTAAGCTTTTGTACATATATTGAAATGGCTAAGGCTGCAGACAGACCTGTGTCACATACAAGCCAAACCAAAGTTTGCTGCTAAGTCTAAATCCAAGACAAGGGGCTACAATTTTACCCTATCCCTTTCCACACTAAACTGCATGGCTTTGCAGAAGTAGTGTGGCAAAATGGAGGGAAAGAAGATACCAGACATATACTGCAGTCAAACCTAATTCATTTTTGGTTTCAGAAGTCAGGCATAATTATCCCCTTTGACAGCCAGCTAAAGATGGATGAGAGGCAGATGGATAGAAGGTTTTCTCACTGTTCCTTGAACAAAATGCTGCAGCATACATGTGAAAATTTCCCTGGACAAAGTAGGAGCCACAGCCACAAAATAAAACCAGAGTAAAGGCTCAAAAACATGTGGTCTGGAAATATTTTGAATTGGTGGATCCAGAAATAAGAAAAACAGATGGACGTATTATACTCTCTTTCCCTATGTTGGTTATAAAATATGTTGATAGTGTCAGGATGTCATTCAAATCATAGTTGTTTCAAGTCCTTTTGTGTTAAAGTGATGTCTACTCTCAAATTATTAATCAAATTAAAATTGAATGTCCTCATTGCTGATGGAAAGTATTTTTTCAGTATTCACATAGAGTACATAATAATTCAGAAATTTTGACGCTATTATTTATTGATGTTATTGAGAACCCATAAGCTACACATAAAAATCAATATACATATTTTTTCTGTGTTGAGAGCTTCTATCCCTCACTGCCAACAAAACCACATATTCACTCAAGTTATGAGCCAGCAGGACGCAGTTCAGTGTGGTGGCTGGGAGCCAGTCAGGAGGCAACAGGGGAGGGCAGCAACTCCAAAAGGCATATAGCAGCTTCCAGGTATTTCTGGGTTCCTGGGTGCTTCTTTCGGGTAAGCACAGCACTGTTTCACAAAAGCTTTCAAAGAGCAAGAGGCCACTCTAGTTTTGGGCAGGTGAGGTTGGGAACAGACATGTTCCTCATAAGTCTTCCTATCTCTCCTGTTTCTCCTGCAATACAAGACATTTGCCTCCTTGAGAACAAAGGCAGGAAACAGGCATCTCTCTATGTCTGGCATAACTTCACTTGACTCCTCTTAAGCTGCCTGGAAGACTCAAGAATTGGGAGCTGTTCCCAGAGGAAGTGGGGTAGAAGGTGAGGCTGAAACAAGTATCTGAACAAGTCAAAGAGTGCCTGCCCTTGCTGATCTGCTCCTGACTTTCCTCCTGCAGTGTTCCCTCTCCCATCCTGTGCCCCACAGCTTCCAAAGACCACCGGTCAGGGAACGAGCAGATACCGAAGGACAGCTGGTCCCCATGTCCTGGTGCAGAGGCGAGACAGGCAGCCCCCACAGCACCTCTGCTCCTCACAACTTCCATCCAAATCGCTAGTGGCACGTGCAAGCTGCTGCTGTTGAGCATGACTGGGATTTGTAACCACAGCCTGTTGTGAGTGTGCAAGCAATGCCTATTTTTGTTTTGTGCAAATGAAGTTGTTCATGATGCCAAACATGGTCTTCATTCTTATAAAATGGAAGTATTAAAAACAACCCTGAGGATTGTATACAATATAAAATATATACACATATAAGATCTCCCTTGAGCCTTTTCTTCTCCAGGCTAAATGACCATAACTCATGTCTCCCTTGTTCTGGGGAGCCCAGGCCTGGACACACCACTCCAGATGTGGTCTAGCCAGGGCTGAGCAGAGAAGACTCATCCACCTCCCTTGACCTAGTGGCAAAGCTCTCCCTGGTGCAACCTGGGTGCTGCTGGTCACCTGTCCCACAAGGGCACATTAGTGGCTCATGTTCCACTTGATGTCCATCAGGACCCTCAGGGCCTTTACTGCAAAGCTGCTTTCCAGACAAACACCCCCCAGTCTATATAGGTGAGTGCCCGCAGTCTCTTCCTCCCCAAAGGCAGGACTTGGCATCTCCCCTTTCCTCTGCTTCAGGAAATTCCTACTGAAATTCCTGCTGGCCAAGATCTCCAGCCTGTTGACATGCCACTGAATGGCAGCACAAGCATCTGGTGTATCAGTCAACCCTGCTACTTTTGTTACAGCTGCAAATCCACTGAGGGTGTGCCCTGCCTCCTTATCCAAGTCATTAATGAAGATGTTAAGCAGTATTTGCCCAAGTATCAAATCCTGTAGGCTAAATATTAAATAATGTATTTTTAAATGCATACATGCATACTTGAATTCCATGCTTGTCATCTTCTGAAAATATTTTTTATAAAAAATAAACCAGAAAAAATAAAACCGGTGAAATAAAACAGTCATAAAGATGACTTTTAAAAACCACTAAGGTGCAGTTTCAAGTTAAAGCTCTAAAGTAGAATAATATATATGGTGTATCCCTCTATTTTCCTCTTTGCCAACAAATTGATAGTAGAGCAAAGACATTATTCTGTATGAATGATGCCCCCTAGCCCTATTATTCATATGCAGTTATACAGAAAAAATCCTCACTAAATCCAAACTAACTGTGTTCACCCTCAATCCTTTGTATTGTTTCTGTATATGCAGTTACTATGCAGTATTTCAGGCTCAGGCAGCCAGCTTACTGTCTCATTATTTAGACGGCTGTCATTGAAAAAACAGTGTTATTTGAGTCACATAATTCCAATACATGTTTTCACAAATGCAAATTCACAAATCCCACAAATGCAGTTATCTCCTTGCTTCTGCACTCAGAAACTGCCATCCATCTAAGTAGTGCAGATAAGAGAGTAGCTTTAGATTTCACCTAAGATAATCATCCATAAATTGTTATCACTTCACTCCTCTTCATAAAGCTTGAGAGTTGACAGTCTGAGGAGATGAATGGGAAAATTCACACAACATTCAGACTTATTCATTCAAATTAATTCAATCAGGTTGTTCACAAAGGAATGCAAACACCTATGCTAGGGTGCACTGTGCCGCATGCCCTGATTTAAAAAAGCTTAAGAACCTATCACGGGAATGGCCACACCAGGTCAAAGCAAAGATCTGCACCACTGGTTCCTTCACCCCTGCACCTGCTCCTTCCTAGACATCTGCTCTCAGACCCTCTTAGAGATATTCCCCCAACCTCCAGAAATTTGTGGCTCACAGATTTCTCTGGATCTTGCTGATGTCCCTGCATCTAATATTCCTCGTGCTTTTTTTTCTTTTTCCTTCCGTGAATTTATCTAGTTCAGCTACCTTTTTAGTTGTAATTTTTGGCCTGCATAATAACCCACAGCAAGGAGATCCAGAGCGTAAACATACTTCACTTGAGGAACCACCTTTTCTACCTTGTTCCGAACCTGTTTCTTTTACATTTAATTTTATACTGCATAGTTCTTGCTTAGAAAAAGCGTGAATAAACTACTGGCTTGGTAAAAGTTCACTAGAACTCATTTTAATCGCAGAACAGGTAGGAAAACTGCCTACATAAGCAATACTGTGCCCATTATCATCCTAAAGAGTATTTGTATTTAATGAGAAAGTTAGGATTTCAAGATCCGACTACAGTTGTTTAGCAGTCCAGTTTTAGCAGAAACAGTGAAAATATTCCTTCTACTAACAAAAAAGTAGATGTTCATGAATAAATACTATTTTTTGGCCTGTTACAATCCTACATGAACCAGTAATTTTGTGTATCCCATTGGCAATTCTAGAAATGTTATGATTATTTACTTAGCACTTAACTCACGTATGGCAACATGGCTTATCAAATAGTGTAGGACAAATGGCCTATGCACTTACATTTTATGTGCATACAGATTGATGTCTTTTAAGGTTTATATTTTATTAGTAAGTCTCCTATATTCACTGCAGCTGCCCACACAGACAACAAGCAGAGGGTGGAAGCACAATGGTTGCACAATGGTGCAACTCTGGCAATTCTTAGTTGGAATCTCTAATCCTAAGGCTGCTTTCAATTATTCTGAGATAGGAAATAGCATGGAACTGGTCCCAGGATAAAAAATTTATAGGTGGTTCCATAAAGGCCCAGCCCCACCCCCTGGCAATAAATAGAGTATGGCCACAATAAGAATCCAGTCTTATTCTTTCCTGAAAATGCAAGGACAGCTGTAAACTAGAAAAACAAACTTAACATTTTCATGCAGTGAAACTTATCTGCTGATTTGCCAGCAGAAATAAACTACACGGACATTCTAAAATTCCTCAGGTTTTATCTTGGTAATTAGGTTTCACCAGAGCCCAGCGAAGACAGACAAAAGAGAGGATGCTGCAAGTCCTGCACTTCAGGTTTTGAGGCTGTTACAGACATGGCTGGGAAGGCAGCAACGCCTGCAGCCATCAGGAGTCCTGCGTTTCAGAGCTCCTGGCTGCTCCAAGCTCCGTCAGGCAGCCAGCAATGCTTCGAGCTGACATTAATCACCTACTTTGGGGTTCACAGCTGTTACAAGCAGTTCCAGCAACTTGGCAGTGCTCGTAACAATTTATTTCACTTAGCGACAAACGCTGGCAATATGGGTGTTGTTTATAATTTCTAAGGAGCTTTTTGCCAATGCCATTAGCTTCCACAGTCAGCTGGGGCTACAGTAATGGGAGATTTAAGACGTTTTAAGAATATTTCTAACAGTGGTGCCCAACAACAAAGAGTACCTTTGGCTATAGTAACTGTGCATACAAACATTGCTAATATGCTGGCAACTTTCCTAATAGTAACCAAGTGCCTGATACTACCTACAGCTGTGGAAGCATTAGTCAGTGCTTCAAAATGCTGCTGCTATGTCAACAACATATATAGAGTTTAACAAGTAATTCTTACGGTATCGGGAGATACTCTGCCAGAGCTCTGTGTTGCAGCTAAGTCCCTCAGCAGGGTATATTAGCTCAGGCTCAGCACTGTGCTAATAAAGTCACACAGACTTTGAGCAACGTGAAAATATTGAAAGCTACACCACCAAGAACACAGGATGCTGAGAACATAGAAAGAGGCTCTGCTGATGAATACTGAAAAAAGTGAATAGAAAATTTTAATTCGCTGTCATTATCCATTAAGATGTCTGTAGATTAAAAAAAAAATAAAATTATTTGTTAAACTCTTCTTAATAGAAAAAGCATATTATCTTTAATTTCCCCATTTCATTTTGAAAAATGTAAACATTTTCTTCTACAATTCTTTGGTTTAGCTTGGTTTGCATTTTATATACTATACATCTAAATACGTTATATTAACATTAGCGGTTTGAGATGCATTAAGTTATCTTCTAAAACATGTCTAAAAGTAATTTTGATTTTTTATATTTTGGACAGATGTTGAAGTACACCATTTTACTGCATAACTGACTCTTTTTTTCACTGTTGACTCCTGCATTAGCAGCAAATCATGCTAAACCAGTCAGATCATCTTTTTTGATAGGAAACAAACTTTGTACCTGAAGAATAAACAGGAGAAGCCACACATTTTGTTTTTAACAAGGCTTTTGACACTATCACATGATATTTTCTAAGCAGGATAACAACTACCCTAAGCAGGCTGAACTACTGTTCACTTGGTGTATAACTAGCATAACCTCCCTATTGCAATATAAAACTAGACCTTGATCATTAAATCCCATTTTGGCAATTGCAGGATACCACGTAGTAAGAAGAATCTAGAGAACATGTGCTCCAATAACCCAAACCCACAAAATATTCCCTACACACTTAATTAAACTGAAAACTTGTAGTAAAACTCCCACTGAGACAGCAATGATGTGCTACAAAACGAGAGCATGGAAAGATGAGAAATACTGCCAATACCCTTGACCTACATAGAAACAGGGAATTTGTTCTGTGGAACTCCTAATGACCTTTGTTAGAGTTGCTGAATCTGATGGCCCAACACAGGTGAGGCTGACACAGCTCCATGCCCCCAGGGCTAGTCAGCAGTGAGGCCGAGCAGGTATTCCCTACATAGGGAATACACATATACACATTTACACATGCACATATACATATGGCCAGCCACACAGATGAACACAAAAACTACAGACCTTGCGAAAACACAGACAGCAACAACAGCCTCATTGTGTTTCCCTTTCTGGCTGGTCAGAATGAAAGTGCTTTAGTGGCATATATATATACACATATACACAACATGGACCCCTCCAGTAGCTGGGCTTAGACACTCAGTCTGCCCAGCACCTGTCCCTGGACATCCAGGTCTCCCCAGATGCTGACACCTGGACATATGAGCCCCTGCTCCAGCTGCTGGTGCTCAGCCACATGCATCTCTCCAGCCACTGGCCTTAAACCCTCAACCTACCCAGTAACTTTCCCTTAGATCCTCTGGTTTCCAGGTGCCTCAGGAACAAACACGTCTCTTAGGTGTGCCCCATGCCCTACGGTCTATTTTGTAGTTGGTTTTGGTTTTCAGGTCCCTCCAGCAGCCAGCTCTCAGACCCTTTGGTCTCTCTGCTACTCAGCCCAGACTTCTGGCTGATTCAATACCTGGCTCCCCGGACCCTAACACTGCTCACTGGCTAGTCTAGCATGATGTTTGCTGGTGATCATACACTGCATACATACATTTGCTCCAGTTTCTGACACTGCAGACATATGGGCCCTGTGAGCCATAGTCTCCACTTCAGGTGCTGGCACTCAGACCTTACACACAGATATGCACAAAGTAGAGCACCCTTAGCTAGAAAACTAGTTAGAAATGGAGTTAAATGAGAAGACACGACAAATTGTCAAGTACAGGGCATGGCCAGACAAGTGTACTGACCAGCAACCTGTTTATACAACAACCAGCCTCTTTTAACCCCTTTCCCTGGGATTTTCCTATGCTTGTTTCTCCCCAATTCTCCGTGTTCCCTCTCTTTTTCCTTGCTTATGGTTCCTCCTCTAAACATCCCATAATAAGTCTCTCACAATCCCAAGACGCTCTTCCCTAGCATCCCATAAGGATTCCCACACCCAATAGGCAGTAACCCCCCTCTTTTCAAAGGTGGTCCCAGTGACTCCCAGTGACTGATCTTGATGGGTCTCACACCCGGACAACAGGGCCCATTACCCTCCTGCAGCAGACCCGTGAGTGGCTGGGACAGAATGGTCTGTATGCCTGATAAGCTTCTGAGGTTCCCCCATCTTCCATTGTCCCTCTGCTACTGTGCTCATGGACAAAAGCCTTTT
Organism: Streptopelia decaocto; assembly: GCF_964273445.1. Classification (NCBI taxonomy): domain Eukaryota; kingdom Metazoa; phylum Chordata; class Aves; order Columbiformes; family Columbidae; genus Streptopelia; species Streptopelia decaocto. The sequence continues at coordinate 65,389,698 of NC_138655.1, forward strand.
ATCTCATACTGTAACAACTTGAAGAAGTGGGCCATGTCTCGCATCGCAGAGGAGCAGAGGAAGGGGCAGCAGTCACCACTAGCCTGAGGTGGCATGCTCATGATTCTGCTCCCAACCAAGGCAGCCACCTGCACTCATGACCAGGACACACCAAGTGAAAGAACTGATTCCGAATAGGAAGACTATTATATCATGCCTTGCCCTGCTCTCTGTCTCTTTCTGTAGCCAGCTTCCAATGCTTAAAAGTAAGGTAATAAAAAATAAATTAACAAGAAGAAGAAACAAAACAAAAACAAACAAAAATCAAACAAAGAAAAAGTTTTTTATCTTAGAGGTTGAAATCTTTCCTGGTCCTTGAGGGCACCTAGGAGAAAACCTTAAGTAATATGAATATTTATGTGATATTCATATAATAGTTGTCCAAATCACCACAACTAAGAGAGGTCAAAACCTCTTAACCCTTCCTGGGTTTACTAACCAGTCAGACATTCATTGACTCATTCTGAGCCTGGTGGTTTCACTACAAGCTCTCTAGAGTTTCTCACACTTTCCCTATATAAATACAGTAACGCGGTCTACAGAAAGACATTAAATATTCTCTCTCTGCCCCCACCACCTCCTTTGATGTCAGCTGTCCCAGAGCTTCACTCTCTTCAGATGTTTAGAAACTTTTTAAAAACCTTCTAATCTAATTACTTTATGACCACTATACATGCATTTGCTCTTTCAATAGAAAGAATTATTCTTCCTCCTTGATAACTAGTCTCAAAGCTAGCTGGAAAATACTCATGTACTCTCTCATAATCTTTTCAGTAAACAAGTTAGGACATTTTTAATCTCTCCCCTCAAGATATATCTTCCATTCTCTTATGCAACTCCTTTGGGCTGTTCCAGTTCAAACTCTGTGAACATTTTGGCCAGATTTTTGCTGAATATTCTAATGATTTCATGAGGTATTACCGATGTCTTGAACCATGGTACTAATTGTTTCCTGTTCCTGTGAAGACACCCTTACCATGGCAAAACTGAATTACCTTTTGCACATACATCACACTGGTGGTCTACAGTTATAGACTACTCAAGCCTCACATCTGTTGCAGAATTTTTGCAATCAGTTTCAAAATTTATTATTTTGCACTATTTGCTCTTTCTTGTCATTTCTATCACTCCTTTCAATAGTCCACGTCTTTATTCTGGAACTAAGAAAAGTCTTCTTCAGTAATACAAAATGCAACAGCTTTTGTGAGGATATATAACTTCCCCCAAACTGTTGAACGCTGTCAGTTTAGGTAGCCTTTGCGAGGAGGTGACAGATATGGGTAGGAAATCCTTCAAAATAAGGAGGGCAGTAAATCTGCATATTGCATGTTATGATTCCCAAGAGTTTTAAAGGAGATATGTGTCTGTGTGCAAGCAGAGCGGAGAAAGGATAGCAGGAAACATTCAGGTATGTTGGACAAACTTACTGATATTCATTGCTAACGTGGAGGCAGCATAATTTATTGGGACGGTCTAAGTAACATTCTATTTTGGGGGATATTCTGATTTGTCCATTTTTGAAATTTACTCTAGGACATAAATACAGCAGTGGTACAGTGTGATTGGTGTGCCCTTTTATTTTATATTTATCTCTTATAGGAAATTTACGGAATATTTAGCTTTGTTAATATGCACTTAATCATGGTGCTAGGGAAGATTTGTTGATCTTTGCTCTTGGAGGTTTATTTTATTTTTATGTTTCCATTTCAGTTTTTGTAAGTCTTCCTAATTTGCATGCTAATAATTTCCTTCAGCAGTATAATCACGAGCAGTAGTCACTGAAGACAACAGAACATACAGCAGAGACAAACATGAATAATTTTTATACTAATTAATTACAAATGACCAATTAGAGGATCCATTAATTTCATTTTGTGGCACCAAATCAAATGGCCCATGTGTAAAATGAGAAGAGTGCTTCTTGCAGGAGCAGGAAAAGAACCAGGCCATTAGGTTATAATCTGTTACCTTTCACATACACAAGTCCTAGTGAGGATAAAGAGAAATCTGTCTAGCATTCAGTGGCAAGATCTGTCCCAAATTTGCCTAATTGCTTCATAAGTGCTATTGAGACAGGAAACATAGCTGCTACTGCAGTTGTAAAATGAAAGGAAGAGAAGGAAGTTGGTTATTGAGTCTATTTTTAAGCATGAAAAAATGCACTCGCGTAGTACAATAATGCAGACATTCAGACATTCTAGAATGGAAATATGAATAGTACAGTGAAAGAACTGGCTTGTGTTACATTTCAAGATAATGACAACCACCCTAGACCTACACATTACAAGAACACAATGGCTGAATAGCTTATAAGGTTTAAAGGTTAGTAGAAGCATCCTGCAGATAATATTTCATGTGGAAAATATGCTTTTGAGAATTTAATATTATGTTGCAGTTTAAGAACTAGAGGGCTACTTTCCTGTCAGTTCACATAACATAAAGGTTGTAGATACTTTCCTGAGGTCCCTTTAGTTGGAGAAACAACTTGCCTTACTGAGAGTGGCCCTTCCAAACAAAAAGCATACATTGTGACTTTTATTTTAGGTCCTATTATAGTGATAGAAAATTTTTAAAAGTACTCCCTTTGAGAGCCAGGTAGCCTCAGAAGAAATGTTTCTTTTTTCATCACTAGCAATATGAGAAAAATCACGGTAATATACAGGAGAGTCTGGCAAAACAGTTGTGTATGGGTGGTCCTGAAATGCCAAGGTACAATAACAGAAGTGACCAATGACCTTTATCACAGAGCTAATCCCCCCAAAATGGATGAATGGGACATGGCGCTGACACAGTGTAATGCCACTGAAGGGTTTCCAATTACCATTCAGAAGGGCTTTTAAACAAAGAGAAACCGCCTACTGAAAACAGATCACAATCTCCCCAGGGCTATTGCAAAATGTTTCTTCTGAGTGGTTTACAGGGATTGAATCTTGACTGGCATGGAAAAAGCATTTTTCCTTAACAGAGGTATTATCTAAAAGAAGCCATTTTAGCAACTAATCTGTTACAATTAGTCTACCACTACTGACTGAGATAAGCAGATCAGGAAAACAAACCCTCAGTAATGTTTACAGTACTACCAACACCAAGCATTAAAAAACCCACTTTTTCCCTTCCTCAATTAAAATAAGATTAAAAATAAATTATAGTGGCATTTGACATTCTCTTTTTTTTTTTTCTTCCCTCTGTTCTGTAAGTTCATAGTTCAAAAGCTTGACCCACTCATTCTTTTTGTAAGGAGGATGGAGAATCTTGCATAACAACAACGCAGAAATCAAGGCGTCAAGTAAAACACCAAATATCACAAGTGTTGCAATTGAAACTTGAGGGCTGATAGCTCTGTTCAGTTCATGTTTCCAGGGCCAGTGGCAGCAGACAACCTGGGGCTGAAAATGAAGGTGTGTTTGTGTACAAATGAGGATCTGATGATATGTACCCACTAGCTAACTTGTGGGTAATGACTCAACTAAGTTTGCTAATCGCTTCCTAAGAATAAGGCCTTAATTAACAAGTTAGCGTGAATGTGGATTTATGGCTTTACAGCAGTCACCAAACTACAAACCTGATGTCTATATTTGAATAAAAAGACCCATCTTTTAAAAAGCATGCTTTTTTTCCCCTTTGGCTAAATGATGAAATTCCACTTTAAGTCAACCCTTATCTTCCTAAATTACTTACCTAGATTTCAGAAAGGTATCTTAAAATTAAAAGAGCATCCCTTCACAAATGCTTATCCTATTTGTGGGCTCACCGAACCAGCAGATTGAATCCTGCAGGGTTGAAAGAGTCCTCTTTCCTCACACCTCCCCCAAATCCTGCATCTGACACTTCTACAACTTGACTGCTGGTCACTGTTGTCAGGATATTTATGCAAAAAACAATGGGTTTTAGCAGGACCCAGGTGTTACACCACTCAGACTAGAGCAGTTCAGGAATGAGTACAAGCAGAAGTTTCAGTGCTGGCAGAACTTTAAGCTAAGTGGGAACATGCCAACCAACTGACTGTAGACAGAGCCCCCATGAAAATTCAACTTCTACAGCTTTTGTTTTAGGTACTCAAATCCTTCCTACATCCAACATTAGATGTACACACTATCCCATATTTGAATTAACCCATAAAACTGTTGTAGTAACTCACTTCATGCGATAAGTGGTTTTCTGTTGCCTTGGCAGAGTTTATCAGTTAACTAATTATGTCGAGAGCAGAGAAAGAGATTTTGCTACTAACTCTCCACTTGGTTTGTGACAGCCATTTCTGTGGTATTTAAGTGGAATGACGAAAATGGTGGCTTTATAAATACTCAGCAGAATGTACACTAATACATCGTCCACTGGAGGATTTCAGTCTTTGCCACTGTAATGCTGTTCTACGCCTAAGAGAAGTTTGGGAGAAACACAGAGCATAACATTTGAAAAAAAGTTAACTGATATTTCTAATATCACTAAAGTGAAGTGTAAGCTTATTTTTGCCCATTTTATTACTCAGGTACTGCTGGAAAGATCCATAGAGATTCTGACCTAATAGACTTAAAAGAGATCCATATAAAGAAGTATGTGTGCTGACCATCAGTAGAAAAGCCACAGATAATATCACCCCCAAGATGTCTAGGAGGAAACAGAAAACATTCCACCCATTGGAGGAAAACGACCATACATACTAAAGGAGACAAAGGCAGAAGAAATGAAATTATAACCCAAGAACCAGGATAATATAAGGAGAATACTAGCTGCTTTTGTAAATGCTGTAAAAGGGTAAAGAGGGAGTAAAGAATCTGCAGTTTTGCCAAGCAGGATTTGTTTGTATTTCCTTGCTGTAAATGGGAACTTGGTACAGCCCACAAAGCAGAATTTTTTGAGATAATAGGAAAAATTGATTTCTGAAGAACATTACTCAGTGATTGCAGACTTCCTGTGAAATGAGGCTAAAGTTTTAAAAAGTATTACAGAAATGCATCTACAGAAGAAAAAGAAGCTGAGGAACAGACTTTAAAAATGTAACAGCAGGAACAAGATAGAGAAGGAAGTCAGGTACAGATGGTCTAACAGGAGCCAAGTCAGAGAATCCTACACCAAACTGGAAGGGACCTAAGTTCTTCTGGCAGACAGACTGATCCATTTCCTTAGATAATCTGACAAATACTTAATAAATTTGGAAAGTTGTTGCTGAAATCTAAGCTGAATCTTTCTCTGTGCAGTGGAGGAAAGAACCTGCCTCTGCTTTCTTTCTCCTGGCAGTCACCTCCTTCATGCTTGAAGCTTGTCTCCATTCTTTCTTCCCATCCCTCCTTGAAGAACTTCACTTCTTCGGGCCTTTCTTTGCAGGTCAATTTTTCTGGACTAATAATCATTCTCATTGCTCACCCCTGAGCCTGTAACCTTCAAGTGTCATGCTCAGACGTGGACACGGGCTTTACTGGGGTTGAGTGCCTATCCCATCGTCACATTTCCCCTTGGCCAGGGAGCTGAGCTAATTATTTGGGCTTTATTACCTCGTTTCCTTTAGGAAGGTAATGGCAGGGTCAAAACTCAGACAGCCCTTGGTACATTAAGACTAACTAGCTGAACACAGAACAACAGAGCTGAAAAGCTCATGAACTTGTTAGTTTCTGGACTCCTCAAGGACATTGTTCCATGCTTCTTCAAAAGCCAATGTGTCTCTTGCTGTTTGTTAGCATTTTTGTTCCTATTTTTAAATGCTTCAAAGTCCAGAATCACTCTTCCTGTCAGAAAAACTGGCAAACCAGAGAAAACTTGGCAGTGCCCACTCATCAGGCAGTTGACTCAGAGGGGCAGTGAGGCCATGCTGTATTTCTGAGCACACCCATGAGATATCAGGAGATGGAGATTCTGCTGGAGATTTCTATTTCTTTTTATGCCACTGCTAGTCCACATTTGCCTGAGTATGGGATTATTGCTTTAACTACTTGATAGCCTTCAAACACAGAGCATACTTATTAAATCTTCAGATAGCACCAAGTAAATCACAGACTCATAGAATAACAGGTTGGAAGGGATCACAATGATCACCTGGTCTAACCTTTCTTGGCAAAAGCACGGTAACGACAAAATGGTCCATCACCCTGTCCAGCTGAAAATTAGAAGTGTCCAATGTTGGGGAAGCCATCACTTCCCCAGGGAGATTATTCCATTGGCTGATTGTTATCATTGTGAAAAATTTCCTTCTTCAGTTCAATAAGAATCTCCCCAGGAGTAACTTGTACCTATTGTCTCTCATCTTTTCCATGTGACTCCTTGTAAAAAGGGATTCTACTTCTTCCTTGTAGCCACCCTTTAAATACCAGAACAGATGAGCTGTGAGCAAATTAATAGTTGATCTCCGCAGTTTGAAAAAAGAGCTTGAAAATAAATCAGGAACTCAATAGAAATATGGGCAAGCTATCATATTTAAAGGCAGAAATAATCCCGTACAAACATAAAATGGGAAATTAGTGTTTTTTCAGAAAAGAACATTGGTTCAGTTTAGAGAATCACTTCAAGTAGGCTGTGGACCAAAGTGAGGGTGCCCAGAGATGAGCATAAGGAATGACCAGAGGTCCAGAAAACAAACATTTTTGGGGAAAAACTGGGGTTTAACCTTGCTGGAAAGAGATAGTGGATCTGATAGGAGTGTTTAAGAATGTAACAGGCTTCTTTCATAAAGGTAGTGAGAATAATCATTACTCTTTTTAAAAAAAGAAAGAATTATGAGTTCAGATTGGAGTAAGAAAGATTCCAGTTAAATCTGATTTTAAAAAAAATCTGCTAGCTAAGCACTGGAGAAGGCAGGTTGCACAATCACCATTTTGCAAAGTTTTAAAACCAGATTTGTCAAATAACTTTACCAGTAATGATACAGATATACTTTCTTTAACTCAGAAGTCCATTACAACCAGGATTGCAACAGTGACAGGTAACGATTTCTGATTTTTTTTCTTTACTGTGATTATTAGGTTAAATAGAGAAATAAAATTAAACTTCATTACAGATTGAATATTCCACTGCATGGATAGTCCCAGCGACTTGCAAAGTGAAACTCAAGTACCCAAACACCAGAAAAATCTTGGGTTTATATGACCAAGTGAATCCTGGGACCAGCTCTCTTTCAGGCTTACACCTGTAAGTTCAGGATGATCACTAACCCGGTGTGATAATTTTGTTTTATCTCTCTGTCCTAATTAATGCCCCATATAGACTCCCATAAGCCCATTCTTTGAGCTGGGAAGCAAACTTGGTGCTATCTCTACAAATCAGAAAACTTGAAATGAGAAACTGTTAAATGAATAGAAACAAACATACTAAATACAAACAGAAAGTTGAATAAGAAATCATTTCAACTGATTCCACTCTACACCTGATGTAAAGTAGAAAGAGCACCAAAACCCCCTCAATCTCCACTTTCATGTATTGTCTAACCTACATTTTTGCAATTTTTCTTGTTACATAAATTGTATGCAGAGAGCTAGTCAAATATTTTATGTTAAAATGTGAATGACAGATGTATGAAGATTTATATTTTTATCACTTCTATTTCTAAGTATAGTCATTTTGATGGTATAATGAAGCAAGACTTGTAAGCTTAGTTAGCTTCTATAAAAAGAATGTATTTTGTTTCACTGCTGGACCTCACCCTCACTAACAGGAAGGGTCTGGTTGAAGCAGTAAAGGTTGAGGGCTGCCTTGGTTGCAGCGGCCATGAAATGGTGGAGTTCAGGATCTCCTGTGGCAGGAACAAGACAGCAAGCAGAATTGCAACCCTGGACTTCAGCAAGGCAAACTTGGGCCTTTTCAAACAATTTCTAGGGGAAATCCCATGGGCAAGGCTGCTTGAAGGTAAAGGGGCCCAAGATAGTTGGTTAGTCTTCAGGGACTGCTTCTACCAGGCTCAAGATCAGAGCATCCCAACACGTAGGAAGTCAAGGAAGGGAGCCAGGAGACCTGCATGGTTAAACAGGGAACTGCTGGGTAAGCTCAAGTGGGAGAGGAGAGTTTATAGATCACGGAAGGAGGGGCTGGCCACTTGGGAAGAATATAAGGCTGTTGTCAGAGGGTGTAGGGAGACAACTAGGAAAGCTGAGGCCTCCTTAGAATTAAACCTAGTGAGAGGGGTCAAGGACAACAGAAAGAGCTTTTTCAAATACGTGGCAGATAAAACTAACACCAGAGGCAATGTAGGCCCACTGATGAATGAGGTGGGTGCCCTGGTGACAGAAGATACAGAGAAGGCAGAGTTACTAAATGCCTTCTTTGTCTCTGTCTGCTCTGCTGGAGGCTGTCCTGAGGCACCCATACCCCTGAGGCCCCAGAGGAAGTTGGGACAATGGAGAAGTCTGCCTTGGTTGATGAGGACTGGGTTAGGGAGCAATTAGGCAATCTGGACATCCATAAATCCATGGGTCCAGATGGGATGCACCCACGGGTGCTGAGGGAGCTGGCTGAAATCATTGCTGGACCACTCTCCATCATCTTTGCCAAGTCTTGGGAAACGGGAGAGGTGCCTGAGGACTGGAGGAAAGCAAATGTCACACCAGTCTTCAAAAAGGGCAAGAAGGAGGACTCGGGTAACTATGGACTGGTCAGTCTCACCTCCATCCCTGGGAAAGTGATGGAACAACTTATTCTTGGTGCCATCTCAAAGCATATCAAGGATAAGAGGGTCATTAGGGGCAGTCAACATGGCTTCACCAAGGGGAAGTCATGTTTGACCAACCTCATAGCCTTTTATGAGGACATAACGAGGCGGATGGATGATGGCAGAGCAGTGGATGTGGTCTACCTTGACTTCAGTAAGGCATTTGACACAGTCTCCCACAGCATCCTTACAGCTAAACTGAGGGAGTACAGTCTGGACAATCGGGTAGTGAGGTGGCCTGCAAACTGGTTGAAGGAAAGAAGCCAGAGAGTCGTGGTCAATGGAGCAGAGTCCAGTTGGAGGCCTGTATCTAGCCTTGAGGGTCAGTACTGGGGCCGGTATTATTCAATATATTCATCAACGATTTGGATGAGGGAATAGAGCGTACTATCAGCAAGTTTGCTGATGACACCAAGCTGGAAGGAGTGGCTGATAGGCCAGAAGGATGTGCTGCCATCCAGCGGGACCTGGACAGGCTGGAGAGTTGGCAGGGAAAAATTTAATGAAATATAACAAGGGAAAGTGTAAAGTATTTCATCTGGGCAGGAATAACCCCAGGTTCCGGTATAAGTTGGGGAATGACCTATTAGAGAGCAGTGTAGGGGAAAGGGACCTGGGGGCCCATGGATGACCATGAGCCAGCACTGTGCCCTTGTGGCCAGGAAGGCCAATGGCATCCTGGGGTGTATTAGAAGGGGGGTGATTAGTAGGTCGAGAGAGGTTCTCCTTCCCCTCTACTCTGTCCTGGTGAGACCACACCTGGAATATTGTGTCCAGTTCTGGGCCCCTCAGTTCAGGAAGGACAGGGAACTGCTGGAGAGAGTCCAGCACAGGGCAGCAAAGATGATTAAGGGAGTGGAGCATCTCCCTTATGAGGAAAGGCTGAGGGAGCTGGGTCTCTTTAGCTTGGAGAAGAGGAGACTGAGGGGTGACCTCATTAATGTTTATAGATATCTAAAGGGTGAGTGTCACGAGGATGGAGCCAGGCTCTTCTCGGTGACAACCAATGATAGGACAAGGGGTAATGGGTACAAACTGGAACACAGGAGGTTCCACTTAAATTTGAGAAGAAACATCTTCTCAGTGAGGGCAACAGAGCACTGGAACAGGCTGCCCAGGAGGGCTGTAGGGTCTCCTTCTCCAGAGGCATTCAAGACCTGCCTGGACACATTCCTGTGTAACCTCATCTAGGTGTTTCTGCTCCAGCAGGGAGATTGAACTAGATGATCTTTCGAGGTCCCTTCCAATCCCTAACATTCTGTGATTCCCCAGCAGTGCAAACCCACACTGAATACACACTTTACAATCTTTGGGCAGTGGTTTTAATTATCTACACATTTCTTTAACTTTTGGCATCATACAAAAACAAATTTTCTATTATCTAGGTTTTCATTCTGTGTCACTGGATAAGTCAAACTACTTCTAAAAGAACTGGGTGTTTATCCATACTCAGAAAATATAAAAAAGAATCACATATATGATAAACAACACAAAAGTCTGAAAAATTATTTTAATGCACAAGACCTAAAATGATTAGAATGGCAGACTGCAGCTACCTGGTCATATAGATGGTATTCTTGCATCTCAGAAAAGCAATGGTACATTCCTCTTGGCCAGATGAACAGCAGGTTTGGGGTTTTTTCACCTGTTTATTTTGTTTTCAAGACACTGGGAAAGTCATCTAGCAACTGAAACTTGACTCAAGGACAATACTAAGAGCAGATGTTAACTGCCATCAGTTTTAAAGTGAGCAATAACTAGTTTGTCTTTAACAGAATATACAAAATAAGTTAAAAAAAAAAAAGGAAATATTGTGCCAAATATTTCCTTATCTTCCAGTTTTTCACATCTCAATTTCTTTTTAAGCAAGAAAAAGAATAAAGAAGATTGATACCAACACAGTTTTAATATGATTGGTAGTTGCAGCAGATACACTCAACAAAATATCCTAATTGCTGCATATTTCTTCAAATACTTTACCCAATGTAATTGGTCTTACACAACATATTTATATAAATGAGTAAAAAGACAGATTTTCTTTAATATGTTTTTATCTGATAATGTAAGAGAATTTTTTTAAGCAATTTGGAACTAACATGCATGTTTTACTTTCCCATCTGTCTGCAGGCGTGAGTTGGCATTTGCTCTACCACAGTGTCTGTGGTAACCTACTGAGTTGCCATCAGGACTGCAGAGGATATGTCACATCAGGCCAATAGTAAATGTAACCAGATTTTTAATTAAAAATAGCAAACCCAAATATGATACTTGTATAAATGTATACAAAATGAATAAATACATATGCAAAGAAATAATGCATTGAAGTACAGTAAGAGCTTTTTGGCATTTCAGTGGGAGGAAGGGTGGGGGGTTAGAATAGGTCTGTTTATTTTCCTATCCACCTTTCTATTCTTGTCTGCTTTTAAAATAAATTCTCACTAAAATCAGTGGACAAAAGTAATGTTGTCTCTCAGTTAAGGCTGAGGAAGTACACTCAACATAAACCTCAAGCTCCATTTTTCATATGGGAAAGCCTTTTGTGATTCTACTGCCTTAATGCCTATGATGTACTTGATATTTTCAACAAGTATCAGCAAAATATATGTTACTTAACAACATGCCACTTTTCCCATGATCTCATAGCCTTTGGGATAAAACTCTCTAACAGGATCAGTATATGTAACTTTCAGGCAACCCATGATGTGAGACATTTTTCTGCAAAAAATAACTGCCAAAGTCATGCTAAAGGCTTTGCTTTTGCCTGCAAGTTTGATGCATATGGGACACATATTGCTTTTGATACTTGTCAAAGACAGATCCTTCTGTGTGTTGTCATTAGCTACTGGTGAAGCAAAATAAATGTCTGCAGAACTTATATATAGATATATACACGTAACGCACACACAGACAGTCCAACACTGCAAACGCTTTGTAAACACCAATCCCTGATCATTGAAGTACAACACTGAAGGTCACCATATGCCTGCACTTTGTGTTACACCATGACTAAACATTCAGTGTGCTGATGGAGTCTATCCTGCCTGCGATGCCTATCCCTGAAAATAATGCAGAAAAAATGAGTGTGTACTTGTTTTCTTGTAAATCTCTAGCCTTATAGTGCATCTTCTGTAACGTAACCAAGGTCATTACTAGTGACTTAGAGAATGAAGTGGACGAAAAGTGATTTTGTAAACTTGATGTCATAGTAAAATAATGAAATATTCACTCATGTCTGCAGGATTAAAGTACTAATGGATTTCTGTTGAAATTACATTTACAAGCAATCATGGCAGACAAACAACTTCACACAAGATTGCAAAATTTAAATATGGAATGTATGGACTCAGCTAGAGTATCTGTCTCTAGGAGCCTTGCCTTTCCACTGCAATGCATTTCAAGACAATTTCAGAAAGACTAAGAGATGTTGACTGAAGATTAATGATAACCCCCACCTAACAGAGCAGCTGCTTCTGTTCTTTTCTGCTTTCACAGTGAGAACAGACTAGAAAACCATTAAGATGTGATTTCCCTGAGAAATGCACCCCTGTACCTGTATACATTGACACCTTTGATAAAGAAAAAAACAATTAATTAATTGCAGTCAGCCAGAACCCTCTTCCTCCTTTCCCAGCCAAGCAAGGAGTTCCTGGATATGGTGTCTGAAGAACATCTCTTCCTCCAGGTAGCACAAGAAAAAGGTGGATCTCCTTCCACAGCATTAGGAATACACTGCTGCACAGATCTACATTGTCTCCTCTTAGAATAAATGCTTTCAATAAGAGCTAGAAAGGAGAAGCAAGAAAAGCTATATGTGATCTTCCTCAGAGGTTAGGAAAAAGGTGAGCTGTTATCGCAACAGCTCAGGTCCTAAAGTAATATTCTGTTCAAAGTTTAATTACTATCTTATTAACTAGGTGTAGAGCAGTCATTTTAGAGAAAACTGAATGTAAACTTAAACTAATATATTTCAAACAGCAAGAAACAGTGAAATGCTCGGTGTGATAATCGTTGTCTTAATATCTTTATCTTACCAAAACTATGGTCATGACTACTGCCTTTCCCGTTTTCGGTGAGAATGCATGCCAGTTAACCTTTTCAAAATACAATTATATTCTTTAACATCAAAACAATTTTTTAATGTTTAATAGAGTTAATTTTTAAGTCCCACTTGCACTATATCCCTTTAAGGTAGGATTTATATGTCCCTGAGAAGGTTAATGCACAGGGCTGCAATGCATTTTATTAACATACTGAACTTCTCAGATTAAAGCCACTTGCACATGTGAAATTATGTACTAGTGTGGATGCCCTCTGTACTGTTAATGTCTGATAAGGGGAAAATTATGGACCAACTATTTTCTTTTTATGCAGAAGAGAGGAGCAGACATGCTAGGCAGTTTTAGGTGCCCAGGTTATGTGGAAATTAAGGACCTGTATCAATAAGTAATTAACAGTTGCATTAGGCAGGCTACTGGTGCACACCTCATCCCTCTTAATGCACTTTATAGCACAGACAGTTGCTACTCATTTATGAGGCTGGCGCAGTAAATTCAAGCAATACTTTAAAATGTCATTAGGAGTTGTGAAACTTAGGTTCATTGAAAGAAAACTTCAACAAAAGAGCTTTGGGGGATTTATTTTCTCAATAACTTTTTTTCTAAGATTATCCTACTTCAATATGTACATTTTCTTCCTTCTTGTAAGACTTCTGAATACTAGTTAATTATATGACAACAATTTTTAACTCCTTTTTAATCATAGACATTATGTTTGGCAAAGGATATCTCTCATTCTTATACTATAGCTTTCACTCAGAGCCCACTTTTATAATTCGCATCACAGGAATGGTGTTTTATACCCACAAAAAAAATTTCTTGAAATCTCTCTTCTGGGCACAAGGTTTTAACTGAGCGGTAGCATTTATTATGCCTTTAGTTTGTAATAGTAGCTGATAGGCTGAAAAAATGTCTGGATGCTAATAAATAGAAGTTGAAAGAGGTCCTTATTCTTGTTGTTTAATGACAACCTGTTTTTCACTTGTGATAAAGAGCTGGATTGAATGAGGGGTTTTTTCCCTTTTCCTTCCCCCACCCAAGCTGTTTCTTTATAATACTTCCCTCCTTGTTTTCCAAGGCCATCCATGACCAGGTTTTATTCATGGGAACAGATTTTGATACGTCAACAGAAAAACAACAAGGGCATTGCTGTACACTGTTGCTATACAAGTGTTATTTTTTAAATGCCCAAACTTACCTATCATGATAAGGACTTTAAAAATCGTTATTCTTAAGCTGATCTAACTGTTTAATTCAGAATCTTTATTTCAATGCAATCTAGACTCTATAGCTAGAAAAAAAAATAAATATTAAATATATTCACTTATCTGAATTTCCTTCTGTTCAAATACAGTATTTCAGCAGACACTGTCAAATGGCTACACGCTCAAACAATTATTACATTATGCTAAATATTCCCTACAAACTTAACTACTTGTGGTGCAATTTGTGACCCTTCTGTCTTGGTGGCATCTATAATTCAGTCTCAGCAGAAAAATATCTAGATTTTTAGAAATAAATAACTAAAGATTTCAAACCAGCTAAGCAGTAGTTCCCTGTTTATTAAAGACAAACATAACATGAGCCAGCAATGTGCTCTTGCAGCAAAGGCAGGCGGTATCTTGGGCTGCAAGAGGAGTGTTGCCAGCAGGTCAAGGGAGGTGATCCTTCCCCCTCTACTCAGCACTGGTGAGGCCACAGCTGGAATGCTGGGTCCAGTTCTGAGCTCCCCAGTACCAGAGAGATATGGAGATAGTTCAACAAAGGACCATGAAGAAGATGAATAAAGGACTGGAGCATCTCACACATGAGGAAAGGCTGTGAGAACTGTTCAACCTGGAGAAGAGAAGGCTTGGGGGAATATCATCCAAGTATATAAATACCTGAAGGGAAGGAACAAAGAGAATGGAGCCAGGCTCTTCTCAGTGGTGCACAGTGACAGCACAAGAGGCAATGGGCATAAACTGAAATAAGGAACTTATCTACTTTAAGGGTGACAGAGCACTGGCACAGGTTGCCCAGAGAGGGTATGGAGTCTCCATCCTTGGAGGTGTTCAGAAGTTGTCTGGACATTATCCTGGGCAACTGGCTGTAGGTGGCGCTGCTTTGAGAAGGGGGTTTTGACCAGATGGCCTCCAGAGGTCCCTTCAAACCCCAACTATTCTGTGACTCTGTGCTTACATATGTTTTCTGTCAGCTATGTATTTTAATAATGTTGAAATATATGACATAATAAGATCTATTGTAAAAAAAATTGGACTCTCTTTTCAGGTAACTTTCATTTAGGTCTCAAACATGTCCAAGAAAAACAAAATTTGTGTTAATTATCTCAAACTGTGTTTACTTTGTGCTCTTTTATGTCAGAAAGAAGCATAATTAATTCAGATTAACATTTGAACAGTCTGTTACAACTTTACTGAATTTTTCACTTTCAGACTTTTTTACCAACTTTCTTCCACCTCCTGATGTATTTGTCAATTTTTCGCTGTTGCCAAGCTATCCAAGCAAAATAAGTGCTGAGTCCAAAAGAGGAACATGCAGAAGACTGTCTTAAATTTCTACATAATTGCATGACTACACCTTTTTTTTTAGCATAAAACAATGTGCATCACATTTTAAACTACCTGATGGACTTCTAAAATTTTGAAATAAGAGAACAATATGGATTTGTTGGATCATCTGTATAACATCTGACTTCACCCAGTTTCTAGTGGAGCTGAAGAAATCTTGATTAAATAATCCAAGTGATGCTGAGTTTAAGACATCACTCTGTTCCAGTTCCTAATTATGTTCTGTTAAGCATTTGTATCTAATTCTTAATTTGCTAATTTTACTTCCTAGACACTGAGTACTTCTATTTTTCATGATAGTTTAAAGGGGTTTACTTAACATCTTTCCTTGTATGCACTTATAAGGCCATAGATGAGCCATCTCTTAATAGGCACGTTGATTAAATAAATATTATATTGTACTTTACACTACAGTACTCATATCTAACACCACAGGAAAAATGCAGAGGATTTTTAAGCTGATTTAGAGAAGACACTACATTCTTGGTCATGACACTGAGTTAGACGACCAGGCAAACTGTTTGACTTCATAAATCAAATTATTTTCAGCTTCAGTCGAATTGTTTTCTGAACCAGCTTAAAGAATTGCAATTCTTAAAAATACTCCATTCAGCATGCAATGGAATTTCTTAATTCACATTCTCTTTTTCTGAAGAATAACAGATCATTGTGACGTATATGCTCTCAAGAATGAAATCACCTGATAAATTTAGACAAGAATACTAGGAATAGACACTGAAGCAGATAGCTGCCATTCTGATTCTGACTTTCAGTTATTTTAGGATTTTTTTAGAGGAAAAAGTAATGTACATGCTCTGCAAAAAGCACAGTTCTGGTGAACTCTGTAGATTCTCTAGCCTGTGACAAAACTCGTTCATTTTGAACCACAAGGACTCAGCAATACGTGGTTACTACTGGGAGCAATGACAAAAGCTTTCTAAAAACCACTCAGGATATTTTCTGAAAACCACCTCAGAAAACTGTGGACTTCGAAGAACATCCTTCCCCTAAAGCATACCTTGTTCTTTCTTCAAATCGAATGGCACATGATTAAAAGAGTCTTTGAGCTTCAAGGAAAGACTAGCCAAGACAAAACTGCTGCTTGCTTTTCCTTCACTGCAATTAAAACGTTATTTATAAGAAGCAACTGCTCTGAGAAAGTAGACAAATTAATTGTTGGAAGATTCTGGGAGATGAGATGAGGGAAGGGAATATTTATATTCTTCTGGCCCAAAATAAGAGGAAAGGCAAAATATTGCTTTAGCTACCTTTATGCAGCTGAAAGGACTCATCTTTGCTCAGCATTTGTTTTGCAGTTTTATATATATATATATATATATATATATATATAAAATGGTAGGATTATCAGATATGAAAACACAAACACTAACAAATGGCACAAGTATCTTTTTACATGCTGCATTGCAGATACTCAAAAGACTTCTACAACTGATACATTGCAAAGGTTGCCAAACCTGTTTCCTGTCTAAACAGACTATTTTAAAACTTATACTAAAAAGCTACAGTTTCATTAAATTTCTCCCTTGCTATTTTTACATAGATGGCAAAAATATATAAAAGCTTTGCTATAATTTTTGCACTGTAGTATTGTTTTAGTGACTTTGAAATGTGCATATTTTAGTTTTAAGGAAGACACCAATAAGGAATTGCTGCGATGCTAGAAGAAATATTACTTGTGAAAAGCAATAGTGGAAATAAAGCAATAGTGGATTAAAAACAAAACAAAATGCAATAAAACCCACAAAACAAACAAACAAACAACACCAAAAAACCCCATCAAAATCCACCAGACTAGAGCACAGACTCAGATTTATACTGCATGTCACGAAACTATTGTTAACACTAATTTACATTCGCTTCATGTGCATGTTTGCATGGAAAACAGCCACTCTCAGATGCACAAAACCAGGAGGTATGACCTAATTGATACACCTCATTACCCTAAGTGTGGGCAATATGCAGAAGAGCACAGGACTAAAAGCTGTGAATTCAATTTGAACAGACGAAGTGCAGTGCTAGGCTCAAGTCCCCAGCACACTGAAACCAACCCAGTGAGACACTGAGCTCATTTACCCTGCTTCTCAATAGGAAAAGAATTTGTGGGGAAAACTGTGTGGTGACACCCACAGTCACCTGGTAGCTCTTCCATTCCCTGCTCCAGAATAAGCTTAGTCAGGGTATTCCCAGGAATTTTTGGGCCTCCGAGATGGTGAGGTCAAAAGAGTGTCTTAAAAACAAGGTGATGGAATTAACAAAGATGAAGTGGGAAGTCATTAAGTTTTGCATCCTCTCTTTGTCCTGCTTCAAGAAGGAGGAACAGAAAGACAGACAAGATTAGAAGCCAAAACAAACAAACACCAAAAAAACCCACCCCACAGGATCCATGACCGGGGAAATCTAGTTGACCAGAAAAATGAACTGCCAGGACACAGCTGGCACAGAGAGAAGGCAGAGTTGGAAGAAAAAGTGGCAGGTGAGTCTCCAGGGGAATGTCAGTGGGGAACTTTATGCAACGTGGAGTTACAGTCTTCTAAGATGGATTGCCTCTCATATCTCAAGGGACAAAAACAGTGGTCACGAAATATTCCTCAACTCTACTGGTGGTGAATTTATTATTATGCCATTTTTTAACCATTGATTTTACTTCTGAATTTAATACTTCACTTAGATAAATGCAGACTTTTTTTTTTTTTTCCTTTAGCCATCTCTCCTGATGTCGAAAGCATTACTCTGATCTCTCCCTCTGGCTATAGTCATGTTGCAATTACCTATGCTTTCCTTTCCCTGAGCTAAATCATTCTTTCTTGTAAAATACAAAGTCATCAAAACTAGCTATTGACTCAAAATGAAGTTGCTTAGTTATTAAGGAGACTTTTGAACGATTCAGCACCAATTACCAGTATTACAACATTTAACGGATAACCAAGCCATAGAGGTCTCAGTTACAAGACCTCAAGTAGTTTAAGACCTTTCCACCTGACAGTTATTCCAGACATATCGTATATGTTTCAGGGATGCTCGGAAAAGTTGTGGCATTTTCTGAGAAGACAAATTCATTGTAGATTCATTTTCCACTTGGGTATATTTCTGAGTCCAAGCCCTCTGAGTGGTTTCCATTCTTCTAGAAGGGGCAGGCTGAAGAGATTGGGCTGGATAACTGTAAGATCTGCAGCAGTTACAACACTAGCCACTAGTTTGGAGAAACAGAAGAGATTAATGTGCACCTGTTTCTTAAGTTAACACAGCCTCTGAAACTTTGTTCTGTCTTATTTTACATCACTGCTTACAGTCTCATCCTGTTGACAGCTGATCAGAACAAATCACTATCTAGGACACTGTCACCAAGGTTGTAAACAAAAAGCAAATACTAGACATATTAATAAAGTGACAGCCTAACTCTATTAACTGAAAGAGGGAAGCTTCAGAAAGTGGCAATGACAAACTAGTGTTTAAAGAGAGCATATTTCAAATTTTCCACAGTAATAAGAGGAAATTCACTGTGAATTCAAATTTCCATCTGCTACACCTGGAGTGTTTCTGTCCTGAAGATCAAAATTATGATATATGAGAATATAGCATGAGATAAATACTGATGCATTGTAAGTCTCTATCACTATTCTGTGTTCAGAGACTACCCTGCAATTAATAGCATTTCTATATTCTGTGTGTTAGACTTTATCCAATAAACCACTTAAGAACAAGACATAAATTTCCTAAATATGATTCTCCTTTCAGCATTCACTTTATGTCCATCAACTGGAACAGTAGGTAAGACAGCTAAAGAAAAAGAAGAAAAAAATTAAGAAATCCAATAAATTGAATCTAGTCTGCTGCCTGAAAAATGCTGATATTGGAACACCAGAAGGCTATATGCATGAAACTTTATAATTTTTTTTTTAAATTTACCCCAGCTAGTGACATATTATGGCCTGAAATTTAGGGGGTTGCCTCACCTTTATTTAGGTTTTACTCTTAATCTTCTCTAGAGCATGTAAAATTGTACTCATGCTTCAAACAAACAATATTTTAAAAAAATAGAATTTTATTCAGTTATTGCTTTTAATGATTGAATCACTAAGTTTTATTGAGTGTTAAACACAAAAGAACATATTAGAGCTGAAAGAGGGTGCATTGGACCCAAGCAGCAATACCCAGCTATGTAAATAAACAAGCACTAACAGTGGGAATTGGAAGCAGGGGAATTGTTGGTGCTGTTGGTGGGGTTATAAGTTTTGTTTTCTAGGTCACAGTTTAAAGAGTGTAAGGGATTGAGAAAAGAGTTCTTTAAGTAAAGGATGCTGATGTTCTCTGACAAAATAAAGCAGTGCTGCCTAGTCTTATATAGGACAATGTTGTTTTCTGTCAGTTGACTTTAATTGGGTGGAGTTGTCCAACTTCTTTGTTCACAGCAAATAAAAGACAATTTGAGTTTCAAGTCTGGATTTCTGTGGCTTGGTTGACGTGAAGCATAACTAGGCTACCCCAATTTTAAGACCAGTATTTTTCCATTTTACTTGATGTGCATTTGCAGAAACATAGAAAGACAACTCCAACTTTATGCATATCAAGTACAGATTCTGGAACTGTGTTTGCAATAAGAAAATGGCAATCTGAAAGAGGACTCATTAGAATACATCACTTAAATGACAAATAAGAGAGTGAAAACAAATTGACATTTCTGAAGAAACTGGTCTGCAAGAAAGATATTAACTTTGTGGAATTAGTCCAACAAAGTGCAGCAAGGACAATTAGGGGACCAGAGCTTCTCTCCTATGAAGAAAGGCTGAGAGAGCTGGGACTGTCCAGCCTGGAGAAGAGCAGGCTCAGGAGGGAACTTACTGATGAGTTTAAATACCTGATGGAAAGGAACAAAGAAGAGGGAGTCAGAACATTCTCAGTGATGCATAGTGACAGGACAAGAGGCAATCCACACAAATGGAAGCACATGAGATTACATCTGAACATCTGGAATTGTTTTTTTACCACGAGGATGACTAAGCACTGGAACAGGCTACCCAGAGAGGCTGTAAAGTCTCCATACCTGGAGTTACTCAAAAGCTGTCTGGACATGGTCTTAGGAAACTGGCTCTAGATGACCCTTATTGAGCAGATGGTTTGGACTAGACAATCTACCAAGGTGCATTCCAGCCTCAACTAGCCTATGATTCCAACAAGTGATTGGAGTTGTTAGCTACTGACACAACAGCAACATGTCAGAAACTTACCAGCTCATACTGAAGAGAAGACTAATTAGTTAATTGGTCTCAATTTAAAAATCAGTAGGTGGGAAGTACATACATTCTTTAATCAAAAGCTATATGGATGTGTTATGACGATTACTGGATTAAACAGCTTGTGTTACACAGGGGGCAAGTCTAAATTATGATAATAAAAATGCATAGATTTCTTTGCTCGTAAAGACCTTTTTGGCAGTGTTTTAAGTTAATTCATTCCAACAGAACCTTTATGTTATCAGAAATCAATTTAGTGAAACATAAGTAATACAGAAAATGTCATCTGACTACTAAAATTTTGGAGTTCTAAGCAACTTTCAAATTCTCACTTTTTGAGCTTTTAAACCTCATAATCTCCAGTGACTCCAGTGGTTGCTTGATCAGAGAAACAACAATCATAGGACTTGTGCAGGGGTGTCAAACGTAGCAGTAGTTACATTTGTACAGTCCTAAAATTACATTCAACTGCGAGGCTGATGTGGCACCCAGTGAAAATGAGTTTGACACCCCTGGTATTAGTGGGTACCTTTACAGGGTAAAGGTAAAAGTCTTAACATCAGTATAAAATCAATTCTTACTATAAAAGGGAAGATCAACCATCGCTGCAACTGATTTCTTTTCTAGAACAGAAGTCAATTGACCAGACCAGGCTGGATGGGGCTCTGAGCAACCTGATCCAGTTGAAAATGTCCCTGCTCATTGCAGGGCAGGTGGACCAGATGATCTTTAAAGGTCACTTCCAACCCAGACTATTCTACAATTCTGTTATTTGCAATGAAAAAAACGTATCAAATCAAGAAGACAGATGCATTTTCCCATGCTGGTTGGAGTACTGGTTAAAGACTGGATAAGAGAATGAAGAGTACAGCAAAAACTAAGATGAAAGCAAAGGAACACTGTTGGTGATGTGGTGAGAACAGTTTTCTTCTCCTCCATTTACCAGGACGATACATTTTCTGTGACTCCCACTTCTCAAAGAGCATTAAGGAATCATATACATTCCTGACAAGCCAAACGCTGTCTTAAAATATCATCCAAACTACCTGTTTTCATAACCTAAGTCCAGAAAAAACATGCTTTGCTAGCCTGGAAATGTGTCTGGTTGGCTAGGATGGGGGATGACTGTACAATTCCTACTTTGGTTGCAGTGATTTAAGTTTTCATTTAACTGACTTGGTTTTGCAATGCTACTTTTATCTCCTAATTAAACATGGCAAAATATTCAGTCTACGCCTCGCAGCTGCACAGGTGATAGTATAATAACATGCAATAATTACATTTTACTGTCTCAGATGTTATTAACACTTGTATTCAAAGTTACACATAGTTTTCAGCTGTCACCTTCAGAATTAAGACTGCAACAAGTGAGAACATCTGTGCCAGTAACTGCCTTTTAGCTGCAGAGTTCTCTATCAGATTTGGAGTTTTTGCTATCTTATTCACTAACAACTTAAAAATGCAGCATTTCATATAGCATCGTAAACTAAATTAAATATGCTTCCATGTCAGTGTTTTCAGGTCTCTCAAGAATTTGTGAAAATGACAAATAATCCCTGCAGTTTTCTCTGTCCACATAGGACAAACTGTGCCATAAATATTTTCATGTTCTGCAGGCAGATGAGCCAGTTCTAGGTGGACACATTAAGTGCAATACATCTGAATACTGACAGTATCTGTGCATGGGAAGCCAGATTCATGTAGTAACACCAAACAAAGCCTGCAGCACTAAGTAGTTGTGTACAAAATTGCACTTTAAAACACTAATCACTGCGTGTTTATGAAAAGTAGGTGTCTGCAGACATCACATTAGCATTCAATGGTAGCCACACATTTCAACAGAATATTAACAATTTCTAGAAAAAGGCCATAGCACAAAACAGAGGACATCCTTATTTACATCCATGATGCCATGTTACTTAGAACACTGACTGTTTCCAGTTCTCTTTTTCATATTCCACTTCAGAAATTAGACAGCAGAATCAAAGTAGGTACAGCAAAAGGGTGCCAAAAAGCATCAAAACCATGGAATGGTTCCTACAATGTGACACTAAAGAAACCAGTGAGACACACAAACGTGTTTGCAAAGGAGTTATGAAAACATAAATGATAGCAGAAAAGATGATAAGAAAGTGGAAGGGGAGGAAAAAAAAAAGGTAAAGTGAGAAAAGTACAACAGTTCTCTAAATTCTCAAGATGAACAGTTACAATATGTACTCAGAGATCTGAACTTCGAAGTGCGCAGGTTAAAAAGGAAAACAAAAAAAAAGCCCCCCAAAATACACCATTGCTTATATGCCCCTTCTCTCATGCTTTTATGCTTCCATAAGGAAGAAAAAAGAAAAAAAAAAAAAAAAAAAAGGAAAAACATGCAATCCACCAAACACTTGACGTAAAATCTTGTCAGATATTGTGGCATTCCACTGCACTTTGTTGTCGTTGTTGTCTTCTTCCAGCACAGCATCTTATAGTATAAGATATCATTATAGCTGCGAGATACAGCTCCTCAAAACAGAGCAAAGAAAACTGGAGGGAGGGAAGTTGCCAGAAGAGAACACTGCTCTTTCAGCCACAGCCTTGTGGGTATCCAAGTTCACTCCAGAATGTGGGCCTCCCGGTTCCTGTGCAAAGGCCTAATCCAAAGCCAAGAGGAGCCTTTACATTGTCCTAAGTAGATCAGATCCTTTGAACTCAGAAATGTGTGAATACTGCCACTTATTCCAGCCATTTTTGTAGGAAATAAATTGTTGCTTCGATGTTTTACAGAATTTCAAAAGAAGGGCAAGTTCTCATCAAACAAATGTAGTGAAATAAACAGAGTTCATACAACATTTTGCTTCCTCTGCTGTGAAAGACACACTCATACCATTCAAATGAAGGTTTTTCCACTGGAGTTTGCTCATCTCTTTCAATTCTATAAAAAGAAAAATCACTAAGGAGCAGCTGCCTGTTCTTCAAGAGCAAAAACCTGCAACCTAATCTAAATTCTGTTTTTCTTACTGCATAAGCATTTTTGATTCTTGACTTGCATTTTAAACTCATTTAGCTCTAAACATAGATTTAACACTAAGCACATTCAAATTTCCACACAAGCAATCATGGTAAGTGGTTTAACAATGGAAAAAGACAAAATACTTTTAACATCTAAAAGCTAACTGACCTAAAACTAAACTTACCTATTGTCACCCTCTGAAGTGATTTGGTAGACATTTATCTGCTGCTGTCTTTATCTACTTATCTTAATCAAATAACTTTAAGGCAAACCCTGCTAAAACATCCTAGCACAAATTTTTAAGACTGGTGCAATTATTGGAGAGATGCAATACATGGCCCAAAAGGCTTTCTTGAATGTCAGGAATGTTTGATATAAATGAGGTCTTCTTTTCTTCAACTGCTCAGCCTGCTTCAAGCTAAGAAAGACTGCAGATTCATCGTTCCTAATACAAATTCCTTTCTTTTTTTTTTTTTTTTTAAAGATGCATGCACTTTCATATTACCATATTCACCAGTACTGCAGAAACATCTGTGCACCACAATAGGCTTACTTGCAGCAACTCATTTTCTTTTGGCTGACATTTTTCGCAACTTTTACCTCAGTAGCTCCTAGACAACATGCATCTTGAAGCATTACGTTCTTATTGCTAGTTATAAACATAAATTCTTTTTCTCTTAATTTAAGGTCACTTAAGGAGCTGGAGACAGGTCCTGTTTTTCTTAGTTCCCTATAGTGTTTAAAATCAACATATATTATCTTGTTGAGGTTTTCTTGGTTAGTTGTTTGTTTTTTTTTCCCCCAAGTTGAATAACACTAGCTCTTTTTAATTGTTTATCTTTTTGGCCAATAATCCTCCTTTTTTCTTTCTAGGAGATCGTCTCCAATTTAAATACTCCTGTTTTGTAGGTACCTATTGATCTGCTATTGTAGAAATATTGATTCCATTCAGTACAAAAAAGTAACTAAGAAGTTATTCCTTTAAAAGAAGAGAATGAACGCTAGCAAAAGATTAAAAGCCTGAAGGCTGTAAAATTAAGATCCATGATTTATGCATTTTAAAAGCTAATGATGTGCATCAACTACGAATGCATCAAATCACTGAAATCAAAAAGCTCTATTTCTATTTTTACCACAAAGTCATTGACAGAATAAAGAGACTAAAAGTAGTGCAACATTCATGAATGATTTAGTAAGAGGAGAAGATGCCGATTGCATCAAGATTCAGACGTCAGCATCTGTCAGCCAAATGGGACAGAAAGCTCCTTATATATGAACCATTAAAAACAGCTGAAATTAAAAAAAAAAATAAAAAAAAAAACAAAAAGTGCTGCCAAGAATTTTTATTCATTATCTATAGATAATGCAAATGTCTGGTATGTTGTTCTTGTGTCTCATAATATATTTTCGTCTGTTTGCTGTATCTTTTCATGTGAGACATAAAAGGATATCTCTAACATGAACGGAATAATCTTCATCTGACCAAATGTATAATCTCTACCTCTCCATTCCTATTCACTATAAAATTAAATCTTTGAAAAACATAAACACAACAAACATATTAGATTCCTTTTCTGTAGAAGGCTGATCATGTCTCTCTGCCATATCTTTCAACAGAAATGCCTGGACCGTACATAATGTTACAATTTAGCAGCACCTTTCGTAACTTCATAATTTTAAATATGACTTTCTGAAATATGGTTCTCGATACTCTAACTTGGCTTTAACTTGGTAACCTGAAGTAGCTCTCTTAGGGGGTTTTGGTTAATTTTTTTTACTGTTGGTATTTCATTCAAAAATAGAAATTAAAATTACATATTATATTCTGAAAGAAACTGTAAAATTAATTACTCAGCAGATATAAAATATCAAAATTAAACTGCTGATGCAAGTAGTATGTATGACACAGTATGTACTGACTGAAATTATTCTTATCATGTGGGGCTCAATTATGTTCCACTGAGGGGCACTCTTGAAAAAAGTTTAACTGATCCAGATGTAGCAAACTAACTTGGAACTAAAAATACAAAAAAACCCCAATGAAATCTGCTTCAGAAAGATTTGCAAATGGAAAAAGGTCAGCATAGCCATCCAAGCAAAAGCAGGTCAAAGTGTTGTATCAGTGATACTAGGATAAAGTAAATTCCATGTCCAAAGAAGGGGAAAGGAAGATGTCTGAAAATGACTGAGAGAGCATGGGGAATTACAACACATTCCTAAGAAAATAAAGTGGCATGATGTTATGTATGGTGGTAAACTTGAGGAACTAGAGCCATTAATTCGTAAGAAAACAGATCATAAGAATGGATTATAAAAAACACTATAGCATGTCTCCATTTTATTTAGGGACAAACTAAATGCAGAGCAAAGGATTCCATTGCACCAACACTACGAAACTCAGGAACAGAAGTAGATTTTCCTAATTTAATACTATGATCCACATAAAGACTTTGGAGATTAAAATGGAAAGACTTGAAGAGAGCTTGTAAAGAAACACATATAAGTAACCGAAAAAACGCAGCACAGCATTCTGTAGATACTTTACGAAAGTAACAGTAAACTGGAGAAGCATGCAGCCACTTACAGGTACAGCTAAATGAAATATCAACTCGTCTCAATCCCTGCAATCACAGCATCACAGAATTGACTGGGTTGGAAAAGACCTCAGAGATCACCAAGTCCAACCCTTGGTCCAACTCTAGTCCATTTATTAGATCATGGCACTAAGTGCCATGTCCAATCTCAGTTTAAAAACCTCCAGGGACGGCGAGTCCACCACCTCCCTGGGCAGGCCATTCCAATGCCTGACCACTCTCTCTGTAAAGAATTTCTTTCTAATATCCAGCCTAAATTTCCCCTGGCAGGGTTTAAGCCCATGCCCCCTTGTCCTATTGCTAACTGCCTGGGAGAAGAGACCAATCCCCACCTGGCTATAACTTCCCTTCAGGTAATTATAGAGAGTGATGAGGTCACCTCTAAGCCTCCTCTTCTCTAGACTAAACAACCCCAGCTCCCTCAGCCTCTCCCCATAGGTCTTATGTTCAAGTCCCTTCACCAGTCGTGTTGCTCTTCTCTGGACTCGCTCCAGCACTTCAATATCTTTCCTGAACTGAGGGGCCCAGAACTGAACACAATACTCCAGGTGTGGCCTCACCAATGCAGAGTACAGGGGAAGGATCACTTCCCTTGTCCTGCTGACCACGCTATTTTTGATACAGGACAGGATACCATTGGCCTTCTTGGCCACCTGGACACACTGATGGCTCATGTTGAGCTTCCTGTCAATTAGTACTCCCAGGTCCCTTTCTGCCTGACTGAATAGTAGGCAATAATCTTCAGATTCAGTGACTTTTATAAATTATTTGAATTGAACAAGACCTTTCTCTAGATTCATAAAGTACATCAGATGGACTAACAGTTCCATCTAACCATGACAGTCCCCAGCTCTGAGTTGTCTCCTAAAATGAAAGAAAACCCCAAAGAGAATACCTATAAGTCAATATGCTTTACTGAACCAACAGTCTGAAGATATAGCTATTTCACTTCCATAAGATACAGCCTAGGTTTTAAAACAGAATCAGTTTTGCTCATTGCAGTCTTTAAGGTCAGTGAATAACGGCCCAGCAGGTGACCAAAGTGATGTTACTTGTCACTCTAGCTGCGCTGTGATTAGCACCAAGACATAGAGTCCATTTTTTAACCATATTCATTTGTGCTGAGTGCTAATTACATGGTGACAGAAATAGAGCACTTCAAAATAGAATAATTCCATATGAATCTTTCAAGCCAAAAGGCATGATTTTCCTACCTTCTGATTCTTTCCCAGGATAGCTGAGGTGTCAGCCTCTGACCCTCCTCCCAAGAAACATGACAAGTCTCCATTTAATACCAGTGGGAACAGTAAAATGACAGAAAACAAAAACTACATGGAGTGACAGAATTTGGAGAATGACTTATAAAAGATAAGCTTATTCTGGATAACTGCAAAGTAACAAAATTTGTAATTCTGTACAAAATCTTATTTTGGTCTGGCTGAAAAGTCGTATTTTATTTTCCACTTTTTATATTTCATTGCTATACAATGAAAGTATGAAAATAAAAAGTTTTTAAATGACAGTGAACATTCTTATTTATAAAAATATTTAAATAACTAATTTTGTCCATCCATTCTGTTCTCCTAAAACTATATTGCTAGTTTTTCTGAAAAAAATTACCTTAGATTAGAAAAACCTCACAGAAAAACTCCTGTAGTCTTCCCGCACTTTCATAAACCCTTTAATTTTGCACAACTGCTTGCTCCAACAATCTAAGTTTCTCTGGTTTGCTCTCCAAAAACTGATGGTCTGTTTGAAATTTTTGAGTGACTCACTACTCAATGATATTTGGAAGTTCATAGTCAGAAAACAACCCACTTTTATTTATGTGAAATCAGCTGCACCATAAGGCCCCGAGTTATGGTAAGCAACTAGGTAATGCAGCTAAATCACATCGAT
Organism: Streptopelia decaocto; assembly: GCF_964273445.1. Classification (NCBI taxonomy): domain Eukaryota; kingdom Metazoa; phylum Chordata; class Aves; order Columbiformes; family Columbidae; genus Streptopelia; species Streptopelia decaocto. Next base: position 65,417,728 of record NC_138655.1, read on the forward strand.
GTGGATTAACTGGAAATGAAATTTATTTATGACAAAATTGAATCTGAATATAGCAAGGTTACTTTCGGAAATAAACTTGGCTTGGCAGGAAAAGCATGGACTTAAAAGGTACATGAAAATAAAAATGTTACATGTAGGAGAAGAATGAAAACTTCCACAGGTAAAAGTACAACATTCCAGAGGATAAAAAATAATACAATCATAAGCAAATGAAAACTACCAATTGCAGATAAACAAAACAAGTGGCAAAAAAATCACACATTCAACCAGAAATTCCAGCCTTTTTCAACTACAAACTAGAAATAAATATTGAAGATTCAGTACGCAAATGACTAAAAAAGACTCTTATGCTGTAATTACAGAGACATATTTCCTTTTGTTCTTCAACAAAAATATAAAAGTATATGTTTTTAAAGAGTAGGTTCTGATATGTGAAATAATCAGAGCAACAATTCAAATTATGTATCGTAGCACACTCATTTTGGTAAAGAAAAACTGTTAACACAACTTACTGTACAAAGAACAAAACTCTGTGGCTTGTATTTAAAAGGTATGTCATTTTAAGTGAATCAAGAGAACAAATAATTCCATGATCTAAAACTAAAACTTGTAATGTAAACAGTTATACGGATATACATTTCTATAGAACAAATGCAAGCATGTGAAACTGAGTTAGTTGTTTTAACAATACAACATATCTAGCATATTATAGAAAATTCAGGTTTTATGTGAAAGTGATGGCTGATCTTAAATAATACTGAACATAGGTCTACAAGGTAGATATTCTGCATGTGTGTCAAATAACTTTCATTTTAAGTGGCACTTTAAGGGGCTGTTTTAAACTAAATAATATCAACTGGGTGTGCAAGCTAGAAAGAGTACTGAGCTCCCTGCAAATTCCTTTTCAAATAGACAACATACGCTAAGAGGCTAAGTAGCGTTTTACTGCCTCCCATGCAAAAGATCCCTATATTATTCTCAAAACCAAATTCAGAAACAGTTTTCAGTCACATTCATGTATTAATTGAGATACTCATGGAGAAGATATTTTGACTAGAAGCTGAAAAACTAAAAAATAAGGATGAAAAGGTTGTGCAGATGGAAGGTGAATTTATACCACAGAAAAATTTCCAACATGTTGATATAATTAAGCCGTCTTAATCAGTTAGAAATCCAGGCTAGTCACTGAAGTTATTTTAGTTTCTCTAGCCTTCTTCTGCAGTCCACGGAGAAAGACCCTTCTTGAAGGCAATGCCCAACTCGGGAGCTGATCTTGTTCTCTAGAGGGCATTCTCTTGCTCTCTCTCTGCACCGAGTACAGAAAGAAATTCAAAGGATTAGAAATCAGCAGCACCCCTTTGTTAATAGCCTCATTCCATGCTAAAGTGGTGCGTGGAAAGATTGGCAAGAGCAATTACTTTGAGAAATTAAATATTGTCCCTGTTATAAAGCTCTACTGAAATGTTTCAAGTTTAACAAAGAACACAGGATATCTGTTAATGCAACATCATCTGCAGGTTGGAAGGCTTCTTCCATGATGAATAACCAGTGACACATTTTGTTAAACAGCAAATAAAGCAAAATGAAACTATTTTCTTACAGAGAAACTAATACTAGAAATTTATGTTTGACAAATCTTTACCATTTGAAATTTATTGAAAGCAAAACAAACTAACCATTAGAAATCACTTCACAGGAATTCAAGTGCAAAGGTCTGTTGAGGACTGTGAAATACTATGCCAGCAAGAAATTATTACACATGACTTTCAATGCCACTTTGCAAAAACAAAATTAAGAAGCTGTATGAAAGGAAATTTTATATGACTCATACCATCCTGTCTTGTAAAAAAAAAAAATTTAAAAAATGTGTGTATATATATCTCTATATACATACACACGTATATATATATATACACACACAAACTCAGAGAAATTCCAATGGCAAACACTTTTCCAGGATCAATTATGCTGAAATTTATGCAGATTAAAGTGAGAGAGAATACATTTAAGCCAAAATCTAACTAGCTTCCTGACTCAAAACCAGAGTTAAACCTAGAGGAGATTATTTACAAACCAGTCGCAACAAATGAGAGACAAGGTGAGGTATCAAACAGCATTTGGCGACCTGCCGAACAGCAGCCTGTGCTAAGGCTGTATGTCCTCACTATCTCTTAACTGCCTTGCTGCACAAATAAAGGACATCTAAATTAAAAAAAAAAAAAAAAAAAGAAAAAGAGAGAGAGAGAGGAAAAAAAAGAAAAAAAAAAGGAAAAAAAGCCGTATGCCGACTTCGCATTTTTGGGGGGTTGCTGTAGGCAGAAATAACTTGTGCCATCTCCTGAGGGATTAACGGCACGGACTCTCAGTGTGGGTGAACCAAGAGACCCTTTATTTCCGCAAGGCACTTACATTTATAGTTAGTAGCTGTTGTACATGCATTAACCTTCTGTTTTAATGGGCTTATGCTAGCTGTTCACACGCTTAAAGTTATCTTGCGATTGGTTGACTTAATCTTGCACGTGCTCTGGCAGTTTGGCTAACACATTGTAAATATCTTTTCCTGTACAAAAACATTCTGGTTTCTCATTCTATTTTGGTCAAGGTCATTCCAGTTCCTCAAGATGACTGTCTGTAAGATATTCCACAATCTTCTCCACTGATGGAGAGACTAAAGGAAGGTGGCAAAAGGCAAGAATAAGATACAGAGAACGGTAAACAGTCAAATGCAAGAATTAATATCAGAAGTTCAACAGGGCAGCTTGTCTCTATTCTGCTAATGAGGAGCAATGGAAAGAGCAAATCACGTTCAGTACAAAACCTCTGGAAGACAGAACTATGCCCATGTGCTGGCTGGCACTGAAAAGTCATCAATTGGCAGGGGAAGGAAGGGAACTTAAACCCAGTTACCAACATGCCAGCTGGTAAAGGTATTGGTGCTGACCTCCGTTCTGTGGCAGTGGGGCTTATACCTGAAAGACATGCTTTTTAAATCCTAGTCCTGACAGCATTTTTTTTGGAGGAGGAGTGGGGGAGTGTTTGGATATACACACACATCTATAAATAAAAATGTACAGTACAGCTGCAAAACCCTTAAGAAATATAGGAAGCTCAATCAGGAAGGCCAGAAAAACAAACAAACAAACCTACACTTCTTGGCTGGAAAAGTTGTCTGCCTTCTGTATCAATTACATTGGCTAAATAAAGATGATAATCTTTTGAGACCAAGCACCATGTCTCTGCCCTCTCTCCAATGCCCTGTGTTACTCAGGAGCAAAACCACAAATTCTTGATCCATTGGAAGCCAGCCAGGTATGGATGAATTAGCTAACATTCCCAAAACAGACCAAAACAGCTGGTTACGGTCTTTTACTCCCAGGAAGGCTTAAATAATTACATTTATTTGTTCACACCCAAATTCTATAAGGTCAAACCTGTGGAATTCTCTCATTTCATCTATTTAATTCTGCTCCAGCAAACGGCAAATGTCCTTATCCTCTAAAGGCAGAAAAACAGCAACATCATCACCAGCACGGACATTATGGTCCCAATTATATGTTGCACTGCTATGCCTGGCAGAACCTGGGAGCTGTTTGATGTTCTTTTGTCTTCCTGAGTTGGCAGAGAATAAAAGTCTGAGATGTGAGTTTCCCTGCCCTCGGTTAATCTAATTGGGTTGTTCACTCATTTTAAGTGCCGGCATTAACTGTTCAATGATCCTGTTTTGGAAAGCAGTTGTGAGAGAAAGTGGAACCGAAGCACAGGGGGATCAGCTGGGAGTTCTCAAAAGCAATAAAACACAGAAGGAAAAAGTAAATGAGAAACAGAGGATGAACTGGAAAGAAAATGCTAAGAATGCCGGGGGGAAAAAAAAAAAAAAAAAGAGAAGGACAATAAACAGCAGCTCTAAAATTGGCTTTCCAGCTCTTTTTGACATTGAGTCTCACTGAGACATTTACTCCATGTACCAGCAGTACATTTAGATATTATTATTGTTTATTTCATCTTCTCAATAACTTTCTACTCACTTTACTGGAAAATCTGATGGGGGGGGAAGGAGAAGGAGACAGTTCACAGGCTGTCTGCGAGACTTGAAGGTGGTCTTCTCATGAGGATATGTTCAGTCCCAATTGGTAATGCAGAAGGACATTTTAATTTTTGCTAAGTGCAAACCAAATTAAAAATGTTTACAGTGCTCTGGGCATCAAGTCAAGCAATATGTGCTTTTCCGAACACAAACACTTTCTTGTCTGGAACCCACAGGGGCATAGAAGGCATAATAAGTTCTAGGCTTGAAGGGCAAATTAAGAAAAGTGTGTAATAAAGAATACTCACTTATCTGTGATGAGATGACATGCAGGAGAAAGTATAAAACTTTATTACTTGCAATGGAAAATAAAAAAGGGGAGGTGTAAGTTTGCAGCACCTGTTGCTAAAACCTGCATGCTGGGCCATGCTATTTGTACAGCAACAAGAGTGTTTTAGAATATTCGCTAGTAGATTTATTTTTGACACTCCTGATAGCACCAGTCAGAGAATAATCAACATTGCTTAATAACACAGACAACGGTTCATTAAGCAATAAGAAGAAACTAAGCTAAGTATTTTAACATAAATGAGTAGCAGGCACCTTTCAGATGCATTATGTTACCGTCAGGAAAGCTATGGACTTGCAGGCATGTTTCAGTTCTAACATACTGAGGCACTGAATGATAGACAAATCAAAAGAAAATTTTAGGACTGTGAAATAAAAGACATTCCAGCAAGCAAACACTAACCAAGTATTGCAGAGAAACAAGGATAAATAAAACATTTTTCACTTGACATTCAGTTTAAAATATTCTTGACTTCAAAGTTTTGCTGATTATTAAAGTGAATGACAGCAAAAGCAGGGCTCATCTTGTTTGTATATAAATAAAGTGTTGATTGTCAAGGGGATATCATTTGGTACCTTTGATATCAGAAATGGAAACCTTCCACTGCAAGTATTAAGCTATGGCAGTGAAAACAAATACAATATTTGAATTAGAGTGACATAACCTAACACTTGAAAATACAGCTAAATAAAAAGGACAAGTGTACTTGATCAAGGTAAAAAACTGATTATTGTTAGAAAAAGAACACAGAAAAATCATGATCAATATTAACATTTTGATACATGGAAAATGTATAAATGTATAACGGGTTACACAAAGGCCACCAGAATTAGCTAATTACAAAACATCTTGTTATCATTTACATTTAGGCATATCTAATTATTTTAACTGAAAGAATTTTAACAACATTTTAAATAAAGCAAGCATATATCAAACTTTGTGGGCGCACAGAGATCTAATTTTTCTGAGAACTTTTAAAGAGTCTTACGGTAAGAATCATAGTACATCTATTCTATTTTGCTTTCCTGAACCTGAGGAATGGAAACTAAATACTCAAAAACTCTCAAAAATACATCAATAAAGACTTTTGTTACTAGGATCTTACTGTAACTTTGCATTTAAGTCTCAAGGGTCACCTCAGCTGAATAGCTCATTACAAACAGTGAGAATATTTCTGGTAAAATAACTGAAATTAAATTAGATTCCCATAAACTAATACTGAAAGTAGGAAGGAAAAAAAAATCATATGCAGCCTTTACAGGCACTTTCTCAGCGAAGATTCAAATGTCGCCACATGCAAAGTGTTTCTCTGGTCATAAAAACAGACATATTAATAACCTACATGTACTTTTTAGACTGCTCTGCAAAAAAAAAACAAAAAACAAAAAACAAAAAACAAAAAAAACCCAAAACAAACAACCAAAAAAAACCCAAAAAAAACCAAAAAACAAAAACAAAAAAAAACACACACAAAAAAAATCAACAAAGCCAAAAATTAAAATACCCTATTTAAACGCATGCTGCCTTGTTCTCGAGAAAAATAAAAAATCTAAGCAATCAAAACTAACATGAAAAAGCAAAACAGTTGCAAAAAGGTGGAAGTCGCCTGCTCTCAGTAAGCAAGAAGCTGACAAAGCTTGTTTATCAGAAATTCATTCTATAAAGTAGATTTAGTCTATGGTGCCCAAACAAATTTGGTAAGAAATTTGTGTGTATTTTTAAGGACATATTTGTTATTTACAAAGGCAGTAGATTTGTCACAGGGGAAAACATGTCTTCTAACTTCATTTAATTAAGTAAAAATTAGTTAGAAACTTAGTGGAAAGAAATTACAGGACTTTCAGTAGATTCTCTGTCAGACTTCAAACTATTGTTCTGGTTATCCTAAATATACTGCCACAAAAGCAAATAAAAGGTAAAAATGGTCGATATCAATAAAAGAGTTTAGGTACCTAAGCAGTAAGAGGCTGATATTACTTTCCCAACTTGATTTTATTTGCAGTAAAGGTATATAACATAAGACAACTGACTAAGAAGCACTTAGAAGCCTTTGAAAGTAATTCCATTATCTTTTTTAGTGTTTGCCTAGCAAGTCACTTTTCCCTTTTTAGTGTTATTGCTTGCTGACAAGGCCCTTTTTGTGCTCTGGTTTTACTGTAAGAAGGGCAGCAATACCTGCCCAACCCTCCTGCAACAATTACCATGCAGTTGTTTTAATGGCAGACGCTGAAAACTGACAGAGGATACGAGATACTTCTAAATTGTCTCCTTAGAGAGTACATCATTCAGTGTTTGTGATGTCCTCCCCTATGATATGGTTAACAGTCTAGACAGTTTTCTTCTTCATGTGTAACCATTAGAAAGTAATACAGAGAATAACAAGCGCAGCTTGGATTTTAAAAGCCCCTAATACTGTCAACAGGGAGCACAATGAGAAATGCACCTTCTCTACTGTCACAACAGATGTACAAGAAAGGCATTGGGAACAGCCAACCAAACAGAAACATCCTGTTCTGATTTCAGACTTTCACCTCTATCCATTAGTGTCATGGTAGGAAACAGTCCCTACAGCATTAACATGGAGGACACACAGGGTGTGAGGCCTCCTCATGCAAGGCAGGCAAGAGAAGGTTGTTCAACACTTCCCATGCCAAACTCCAACCAATTGTGCTTCACCTGGAATATACCATTCAGAAGGCTTCCAGTAACAGCAAAGCTCCCAAAACTCTTTGGAAACTGCAGCTGGCCCTTGCATATAAAGAAGATATCTCCTAGACATAAATTTGAATTTTTGTAGGTGAGCAAGAGATCACATTATATTTTTTCTGATAAATCAGAGAAGGTCAGGAACCTTATAAATCAATTCCTTTCATACAAATCAAGTTCTCTAAATCTTTATTCAATCTCAGAGAAACTAGATTGAAAAAAAGAACATGAAAAAAAATTGTCAAAAATGTTCCCAGTCACAGCACCATTTTCACAAATTTAAGTTTTAAGATTTTCTAATACATGTAATATTTGAGTCCTCAAACTATTCTTCTTACAGTTTCTGTAACATAGGTACAGCAGATTATCCAGTAGTTCCACCTGTGCTGGAGTTAGAAGCAAACTCATCTTTCCTTCTTCCATATTTTCTTCATTTGCTTTATTAAAATAATGGAACCATGTGTTCAGTTCACCTACTAAGACTACTCGAATGACTTTATATTCACTGATGTTGAACCTTTACAAGTCTTTACACTTGATGTGAAAAATGTATATAAAGTTAGGATCTATTTAATCACATTTATTCCAAAGAAGCAAGCTTCAACACCATGGTATTACATGTCAGCAAAACTGCCTTTCTTTTATATTAAAGAAGAAATTCTAGACCCCATAAATCTAGATCCCATATGTGCGTGTGAAGATCGAGGGAAATCAGACTTGAAAAACCTACTATAATCCAGAATAGAAAAGACAGTGACATCAAGAGCTACAGAAGGCTTGAAAATAATTTTAAAGAAAAAAATGAACATTATGAAAAAAGACCGAAGGCATAAAATACTTGAGAATGTACTTTTAGCATGGGCTTCAGCATGAAAAAGGGGAATTCTTATTTCAAAGATCACAAACATTTCATTTAATGATTTGTGTTCCGTCACAGAATGATACACCAGAATTTCTTCTTTCTTCAAAAATTAAGTCCGTAACGTTGGAGCATATCTCAGCAGGTACCTAATTTCCCTCCTCCTTGTAATCACACACTAAAATCAACAGGCAACAAGGAAGCTAAATAGCAGTGAAGAGACTAAATTTGTAGCATGAATTTGATACATGTGGTCCACATGTTTCCCAGAGTGACAGCTGTGAATAGTGACTTTTATCTTATTGCCTCTTTCCATTTTAATTATGCTGACTTGGTAATTTCAGAGTGCGCTATTTGGCCAGAAAGTAGACTGGACGGGACCTCTCAAGTCAGAATCTAGGCCCTTGATATTACAGGTCTGACTACTCTCATTAAGAGACTGGTCCAGAACATCACTACTCTACTGACGACAAAACTTCTGATTTCCAATGTAAATATACCAAAAAGTTGTGTAAGCTAAAAGATAATGTTTTATCTTCCCCGTTCATGGAGAGAAAGCAATCAGCCATTCTTGTTTGCAGCTGACTCTGGAAGATTTGCCCATTGAGCACTTCTGACTCAATTACAATGAATGGTTCAAAAAGATTGGAAGCAAACACTAGTGTTAGTTTTGCAGAGGGAACAGGAAGAGCTGGAAACACTGGCCAAAAACCTCAGACGCACAACTAAAGCTCTGTCTTCCACAGAGATTCTTACACTGCACTTGGCATCACAGACTTGAAACCACCTTATAACCAGGGCAGTTGTACAGACTTGTAGAAGTCCTGAAGAAGAGCTGCTCCAACAGGCTTCAAACTTAGTCTCTGGCACATGGGAAAAAGCAGGTTTAGACAGGGACTGTGTGTGGTCTTGGTGATCAGGGTGTAAGAAATGCGGCCATACTGCTTGGAAAGCATGTACTTGCTGAAAATATTAAACCAACATAAAATTTGTTTATTATTTTCAGCTATGAGTCATACTTCGTTCCTTTGCAAGGGGCAGAAGTGAGGACGAAGAAGTGTATCACAGAGCAACAAAATAAATTGATATTGGCATGGAATTTAATGGCTTCCACTGCAAAATACAGAAGTTGCTAACAGAGAATTTGATGCCCTTGTGCAGCAGAATACAAATGACTTCAGCTACTTTTCAAACTATTTGTATGAAAAACTTCAATTCATAAAACGCTTGCAAGACCTTCAAACCACAGAAGTGCATTACTATACTCTGACTCATTTATCTATCAAAAGATAATATAATTCAAATACAAATATTTCCTGGTCAAGGAGCTGGATGATCATTTTGTGTAAAAACAAAACAAAAAGCAACACCACCAACAGCCCCCCCATGAGACATAGACATATAATTATGTAAAACCAGCACACAATCTTCAGTTTCTTTTTTTATGATGAACCAAGTAGATTCACACAAAAATCAAACCAGAAAAACAGGAAAGAGACCTGCATCCCCATCATATAGAAAGTCCATTAGAAATTAATAAGCGTTGTGATTTTCTGAGATCTTTTGCAGTTGAGACTACTACTACTACAACAAAATCCAACCTCTCCTTTAGAAAAAAAAGAAAAAAAACCACTACTTACTTTCTATATAAAAATAAGCAAAACTGTGTATAAGAAATAAGTTGATGGTAAAAATAATGTAAAAGAGACAAAGATGATAATTCAGATGCAATTTAGTCACACTAATCTTGAGAAGACTGTGGGAAAACCGAAGGGAGGCAAAAGAGGAGTTTAGCAATAATTAACTGAAACATGGTCCATAATTGCACATGGACAGAGAGCAAAAAGGAAGAGAAAGCAGTCATGGAATTAAAACAGTTGAATTGCACTGGTTTTTTAGTAACCATATTTGATCAAATACCTTGACTACGTGACCACTGCTGTCACCCAATTAGTTGAAAATTTTGCTGAAAATAGGTTTACTACAGGTACATAACAGCTGAAATATTTGACCTTGCTAAAACAGGCAGTCAGACCAACCAACTAATCCACCAGACATATTGTCAATGATCAGTAGAGCTGAACTGCAGTTATGTTCCTAACAATGTCAATGACTCTTGACATTCAGTAATTTTGAATTAAGATGTGCGTACTTACTGAATACTACTGGGTTCACTTATATGCCTTAAAGTTCAGCATGTAGTTAATTTATTTGCTGAATCAGGAACTTATGTAACTAGTTTATTTTTATCAGATGCATATCAAAGAGTATTCTATTAGAGACATTTATGAATTTGAAGGCTGACAGCCTGGCTTCTCAGATTTAAAAATTTCCAGACTTCATGGTTTATTTATAGAAAAATTACAAAGACAGGCATATCCTTTGTTTGATTAAAAGGAATGAATTAGGTAATAGAATAATACTTGTTTAAATTTGGGGACAATACACTGTGCTAAAATGAGAGATTCATTTTTCTTTTTAGCTTGTACATTGGCTTCTCTGATAGAGGCAATATTTTGTAACGGCTGGAGAACCGCAAGGCAAACAGCAAGTTAATAAAAATGAGTTCTGTTTCCTGATTGCTAGTGTCTTTCTGTGTAATTTTCAATAAATGCAAACACCATGCCTCAATTTACTCATTAAAAAAAAGAAACAGTGGAATTAATTTTAGGCATCACCATTTGCCCAAATGTGACTGCATGTCAAAAGATCAAGTCATGAAATTGAGGTTTAGTACTCGCAATACAGAACATGGATAGTTAAATCTTGGACCTAATTATACCACTTTTTTTGTTGCATGTCAGCAAAGCTGCCAACTTAGACTACCAGTTCATTAACACACTGTTTCATAGGCAGCATGTGCCTGGGTGATATGGTCAAATGGGGACCTGTTGTGTGTTTTGCGCCTATTTGCCTAAGGACAAGGGGCTTCATTGATCCAGCCAATTCTTTGTGGGGTTGTTCCCCAAACATTGAAGACACTAGTTTTCAACAAGCTTCACACATCCTCAACCAGGTGGGAGAAGGGAGCACTTATCAGGTTCCCTCAATGGCAGAAAGGCTGAAACACTTGTGTAAACAACTTGTGGTTTTACCTCACAGATTCAAAGAAGAATTCAGAGTGGAAGGGACCCCTGAGATCATCCAAGTCCACTCCCCACTTGAAGCAGAATCCTCTAGATGAAGAACCCCTTGATTGCGTATAGTCAAAATTTTGAGCACTGCCATAGAGAAAGATTCAAAATCGTACCTGGGAACCTGTTCCAGTCTCTGATCATTCTCATAGTGAAAAAATAAAATAAATTTCTTTATATCTAGCTGTGTTCCAACTTATATCCATTGCCTCTTCTCCTATTATTGTACATCCCAGGCTGGGAAGCCTGGCTCCACCTCCACACTACCCATTAGGTTTTTCCAACTTTATCATTCAGAGAAAAAAAAAGAGCTTTAGTTAGTAGTAGCTGCAATAGGAACCGCTTTCTGAGACACAACTGATTTTAAAAAATTCTAAATAACCACGTTATAGCTCTCTAAAAGTGATGGCAACTGTGAGGTAAAAGGAATGCTATTCCAGGGTTTCTTCATTTCAACTTACAGCCATGGCTTGGTAAAAAAGTTCTCTCCATCTCTGGCAAACTCAGTATAACTATACTGTATAGGAAGAAGAAAAAAAAGTACCTCTTCTTTCCTTGTTATTCCCCTGTAATTGGAAAGAACTGAAAAACAAAGTGATGTTTTAAATTGTGGTTCCCTTCCTTTTACAAGATTTTGAAAATATATGTCACTTTTACTGAACTATTTTCCCAAGGGCAGCAAAGTTTGAGTTTGGAAGCACCTATGCATTAAAAGATTTTTCAGTGGCAAGTAGCTCCTTGACAGACAAAGGCACAAAGACGAATGACTGGAGACTGAAGCTAAGCAAAGCCTGACTGGAAATATTTTAAGAGTGAATGCAATTAATCAATGGAACACCTCACTTAAGGGTATGCCAGATTCTCTGTAGAACATTTTAAATCAAAAATGAATGTGTTTTATAAAGATACAGTCTAGCTTAGCCATAAATTACTAGTCTGTACAAAGATGTATGCTAGATGAAAAATTTTGGCCTGAGTTTTAATTGGATGTCAAGCTAAATATTGTATTTGCTTCTTCTAACCTGGAGATTTTTGGACTCTGCAAATAAATTAGTTCCAACTTCTACAAAACAGTAGTTTCAATAAAGTTTGGAAGGACCAGCATAAGAGTGTGGAAGGCCTTGGATACAGGATGGGATAAGCTCTGTGTCATAACTGCACCCATATGGTCTCACGTCCCAGCCTGGTGAATATTCAGGATTCTGTCTGCAAGATGACTCTTTGGTCTTCTAAAGATGCAGAAGGAAAAGAACAGAGAAGCTCAAGAGCTGTTCAGGACCAATATTTACCAGGCACAGATGACAGCAGAAGGCATCATCCTTTCCTCCTCAGTAGTTTCTGCTGTTTCTGCCACAGAAAGGGGACAAGGATCTGCTGCGTGCTTGCAGTTCTGTCAGGCTGTGAGAACATCAGTGAGTGGTGCTAAGAAGAGCTGATCTGCCCACCACAGCACTTGGTGCAGAGGACTCGGTGTCCACTACATCATACAGATTAGCTCTAAACTGGTCCTGTGGGTAAGCACCAGTTTCTGGAGGAAGAAGAGTTAGTTGTGTTCCTGGAGCACGTGTGGCTCTTGGCTCTTCCTTGTGGGAGCTAGGCCATGCATTCAAACACCACCCCTTGGTAAGAACGAAGGCACGGTAAGTGGGGACAAAAGTAGGATTCATTTCAAAACCACACTCCAGATCTAAACTAAAATGTTAATGTAGGTATTGCCTTACAGTGCTAGCCATCTGGGCCCAGATGCAGCTGAAAAGCACAAGGACAGAATCACAGAATGTTAGGGATTGGAAGGGACCTCAGAAGATCATGTAGCCCAATCCACCTGCTGGAGCAGGAACACCTAGATGAGGTTACACAGGAAGGTGTCCAGGCAGGTCTTGAATACCTCCGGAGAAGGGGACTCTACAGCCTCCCTGTGCAGCCTGTTCCAGTGCTCTGTTGCCCTCACTGAGGAGAAGTTTCTTCTCAAATTTAAGTAGAAACTTTTGTGTTCCAGTTTGTACCCATTACCCCTTGTCCTATCATTGGTTGTCACTGAGAAGAGCCTGGCTCCATCCTCGTGACACTCACCCTTTAGATATCTATAAACATTAATGAGGTCACCCCTCAGTCTCCTCCAAGCTAAAGAGCCCCAGCTCCCTCAGCCTTTCCTCATAAGGGAGATTCTCCACTCCCTTCATCATCTTTGCTGCCCTGTGCTGGACTCTCTCCAGCAGTTCCCTGTCCTTCTTGAACTGAGGGGCCCAGAACTGGACACAATATTCCAGGTGTGGTCTCACCAGGGCAGAGTAGAGGGGAAGGAGAACCTCTCTCGACCTACTAATCACCTCCCTTCTAATACACCCCAGGATGCCATTGGCCTTCCTGGCCACAAGGGCACAGTGCTGGCTGATGGTCATCCTGCTGTCCACCAGGACCCCCAGGTTCCTTTTCCCTACACTGCTCTCTAACAGGTAATTTCCCAACTTATACTGGAACCTGGAACAAGGAGGGTATTCCATATCCTCATAGCTGCAAAAGAATCTGTTGCATCTCTGATGTCTTGGGGCATAGTAACCAACATAGCAACCTCACAATACAAAAGCTAGAAAATTACTAATAACTATAACAGAGTGGGTTTTTTTTAATGTGATTTAAGGAACTGATGTTCAAACATTTAATAAGATGATTTCTCTTTTAATTTAAGAGCAAAGTAAAAAATAAATTTATTTATATAATTCCTTCCTCTGCCTGCAAACTACTGTGATTTGTAATGTTACTTCCTTCCTATCTTCCTCCAGAAAAGACATTCACATGAACATGTTTTCCAGTTGAAAATGTAAAATATTCTGTTTCCTCACAAGGTCAAATATTGTATCATTACTGAAAGACATTTGTGTGCCTCTAGACTGTCCTCAAAAATCAGGACAGAATTGTTCACTTTTTTCATTGTGGATTTTTGACCAAACACATTCTCCCAAATTATTAAAAGATCCAAGCAGAGAACTTAGTCATGCTTTTTTTTTTTTTTCAATTACTTAATCTTGTTTACAATGAACTGTTAATATCCACTACAATTTCACTTCATGTATTATAATTTCCAGATGAATAATTTCCTTCTAATACTTTTTCCTTAATTTAAGACAATAGGTAGATTTCTCTCTTATCTAAGGATGGTTTTCTGATTTTTTTAAAGTCACTTTCCATGCTTTCATACAACAAATGATAACATTTCAATTTTCCTGTAAAAAATTCTGTGTTCAGTTGACTTGTAAATAAGGCTGGACTGAATAAGTTTGAGGCTTTAGAATGACCACATATGCATGACATGCCAAAGCACCACCCTGAATTGCATTTTCTAAGCAGAGGCTTAGAAAAACCTTTGCTCTTGACTTGTTATTAAGATAGAATAAAATGAAAGCTTCAGTAAGTTGTTCTGTTAAAGATTCCTTCTGTTAAAAATGTATACCTTATTTCTAGCCTTATTTTGTCTAGCTTCCACTTTGAATTTTTCTTGATCTTATTCTTTGTAGTCTGAAGTGGTTATCAAGAGTTTTTATACAGTTTGGCAGACAAAATTTCACCATCATCTGTCTGAGGGTCTGAACAGAATTCTTGAAATTTCTCCTTAAAAGGAGATCTTTTTACTGCATTTTAGCTATTTGCATAGCTGTTCTCTGAAAACTTTGGAATTTATTAATATCTTCTGATATGAGCACCAGAACTGGACACAGAATTTCTTCTACAAACTTCCCTGTTTATCTGCCTATCCATCCAAGAATGCTGTTTTGTTGAGTAAAGCATCACACTGTGATGACAGGCTAATCATCTACCAAGATTATAGTTCTTTTCAGGAGCACTGCTTTCCAGAAGAGATGAGTATGATCCAGAAGACAGGATTATGAAATGTATTAAGTCATGCTGTTCTCTCACTAATCAGGATTACTATGTGCTATTGACTTGTTTTCATTACTTATCATTCCCTAACCTTTGCAAGGCAAATGCCTTATGAGAGATTATTTGGAAACTAACTCAAGTTATAAAAAAAAATATTTTTTTTCTTAAGAGAAATTACAATTTCATCAAAGCAAGACATGTTTGGCAGGAGGTAATTTTTCTTTTCCCTCTGTCTGCTCCTTATTAGTCAAAAACCTGTATCATGTGTTCCATTTTGTAGGACTCACTTCAGCCTATAGCAATTCAAACCATCCTTTATAGCCTTTTAACTTATTAATGCAGTGTTAGCTTCCTTCCAGTTCTTTTGACATTCTTCAGTGGTCCAAAATATTAAAATTCATCACAAACAGCCACAAGGTTCCTTGACCAATTTTTCAGAAAACTTAAATACAAAATTGTTTAGAACAACTTGTTTTAAAATATCTAACCACCATCCTCACAAGTTACTGCAGAAAAGCTTACAGTATTTGTTTCATCATCTGTTTCCCCAAAACAGACACAGAAAATACAAGAACATTAAGTCAACACTTGGACTGTTTATACATTGTTACTGACAATACTACTTCTTCCTAACCATGAGCTAGTATTGTTAGATTTCCTTTGGTTCCCAATATACTTAAACACGTCTTATTGCTATGCTCCTTTCTCTGACCATCCTAGAATTGCAGAATAATTGGTGGGGAGGAACCTCCAGAGGCAGCCTGGAACAAATCTCTACCCAGAGCAGTGTTAATCGCATCAGATTGGCCATGACCTTGTTATGTTCCAAATTTTCCTACCTTCTGATTTTCACCAACTGTTATCACTTTTTCCTTTTTAATTTTGTTTTCATTATATGTTAGACAGTGACCTAGTTAGCTTTTCATTTGTTTATTTTTTATAATAAGGAAAGCCTGTATATATATGGATATGGAGTAATATTATTAAACAATTCACAGTTATAAACTATGTTAATTTAAACATAAATCTCTATGTTCAATATCCCTTTTCTGTTGTTGTTGTTCAAGAACTTGAAATTTCTATCATATTTCATCCAGACGCAAGTCCTCCATCATACATCTTCATTTTCCCTTGTATATATCATAACTACATCCTGAGTTCATCATCTTGTTTTCTAGTGTGACCTGATGGTCTTCTGCAAATATCAGGAAATAACTTTATATTGATTATTTGCTTCATATTTCTCTAATCTGACAGTAATCCCTTAAATATTCATTTTCTTTCAAGAGGTCACTGACACAGCAAAAAGAAATGCTATTTTTGAGTGCTCCCTCTTGACTTTTACCCACTTGATCTTTCTTAAAGAGGCTGTGACTTGAATTTAACACTCCAATTATGTCAGTCTTTCCAACAGGATTTGGTAATACATAAGGTTGAACTTATTTTTATAGATGAGCAATTATAGCTCCTCTCATTTGAAACTCAAGTACAACCAAGTAAAGAAAGTCTTGACCAACTGTGCAAAATATCATCATTTTGCTTTAAATAGGTACTCTTCCTCTCTTCCCTGTATTCTTTTTCACTTTCAGTGCAGTGATCTTTGACCATCTTAGTCAACGTATCTCCCCCGACTTTCCATTCCTGTTTTAGTGAAGAGGAAGCCACATAATTTATTCAGTCTCTGCTCAGGACAAAAGGCAGCCACTGTTTCATTACACTGTTTCTGTACACTTCTGCCTGCTCTCTTCTTCGGCTTGTGGGCTTAACAAGATTTTTGAATGATCTTTTAAATTTTACTGTTTGTCATATTTTTGAATGTCAGTGATTGGCCATTTGGTAACTAACAGAGGTTCAAGAACTTTGCTTTCAGAAGAATAGCTTTAGCACTTTAGTAACCACCAAAAGTCATTACGGCAATAGATGTTGTAAGTTCTGGTTATCTGATTATAAACACCACTATTGCCATTTTTGGAAAAGGGCTTATTATCAGCTGGGAAGCAGTATGTTTTCAGTACTGTGCAGTTTCTGGAAAGCAGTTTTCCTTGTTTGAGGATAATTTTAAGCCTACATAAGCTCACATTACACGCTGCACACATTTTAATATTAATGTCTACCTGCCACAGAGAGTTTGCTGAAATCAATTTACTTTGACAACTTTTCGGTCTTCTTGTCAGTATACTCAGCAAGAACTTGACCTTCCACATCCAGCCACAGAAGGCCACGTTTGTATCCAGAAATGATCATATGCAACTGAGACAAACAAATGCTTTCCATATGCACCAAAAGCAGATCATAAAATAAGCAACCCTAAATGCCTATTTAATTTCACACTTATTCACAGTGTAAATTCCTAGTTTGAATACTTAATAGGAGTTGTACTTAACTGCTGGGAAAGCGCTATCATTTCCAAGGTCCAAGAAAAGTTTTAGAAGTGACTTCACAACAGATACTTTGCTTTCTTGAAAGCCATTGCTGTTGTTCTCTGCTGGAACTAGTTCAGGAGTTATCTAGAAAATGGCACTGGATTAAAGGTTTCACGAATCTGATGGCAGCTCAAACAAACAAAAAAAAGTGATGCATGATTTATTATAGAAATTAAAATTACTTACTGCAGAAAAGCTCTGTATATGAACTGACATTATCCTTACTTTAGAGTTTATTCCACTCTTCCCAATACAATCACTATAAAAATCATTACACCTCTACAAAAATAAATATATATAAATCATAGCACTATGATAAAATAAATTAGTTATCAGTGTATGAAAACCAAACAAACAGATCACCTCGCAATGACTCCGCTCTCATCTAGAAATACAGGAACCCAGAACTAAAAGTTTTGATGCTCTGGCAATTGCCAATAATGCCTACATTTTCCAAATTATAATGTGTGAAAGATAAACCCTCTTCAGTGTTCTAAACCTAACAGGAACTGCTATGGCTCAGCAATTTCAGAATCACAGGATCACAGAGCAACAAGGGAGCTCAGGAGATCAAATAGTCCAGCATCCTGCTCAAAGGAGGGTCAAACCAATGTTATTTGTGTTATGAAGATCTTTGTTTTTCAGAAATACTTATTTGCGCATGGAGTATTATTCAATTCAACTCAGAGGTTATAGCTCCCTGTTTCATTATTATTGCTTTTAAAATCTGAAGGGGGATTTGGAAAAAAAAAAAAAAAAACAGTAACAACAAATGCATACTGAATCAAACAGGATTAAAATCAAATCTGCTCATAGTTTTTAGTTGATAAGGGAATCTGTAGTGATTTCAGCCTATCAATGTAAGTTCGTTCCTCTTACTGCAATTTTTTTAGTCTACTGTACAAAAATAAATATGAAGAACGGGGGCCACATTCACAGAGTCACAGAACAGCTGAGGTAGGAAGGCACTTTGGCACATTGTCTAACCCAACCTCCCTGTTCAAGGTAAAGTCTACTCAAGCAGGTTGCTCAAGGCCCTGTCTAGTCAAGTTTGAGAATATCTCCAGTGATGGACTTTCCACACTTTTTCTAGTTTTGGTCACTCCTACAATGCCATGGAATTTCCTGCATTTCGGTCTGTGCCCATGTCCTCCTGTCCTTTCACTAGGCACCACTGAAGATGATCCAGCTCTGTCTTTCTTCACTCATCCCCATCAGGGATTTATACACATTGACATGATCCCCCAATCCTCTCCTCCAGCATAAACAATCTCAGCTCTCTCAGCCTCTCTTCACATGGCAGACACCGCAACTAATTCATTGTCTTCGTGGGCCTCCATTGGACTCTTACCAACATGTTCATGTCTCTCTTGTACCAAGGAGCCCGGATCTGGACACACCAACACACCACTCCAGATGTGCTCTCACCAGGGCTGTGAAGAGGGGAAGGATCAACTTCCTCAGCCTCTTGGTTACAGTCTGACTTATGCAGTCAGGCCCAGGAAACTGAACATCTCCAAGGACAGAGAATGCACACCACCCCTGGGAAACTTGTTCCAATGTCTGACCACTCAAATGTCAAAAATTTTTCTTCCCCATCTACTCAGAAGTTCCATTATTCCAACTTTAAAGTACCCAGACTAGAAAAAAACATTTATGCTAAAAATAGAGAATACATCTAAACCAGGATCTCATTTGTGGACTGCCAAGATAGCTCTAAGTTTTATGGTTTTAGATATTACAAGTCTATTTCTAAAGAAAAAATAAACTTAGGGTCAAATAGACATAAGACATCAGTATATAATGTTTGTAACCTCCAACTACAATACTAAGGTATTTCTCCCTGAAGGAAGAACCTTTTGATAATTGTTTCATGCGAAAGTTATTAAGAAATTACTACTTCATCCAAGAGAAAGCTATATAGACTAATAAAAACACAGAATTAGAAATACTGGCAGATCAGTATTCAATTTTGCTCAATTTCATCAAATTATACTCATATTAATAAAAACTTCATTCTTCTGTTCTGCATGTCCCATCATACTTTTACAGTGCAGAAATTTATAGTTTTCATGCTCAATGAAAAATAGACACACTACCATGGAAAAAAAATCTAGAGGTTCATAAATATTTATTTATACATAATTAAAGTAGTACACAGAATTTAGGAATCAACATACAGAGACAAGTATCTTGAAAATATGGAGATACTTAGTCTCTGAATGTGCTTGAAGAAAGCTTAGAAAACGCTAAAAAGGTTTTGAAATACTAGAGCTTGTATTTCCAGATTGCACACAGAACCAAAAGAGCTAGAAGATTATAATTTTTTGTACATGTACTTTCATATATGATGTCATGACTCCCTTAGCTGCAACCTGTGGCACATTATGATCTATAGGTTAAGGTGCTGAAGAATCACTACAGTGATTGTGGAAAAAACTTGCTCTGAATTTCCAAAAATTTAGTGTAATCAGTACCTAAGTTATATAATATTCTTCCTCTTTGAGTACATTTTGAAAGTTATGCACTAGATTCCAGAAAAACTAAAGATTTCCCTTACTTAATTAAAAAAAAGTTCCAGTCACTTGTTCCTGTAAAACAGATAATTTGAGTGTCCTATTCTGAAATGACTCCAAAGAATTTACAATGTTTTACATTTATTTAAGTTCATATATGCAAAATGTCATATCCTACATTTAATAAAACTAAGAGCTGATAAGATCAGTCATATACTCTTTAAGTTACATCTTCAGGAGAATAGGGGATGGATTGTTACTCTATACATTCCTGGAATCTTTGAAAATGAGCCCCAAGCTATAACCAATAAAACAGCTATTTTTTGGTCTTATCCTTACCATGTGCTTATATTGTACAACATAACTGTATGTAGCATAGTGAATATGAATTCAGTTATAGAAGAAATTAAGTATCCCAGTACCTGCAAGTTAAATACTGCAGAATACAAGTTGTGGGAGCTGGGTCCCAGAAGAGGACCTTAAACTGTGCACATTCCACCTCCTTGTAACATGAACTGGAAATAATGGTGGTGCACAAACTCAGCTGAAAACAAGCCATTTACTAAGCAGGGCATATCAGGCTGACGAGGATGCCAAGGGTAATGGTGAATGCCTCATCCCTCTCTCTGCAAAGACCGGGAACATCAGTCAAGGCAGAAGATCCCTAGATACATCCCTGCAGACCACAGGCTGAAGGTGAGCACTGATACCTGTTCTGCCAAAGCTGCTGGCTACAGTTCATTATTTTCATCTAGACACACTGCCTGCCAGAGCGTCGGAGCACTCATATTTTACAGGCAGTACAACACTGTAAGTCCTGTTCAAGAGAAAGGAAGCGTATCTGGGGTACCACCCTCAACTTGAGGCCCTGTAGCTGTCTTTATCATCATCGTAAGCTCAGGGTGCCAGCCACCCTGGGCAGTCTTCTTCAGCCTCACGTCAGTGGTGCCCCACTGCACACCAAAGTATTTAAAAGGTTAATGTGACCAGAAAAACAGAGCATATGAGGGACAGTGACCCCCATAACCTACTGGTTATGGCACTCAGATGTGATTTTTACTGTCTTATGGGAGGACTGTACACCTTCAAATTTCTGGGCAAGTGTTCTGAGTTTATTATTTTAACAGTCATAAGCACCAGCATCTTCTTTAATGCCTCATCTGTGGGAAACATCTTAAAGAAAAACAGTATATTTTGTTAAAGCCTACTTCTGCTGCTAAGTGACAGCAAGTCACATTGACTAGAGCAGTTCCAGACAGGATGCACAAAAGCAAATTCATACATATCCTGCCTGGAACCATGTGAGGCAAAAAGGGAGCTGCCTTGTACATTTAGGCTTTCCTAAAATCTGGCAGAATCTCCACTTAGGGGATTTTTTTTTCAGTCAGTGTGCTGGTCTTCAATGTATAATATTGGTTTAAAACCTCAGTAGAGGCATACAACTTCCCCTGTGCTGAGCCCATAAAGTTGTTATAAAAACTTTGAAGAGATTTCTCCAGATGACTGTTAGATTGCAGAACAGGAAAAAAAGATTTGGGTGATAACTTTTCATTTTGTTCATTATAGCCACTTCTACAGCAGCCAATTGTGATGTTAAAATTAGAACTGCAGTTTTATATATGGCAATTAACCACAGCGAGCAGTTGCAGTGTGATGGAAGACCAGATATGGTTTCAGAAATACCTGGCAAACACACATACTCTAAGAACATCCATGCTTTTTCAGAGCAATGAAGCACAAAGTCAGGCTCTTAAGCTCACTGTGTCGCACACAGGGAGAGTGAAGCGCCTCAGGATGGGACTCAAAGGCAACAGCCACGCTGGGCATGGAAGTGCTTAGAGCTTGAGTAGTAAGCCATTCTGGGCAGAGAAGTGCATCTGAAATCCCACCCTCCACAGGGCTTAGGCAGCAGACTTTGTAACTCCGTGTTCTTGGGGACCTAGGCATGCTTTGATAATGTCTACACTTCATTCTTTCCCACTCTTATGCTTTCAGGTAAACTTGAAAGTGGGTATGCTTATTATTCCATATAAATATTGGTTAGAGCACCCCAAGAGAAGTGAAAACACATCCCTCTCTTCAGTGACACAGGTACTTAGAGAATAGTTGTATCAGTAATCACCAAATGAGAAGTTGAAACAGTACCACTTCCAATCCATAAATATTAATTTCACTAGGGTAAGCACTGAGTTAGGATCATCTGAGACAGTTCGCTATAGCTTTGATGTTTTGTGGCAAGACAGAATTGCCTCTCTCAAATGCCAAAAAGCAAAGGTGGCAAAAAAAACGAGAAATCCTGATAATGATGACAGTAATCATGATGAAAAGTGACATTTGTTTGATCTTTTTTCTGATTTCTTGAATGATGACTGTAGAAATGGCAGTCTAAAATACTGGCAAGCTCACAAGTACCATCAGCTGGGACTGGAGCCCTCCTGAGAGAACCAAGCAAGCCATGGAGGCCTTTGTGGTTGGCTACTGAGAAGACAGGCAGAATAGGACATTTGCAATCCGAAGCAGTGCAGGATCAAGGGCAAAGTCTAATGAAAAGTTCATGAGGTGAACACTGGGACTGGGCCTCAAGGCATCCTCATACAGTGAGGTTACCGAAACTCATTCCATACATGGACAAATCTGCAGCTCTGTGGAATTAATGTGATCCATATTTCATTATTCACTTACGGAGCTGAGGCAATAACATTATGCTTGAGGGTGAGGTTTGCTTTTTGGGACCATATATGTTATAAATTCAGCTTTTGGGGAACACATTCAGGTAGGGTTAACATAATCTCTGGACAGGCAGCTCAGACTTCCAAAGTAGCACTCTCAACCCACATATTCTCAGTAAACATGAATCATTGGATTTACTTCAGAGTGTCCCCTCCCATTTACAGTTATGCTAACAAAGTCATACTCCATGTGAATTCATTTGTGACTGGAGACACAAGCTGTCTTTGCAAGGTGATTATAATACTAAAATATAATAATCTGTCTGCTGAACAGTGGAATATTGGGCAACAACATTTAAAGTTTTATTTTCCTGGTTCACATAACCAGTTACACCACTGAACTAAGCACGAAACTGCACCCTGTTGGTTCATCTGCAGTAATAAATGTGGACTTCTGGACATAAAAATAAACGCCTACTGTTCAAATGAGCAGTCTGCAAGCCATGACTAATTGGCAACTTGTTGCCTTTACATCCTCCTAGCACTGCTTGTGGCAATGGGAAATTGAGAAGTTAAAAATGAGGTTAACAGAAAGACCAAACTACATAATTATTTGTACAAATATTATTACTCAGTTTTGTTGTCTGTTATAATGATTTAAATTTAAAAAAAGGCAAAAAAAAAACCAATCAATGAACCAACAACAAACACACACACAAAAACCACAAATACCAAAATCTTCTTTTAAGACAACGTATGTAGCAGAATCATAAATCTCTTATTGTGGTCTGGCCATTGGATAGTGAATAGGAGACAAGTCGAGCCAGTGCAAGCGCATTTGTTATAAGGAAGGGTTTGTGTTATAATTAAGGATATGCCTCATGCAACCTTGAGTACAGTCTATGCATAAGGTGACCCTATGATAATTATAGCCACAAAAACAGCAGCTTGAGGTCTTGATCGATAAGGGTGGATGTGTGAGGTAATGAAACTCAGGGCCCCATAGATGCACGTTTCTGCCCTTTCCTCCAAAAAAAGCAAATAAATGAAACAATTGTCTGCATTCTTCCCTTTCTTTCCAAGTCAAAACCAGCATAAAGACAGGAGCTCATCACATTGTTGGAAAGTCTCCCAAGAGCAAGGGCAGAATCACATTAGTCACGAGAGTTTTCACGCTGGCAATTCAAAGAGCTCATTATCAACATTACTGTTAACATCATTAAGCATTATCACATTTGGCAACTGTAACATTACTGAATTTTAATAGTAAAGACATAAGGACTTGAAAAGATTCCATTAAATTTGCTAGGTAGAAATTGTTTCTTAAACTTCTGTCTCTATAGCCAAATTTGTTCCAGACTGGCCTGATTACAGTTTCTAATCTCTAATTATGACCTCCTGTATCAATATCCACAAATAACATGCAGGAACTTTATATAGTGAACTGTTGGTTCTGATCCTTCCTTCTCTTTCAGATTTGCAAATTCAAATTTTTTAAACTACTCATAAGCAAGCAGAATAATGCAAAACAGGTGAAAGGCAAAAAGAACTGGACAGCAAAAAGTCACAGAAAAAAAATGTCAAAGCAGGTTGCTTATGTAACATCCCACCTCTGCATGTCAGCCACACTTCTGAATGTAAATTAATCCCAATGCAATATAAGAATGTGACTACATTTATCTGAAACATAACAGTTCCCCATCAGCAGTAGATCGAGCCATAAAAAGGACTGCAGGCAGTTTTAGGTAGTTCTAAACATATATATATATATATATATAATGTATGTATGTGTGTGTACATATATATGTAGGTACACACCTGAGAGAATCAGCACCTTAGTTTTCATCCTTTTTGTTATTATTTGGTTCTCATTTTGTTAATAAGAGAGAAACATAATATTGATCTTCTCTATTGTTTGCTCAGTCAATCTTTTCTCAGTAGCATTCAGAGCCTTCAAAAAAGAATCAATAAATATCTGCTTACCTAAACAAATCTTTGGGTTGATTGTTTCAATTAACAGGAGACATTAGGAAAATAATCTCTTTAGCATGAGTATGTCTTTACAACAAAAACCCCGCATTATTATCACTGGTGCAAGTCTATCCTAGAACTGATCTCTTCCTTGCAGCTACAGATATTCTTAAACAGAATAACGGATCCAGTTTGAGAGTTTGTTTGCAAAGCATTCAGCTTTTGATATATAAGTGTAGTCTATTTCAAATTGAGACTGTCATCACTTTTGTAAAAGCTCCTATTTTCAAAAGGGTTATGACAAAGAACTTGCTCTGTTTTAAAGAACAAATTAAATTTTTTTTATGTCAACATGGCAACATTTAATAATGTAAACAGAATTGTAGCTCCCAAGCACTTCATGTGATACTTTAGACTGCTGAACTTGAGATCACTCACTTGCCAATCACATATTTTATTGTTCCCTCATCTGAATATTGAAGGATTTGAAGAAACCTTTTACAAGCTGTGCTACTAATCTTTTTACTTACAGGAATAAAAACAACATAATGAATCCACATCCTGATACATATTGTGCCCTCATGGCAGCTTAATTATAAATGACCATAGAAGTTTCCTATCTTAGTGTGGTAACATAACACAAACAAAGCTCATAGTGGTTATATTGCCATAGCTTATCAATCAGCTTGTGACAGCTTGTCTGTCGGATAGCAAAGTCTAATGGAATCATGCAAAATAATGAAAGAGGAGGACTACACTTGACTGGGGCAATGCTTTCCTTTACTCTGAGAATTACAAGCAGAATGTGTCACAGCTTAACACAGAGGTCAGAAATTTTAAGCTACTCATCTCCTCAAAAAGAATGAAACCAAAGAAAGACAAGAAATCAAAGTAAGTCCGGATTTGCAACTCCAGTTAGGAATTACAACACAAGATTCTGAAAGACCAGAAAGGTGTAATTCTGGAACTATTTCTCAGTAACAAAAATCAGTTTAGACTCAGTAACTTAAGCTTTCTATAGCTATAAGTCTTGAATGTGATGAGAAGTAAAAGGAAATGCCTTATTACAAGTCTATGCTTAAGAGCTGTGCAATATGTTCCTGTTCTCAGTCTAATCCTAGGACGAAACCTTCTTACTCCAAACACATAGTGTTTCAGCAGCACTTTTGTATACATTCATTCGGGCTTTTCCAACAGAACCTGGAGGCTCTTCTGCTACAGTGATCATATTTACTTTTCCTGGCACTGAGATTCTGTTTTTGCTACCTGTGGTAACTAAGACTAAAGGAAATAAATGTGTTTCCATAAGTTCAATTAAAACATTACTATCTCTTGTTTTATAGGCCTTATTTCTCCCCAGTTGTGTTAAAACTCAACTGATGCCTCGAGACCTATAAGTCTCCAGGAACTTCTCTAGAGGTATGGAGCAGTGTGAATATCAAAAATTAAGATGGATGCTGTACTGGTCATAATACTAGACAAATCACATTCCAAGAACACTACAGTGCACTTGAGAATCAGGCCCTTAGAAAAGCTCCTATTATATGAGGATTTGTACTTCAGCGCTTACTTTTCTATAAACATATCAGCAATTTATTACATCTTCAATGGAGCATAATTAAGCCTTTTCTGGTTTTGAAGGCCAGTGAATATTTTATTTCAATTTTAAAATTATGTAAAGGTGCTTTCTTTTTGCAACTGGGTGGTTTATGAGTTTCTTCTTCAATCTGTGCCCAGGAGCTGCTTTTGCTGAATTTGTATGCATTATGCTGTCCCTCAAAACAAGTAATTAGGTAACTGCTGCCACAACAGCATGCAGGGGAAAGCAGGTTAATTTACCACATGAGAAAGCTTTCTTTGTCCTGTTTTAGGACAGTAACACGAAGAGAAACGTCAAAGGAAGAGAGAATGAAATGAAAAAGCAGATTTAAGATTGCGGGAAGTATAGTATGAAGCGATAAATTTTATCAAAGCAATTTTGCCCTAACTTGATGTATTTACCTCCTTACTGTGGCCACATTTTTATGTTCCAAGGACAGCAACAGCTATGGCAGAGAGAGCTTTTAACTTCATATAGGGCCACTCAATCCAGGCTGGTCAAAGAGACTGGAGAGAAAACAATCCTTGGGCTTTGCAAGGCAGCTGTTAAGAAACAGACCAGCAAGCTGGTCCTGCAGAACACACTCAATGTTGCCTTTCAGCGAGAAAAAAATAAAAAATTAAGCAGTCACTCTGACAAACAGCATACCAAAATAACCAACTCCAGCTTTCCAGAAATTACAGGTATGGTAAAAATAGCCAGAAGGACCCTATTTGGGGCAGTAATGGTAAAAGAAGCTTGAAACCCACTTTGTAGAATATTTCAAATGTCTCAATATTCACAGAAATGCAATACCACAATCTGAACGTTTTTGAGTAAATTAATAATGATTGCCAGGAACCAACCAAAAAGTGAAAAAGTTATCATATTTTCAGTGAAGTGAGACAGTTTTCAATCAATATAACCTTTAAAGCAGAAAAATCATATATAGATGGGCAACAAATTAGTATCTCTTTTCCCTGAGCTAGCTTTCAAATAAGAAACATAAAACTAAGATTTGTATAAAGTCATGCACTGGGAAAAACGCAAAATGGATCTCAAAATTCAGTGCTGCAATTGCCGAAAAACTTTAATAATGCTCCCACCTAACAATAGGAGATTTCAAGCCAGGTTTGTGGGTCCCAGAGTAATAAAAGCAATGGGATTAAAGAATCCAAGGGTGATTCTTTGGGCTGGCAGAACTTCAGGTAGAATCAAAGAGTGTCATTAATGGAGTGCTGGTGCCACACAGTTATATCCCCACACATTGTATGACATTTCCCAAAGGAAGTCAAGAGAAGACACACTGACCAGCTGTGGGTTAGAAGGAAATTTAGTAGCACTACTGTCCACTGGGTCGGACCATACAGGAAACGGATATCAGACAAGGTACTAGAAAACATACTGTGAAAAAGAGCTCAAATCTGAAAAAGAAGTCAGTCCTCCCTGTTCAGCCTAGTGAAGATGCCAAATCACAAGTCATTTCCCAAAGAAGCAAACCTCAATCTTCGTATCGTATCAGGAAAGGGAGGAGGAGAGAAGGAAGAGATGGCAACCAAAGCTACCCATCTACTTTTCCAAAACACCTCCATAAAAAGCAGCAGCAAATAGAATTAAACCAGCTTGAGGGGACATGAAGGGATATCTTTTGTAGCAGTGAAAGAATTTGCAACAATAGCTGCAGGGTGCAATATTGAGACATTTTGGTAACTGAGTAAGATTCTACCTGGCACATCTATCCCAGCTGAGGGCCTGTGAGAGCCACAGAATAAAAGACTTCAGCCTTCTTTTACAGAAAATACAAAAAAAACCCAAAACACAAACAAGAAGTGAGACAGAATACTTAGAAAAAAATTACACAAGGGAAAACAAAACAAAGCACACACATCCATTATTTATTCTGATAATAAATTAAGCTGGGGTATTGTAAACACCTTGTTTGGAAAAACACCAATGCTTGTCACCAAACACTATGGGGATGGGTTGTTGGTTGCTTTTTCTTTGCTTGTTTGTTTTATGTATTTTATTTTTCTTCAAAAGACTGTTCAGATTCAAGGAAGGAGTATATGGAGGAGAGGGAATGTCTGATTTGTTCAGAATTAAATGTGTTTTCCCAAACCTAAAGTATACTACATAGCAAAGTGACACCCTTGCCTTTCAAGTCTGGGTCTGTTCCTTAGACCATCACTCATTCATTCCATATCATTGATCCAACACTAAACAGAAATGAATGAATAATTATGGGAAAAGAGCTACGAACAAAAATAACAAAAAAGATTATTTTTTTTCTGTCAGAACATGCAGTCATAGTTAGAATAAATATACAGGTTCAGACTTTAACAGCTTTCACCTAACTCAAGAGCCATATTAAAATACTTTTATTCACCCTTTCGATAATGAACAGAATGTGCTGATGTTAGAACAAAGGGAAAAAAGTAGAGTGTATACTGTAGTTTGTTGTTTTTTCCAACAGTAGAAATGCAAGACAAATGAGATGAAAAAGAACAGTTAATCATATTTAAATAAAGTGAACGCTGGAGAAAAGCCAATTTCAAAGTGAGGGAAAGCCAGGTTAAGCCAACTCATCTCCCTATAAACCAATTTCATACATTTAAGCAGAAGACAGAAAAAAAGAAAAGGAAGGCTCTACTAAATCTTGCAGCCCATTTGGAATACAGGATATGCATTTCTTACCATACCTCAGCCTGGAAATTTTCTGAAGTTTTCAGTTTACTCTTTGTCGACCAAATTTCTACTGTTAATGACTACGTAATACTAATGTCTTCTCTGGGATACAACTGAAATATTGCACTGGGAATCAGGATCAGTGGTTTTATCACTATGAAAGAACACTCGCCACTAAATTTATTCTTCTGCCCTAGACTAGTCTCCCCTATGCACTGCAACATTCATTTCTCTAAGTCTAAGGGTGAACATATAACTAACTTCCCAAATCTAAGTCTGCTCTACATCATGCATGTCCACATCCATCCACACCCAGAGAGACACAGTCTAATTAGGAGGAATGGTGCTGCTGATCTCTTTTTCAACTCCCCTTGTGTTCTCTTTCTCGGCAGCAACCACAGAGCTTCAGGAGGGCCAAATCAATAACAGCAGAGCTCCTGCTGGCAGCTTCTATCAAGGGGATGACTGGCAGAACTAAAAGGTCTGTCTCCCTCCAAATCCACCAGAGCTTCTCTCAGATGAGGAGAAACTTCACATGAAATTATGCATGAAGGTCAGGCCTGCTGTGTTTCCTTCCCGTTCAGGAGCTCCCAAGCATTCCTACAGTGAGGCAAGCAAAACTTCCTTATGTGCTCAGCTAAGTCCGGAAAGCAAGACAGGAACATCATCAGGTTTGCACCTTATATAATAAGACTTTAAGAGGTGTTTCCCTTCACACACTTTGTCTGTTAAAAGAACAGCACGAGTACAGAAAATCTACAAAAATCCCTCCAATCCCAGGAGATAAAATAGGAAAGCAAAGGACGAAAAAAAAAAAAAAAAGGAAAGAAAAAAGAGGATTATGATAGTGAATTGTGGGCCAAGAAGCTGAAGACTCTAGTTTTTGTGGTGCATTGGGTCATCCCAGTGGGAAGAAGGCCTGCTCAAGTGGGACCACCTGCATCTTACAGATACAAGTAGCTAATCTTCTTAGTCAAAGACTAGTTTAAATGCCATTTTCATTGCTCAGACTAATAATACATGGAAATTGTGCAGTGAAGGCAAAAGTAGCACAAACTCACTGTGCTGGAACAAACATGATAAAGAACATTTAAAAATAAATAAATAAATAAATAAATAAATAAATAAATAAACAAACAAACAAACAAACAAATAAATAAATGACCATGCCAGGCCTCCAGGTAATGACCATGAAGATTTAGAAAATCCAGATATTACCAAGAGGAAATTTGATTCAGTGGCCAGTATAGAAACCTCTGTGATGACTTGCATTATTTAAGTGTTAAAAAATACCATTTAAAACCTGCATAGAGTTGTGAAATTCTGTATTAAAAAGTATTTTGATGAGTAAAAGAGACAGCTAATCAAGCCTGGTTTCCTACAGATACATGTGGCTTAAGCTTCTAAACACACAAACCAGCTCCTATTTCATATCCTTCTGGGCCTCACCTCTCCTCTGTATTTTCTCAGCTTTGTTTCTTTCTTTTTTAACTCTCTTCTCAACACAATCAGTCTCTTTCCCATAAGCTGCAGCTGGACAGGGAGCACCGCACATCATGGCTGGCTCCAAGTTATCTTTGTGCTCATGCTGTAGCCTCCCTTCTGTTCATGTGGATCCCTCCCCTCAGCAGTTCATTTTCACAGATATGTATAGAAGCTAATAAACTTTGGGAAATCCTTTGTTAAAGTTTGGTTGCATTTGGGTAGTGGTCAGAAATTGTTAGGAGGAATGACCATGAAATCATATCAGCCTTGTTTCAGTAGAAAACCAAGGACAAGAAACATCATTAATTTTCTTAAACACTGTCAGTCTTTCTGCTAGTTCAGAGATGGGATCTTGAATGCCTGTGGATCTCTGGGATAATAATAAAAGTCTCAGGGTAGGCTCTTTAATACTCAGTTATATTGAGCCTGAGAACTAAAGGAGTTTTCCTGTTCTAACATGTGAACTTGCCCTATATCAATATGGGAGACTTATACTTGCTGGAAGTTGGGCCCATAAAATGAGTAATACATCATGATTACGGCACCTAGAATTTTCCTAGAAAATTTTCCAGCATGAGATGCTGAATCCAGAACAAGGTTTTTCTCTCTCTTGAATGTTGTTACAATCTAATCACTGGATCACTTGTATCAGTTATCAGCCTAGAAGTCAGCAGTTAAGACTAGATTACATTAAATATGTAGAAACAGAGGATATTCTAAGGAAAAGGTAATATTTATGTTTTTTTCTGGCAGAGGCTTATTTCCAGTGATAAAGGAAATTGGAAAAGAAGCAGGAAATGAAAATATCACAACAAAAGAGAACGGCAAGTCTCCAAAATGAAGAGTTTCCCAAATTAAGAGAGCTGGCCAGTTTGATAAAAAACCTCACCCTGGTTAAATGTTAGTGTCAATATAGCAATCAGGAAAAGTGAGAGATGAAAATGGAAAATAGGAGAAACAGCAATCTATACAAATTAGACACTTATGCCACTGAAAGAAATTCACATGGAGAGGTAAAAAATTGATGGATATCCTGGAATAGAAGACTGAATTGCAAACTATCTCCTCTGTTTTGCACTACGTGGATACTAACAGGAAAGCTTCAGTGTACGAAACAAAAATGTGTAACTGGTCTTTTACAAGACATTGTAGATACTGTTAATGATTCTTCATTCTGCTTAATGGCCTTGAAAACACATGGAAATGGAACAAGGCTAAGACAAATCCTGATGTATTTGACATTGACATATTTGTATTTGACTTATTGGGTAACTGCCCGATATTAGACCTTCATGCCTGTATGACCTAATGTCAGATGCACAGAATATTATTGGCACTTTTTAACCAAAATACCAGAGGTTCAAACTGATTCCACACCATCAACTGGACATCAAAGCTGCATGTGCAGCCTCCAGCCCATGCTCAGACTGTCACTCAACAAAGGTCTGCTGGCACACAGAAATTACTTACAGGGAAGCTTTTCATTTGAGAAGCTAAGGAATGGGGGTCTCGCTGTGTCCTACTAAGAACGTGCGTTCAGCAAACAGTTGGCAGGTTGTCACCTACCATCCCTCAGTGAAAGTCCTTAAGGATGACTTCAGTGTTTGCAGGCTAAAGCAACTTGCTCTTTCCACAGATAGAAAATGCTCCATTAAAAAATCATTAATTTTGTTACAGTAATAGATAATTAAATCAGCCAGCAGTTGAAGGCAGACAGTTTAGAACAGAATCTCCTGTTCTGTTGCTGATCATAAGAAAATTTATCAAGGTGGGGGAAGAAAAGTAGCCTTTGTTTATATTTGGTACAGATATAAACCAAGTCACCTTCAGAGTGAGACTCTTCTCAAGCTCTGATAGTCTCCCCTATTTCACATTGTTACAGGCCACCAGTGAACTGAATTAACCAGTGAAGTCAAAAATGCAGTGTCATTATCAACAGCGTACAGTAAGAGGAGTAGAGACTGAAGCTGTCCTGCAAAAATTTATTTCCTTTTTTTTTTTTTCATTCCCCTCTCATCACTGCTGTAACATTGTCTGAGTAGCAAATGCAACGTGATTATTTCCAGCACATTTCTACTCTTTGCCTTTTACTTTGTTGCATGTTTTTGGAGTCTTTTTACTGCAGAGAATGAGGAAGAGGCAGAAAAGAAACAAAAAAGAAAAAAAGAAAAAGAAAAAAAGAAAAAGAAAAAAGAAAAAGAAAAAAGAAAAAGAAAAAAGAAAAAGAGAAAAGAAAAAGAGAAAAGAAAAAGAAAAAAAGAAAAAGAAAAAAAGAAAAAGAAAAAAGAAAAAGGAAAAAGGAAAAAGGAAAAAGGAAAAAGGAAAAAGGAAAAAGGAAAAAGGAAAAAGGAAAAAGGAAAAAGGAAAAGGAAAAGAAAAGAGAAAAAGAGAAAAAGAGAAAAAGAGAAAAAGAGAAAAAGAGAAAAAGAGAAAAAGAGAAAAAGAGAAAAAGAGAAAAAGAAAAATTACCCCAAAGAGAGGAAAAGTAGTCACACAGAAGCCTTGAATTCAGGGTTAAAAGCCTTTCAGGAAAGTTTTGCAGGCAATCTCATCTCATATCATATTTGCTAACAAAAGTAATTTTTCAGTTTTATATTCTGTGAATCTCTTCTTCCCTATTCCTCCCAGTACTATGAGTATCATCCTGCATTTCTCTTGTGTGGAAGACAGTCATCACTTTGCTCAACCACATGACACCTGTGTAAATCAAATCAAATATTCCTGCTAAGGTTAAGAGCTCAGTTTTTTTGACTGCCTTCATAGGAAAAGAACTGATAGAGTCAGACATCAAATGCATATCCTCTATTAAATAATACATCAGGTTAGTTTTTGTCTATATGCTTTTTTTTTTCCTTCTTGATTACAACATAAAATACATGAATTTGTGATTGTGAAGTTAAGTAACTACATGACTTTGATGTGATTACCCGAGGTGAAGTTTCAAATTTTGAGGGAGGACAGTCTTGTCTTTTATTGGTCTGAATGTTATTGCTCCACTTCTAAGAACTACAGTTTTCTATTTCTTCTATTCAAGCTATGCTTTTAATCAAAGATGCTTATGAGAGTCAATCTAGAGGAGTGGAAGGATTTGTACTCCATTTCCCCACTATCTTATGCATGCTATGTGTGCTGATTTGCAGATGCACATATTGCTGTCACCATAGGACATAACACTTTCACAAACTGTATTTAGGCTGTTTCCTCCTATATCATCCAATAAGTCTCACCACACTTCCCAGCCATGCCATCATTTCTGTTCTTTCATCATTCAGTCAATCAATTTATAAAAAAACTGACACAAAGTGGAGTTATGCCATGTGAGGATTTATCTAGTGCCTGCAGGATACTAAGCCCAAGCAGCAGAGAATCCCTTGATGTACTGATATCATTAATAATGTTTAAGACTTAGTCACAGCTGTAGTGGTTAAATACAAAGAAATAGATGCTGTCTGGTAGCAATGCTTCATATAATTATATAAGTTAACACATATATTGACAAATTCAGGCATTTAAAAGCAAACAGAGGCTTTCTACTTGCCCTTCCTTATTGACTGAGCAACTGCATTAGCAAATTGATTTTCAGACCTTAGAGCCAGAACTTGACTGCAAATGAAAAGGATTTAGCACAATGAAATCCAACTCCTTAAAACATCCTACATCATCTCAAAGTTCCACATGACAAATTCCAAAAAACACAGAGCCCCAGACACATATTTATTACAGGCCATGGACTAGGCCATTTTCAAAGGAGAGCATTAAGTTAGTAGTTTCAAGTTTTCTGTTGTTTATCCATTCTGCCCCAGAGATACACTATTATTTTGTTTCCATAGTAGAACTGATGTTTTTCATATCAGAAAAAATCCTGAAGCATAAGAAGAAAGTATCTGATATGACAAGCATTGCAAACACAGTTAACAAGCTACTTTAATTATCCTCCTAAGATTTTCCCATTTGTACTCCAATCATCATCATCTTCACAAACTTAATTATGCCTCATTTGTTCGTTCTGCACTAATCTCAGTGAGTATTCGAGGTGGAAAAAAGGAGTCTGTTTGTAACTGAAACCTCAGGTAATTGTTATATTTTATTGTTTTATTATTTTGCTATAGAAAGTTTTGTTTATTTTAATAAAAATGATACAAGCTTATCTTTAGGCAATACGAATATTGAGTAAGAAGCCAGGGCATTTCCACATATGAAAAGCAAAACTGGCTGCCTACCATGCACGAACAGCCATCAATCAAAAGATCATCACTGGCCAAATGATTGAAGAAATGAAGAAAATCATGCTGTTATCATCTGCATTTTAAAGATTAGTATTAATAAATTCTGATTCCTCAGTAGAGGGAACCTTTCCACAAACTTGACCTTTGAGAAAGTCAGAAAGAACAGCTGAGGATAAACGTGCTTTGTGAGTCAAATACTGAGATACATACCCGGTTACTACTTATGATCCATACACTTCCAACACTTTCAAAGTAAATAGGAATTAATTCATTATGACTAAGTAAAGATCCCAGCGTATCATAATTTAAGGCCTGTCGAGTTGTTTCCTCTAACTTTGGATAATTCCTAGATTTGCTCAGCTACCGTTACTGAACTTCATTTCATTTAGGTTGTGTTTTGAGATACATTAAATTAATTTTATTTAATTAATCTACTGAGACACACAACTTCTGCCCCATACTCACAAGCCTGAAAATCTAGTACTATGTAAAAGTAGCTGTTGTTCTTTACACACAACTTCACCGATCTTCAAAACTGAGATATAGTTATTACACAAAATATTAAGCTTGAAAAGCATCAAATACTGGGTTTCTAAATTAAAAACACAAAACGAAACAAATAAACAGAGATACAAGATAGTCAGCACTTGAATACATTCCACTCCATGCCTTACCTGAACCAAATTCCATCCCTTTAGAGATTCAGCAATGATAGAAGTAACTGTTGCACATACACCACCAAAAACCATCAGATGATTAGGTCCATATTTTATTGCATCATAGAAGGCTTTGAGTCCTTTTGCATTGTCACACTGGGGGAAAAAAAAATAAAAAGGCAATGTTCAACATCACAAATAACATAATTAACTAAGAAATAAACTACTGAGCAGGAAAAAAAAAATCAGGGGTTGCACTGATGTAAAAATTGTACAATAAATAACATCTTAAGAATCAAACATTAAAAATTGGAGCATTCGGTTCTGGACCTGTAATGTGCTGTAGTCAAAGAACAGAAAAGCCTTTCCTTACATTACTCAAAACCCCTTATTTCTTCCTTCCAAGCTACAGCTGCACCATCTGAATTTTGATACCACCATTTGACAAAGAATAAAAAAGCCCCAACAGAAAAGGTTGACTAAAACCTCTTCCTCATTCAGAACTACTATTTCCTAAAGCAAAATTCAGAATGTAAGACCAGAGGTCAGCAGGACTTCCATAGCTGGAGGAAGATTTACACTACTCATGGTCTCTGTAAAGAAAAGCTCTGTCTCTAATGAAGACTGCCAAGTAACCTCTCCTTAAGGTCCAACTTCAGTATTCTGTTCAAAAGCATAAAGTAGAGAGCCTGTTATTTAGAAGAACAACACAGAGTCTTCAAAAAAATATCAAAATAATACTCCTTTAAATTGTTAAGAATTTGTTGGTCTGCTCTCATAGCCCACCCTGCTTTGAGCAGAAGACTTGGCTAAATGACCTTCTGAGGTGCCTTCCTGCCTGACCTATTCTAGGCTTCTCTAATAATTAGTTTGACCGTTATTTCAGGTGTAAAGAATTTTACCATAAACCAAGACCAGGACTGAAAACTAAGAAACAAAGAGCGATGCTAGTCAGTATGTCAAAAGATTATTAATAACATGCCTTGAATAGAGTAGCATCAATCATTTATAACTTATGTAGTCATGGTTTAATTCCTGATCTTGCAGCAGAGTATCAATAAAACATATACCTGAAGTTAAGAATTTGCTTCCAAACTGTACTGGAAGAGTACCAACAGGCTATAATGGTGGCTCCCACTGCTCCAGCAGCAGCCACTTTTTTCCTCTCTCTTTTCAAAATGAAATTTTCTGCCCTCTTTTGCCTCCTCTACAAAGTCCCCCTCAAATATAGTCTTTATAAGAACTTTCATACACCTGCCTCCAACATTTCTTTGTGATGATTCAATAAAACAGTTCATTTACTATCAGCATCCAAGTAGTAATTGTATTGCATTCTGCTGAGAGAATAAAGATTTTGACTAAGAAGTTTGCAAGCTTATATTAATCTTCTTACTGAATTAATATGCTAAAAGAAAAACTATTCTATTTGCATTCTATCTGCAAGAATAGAATTATTACTCCCACTTCTTCGAATGGATACAGATTTTTACCGCATAGACTTTTAAAAATTACAGAATATAGCACCAAAAAAACCCACAATCAATCAATCAATCAATCAATCAAACAAACAAAAAAAAACCACCCACAAAAAAAACCACAACAAAACAACCCACACAGACTATTCAGTATGGCAGAGGCTCCCTTTGTAGAGGAATTAAGATTGTGATTACCAGAACAAGCAACATCCTCCAGTCCTATTCCTCCACTTCCCTAGTTAAAGATAATTTTATTCCAAGCAGAATTAGAAGGCTCAGTTACTTTTACTTTTTTAAGTAGCCAAGGTCCCTAGGGTTTTCAGCATCTGAACTGAACTGACATTTAGCCAAATCTTTGACTTCATTCCACTTCACCATTTCAAGCTGTAGCAGAGATTGTTCAATTGCTTTTCATACAAACCTAAACCCAGACAACACTTTTTAAAAAATTATTTTGCATTATATCATGTTTTCAATGTATCACTCTGTAACAGTTTAAGAAGAATACAAGTCATATATGAAATAAGGAAGACCTTGATAGTAAAATAACACTCAGAAGCTGTACCCATGAAGTGCTAACCACATAAAAAGTTATGGAGAAATAAAATTCTATATTCTAAAGTATAAAGGCCTGTGATCTGCTAACCGAAGTAAAATTCATATAAAATGCAGCCTTACATCAAAAAACACTGATGCATCTTTTAACTATTATTTGCCTGCAGATTGTTTCTCACTACAGTAGAGTAACCTTACACAGTTAAGGATCCTCGTAGGTTGATTTGCTGGGAGGTCCAGAATTGCTATTATGATAACGCTTTTTCTTTCTTATTTATTTAATTTTCATGTTTATAAAAATACTTGCATGAAAACAACACTTTTTCAATCACACAGTGGTCTCTCGGGAAGGTATGCTGAAAGCATTATTCATCTCTCCCAAAGTGAAAAGTCCACACTGGTGATATTACTGATCAATCCAAATTATGTGCAATAACTTGTGGGCATCTCTTCAGTGTGATTGAGTTAAAAGCCTGCTATGTTTTCATCTTTGTACTTTCTTCATAACTAGTCGCTAGGCCACCACAAATAATTACAGGATACAGTCTGCTCCTTGAGCAAAACTTCCAAAATAGTCCAAAGCAGGTCTTGGAAATAAAACAAAAGAACTTAATGCTGTGGCTGGCCATGACTACACAGAAAAAAAAAATGAAAAATGAGAAAGATGGGAGAAAGCAGACCTTCACATTTCAAAACACAGAACTATGTATGACATTCTTCCCAGTAAGCAACAGAACAATCTGTCACAAATATTAAAAAAATTAACGTTTGGGTAAAAATAATAGCCCAGTCAAGCCAGACAGAGAAGTAGCAAGCAGTTAGAAAGATTTCTTCCTGCCTCTAGTCTGAGGAACGTATCCATAGCAAGCTCCCGAAGCCCTTTTAAGAATTTGACTTCTTCAAGAGACCCCAGAAGGCCACCATTGCTGCTCATGATCTTCTCTTGTCAAACCCCACATCTATAACCTTAAAAGCGGGCAACCTTTTTGAAAGACAACAAGCAAAGATGTCTCTGAAATTCCCACCATATAACAACAAAATAACTTATTGAATCGAGTCGGCAGGTGACTACAACTAGGTACAGGAGCAATGGTATGGCATCAGTGCAATTACAGTAAAACAAAAGACTGTAGAAGAACCAAAATCCACATTAAAAAGCAGAGGCTAGAAAGTCCTGGCCACATGTGGATGACAAGAAGCTGACAGGCTTATTAATGGGAGCATGACTAACAGCAATGAAGGGGAAAGAATCCCTCATAAAAAGTCACAAACTTAAATGATGAAAAATATCACCGAAGGAGCCAACACTGCTTTTGCTAGATAGTTTTGCTCTTTCATCTAAATTGTCATCAACATCTCTATTTTGCTGAGCTGAACTCTGGCCAGCTCACTTTCCACTCATATAAAATCAGACAGCCATGCTGTGCTGTTGATCTTGGCTGCAGACTGGAACACTGAGGATGTTTGCAATGCCTTTCATTGGAGAAATGTAGCCTTTACCATAACTGTAATTTCAAATACAGGCTGTTTCAAAAAGATGGACCCAATTTCAAGGAGCATAAAAACAAATTGGGTCTTTACCATTTGATTTGGTACGTGCTACAATTTTCTTCAGAGGAAGGGGCTGAGAACTAGTCACCCCAAATAAACTAATCACTGTGTTAAGTCTCAGCCAAGAAACAGTAATAGGTGACATATAAATAGCAAACATACATATTAATGAGAGAATGAAACGTATCTCTTAACACACTGATTTGACACAGATTGCATAGACAATTCACAAGGAGAAATACCAGCAAACCCCCCAAGCAAAGGTCTGTAAAGGGTCCTATATCACACTGTGACAAAGTGATTAGTATCACAGGTGGCACCTGACAAAGGCATAGTTTCCACTTCCAAGGAAACAGAACCGCTTATTTTCATTAAGAAAAATAGCCAGATGAACTGCTGCATAGGAGAGGAATTGAATGAGTTTGGGGACTGAAGCATTGACCTTCCTGAACCGTCTTGAAAGCAGAGGCTGGCAAATAAAAACTCTCACCCTCCACCAAGAAAGGGATCTGGATGCACAGGGAGGAATTTCTGCCTGAAGCATACAGGGTGCTCAAGGACAAGAAACCTTTCCAGAGAGAACAGACAAGCAGCCGAGTACACAAGCAAGACCTTCTCCAAAGGCCCTCTGCAGCTGAGAGGAAGGATGTCCCATGTGAAGGACACACGACTCAAGTCAGGAGAAGCAGCAGAACTGACTTGTCGGGGTTGGTGGCTGCCAAGAAGGCTGTTTGGCAGACAGAGACAGACATCAGGGTGCGTCCTCAAACCCTCAGGGTCTGAGTGTGACACACTGCAAATCCTTAGTGCACAGAGTGGGAATTCATATGGGTCTGATACATAAAGCTTTGAGGATTCCTCTAACATTGACCAGTGTGAGTAATTACAGGAATAGCAGATACTTGTAACAGGAACTATTGTGAACTGATGCACTGGTCAAATGCATGATTATATTTGGATATCTAGCTGTTGGACAGCTATGCCCAGCTGTTTCCCAGTTAGCTATATTCTGGCACAACTGCTTGTCTGAGTAAAAGTAAACCTGAGGAACAGTTTTGGTATCTATTGAGCTACTGACTACTAAGGTTAGAATTCCTTCATGATAAGAGAGAATAACCAACAACTGCATCTGCATAATGAAATATCAAACTTTTTCAAGTGATACGAGAGCTTTCAGCAGCGCTGAATCTCATCAGAAAGAGAAGCAAGTCCTCATAAATATATGATGAGACTTCCTTGAAGAAAGACAGAGATACAAAGCCTTATTCCTATCCTCTGCAAAATCTTGCTTGGGAACTAACTCCACATTAAACTATCAGCATGAAAAGGACTGGGAGATGAGAAACACCAAAATTATTTTTGTCCTACTTTCAAAGTAATCAAGTAATACAGAAACCCACCTGGACATGTTCCTGTGCGACCTCACCTAGGTGTTCCTGCTCCAGCAGGGGGATTGGACTAGATGATCTTTTGAGGTCCCTTCCAATCCCAAACATACTGTGATACTGTGATAATTCAGCGAAAAACATATGGACAACTGTGCTGAGCTACAACAAAAGTCAATAAGGTTAACAGCCAGTGCTTGGGTTTACAGGCATGCTTCTCCTGAGGTATCTTCCTTGTTTTCAGGCATCTGCATTTTAGGTACTATCAGAACCAGCAATTCTATTTTTGCATCTAATCACTGTATCTGGATTTTTCCTTCTGTGAGTCTGTACAACTGCTCTTGGAACTGCCACTTTGACAACCATGACATCCCGTGACAATGTAATTATCCAGCAAGAGAAAAAACACTTCATTTGTTCTAAACTTCTTCACACTGTGAGAAGTAGATGTGAAACAACTTGCCAGGCGATGTTATGAATGTTACAGAGATAAATAAAAAGAAATTGGACTCATTCACAGATCAAAAAACAATCCCAAACTTCTTAATACAGAGACAGTGATTTCCTCAGGAACCTCCTGAACGACAGATCATGGGTGGTTAGGACAAGTTAGTTATGGGCAAGCAGGATTAAATCCTTGCCCTGTCCTACAGATCATCTGGTCCAGAACAATGCTGAGTACTTGCACTAAGTTGTGCTCTGAACCACTGTAGCCATGCCTGTGTTCTCGATTTGAAAAACAAAAGCAACCCTCTCCAACAACTACAAGTTTCTGTATCTTAAAACTGAAGTTAATTCATCCCAAACTATGGACTCTTCTGTATATGATTTTTTCTGTCATTATTTAACTACTACTAATCAGATTCCATTTTGGTTTAGAAGCAATAGACACAGCAGAGGAGAACTTAAATTCTTCAGTAAAATATTTCCCAGTAAATTAACCCACTCACCTTGACAGCTCTTGACACACTTTGACACACTTCACCTAGCAACTCCCTTATCTGATCCTGCCTGATGTACAGGGAGGAATTCACCACTAAGTTATGGTGCTTGGCATCCCATTTAACAGCTTATCTTCTGCCTCTTAAGTGAAGGACTCCACAGCAAGGCTGGCCACTCACCCTTCTGTTACCTCGTTCCCTCATAGACTGTCTATAAACACCTTCTTACTGAGCTTCTTGCTCAATGTCATTTTCTTTTTCCTGTGTCACTATTTGGGAACTGAGTCCACCCAGCAAGATAAACAAAATTTTTCTACCTCTCATAATAAGAGGAGTATATATACTTTCCTCATTTTTTTTTTCCATTTAACCTTTATTTTGGTCATTTATATGACTTTTTATTTGAGTACATAACATTTACATTGTAAGATGCCAATTTAAGAACTGCAATATGAAATAGAGTTGGCGTGTAGCAAGTGGCTAAATCCTATGTAATCAAAATTGATTCTGCCTAAGTTTCCACCATAATTAAATATGTGGCATTAGCAGAGATCAAATTAACTCCCCCTTTTCACAGTAAATTCTCATTTACCTTGGAATTCGAAGTCTTTCCTCAAAGAAAGTTGAAGCCTTTCCTTGATCCATAACTGTTACACAGAGAAGCTAAGATGACCATCAAGGAACATTTTGCATATTTGTGATATGAAGATCACTCCCTTTCATGATTCTGTATTGGCTTTATGTGGCAGGGTTTTGGTAGCAGGGGGGCTTCTGTGAGAAGACATCAGGAGCTGCCCCTGTGTTCAGCAGAGCCAGTTCCAGCCAGCACCAAAACAGACCTGCCACTGCCCATAGCTAAGCCCATCAGTGACACTGGTAGAACCTCTGTGATAACACATTTAAGACAGAGTAAAAAACACTGCACAGCAGCTGTAGGAGAGGAATGAGAAAAACGAGAGAGAAAGAGACTGCAGACACCAAGGTCAGTGAAGGAGGGCAGGAGGTGCTCCAGGCACCAGAGCAGAGGTTCCCCTGCAGCCCGTAGAGCAGACCAAGGTGATGCAGAGGTTGTCCCCATGCAGCTCATGGAGGTTCACAGTGGAGCAGAGACCCCACCTGCAGCCCATGGAGGACCCTACACCTGAGAAATTTTAGATAGGGTCTACTGAATCTTTTTTTTTTTTTTTTTTTTTTTCTGGCAGTAACACTGATCAAATGCAGAAGCTGTTCTAGGGCTGTACAGTGATGAAATTTGTAATTCAGGTAACACTGGCCAAGACTTCTGTAAGCTGGTGAATATTAATTCAAAACATTAACATCTCATTCTGAATTGCTAATGGAAAGCTAACATTTGGGCCTTAGAGAGTTTCTATTGTGGAACCTGAGCAATTAGTCAGATCCCACAGTATAAGTTATTGAGTTCTCCTGGATTGTTCTGCAGCTGGACCCATCATCTAATCAGAATCAAATTGGTGTTGACTCAAATATTCCTGGGTCAGAAGGGATTTTATAACATCCACACTATATTTGCTCACCCACAGCATACAGTCCAGTTCATTTAACACATTCATTTCTGCATCAGTCCAATAATATTACACAAGATGGTTTTACAGATGTTTTCTAATTACTAGCATTGATTAAAATGGATGAATGTTCACATACACAATGCCATTTTGAATTAGATTTTTTTCCAAATATTCTTAAAGTTTCATGTGGACATTCTCATTCACAGTTTTATAGCGTAAATGTGTAAAAAGAAGAACTATATCTTACTACTGTATTGTTTTCTCTGATGTTCCACTGTTCACTTATGAGATATTTTGGTACATTCAGTATTGATGGCGAGACCGGTGCCTTGCTCACTTCTGCTTCTTCCTCCCTATACTATACTGCTCCATTGCTATTATGTTTTATGAAAATAAGTGGAATTATGGAAAAGTATAAAAATCCAAAGGAATAATGTAGGAAAACTAATATATACAATTATGTTCTGAAAACAAATATCATGTCCTGCTGTTGAGATTAAACTGGCTTAGTTTCCTCTAGCTTTTCCAATTTTTACCAAAGAAGTTCAACATTACAATGATTTCTAACAAAACAAAGAATTAATTTTAATTATTCAACAAATGAGAAAAATCTCAGTTCTTTATTTGCATCGAAAGGCTTTTTAAAAATCTCCTAGGAAATCAGTTGTGTTTTTGCATTTAAATAACCTCAAAAGGTGCTAATTGTTTCAGACACTTGAGCCCCAAGACCATTATCACTTAAATTTATTGATGCAAACTACTTACTATTTTGTTGCCTCTCATTTTGAGAGAAAGATGTGCTGTAGCAGATTTACAAGGCATTTGCCAGTTGCAGCTCAAGTACAAAATGAAGAGCTAAGGGAGATAATTTTGGCAGGCTCAACACAGTCACTAATGTCAATTGTTCAGTTTTGTACTTTCCTCACCTTTCTTTTTCTCCCCTTCATTCATCACCATTTATTATTACATTACCATAAATAGCCTATGTTTTCATAGATCATACCAGATCTAGTAATACTCTGTTGGAATAGCTCAGATTTCCTTTCATTCTTTTCCCTGTGGTTTTTTTTTTTAACATAGGGAAGAAGTCACATAAGTGAAAAGAGGTGTGTGATCACATTTAAATATGATGTTTGGTTTCCTTTTCCAGATCTAGAGTATGAGCACTGCAAAAAATGGGACTTTCAGCATTAACAATGAAAAACAATAAATCATAACAACACAGAAGAACTTTTTCCATGTTTAGTAAAATAAATTTCTCTAATTGCCTTTAAAAAGTTGAGTTTACCAATGTTCTCCTTTTGTTATGTTTACTATTGACTACGTACTTGGTTTCAATGTGCGTATTGTTTTCTCCCAGGTGTTCTGGTTTCAACTAGGATAGGATTAATTTTCTTCATAGTAGCTTGTATGGGGCT
Organism: Streptopelia decaocto; assembly: GCF_964273445.1. Taxonomy (NCBI): domain Eukaryota; kingdom Metazoa; phylum Chordata; class Aves; order Columbiformes; family Columbidae; genus Streptopelia; species Streptopelia decaocto. The sequence goes on from NC_138655.1 coordinate 65,461,740, forward strand.
GCTCTGGATTTGAGCTGAAAACAGTGTTGATAACACAGGGATGTTTTAGTTACTGCAGAGCAGTGCTCACACAAAGTCAAGGCCTTCTCTGCTTCTCATATCACCCTATCATTGAGCAGACTGGGGGTGCACAAGGAGCTGGGAGGGGACACAGCTGGGACACCTGACCCCAACTGACCACAGGGATATTCCTCACCATATGATGTCATGCTCAGCAACAAAAGCTGGGGAAAGAAGAAGGAATGGGGAAACATTTGGAGTCATGGCATTAGTTTTCCTAAGTAATCCTTGTGCATAATGGAGCCCAGGTTTCCTAGAGATGGCTGAACACCTGCCTGCTGATGTGAAGTAGTGAATGAACCTGTTGTTTCTCTTCGCTTGTGTGCATGGCTTTCACTTTACCCACTAAACTGCCTTTATCTCAACCCATGAATTTTCTCACTTTTACTCTTCTGATTCTCTCCCTCATCCCACCAGCTTGGGGGGTGAAGTGAGCAGCTGCACAGTTCTTAATTACTGGCAAGGATTAAACTGCAACACCAGGTCATTTTGGGAGAAGGAAAAAGCACCTAATGCAGGGAAAAGGTCACCATCTCCGAATCGTTGACTTGCTTCTTTTCGACACATAGAAAATTGTTGCATACTAAAAACGGTGAAACTCCTTTTAACTCTAGATATTCTCTTCGCAGCAAATAAAGGGAGGGACTGAAATAAGAAAACAATATAGAAGGAGAAAATCCAAATTTATAAATAACAATCAAGAAGCTCCATCTTGTAGATGGAAGAAAATGGAAGTGTACTAGTGCAAAACATTTGAAGTAACAGCTATATGGCCTGGCATCCCGCTCTTGAGTAATAAGATGCAATTGAAACCAAGAGAGGAGTGCAATAATACTCTGAAAAATCACTTGGCCCTCAGCAATCACAAAGAATCAATTTTGGAGGAAGTCTGATATATGACTTATCTCTCTCCCATCACCTACTCGCTCCTGAAAAATACTCTAGTTTAAAAAAAAAAAAAAAATATTTCTTGATATTTTTCTGACATGAAGTTAAAATTAGACATTATTCTGAGTTTGAGAAGATATAGAAAAAGAGCTCTTCAGTAGCTTTCTGGTTAAGAGTGTCATGTTGAAATAAAGTCTCCTGTATGTCCCTCAGTCATATGGCAACAGGGCTTGTCTCTCAGTGCGCACGACCACAGAAGCTTCTAAATAAACCTTCACTGGGGATGACGAGAGACACAGATGACTCTGAGGCCCTTCAGAAATGTTCTTATAATATAGCTTCTGAAAGTCACTTACCTGGAAAACATGAGAAGATCTCTTAAGCTATCACAAGGATGTCCGTGGTGTTTTTGAGAACAAATTTGAATTTTAATCAAAGGTCAGAAAGCATCTGGTATTTTTGGAAAATAAGATTAAACTCTTTTCCTTTAGAGGATGATGTTCTTCATAAAGAGTGCTAAGTGGTACAAGCAGTTCCCAGTATGACTTTTTCTGAAGCAATATTGTCTAACTTTTTTTTTTTCCTTTTCATTCCCCAACAAGAATTTTAGAAACACAGACACAGGTCAGAAGAACAATACAACTGAAAAAGAGTTTTAAAAAGGGCTTAATAAATTAAGAATAGCAAAAATAAATTTCTTGACCCAAAGGTCAAGAAAATCTGGTGTAATATTCTTCAAAACACATATATGATTTTTTATTCTTCAACACACATCTATGATTTTTAATCTTTCTTTGATGTAAAACAGTTGAACTTTGTCTATAGTGAATAAAACTCTGCTAAGCTAATTTATTTAAGGAGGAATAACGTGTGATGATTTGGATATGTTACCATTTAAGTTAGCCCATAAAGGCCAAATTAAGTTCTTATACGTTTTAATTTGGTTTAAATTAATGTAGCACCAGACTACAATAATTCAGCATTTTACAGAAGTCTCAGACCGGAAATGGATGGAGTGCATACCAGCACAGGTAAGCATCATACATGCTCTTCATTTAATGCCTGGTAAAAGACACAGTGTGGAAAGAATATAATTTTATTTTAACAACTGCCCAGATGGCTTGACATTCACTGTGTGAGTAGGCACAGTGCTTCACAGTTGGCAGGTATAGAAAACCCTCAAAATCCAAGTATCGGTTAGGACCCTAGTTCCTTTTTCCCAAAAAACAGAGTATCTTTTTCTTCCCCCAGACTGAAAACGAGATTTATGAATGGTGACTTGCGCTTGCCTTAGCTATGCTTGACAGTGGCTTTCTCCAGTAAGTGGAATATGCCTGCAATGGCTAGCACACTCTAAAACTTTCTCCTGACGCCATGGGCCATCATATTTAGAATATAATAGAATCATTTCAGTTGGAAGAGACCCTCAGGATCACCGAGTCCAACCACAACCTAACCTAACTCCAGCACTGAACCATGTCCCTAAGAACCTTATCTAAACACCTCCAGGGATGGTGACTCCACCACTGCCCTAAGCAGCCTGTTCCAATGCCTGACAACCCCTTCTGTGAAGAATTTTCTCCTAATACCCAATCTAAACCTCCCCTGGCACAACCTGAGGCCATTTCCTCTTGTACTATCAATTGTTACTTGGGAGAAGAGACCAACCCCCTCCATGCTACAACCTCCTTTCAGGTAGTTGTAGACAGCGATCAGGTCTCCCCTCAGCCTCCTTTTCTCCAGGCTAAACAGCCCCAGTTCCATCAGCTGCTCCTCATCAGACTTGTGCTCCAGACCCCTCACCAGCTTCACTGCCCTTCTCTGCAATCTCTCTAGTACCTCAATGTCCTTCTTATTTCATGCAGTCCAAATTGTCACAATAAACTCCGTTATTCACAGGAGAACTACACAGTCCGAACATCTTCCCATTTCTTGGAATGTTTTGAAAAAGAGGGACTTTTTTAAATTTAAAAAAAAAAAAAGGTAGCAAATTGATCCGAAGCACCTGAGAGACTGAAGGCACTCCTGATTCAAACCCACTGTGACGAATGGTGTCACCATGTGTGACATCATTGTGCTGCAATGGTGAACTATCCATTTCCCACACAGACAAGCAGTCCCTGTGTGCAGAACAAGGCAAGAAGGCAGACAGGGACAGAGGGACTCCTACATGGAACTGGCAGACTGACACAAGCCTAAGGTGTCACAGGCTTAGCTGCAACAAGGAACATTCTCAGAGTTGAGCCTCAGAGGCAAAGGGAAGAAAAAGAGCAGCCCTGGAATTACAGAGACATGTTGGAATGGAAATATGTTTAAAAAGGATTCAAATTTCATGAACTTATTGGGCATGGTCATCACACATATTTCTTTAAGTCTTATTTAATAATGTGCCCAGCATCATTTGAGTTTTCCCTACTTAAAGGCTCACCTTGGTCTAGTTGGGTTTTATATTCCAGGTAAGTAATCAGTAGAGGGATTAGGAACCACTTCAAAAACATGGAATGGTGATTATGTCTGACTTGTGCTCCTGTCACACGTGGACACTGTATTTCTCTGGTTTTAAAGGTAGGCAAGAAAGATATTGCCTCCATGCTGCAAACTACAACCTGGTTTAAAAAGAGCTGTTCCTTTGCAAGATAAAGACAGGCTAGCAGACTGCCAAATAAATCCTCAATACTCACACTGAACAGCATAGTATAGAATTTCTGTAAGCAGAATGACCAATGCTCTTTCCTCTTGGAGCACCTAGAGTGAATCTTAATTAAGCTTGCCAAGAACAGGGCATTACTCACCTTGATGCATCAACCCTTGGGGGTTCCCTCTTTATGCTCCAGGAAAAACAGGACATGTTGAACAAAAGTCAAATAGAGCGGGGCTGCATGCAGGTGAAATGCCCACAGACTGCACAGATCAAACCTGCAGTCAGTCCCAGATCAACCTCACAGATGTTTAAAAGCAAGTGCGTTCAGTGCAAGTCTGGAAACTACAAACAATCCATACGAGAAGACAAGACCTCCTAGCTTCTCCACCTTATCCTAATTAGGTCACCCTAATTTTCTTCCTTAGTTACCTAATTTAGTTTGTTAAATATGACATATGCTTGTGACACACTCACAACAAACTCATTTGTTCAATTCCTTGCGTGCTTGCCACCCAAGGTGAGCTGTAAGAGGTGCTACCCAGAAAAAAACCTGTTTTGTTTCTGTGTGCACAATTCACCTTCATAATAAAATCCCAACATGAACTCCCTCAGACATGTCCCACTGAATGAGTAATTCCTGCCTTTTGTGTGTAACCAAACCGTACAGAAGTTTCATTAACATGCACCATGAAGAAGTTCCAGATCACCAAATCCTCCACTAGTTTATCTGGTTACCTTCACACTGTGGTTATATTTGGCACCTCACTGATTGCTGCTATTAGTTTGGCACATAATACTCTGCTAGACACTGCTACCCTGTAGGCAAAGCTCATATACATGAGGAGAATTCACAGCTGTATAAACTGACTTTTTTTGACTTGTCTAAACTCTACCGAAAATGCCTCAACCAGTCTCTGCTAGACTCTAAAACAACTAAACTCCACTAAATCATCATAGCTGCAAATTCTCAGATCAGTTTTTCTTCTGTCTGCTCTGCCTTAAAAATCTCCATGATTTTTCCAGACTCACACAGTCCTAACTTACAATAGCTCATGAAAATATCAAGCTACTTGAAACAGCCTGCTTTCTGTTACAATATGTACTCCAACAGACCTAAATTACTTTAAGATTGCACAGGAAACTGATCAGATTCTTGACATCCCTTTGCTAAATAAGTACAGACTGTCCCCCAGAATCCTAACAGGTTGAACTGGTATAAAACACTAATAGGATGATATTAATCATTTTGTAAAGTGTGGCTGACACCACATTGTCAAGTGAAGAAAAAGTACTTTGTACAGCTCTGGATCAATTTTATTTCTTACTATGGCATCAGAAATGTAAAAGAAAATGTGTGAATGAGTTAAAAGTTTCTTGCTGTTTTTTTTCAGCAACAAACTGAAGGAAAATGTGGAAGTCCTGACCAGGTGAAATATCAAATTGACAATGAACCTGCCTAGTGAAACCTTTCTTATAATGAGCCAGTGCTTTGGATACCTTAATAGATTTTAAGTATCTTTCTTAAATACAACACACAGAGTGCCTCAAGGGGAGGAAAGATGTTACTGTTTTCTCGTACAAAGTAGTGGCGTAGTAAAAGAGACCTAAATAGGTTTTCTGTTGGTTACCTGACACAGCATAAAACTTGGAAACTGTGCAAAGTGTTGGTGCAAGAGGCAGGCACACGTCTATTTAAAAAAAACAGTAGAGAAAATGCATACTAACAAGCCTGATTTCAAGGTTTTGAGAAAATACAAGAGCGGACACACTCCAGTGCTGTAGGCCAGACAGCACAGTAGCACCAAGGCAAACATTTTCTACTTAGGCTGTGGTCAGAAAACATCACCTGGCTGCCACCCTTCCACATCTCACTGTGAAGAGTTCATGTGAGTGGTTCCCACTGCAGGTAAAGCAAATTTGACCAATTACAATGGATAATGATCATTGTACACATACAAGTCAGCTGACCTCACACATCACCTTTTCTGCTTTCACAAATCGGGATGCGCATGTATGTGTGTGTGTGTGTTGGTGCATGAATGCAGGAGCGGGGACAGATGGAGGAGGACAACAGCCTCGCTGGTTGCCACAGATCTTCCTGCACCGCTAATTCAACCGCTATGCTTTGAGGGCGAATGACAACACAGCAGTCAATAGGAGATTCCCCTTTCAACACCCCATATCTCAGCCTTCAAGAATGACAGTTTACCAACAGGCTTCTACATACTAATCATAAAAAAGGAACCCACGAGCAAACAAACAAAAACCAACAATGAACACATACAGACCACCCAACCAATCTCTCCAGCAAATGGAGCTGGTAGCACGAGTCAACTTGCTGAGCTAAGAAGCACCTGGTGATGACCATGAAACAGACCCTTCCCCAGGCACAGTGGAGACTGTATTCCTTAGCAACACTAAAACCAGTAAAACAAACACGGCTAGATTCTCCTACTGCCTTCTGCTGGCATCGCTAGATGCAAACTGGTGGAAGACTGAGCAGGCGCAGGCTTCCAGTGTGCTCAAAATGTAGTTTAAGCTACTGTATGAGTTGGAAGATAGGAGACCCACGCCAAAGAAGAGAGACAGGCAAAGACGGATATTAATCATATAATGCACAACATTAACATGGATTTGGGTGGCATATGGTGTGTTAACATGCAAACATGTGCCTGAGTTTAGTGGGGAGAGCAGGGGGAAAGTGTTGTATGTCTCCCCTAACCACACAAGCTTATTCACTCCTTCAAGCGCAGCCTACCAGAATTTTTCCAACAGATATCAGTTAGAAGAAGATATGACAAAACAACTACACCTCCAGATTTCAGTGAATTTAAAGCATGAGAAGTTCTATGATTACACAACTCTGTTGAGGGAAAGGAAATAGAAAATTTGTCCACTGCTTTCTTCGTGGTGGTGTTTGTAATCACTTCTGACAATTTATTCATAATCAGTGTGTTCATCCATAAACATCAGAAACAAATATGAACATATTTAATTAAGTAAATGAGATCATAATAGAAAACTCATGAATTTAGAAAAAAATAGACTACAAGAGTCATTTGCAGTATTACTCTGAGAAATTATTTCTTGAGTTTGTATTTTAACATCCAATCAAAATATAAAAGGTTTTTCAGTAGTTAAGATGTGGTACACAGACTACTGATAATCAAGTTCTGAGCACTGTGTGCTTCTGCTCTATACCACAAAATATGGAAAACAGATTATCTCACAGTTCACAAAGTACTAGTTCTTCTTATGGCTAACTCCTGGCAATGTAAAAGAGACCCTTTAAAGTAATTTTGGTGGTTTTTCAACTTTTTTGTGCATTAACTCTATCAGGTATATTATAAGCAACTTTGTACTTCACCCTGTTATTCCTCACAGAGTAGAAATCATTTGCCCTCGAATGCAATTATTCAACACTTTCAGTGGATTTGCACACACACTTTGAAACATCATTTAATAGTCTAGTTTGGTCTTTTCAAAAAATTTAGCAGCATTAGTTCCTGTACTTTCTCATCTTCAGTAAACATTGGATAAGTTCCTAATTACAAATTCTTAGGGTCCCGCAAACGGGATGCTATGATTCCAAAGGCCATTTAATTAAAAGCGTGTAAACCAGTATTACTATTTTATGAAAGACCTGTGAGAATTAATTTGATATGAAGTATTAGTTTAGCATAGTACCATCTTTTTTTCCAATAAATCACATTCTTAGACAGTATCTGCGGTAAAGGTAACACACAGATTGTGCCAGACTGTGCAAAAGAATGCAAACAGAATTGTTTTCTGTTTAGGAATAATAAAACAGAAGTGATATTGGCACTGCTTTAATCGGCTATAAATAATTTAGTTGCCTGCCATTTGCAAAGAAGTCCCATTTTAAAATTCTGCAGAGTTTCTGTAAGCACTCCTATTAACATTATTCACTCTGGGACTTCAAATTTAAAATATTTATGATTGAGTAATGTCTTCAAAAAGATATTTCTTCTGCTTAATGAAAAACGCTTATTTTGTGTGGGATAATATTGTTTCCTTTTAATATAAACCACAAAAATGGGCATCAAGGACCTGAGTAGAAGACGCCTTTTTTTCCATCTGAGCATCTAGACAGAGTAATGCTTTGAATTTAACTCAAATAATTTCAGAACACCTTTGGCAGAAAAACAGAAGCATACCTTATCCTGAACATCTTGGGCCTGGTAGTTAAAAAACTCCTCTGAGTGTCAGGACTGAATTACCTCAAGCTGCGAGGAGACACAAACACGAGGCTCTAAATATCAGCTAATGCTCTAAACACAAAGGTCAAATTCAGCTCACCCTCCTTCTATGCTGAGTCAAACCCCTGCCAGCGAGTGCTTGTCAGACTAACCCTTTTTAGACTCACATCTAAATGAAATAACTCCTTGATGCCATTGATCCCCAAAGAAAGAGTTTGGTGATGTACAAACATAAAACTCTCTTTTGACGTCACTGATTAATTCTATAACAAGCTAGCAGAGTAGAGAATATTAGCTTAGAATTCAGTAAGTTACAGTAATGATTCAGGAACTCCTCAGAAAGTTCCAAAGGGCAAAAGCTGAACGAGATACAGGGAACATTAAGGCAACACCACAAACTGTGGAGACAAGTGGAAAAGGACAGAGGCCAAGACTTCACACCTTGCCAGATCTCTGAAAGACACAGCTTTCTCCTTCAGGGAAGTTGTGGAACAGCAAACCAAAGTGCTTTGCTCATAACTCATTTACCCAAGCTCAGCCAAATTCAATTGTTATGTTTGTACACTGAAGGGCTGGGCTGCCCTTCAGCGGGGCCTTGACAAGATGAGGGCATAGACTGACAGCACCCTCATGAATTTCATCAAGGCAAATCCAAAGTCTTGCATATAGAAGAAATGAGCCTCGTGCAACAGTTCAGGCTGGAGACTAAGAAGCTATGGAGCACTCTTTGGGAAAGGAAAGTGGGAGTCTGCTGGACAAGAAGTTGAACACGATTCAGCAGTGTGCCTGTGCAGCAGCGAGGACTGAATTAGCAAAAGCATAGCCAGTGGTTTGAGGAGAGAGACTATTCCCTTCTAGTCATCACTGTTAAAGGTGCATTTCAAATCATGTGCTCATTTTTGAGCCTTCGGATACAGAAGAAATACTGATAAATAGGAGAGAATCCAAGGAGAGGCATTGAAATGGTGAGAGAGCACATGATGCATAACAATGGCTGAGGAAGGTGGGCTCCTTCAGCCTCAGGCAGAGACGTTTACCACAGTCTCTAATTACAGCCTTCTGGTCCCTAACAGGGGGAATGCAAAAGAAGCCAGTCTCTTCTCATAGGTAACCAACGAAGGAGGTCACAGCCCCAAGCTGCAGCAAGACAAATTCTGATTCAAGAGGAAAAGGGGCAAACAGTGATCAAGCACTGGAGCAGGTTACCTAGAGAGCCTGAGGAATCTCCATCCTTGGAGATTTTCAACACTGAACAGGAAGAGGTCCTGAGCAACCTGATGTATCTTCAAGATCAGCACTACTTTGAGCAGGCTGTTAGACTAGATGACCCCCAGAGGTCCTTTTCAATCAAAATGAATCTATGAAATTTCAACTCCAAGTAGCCATAGGAGCCAAAGCAAAGCAAGAAAGGCAAAATCAGCCTCACAATGCCATGTCCAGTCACAGCAGCCTCCAATGTAGCACTTACCCTAGCTAACCCAGCAGTAATTCCAATACCAATACAACAAAAGTCTGCAAAATTTTGAGCACAACCCATGAGCTCTGAAGAAAATAGGGTGTTCACCCCATTTTTGAGGATAAAGCTGTGCAGTTAAAGACTGGAAGATTTCTAGGCTAAGGCTTGTATCACACCTTTCCACTGACAAAATGAATCACTTTGCATTGGGCAAGCTGAAGATGACTTTGACTAGCATTTACTTAAGACAGCAATAAAAACATATCTAAAATGCTTGAGAAAGATTGACATGGTTCGTTTTCAGAGAACAGAATGATCTCTTGCTCTCATGTAAGATTTTTATTTGAAATCTTGGGTTTTTGTTTTGCTTTTTTAAATTACGTTTCCATCATGATTCGTTCTCTGCTAGCATAAAGAGCATTATTTAGAAATTGCTATGGATGGCTGGACAATTTGTATTATCTGCTGTTTTCTTTGTACTAACATCAGATTGTTTTGCTGCAATTTTTCTAACTACATGAATTTCAAATTGTCTAGTTAATTTTTTTTATTTTTTCTTTGAAACATTATTTAGTCAAGCAAGTGATGTCTGTTTTTCTTTTTTTTCATTTTTACACACTTGTTCATCCAACAACCTCAAATAAGCAAGGAAAAATATGACAATATTTAGTCCACAAACACAGAATGTGTCACCTTTTGCTGAGGTCCCAGGATAATTCCTCTCAAGTCAGAGTTTGCAAAAGCTTGTAATCATTTAAAAGAAATATTGAAATACTATAATAATTTAAGGTATGCATAACTTTATGTAATTACAACTTCCCCTAGAAAACACCAGATTGTCTAAGCTGTATTCCTGGAAAGAAGGCATCTGCTAATCTTGGTAAACAAAGCAGAAATTTAGGATCTGATTTAGATTAAACACGCTTAATATCCATTCATTTCTTTTCTCATGGCCTATTTCTTGAACTGGGACCATCCCCAGAAGTTGCCAACATACGCTACACCCTGTGTAACCAAACCCTTGCTCCCCATTGCTTCACTCCCCAGGTGTAGGGTGCACAGTGTTTCACATTGGAGTTACTACTGGTCAGCAGACATACAGAAACCTGCAGCTATAAGAGAATAACACTTAAATGTAATTCTTGTTTTTCAGCATCAGGGTCTTGTCTTTCAGGTGAGTACTACACTCTATAGAGCAAGGAGGTGGAAAAATAGGATTGGAAAGATTTAGTCTGAGGTGGAAAAATTGGTGGGAACAGAGAGATGGTAAAGTTAGGAAAGGCAAGGGAACCTGAAACAGTCCAGCCAGACAAGAACGGCACTGAGGGAATCTGGTTAAAATACCCATCATCTAAATTGTGTCTGTGAGCCTTTGTCCTTCAAGGACAGCTCTCATTTGAATGACTTCCTTTAGGTAAACAACTAAAACATCTTTTGATTTCCTATCATGCAATTAAAATAGGCAGGGAAATAGCAGATGACAGTTGTGCGTGCAAGAATGCACTGACATGCAGAGGTGCCATCGTTTCCCCCAGTACTCCATAGCCCCAGTATCACTTCTGCCCTGAGACATCCCAATTGTTTTTGCCCCAATCCTTCTCTGTCACACTCTGTTGAAAATCTTTCCCCATCCGTGCCTGTCGCATTCTTTTATCCCAGGGCTAGGCTTACTTACAGAACCCAATTAAAAACAAGTGTAATCATAATCCTTTCTGCTAAAGAGTGACAGATGTGTCTGCCTATACAGCTTCTAGCTACTTCCCTGAGAATCCTACAATCTGTTTTAGCCATATCTCCCAGCTCCACTAATACTTGGTCCTGAGCTCAGACCTGTGTCTAACCCAACGGTCGTGGTACTTTATCAATACTTCTATCCTGCATTCCCACTGACTGGGAAAAGAGGGGAAAGAAAGAGGATATATTACAACTTTAGTTTAATTACAAGGCATGCAGTAAAGAGAATCTTGAAGTATAAGAGGCAGGGCATGCTGCTGCAGCAGGTGAATATACAGCAAATATCCTCTGAGAAATCACTTCTGTGATGGACTTTTGAGAATTTATTAAATACTTTTATAAGATAGCCTTGTCGTATTGCTAAGTTGGATTTCTAACAAGCATCCAAATTTTTTTACTGAGAATTTGGTATCATTTTCACTTGGGAGAACGTCATGTATGTTACCTCATTATTGTAGGCTCTGTTATTCAGTGCAGTTTATACAAGGCTTTTTCAGATCTTGCATTCTTAAACACTGGCATTCAGATAGAAAGGAAATGGTCCAACACATAGCAGTAGCACTATGGAAAATGTATTTTTAAGGAAATTTGCATTTGGACTTTTTTAGTATACGGTAATGAAAAACAGGACACAATATCCCTAGGCTTTATATAGTACTATACATGCAATCTTTCCCTTTTTTGTTTTCCAATAAAAATGAATGAGACGTTAGTCCCAAATATTCGTGACATTGACACTAACATACTCTTGAATGCAACATACTTGTATTGATTTGACTGATAAATTGCTCATGGAAGATCATTTGGAAGCTTCAAGAGAAGAAGTATCTCACACTGAATGCCTCCTCTTGCTTCTTCCTCATCTTTATCCTAGGCCACTGACCATGAAGAGAAGAGGATACAAGGCCTCGCATCAGCAGACACATACAAAGCCGATGTAATACATGGACCTTTAGGACTGTCACCAGCCAACTACCTCAGCATAGAATAGCAGGGTGCAGCAGATGTAATAACTTCTGTACAATTATTCCCCTTCCTCCCCAGTATTCAGCAAACACTGTAAGACCAGAGAGAGAATAACTGTCACTTTCTTGTATTCAGGAATAACCAGCTTTCTATCATCCACCTCATGCAGGCAGTACAAGTTGAAAACTTAAGATCTTTAAAAACTTTAACTAAAGGACAAGTAAGAAGTATGACCAGTCAGCAAATGGGCAGCAGAAGAGTGCTGTAAGCCCAGCATTAAAATTCAACTGATAAACTGCAGTGCATGAATTCCTTTGCCTGAATTATTCTGTGCAAGAGAATATTGTTGCATTCCTGATTATCATATTGACCTGTAGTCTGCTATTGGGCCATGCATTTTATTAGGTAAAATCCAGCCTTTGCTTGCTAATACGGTGGATTCACGTCCCACAAAGTTACTTATAGGATCCTAATTCATCACTAAACCCAAGGTTGCCATCAGCAAACACCAGAACAAACATTTTTCTGGGCCCAGAGTAGAAGATTGGTTTCTACACTTCCTAACATTTTTAGTTAATGGTGGTAATTAATCACTGGCAAAGTTAATCCCAGCTCACACACAAAAGAAAATAGCTTACTTCTGCTACCAGATTTGTCTTGTGCACTGTATATTGTGTTTCTCTTTTCTAAACATGATGCTGTCTCTTGTCAGGAGCCTGCCCTCTGAATTGTTCAAGGTAACAAAAATCCATTTCAGCCTATTGCACAACATTGTTTATGAGCAGTCAACAAACACCGCGACAATGAGATGCATCTAAACCAATAAATCTACTGCTACTATTCGAAGCCTATGCCAGAATCTTTTCTGATAAAACAAAAGGGGAATACATGAGGAAATTACACAAGAACTGATGCCTGAAGTCTAACTGCTGAACAGAGAATAAGAAAGATGAACTATTGTCACTCATCACTCCATTTAGCCATCTTTAAGAAAGATGCTGCGAGGACAAATTGAGCAGCCTAAGGAACCCGATAGACTGAAAAGACTGGATCTCACTGTCAGAGCTCCCACCTGCCACCTCTGTACATGCTGGAGGGGCACAAAGAGTGAGCCTGGGCTGGGACAGCCTGACCGGGCTGGGCAAGAGGCAGATAGCACCACCATGGGAAATACATGATACTGCCACCTTCTCTGCCTTTGGTTAGTTCATGGACACCTGGGATGTGACATCTATGTTCCTGCTCTCTGGGTCTGTTACCTTCTGCCACTTCAGTGTCTCATATCCAGCAACATTCTCCTCGCAAGAAGCATAAGACTTTTATTAAAACCACCGTGAGTCTATCCTCAAAAGGGCAAATGGAAAACGGTTTGTCAGGTCACCAAGATCTCCCCTGACAACAGTCTAAACCCCATACTAATTCATGGCAAGAAATACAGGGATTCTTTAGGGTGAAGGTCATCTTCAATGAAGGTAGTTCCTTTGCTGCTTTTTTGAGCCCTTACTTAGAATTCTTGCCAGTTACTGAAAAATGTGAAGTTACAGTGAGCAGAAAAAGCCTAAAAGCTGTTATAACAACCCACATGTGCTTTTTCCACCCATGCCCTTAACACAGCTGAAGGTACAGCTTATCCAAATGACTGAAGCTGAACTAACATCTTGCTGCTGAAGAGAGCAGGAGGCCCTGACCTTCTGCTCTTGTCACCCTCTCAGTAAATCTGGTTTTGACAGTCATCCGATCCCATGGTGAACAGACTGAAACTATAAAAGAGCAGAAAAGTATACAGGTGATTTTCTTCCATCTGATCAGTGGGTTAAATCAGCTTACCCTGAAATCAGGGGCAACCAGGCAGGGGGAAGGTTCACACAGCCAAGGCACAAGGAGTCCCCCCTTCTGCAGCAGCAAGCTCATAGCTGGCCTGGCTGCACCGCAAATGTGCCCTTGACCATAATTACAAAGCTGCCTCCCCAGTGTGTTTGATAACAAAAGGCATGTCTTCACATCTTCTAAGGCCATATTCACACCTCTTCTCTTGTTTGTTTGCTGACTTTCCATTCTTTCAGCCCTAGTTTTTTTGAGTGCTCACATGCATGTATAGCCTTTCAACATAGGCCTTCAGCTTCTAATAAAAATAAAAAAATAAAAATTGCTTTTCAAAGAACGGTAATATGGGTTTACTAGGCATCCAGCTAACTTCTACCATGTCTAGGCATCACTGTGAATAAAGAAGGGCATTTAATTCCACTTAGATGTAGCTTGACAAAAAGATGATTAAACACATAACTGTAACTAGACCCATGATAGCATACACATCAAATGGGCAGTGGGTGGTAGCCATTGACACTACCAACAGTAATAGGGATTTATTTTCCTGGCAACATTTCTGAAAGTCTTAACTTAAAAATTAGGCCACAAGATAAGGTTTTCAATAGTTCCTTGTAAAAGTAGTTTCATGAAGAATTCTTTTAATATTACATATACACGCCTGATCCTCCTTTTCCTTACAGCAGTTATTTGCTACAGTAATTTCACTATCTTCAGAGGACTTGGTTCTAACTACATTAATTTAAGTAAGTTCAAAAGTAGGCCACAGAAACAAAATGAAGCATGGGCAGAGTGCAAAAAATCTTCAATAGTCTCATTTAATTTGACATATAAAATAAATATGGATTTTATTCAGGAGTATATTGTCATCTTCAAAAGATTGCTAATCCTAGAAGTCACTTTATGGAGTCTTCGGTTGGTGATTTTTAAGCAATAATTTATTTCAATTAAATGACAGCATCTTTTAATCTCAAGGAAGTGACTTAGCAGTCACGCAATTCTGTCTTTGGAGCTTTCATACATTTATTCATCTGCCTATATTTCCTAAGACTTTGGAGTTCAGTTGAAGTTTCATCCTGAATTAATGATTTGGGGAAAGCAATCTTTCGTTACAACACATAAGAAGTTAAACAAGGTGAATGTTAGGGGGAACAAGAGTAATGTGATAACTTCAGGCCTCAAAAAAAGCAGATGCAAACCCACTGTAATCACTGGCTAGTGCACCTCCATGTGCCAGAGTTAAAATTAGCCCATAATAGCTATGATTTTTATGTCAATAAAACCGTAGACTTCCCTGAAAATTATGCACATACATACTAACCTGTTAGAGTCTTTCAAATAAGCAAAGGAGTTCACCGCTGCTGATACAGTTAAGGAGTATTTCTGTGCCTGGGAGATGATGTTTAACATCACTTAGTCATAAAATCACACAAAATCATTAAACACAGTATTAGGCACCAGACCTTGGCACCCACAGTAAACTGACCATTCCTAACAGCGCTGGAGAACACACAAAGCTCCATTCACTTGCACCAGGCTGCCATGAATGACTGTGCCCTGCTATAATACTCCATTTTAAAAATATTTTTGCCTGCATATCACCAGAAAAACAACGACAATGCCTGAAGCTTTCTGGTAATACTTTTTTTTTTTTTTTTACCTTTTTTTTGTTTTTTTTTCCCCCCTCGTTGTATTTTTCAATTTGGAAATAGCCTTAATAGCTTTGTTTCCTATAAATGGAAATCAATTGGCAAAGGAGCAGCCCGCAGACACCAGAGCACTCTCCTTTTTTTTTGTTCCAGTGAAAATTGTTCAGCTGGAGTGCATCAGAAACCATTGAAATCTCCTTACAGAGTTTATCACATTTGCTTTCTAAAGCCAGCAATATGAAAATAAGTTATAAGTTAAAAACCCAAGCCATCCACTTAGAAAGAAGTTTCACATTATTACACCACATACAAACCCCAAATTCCTGGTCTTATTAAAATATTATTTTCATATGTTATACGCACAGATCATTGATCCAAACTAACTTGTTGCTCTGTTACCTTGCCATCTCTCAAGAACAGAGTTAGGAAGTACAAATAAATGGATTTCAAAACGTGCAGCAGTAATATCCATGAAATTGTTTAGCATGCCATAAGATAAAAGCATTTAATGAGTCTCTCTGACCACATCTCTTGCCCTCAATCCACACATACACCTCCACACTACTTAACCTAACAGTTCCAAGTTTCTATTCTGATCCACACATCTGTCACCAAAAAAAAAGGAATTAAGCCAATCTACCATGATTTTTTCTCTTCCCTGTATCAGGGATTTATCTCCAAGGTATGTGGGAAGCTGAACACTGTACAACACTGAAATCCTGAAAAGCATCAGGTTCATTACATAGAGAAATTAAAATAAAAGAAATAGGGACTTAAATGGTGTGATAACTTGATATTCAGATTTCCAGATAAGCTATTCTAATGGTAAAAAGAACGTGGTACCATACTACTAGAGGCCCTCGCTATGTCTAAATTAGCAGTGGGAAATGACTTAGGGGAAAACTCTGTATTTTTAAACTCAAGGTCCAACCAGCAGACAGTCCTGTGATATTTTACCTTACAAGAGAGGTCATGGTGCTGTGACACAAAGAAAGAAAGAAAACAAACAAATAAAAACCCAAACCAAACCAACAAATGAACAAACAAACAAACAACCCAAACATACCACACACCAAAAAAAAAAAAACAATCATCACCTTGAGAAACTGCTATGGAATCTGAAACCTAGACAGATCTACCTCTTTTTGCTAGCGGCAAGAAGCTGTACTAAAAAGAGGTGCAAAACATCCTGCAAGGAGGATGAAAGAGTTAGAACAGACATTGGGATTCTCACTTTATGCATGCATATCAAGCTGAATTAGAAACTCCAGAGCTGAATAATGAAAATAAACATTCTTATGGGTATAATACTCTAAGTAAAATAACTCCTTAGTTAGACAGTGTGTTTGTAAAACCCAAGAACTTTAATCTCTAGAGTACAGTCCTTTCCAGGTTCAGCTTACAGCATAGGTCAGAAATCTAATTCTGTGCAACTCCAAACATTCCAGTTCTTTCATGTTTACAACCTTTATCTGCACTGGCAGCTGGAGTATCTGGCAAACTTCATCATTGAGCAATGAGAACATTTAAAGCATGTTTACCAGCATTGTCAACTGAATGACACTGAAATAAATTAGGCCAAAGTTCAAAATTATTTTCTTAGCAAACTCTGAGATACATCTTATCATTGCCTACAGTTGGTTTATATTTTTAAAGGTTGACTTATTTGAAAGAGAGAAAAGACAATAGGTGATGGAGACTGTGTCCATACTTTCTCCCCTTATTGTTTCTATTGCCTGTGGACATCCTTGTTTTGTGAGGGAATACCTCTAAATTGTACATTAAAATATTCATAACAAAATGTATGTAGTATTGCATGAATTTGATCTACTCCTTTCCGCGGATTCCAGCACTGTATCATAAGAATATTTATATTTGGTAATAGGTAGATCTCTTCCACTTTACAGTATAAAACTGGCCATATTTCAACTTGTTTGATTTCCTAGAAGTTATATAGTTTTAATGGCTATCATATTTATACGTTTATCTATTCAGAAAATATTGTATAATTGCAAACTCTACAAATCATGAGGTTACATTTACTCATGTATCTTGACATTTAGAAATTCTTATGCATTCTAAATACTTTCCCACTCTACAACATTTAAACATCTCCAGAGATTTCACTATGATGTTTTCAATGTATATCAGATCACATTTAAGAGTAACACAAAAAAACTCCACAATCTCTGTGAAGAGCTCCAAATGCACAATTTCAAACTTACTCAAACTACAGCAAAAACAAGTCTCCTGATCCTTTCCCAACAACAAATTACATTTGTTTTTACACTCCTTCAGCCTAATACTAAACATGGATGATATCTTAATGAATAATTTCTTCAACTGCACTCTGTCTCTCATTTCTGTCACTATGTAAATCAATTTTACTCCCATAGAGAATCAAGCAATCACTTGGTTTCTCATCTGCCATTGCATAGCACCCATGCAGCAATCACAGAAAAGGCTTATTGGTACATTAGCAGAATATTAGATTACTTCATCTGTGTTTTGATCAGGTATTTCAATTTGGGCATGCTGCTTTCCTTATATCTTTCCTTGCTGCATAGTTTCCTTCAGCTGAAGAAGAGCTGCAAATCAAAACCACAGCACTGTTCCATAAAAAACCCATGGGTGGCATATGTTCCAAAACACAGGTGCTGCCACTTACACGAAGCACATAAGCAACGCATCAGTATAAAAGGAATTCGGTGGAATTAGGCCTGTAGGGACCGATCTTCAACCACCATCAGTTCTTTTATATCCAGCGAAGTAAGCTCACACCAATAGTTTGCTTTACCCTTTAGCCATCTTAAACACATTGAATTATTCAGTGAAAAATCATGCTTCACAACTGGCAATAATATTGTGCTCTCTGCTATCTTCCTTGAAGTCAATATTTCTCAGACTATTTTGCAGTTACATCACAATTGCTTATTAAATATGTCGTAAATATTGTAGCCTGGTACAAATAAAATAAAATAGAAGTATCATTTACTTTTCTCGGTCTGGTTAGAAAAACCTCCACTTCTTGAGAAGCTCAGGAGATTTTTTTTTCTTGACCATTAACTTATTTTTAGAATTTAAGCTTTAAACCTCCTCCCCTCCCCAACTAAATTTTTATAACTTCAGGTTAAAATAATGAGACTATGCAATATTTTACATTAGAACCGCAATATGTAGGATAGAGTGGTACCCATTAAAAAGTGTTTAAGCTTGCGTGTTTCAAAAATACAACCGACTGCTTCCATGGCAGTATCACACACACATTGCTACTGCAGTAGATCAATCCTTTGTCTCTCCCAAAGGCAAGAGAATTGTGCAACAGCAGAAATATAAATGCCTCACGGCACAGGACTGCACACCACACTGGCTGTTGCTAATAAAACAAGGAAGCAAGGTACTGTCCCTCTCAAAGCTTCCACAGTAAATCTGTGATTATTTAGCCATATTTATCTGACAAGCTTTTACAAGTATGGCTATTTGTACTCCACACTACCCATAAGAGAAATTTCTTCAAAGAAAATTTGGTCCTTCACAGCCATTAAAAAAAAAAAAAAAATCTGAAAAAAATCACACTGTCATTTAATTTTATAAGTGCAATGCATTGTTGGAATACTGTGCACAGTTCTGGGTGCTACAGTATAAAAAGGATATAAAGCTACTGAAGAGTGTCCAGAAGTGGGGCCACAAAGTTGGTGAAGGGTGTGGAGGGGAAGCCATATGAGGAGCAGCTAAAGTCACTGGGTTTGTTCAGCCTGGAGAAGAAGAGACCTCATGGGGCTACAGCTTCCTCACAAGAGGAGGAGGAGGGGCAGGCGCTGAGCTCTTCTCTCTGGTGACCAGTGACAGAACCCGAGGGAATGTCAGGAAGATGTGCCAGGGGAGGTTTAGGTTGGACATTAGGAAAAGGTTCTTCAGCCAGAGGGTGGTGGAGCACTGGAACAAGCTCCCCAGGGAGGTGTCACAGCCCCAAGCCTGACAGTGTTCAAGAAGAGACTGGACAACACCCTCAGACACATGGTGTGAACTGTGGGGTTGTCATATGCAGGGACAGGAGCTGGACTTGATGACCTTGTGGGTCCCTTCCAACTCAGGACATTCTATGGATTCTATGAACCATTAAGCCAGTTAGCTTATGGTGGATGCTGTACAAAATGAGAATGCAGTATTACAACATGCTGAAGCTGATGGTCAGTATTTTACAAAATTAAACCTAAAGTTGTACTGATTAATATGTCATACGTATGTCATACATTAATTCTACATTAATCTTTTGAGCAGGCCTAGATGTCTATCCCTTAATCCTTCAAATTAAAGACAGAAACACCACAGTGTTTAAGACTGCACATGCCTCACTGCCAACAGCAGAGTCCTTCCCACAGCAGCTCTCCCAGTTGTGTTGAGAAACACAGAACATTTTCATTGGAAAACTCACAGGCTCAGCCCCAGCATTACCTGTGATAAGGGCTGTCTCAAACACATTCATCACAGTTGTATTTTGGAGCTACTAAGTAAAAATAGAACATAAAAGAACATTTTCTTTCTTCCAAACACCTCCTTGCCCCTTTGCCCAAGGCTACGTTGGCCTCCCTGCCCAACCCAGGGGATGCCTCAGCTCTGCCACAGGCCTCTCCAACATATGGCTCAGGCACTTGGCTCAGGAGCTGCCAGGCACACACAGCAAAGCTAAAGTAGGTTAATGCTAGGAGTCTGCTGAAGTCAAATTACAAACTAAGATAGATTTAAGTGAGCAGAATTGACGAACTCCACTGTTTCTCTTAGCAGCATTGCTCTGATCTTGTTTAAGCACTGAGTAGATGCACCAACCGCTGTGTGCATATTCAGCTGACCTGAAGGCAGCCACATGAATATATCCCTGAAGGAAGGCTCTAGTCTCTTTGCACACAAGTGATAACCCTTTTTCTAATAAAAGGAAAAGACACTTTGTTGCTGAAATTGATGCCTTTATGAGAGTCTTAATTATATTGCCATTATCTCCTATTACTCAAGCAAGTTATTTCTATTTATAAACAGCAATGTGAAACTCAGTTCCTCAGATACAGATGAAGGTAGACCACTGCAAAGCCTAGGAAAACAGGGTAGGACGCACACCACAAATCTCTTTTGTTTGCCGTACTCTGTTTAGAAGTCTCTTGTAATCACATCTTATCTCCTTAAGTTTAGATCCATCCACACCCCAGCGCAGGACAGTCACCAAAGAACAGAAGGCGAACAAGTTTTGACACACTTTAGCTTTCAACACCCTCACAAGACCATGTTATAAAAGAAACCATGTTTCGCAGTCAAGGCTTATCGGTTTAAGTCCATATTATATTAAGGCTCATAATAAGCACTTAACAGTAAACTAGAGGGAATTTGGCACAGATCTAATACTGCCAGTGAGAGGTCAGACTGGGAACCCAGGTGGCAAGGGAACTGGATGCCAAACATGCACCAAATGGATCCAAGACAAGTGCAGCACCCTTTAGCTGAAAAGGTTTTTCATGTTTGAGTCACGTATCTTACTTATGACTCATTTTTATGCCCCACTGCAATCCCCAGTTCCTA
This sequence comes from Streptopelia decaocto, assembly GCF_964273445.1. Taxonomy (NCBI): domain Eukaryota; kingdom Metazoa; phylum Chordata; class Aves; order Columbiformes; family Columbidae; genus Streptopelia; species Streptopelia decaocto. The sequence goes on from NC_138655.1 coordinate 65,482,746, forward strand.
CTTCTCCACTACTGTACATTCATCCCCATTCTCATTCCCCCAGCAGAAGTGATCATAAGCCTATTAGTAATGCATACCAACATTAGTTATTTCACTTGAAAATGCCCAAAAATTCTCTTTTCATTCTCCTCTCCAGAGTATAAATTTCCTTTTATGTATGGAGGAAAGGACATTTCAAGTTTGTTTTGAAAGTGTTAGGGCAGAAGCTTACTTTTGATTTAACATGAATTTTACACTTGGAAAAATTTGAGCATACACTTCTGATGCTAGCCCTCTACCAGCATAAATCTGTCCCATAACTCTAGATTAATATTCCTACCATGAAAATAAGAATAGTCAGAGAATTTAGGTACCGAAACAACAGATTAAGGGCTATATCTAGTTAAAATAAATAAATTTACTGAAGCTGGATCACACAGAGTTGCTTCAGAAAGAGAGGCAAAGAAGATGTCTCCCATTATTGTCCTTGTCACAAAAAGAATACTTTTCGCTTAAAATTGTAATGATCAGATTTTTTTCTTTTAAAGAAAAGATTAATTTAATTAATTATCACCTTGTATTTTCACCTTGTACTGTGTTATTATACAAGATAACACAATTAAACAGCTTTATTCAGTTGAGGATGTAATTTAGAGGGGGTTTTTTTACAAGTTTTCTCAATAAGATTAAGATCAGCTCATTGCTCATTTGGATTAAAACATCTTGATTTACAAAACTGAAAAAATGGTCTTCAGTTCACTCACAGAAAGCAGTTCTGAGGTTATATTGTGACTAAAGTCCATGGCCATGGCAATGAATTGGCATTAGGTAACAAAATGGAAGAGGGACAGAGTTCTTTTGTACATTAAAACTATAGTGTCCAGTTAAAAACTGACAAGTGTACAGAGATGAGATAATTAACAGCTCTTCGTTCTCTTTTTGGTCTCTAAATTACAACCTTCTTCCTCAGGCTGGCACACTGTTAAGGGTCATTTTGTTCCTGCAGCAAGTTAGACATCTGACACAGCATTACTTAGTGGTGGCATTTATAACAACTGGAAACACTATAGATGGAAAAATGACCCAGGCCAGTTGCTGTCAGTTAAAATGCAAAACTACACAGTTGTAAGACAAAAAAAAAGTTGTTGCAATCTTAAAAATAACTGAAACAAGGAATGAAACTAAGGGCTTTCACATAGTTGAAATGGGGGATTTGCAGATAGACTCTTTTAAGTCTTTAACCCAATTTTTCAGAGAGTATTAGAGATGATTATTACCTCTGCATCTCCAAATTGACATATATAAGAGGACTCTGACCATCAGTAGACCAGGGCTTTATATGTTACCAAAAAAACTGTCCCCTAATCCCTGACAATTTACAAACTAACAGAAATCAAATTAAACTATTTTTAGAAATGCAAACCTTACATTTCTAAGTCACACTCCTTTCCCAGTTCCTGTGCTCAGCATTTGAAATCTGCTAGTCTCTGGTTCCACATATACCACACCCAATATCACTCTATCTCCATTTGCCTCTCATTTAAGTTTTCTCGTTACTCTATTGTGTTTCTGTTCCAAATAATGTGAAATTTAGTTTCCTGAAGACATGCTACCATGGGCAAATAACCTTAGAGCAGAGGTGCTGTTTGAGGTAGACACTGAGAGCATTAAACCTATTAGACATCAGATTATCGGACACACACACACACACACATATATATATATATATATATTAAGATTTAGGACAGTCTCCTGATTATAGTTGCACTGACAGATGTGATTTGGTCCCTGTTAATACATTAAGTTATGCTGCAGAGTTTAAATCTGCCCTTAGGATTTTGACTCTTGCAACTAATTCTTCCTATTGGTGAAGTAAAATTAAGCAGAGAGCCCTAGTGTGCTTCTTGTACAGCTATAAGAAACCTGGTATTTCCTTCTTCTCTTTACCTCCTAAATGAATGCAAGAAAGCAAACGTTGCATAAGAAAGATATTAAGAGAGCAATTTGATTCTCTCATTGTTTTGAAGGAGAAAATGGGCCATGAGGGGCAGACCACCCAGGCAAGTAACTCCCTTGGGACTGACGATCAGGATTCTCCTACTTTGAAGACAAACACATGCCCTGCAGCAAAGGGCTGCACAGCATATGGACAAGCTGGCTATTATCAATTCAACTTGCAGAATAACAGTCTATCTTGATCAGCCTTGCCTTTGTGCTGGGACTATGAATACTTGCTTAATAGCTCATGCTTTTTGCCACAGAGCATCACTGGCTTGCACCCAGGCTGACTACTTAAACCTGCTCAGACTGGGCTTAGCAGGATGCAAACAATTCTTACAACAACAGGCATCATAACTAGCCCAGAGCTAACAACTGGACTATATAACATACCTGTACATGTTCCATATGTAGGTGAAATGTAATTTACTCAGTCTGCAGAATCTACAGAGAAACCCAACAGTTAGACACGGGATACTGCCTGTATTTAAACACGCTAAAAAAAGCTTTTCTTTCTAAGTGACTTCAGGGTTTCTCCTTGTGCCTTGAGACTCATTACCCAAGGAGTTTTGTGTCACTCACAGGTAGGTGTACATTACTTTTTTATTTTAAAAGAGGTTTATAGAGGTGAGATAGCAATTCTATATATCAGTTACGTTCTTCCTTGACTAACAATATTGTTAACAGGTCGGTTTTGCAGAAGAAAGTAACAGGTTCTTTCAGTAATCACAATAATTGATTGCCTTCATCAGCACATATTCATCCACATTCCTGCAGCTTAGGGTCTCCCTAAGCACAAAGGAGCACAATGATTGAGGGTAAAGATGGTTTGGGGTTTTGTTTTGTCAGTTTTGAGTTTTATCCTTTAATCTTTCAGCCAACATCAGCCTGGGCTCCACCACTCAGACCAACACCCACCTTGCACTAGGCAAAACAGTGGAGCAGATGCTCGTACTGATTTTCTGCCGCACCATGTAATGTAAAGTGTGAGCTTCCTTAACAAACTGAATGACCTTATTTCATCTATTTCAATAGTCTAGCTATTCACTAAAATATTACAAAATTATGGAATAACATAATGAAGCACTAAAATTTAGCAGAGCCTAGACTTATCCTTACAAATGCATAAAGCAGAAATACAAACTTCAATTTGGAGATCAATGGTTTGAAATGGAGGAAAAAATATTTGAATTTAACCACTAATCACATTTAGGTGTGAGAACAACAAATGCAATTTTAAAAATTATCTACCAAACAGTTTCCAGACATCGATGGTAACCCAAAAAGGACTAGTATGTGTACCTCAAATCATAACATTCAAAAATGATTAATTCATTTTGTAGTAGATGCAGAGAAAGGCTTCTAAAATAATAATGGGAACGGAAAGCCTATCTTAGGGGAAGGCTAAATGAGCTTGACTTATTCATCCCACAAAATATAAGGTGCAGAGAGTAGTCCTGTTTCTTTGCCAGCTACATCAAGGTTGAATTAAATGAGATTAGGAACACAAACTCCTGATAATTTTTATTACCACAATCTGTTTTGAGCATCTTGAATATTCCATCTTCAAAGAGATCCCAACTAATTATTTTCATTGTAACCCTGAAGATGGGAAATAATACTTTCCTTTTTATACAAAAATTCTAAAATATCTTTCAGAGTATAATGATACATCATGTAGATCAGATCTGGTCCAGTATGTGAAGAGCATCACACTTTCATATATAGTAACTAAAATAATTCTGAATCATGTCAAGCTGAAACCTAAAGTCAAAGACATTCATGGAGACTAATATGCCTGACAAGGAGGAGGCATGAAATTGAATAATTTGAGACAACCTTGGAACATAATTGGTTTATATTTACAGCACTACAATACTAGATAAATGCTGAATTTTAAACTGATTCATTTAATTTTAAAGCATCACTTATTAGAACACTATGTCCATTATCCAGAAAAGCAATTTGTATACTTAAGTGATTTGTATGATTCAAATACATGAAGATTGAAACTGTTTCTTCCCAAAGAGAGTAAGTGCAATATACTGCAAGCAAGAAAAGCCTCCAAATAGCTCAGCCATCCCTTCTGTACAAAATGTAACTATTTATTAATTGAAAATTTTTAGTGGATGTTTTCCATATGGAGATCATACAGATTAATTACATAGGTACAACATTAGCATTTAATTCATTTTACACTTACTATAGTTGTCACATATATGTTTCCACAAGACATGTTTTTATGGACACTGAAATCTCATTGAGGGATGGAATATTTCTCTTGTCTTCTAGTAATATTCTACTTCTAGAAAAATCTCATTTATGTGACCAGTTATAATCACAGAATAGGTTGGCTGAATAGATATCCTGTCATTATATAGCGCACATTCCTCCTACAAAGTGAGCTAATATTTATGAATGATTTCAGAAGAATTTGTAAATAGAAGGGGTCTTTCCCTAACGCTTCATCCTGGGGAATGACATGCGCAAGTTCTCTATCACAAAGCAGCTTCATAGAAGTATTGATTAATGAAGCACTGACATGACAGTTCTTGCAGAAGCAAACTCATGTTCTGTTTTAAATGCAGAACTACCTGGTATAGACCTGATACTGGTTCTTTACTTATGCAGCAAAAAACCTTATAATGTTTCATGCTCATATCAAAGTATGGCTGCAGTATAAATCGCAGAAACAATTTCACTCACTGGAAAATTCATTAAAAAGCAACCCTGCAGTTGTTGTAGCTTACAGTTTAATGAATTGGTTCTTTTCCTTTAATTTAAAATCAAGCATGAGATACATAATAAAATGGAGATGGTTATACATGTTATTGCTGCTTTAAGGTTAAGAAATAAATATGCAAATAAGGAATTTCAAATTTCTTCAGAGACCATGCAAACAGGCAAGATTTATAAACATGAAAGCAAGTCAGCCTTGGTGAAAACTCATGCAGCTCCACTGACATTCTTAGTAATACGTATTTTTAGAAACACATTTCCACCACTTCTGTTAACACTTTGAGATCCATACATTACAAATGCACCTGTTTCCATATTCATTATTTCCTAAATTCAGCCCTATCAACAGTTTTCAACATGTTCCTTCTTTTAATGAATTACCTAGAGCTGCTAGTTGTGACTCTTCCTTCCACTTCCTGATGAATTTTAAATTTGCCACTATTTCAATGTGATGGATTTTTCTTTTAGTGTTATTTCTCCCTTCTCCATACTGTTCCGTGCTTATTATATTATTTACGGATTCTGGTTTTGCGCTGTGACTGAAATCCAGAAAAGATCCTCCCGTTCTCAAAACCAGCAAAGTCCGAATCCTGCCCTGAGGATCAATCTGTCACTCCTAGCACACGTGTTAGCACAGGCTCTCCTCTAGACTGAATGCATTAAACATGGAGAGGATTTGCCTTAGATGTAGCAACCAACCACAATGAGGAAAAGCATTGATTTCGTCCTCAGGCACTGAATTCTAAAGCTGCAAGAAACACATCTTGTTCTTTGTTGTATTTTTTTTGCCTGGTTTTGTTTTTTTTTGTTTGTTTGGGGTTTTTTGTTTATTTCTGTTGTTGGTTTGATGGTTTGGGTTTTTTGGTTTGTTTGTTGGGGATTTTTGTTGTTTTGTTGTGGGTTTTTTTCACTTCTTGAGTGACTTACTAAACATAGTTGTTGTTTTAAGCGTGAATCTCCAGTAATTCATCCTCTCCTTCTATCCATCATTGTCCTTTCATAAACCTTCACCTCTCTGAAGGGCTATTTTTAAGTTGGATGAAAACTAATGGCCCAGTAAGAGTCAGATGCAACCTAGAGCGCTCTGACTAGAGAGAGTGCAGAGAAGGGCAATGAAGCTGGTGAAGGGTCTGGAGCACAAGTCTGATGAGGAGCGGCTGAGGGAACTGGGGCTGTTTAGCCTGGAGAAAAGGAGGCTGAGGGGAGACCTGATCACTGTCTACAACTACCTGAAAGGAGGCTGTAGCATGGAGGGGGTTGGTAACACTCTCCCAAGTAACAAGTGATAGGACAAGAGGAAATGGCCTCAAGTTGTACCAGGGGAGGTTTAGACTGGATATTAGGAAAAAATTCTTCAGGGAAAGGGTTGTGAAACACTGGAACAGGCTGTTTAGGGAAGTGGTGGAGTCACCATCCCTGGAGGTGTTTAAAAGGTGTTTAGACGAGGTTCTTAGGGACATGGTTTAGTGCCAGAGTTAGGTTATGGTTGGACTCTATGATCCTGAGGGTCTCTTCCAATTGAAATGATTCTATGATTCTAACTTGTGAGTTGATCCAGCACCACAAGCTCAGTCACCTACCAAGGGGTCAGCACATGGGCGCTGTCTGGCCACAAAAACTCGACATGAGCCACAGCTGCCTCTTGCCAAGGCATTAGGGAACACAAGGAAGCTGGCAGTGCTATAAAGGCTGAACAGGAACAAAATCGCAGTGGACATAAAGGAAGCTTGAAATTATATTTATCACAGTGCATGTAAAGATCAGACAGAGGGACAGACAACCCAAATCTCCAGGACACTAGGACTCTTTTCTGAGTGGATTTTACACATTTAATGAAAAGTGCACAGTGGCTACTCCTTTTCTCTAATTATGTTATCAGTTACTGAATACCAGGGTCTTTTTTTCTGGGAAAAAAAAATCCAGGGAAATTTAAGATATCTTTGAGTACTTACTGTGCTTTTCCCATTATTTGCACTACAACTAGCTTACTAGCATCAAAATCCTGGACTGTAATATCTGGTTTTATAAAGTGATAAAATAGAAAAATCACAGCTTTGCGCTTCCAATCAGACACACCTATGAGTGTGGAAGGTGAAATCAACTTCTCTCTTAATTGATTCTGTGGAATCTCTTAAAACAGAAATATGGAGATGAAAATAACCATGGTGGGAGGCTGAGAAGTCTCCATGAAATTTTCCAAGTTTCCTTGCTGTGAATCAGCACAAAGTTAGAATCTACAAAGCCAACATCCCATCTAAAAAAACCCTACTTATTATGATCCAGTGTGAAATTCCTCCCAGTTGCATTCCTAGCCCTTCTTCTTATAACTTTGCAGATTGTAAGCCAACGACCCTTAACACTGTTTCCAAACCAGCCCGGCCATTCTGTGCCAGTCAAACACAACACTGAGTAAACTCAGACTTTTTCACCACATTCATGATTTTCTGGAAGTTAAAATTGAAAAGCAGCTTAATATTGAAAAGCAGCTTATTTTAGCTTGTCTCTGTTGTCAAAGCCTACTTAAAGCAGGCAAAGTTTAAGGACGATGAGAACTTCATCTTAAATGCTACCATACCCTGAGAGAGTAATGGTTATATAGAAGTGACATGTCAATTTAAGGTATGTGTAAAGACTGCTGGAGAGGAGGTCACAAAGTATTTCCTTTCCTTCTTAGTCCTACACTCACAGTTTTAATTCCCATAGTGCTTCAAAGTCCTCCAAAATCCAGATCTCCTTGAAAACATGCATAATCAACTGCGACTGCACAACAATCAAGACCATTCAGTGACAGATTATCAAACTGCTGAACATCACAATAAAAATACGCAAGATAAACACAGACTGAGCTCTGCCTGAGATTTAGTGATTGCAGATACCAGTCAGTATATTCACTCCAGACCATAACATCTCTGTTCTTTTCTTATGAACTCTGTAGTGGTGACCATTACGAAGGCTGGAAGTGGCATCCTTCACATGTCCCAATTATTCTTTTTCATGCAGACATGAATTTTGTGGAGTATTTGATGACTTAAATTAAGGAAGAGAAGACAAAAAGCAATGATAGTAACAGAACCAAGAGAGAGATTGAAAACAAGCTAGAGACAACCATCACAACTGCAAGGCTTTCAGCGATAAGGTGCTTGCCTGCTGTGGACTCACAGCAAGGAGCTTTTCTCCTTTCCATCACTCTCTAAAACTGGACAGGTACTAATTTAAGGACCACAAAAGACTACTTGGGGACCACCCAAGCATCCATCGTCCTTTCCACCTATGATAATTATTTGTACCTCTTCTACTGTCTCCACTTTTGCCCAAAGTCCTTAGGTATGTCACAGTCCATGTTGCTTCCTGCATTGACGATTTGATATTAAGTGTTAGCTTAATTCTATATTTTCAGATTTTATGTTGGTTGGGCTAGGGAAGTGGGAGGTCATGTACACACAAACATCTTGGAAACTCCCAGCTACGAACTTTCATGCTCAAAAAGTACCTGGGATGCAGACAAGAAGATCCAGTCCTCCAATAGAACAGTTTTGAGTAATGAACATGCCTTTGGCTACACCATCAATCAAGTCATGCTTTGACACAAACAGTCTGCCAAATCTCAAACCTCTCTACTTTGATTAAGGTCATCAAGAAGGCATACCCATTCCTGAAAGCAAATAGAAAAATCTCTGTTGATAAAGTCTGCAGCTGACAGGAAAGAAAGATTAAAAAACAGGTGAAGTGCTAATGATAACAGCTCTACACAGCTCTCTGGAGCACAGAGATGGGCTGAAAAATGTGAATTTCAGTACTGCTAGACCAGTTGACTTGCCACATAACCAGGAATACACTCCACACTCAAGGTGGGGCACTATTAAGCTTGCTTTTTCTACAGCTAATAATACCTAGAGCATTAATATTTCAATTATATTATGAATAAATGCTTGGTTTTATTTATATATACACTTATTTTCTTACTTATATGCACTCTCCTTGCCCATAAACAGGATTTTCAGAATAACAGAAGGTCAAACTTTTTCAGCCCCAGTCAACAGTGGCCACTGGGTCCACAGTAGCTGTTTGAGTTGCTAGAGTTGTGGATTTGCATGTCCACCTTTGTGACATTTTGTGAACCTTAGCTTTGTGGGAAGCACAAGTGGCGTGTTTCCTTTCCTGGGAGTTTGCCTTTTAAAGGCAAAAATTTGCCAGTTCTGTACAGGATCTATTAGATGCAGCACATGTGTCTTGCAGATGAAAATGACAAATATGCAGTGCATATTTATGTGTGTATAATACAATTTCATGTAAATCAAAACCAGCCTTTCACATATTCATGGAGTGTCCTTCTGGGCTCCCAGCTGAATAGGAACATCTCATGCCCAGAAACTGGGCCACCTGAGCTGCCACCTGCAAGGGTGAGCCAGGGCAGAGGGCAACCAAAGTCAAAAAGAAAAAGAACAAATTGAAAATCTGCTGGAATAAGGTTGGGTCACACCCCCCACGTCTCCTGCATCTAATTGCAAGAAGAAAGGGACAAAGAAATAGGACTGAAAAGGAATTGAGGCAGCTGGGGCACATGGTGATATGACTGAAGTCGATTTGGGGTCCCAATGTGGAAACCCCTGAGTCCAACCTGTGCTGGTCTGCCCTGTGGGCAAAGCTTCCTGATCGCTGTACGTGACTGCTCCTCCACAGCCCCCTCCAAGGCACACCCGCTGGTTCCCCGGCTACACTCTTGCCCCAAAAGCAGCATGGGGAGCAGCCTGCCCTTCCAGCAGAAGGATCTCCTCCCTGGCTTCAAGTGCAGCAGCAAGCACCCAGTCCACAGGCAGCTCTCCCCTGCCACTCAGGTCCAATCCTGGCAGGAGAATATATATATATGTGTGTATATATATTTATTTATTTATTTACTTACTTATTTATTTTTTAAGTATATCTATATAACACCACACAATACACAAAAATCAAACCAGACATTATTACAGAATAATTTATCAGCATGATAAAAGGGTGGGTATCTTTTGATTATACATTGACAAAAAATGCAAAGAAGCCTCTGATGCAGGTGGTTTACAGTCACACAGTTTTAGAATATGCATGGAGTACACCCAAAACCAGAAAGGATGTAATGTGCAGATTAGCCTTTTATCCAGGTGTCACAAGCCTCTGAATAATTCCACCTGATGCGACAGGGGCTTACTTCTCATACATGACTTTCTGAATAGCTGACAGTCCCATCAACAGAACCACTGTCATTGTGAGATTGTATGAGTGCAGGCACAGATGCCGTTCTCCAAAACACTCTTATATATTTGCTTTTTGAGCAAAACAATTTCTTATAAGAACATGCTGGTTTATATATTTCAAGACTCTGAGCAGGCCCCTCCTCCTGACTGTTACCCAGGGAGACTATATGATGGCACTGTCACCATGGAAACAGTGGACAAACTTAAGGTGTTTTCATTGCTGTAGATAAAAGCCATCTGCATTATTTTCTCATTTCTGTTTCTCACACCACCAGCGCCGGCACCCAAGCCAAGCCATAGCAGCTGTGGTGCTGTGTAGCAGCCAGGAAGCATGGACCGCTCCCAAAGCATCATCCGCACCGCATCCCTGCGCCTGCATCCCTGGACACGGGGAACAGGGCAAAAACCACCTACTGGTGATCATAACGTGTGATTGCAGCAGGGTCGACTCAGAAGACATTCTTCTGAAAATTTTCCGACCTCATTCCAATAGGGAGAAAGTACCTAGTTTGCCTCAATATGCAAAAAAAGGTTGAAGAGTATTTGTGTAGGTTTATATAGAATCTATTCCAAATCAGATTTTGATTCTTTAACTATGGTTTTGAGTTATCTCAAGAGAACTTTTTTCTCCCAATTGATTCCTTTCCATTCCCCCACATTCATTCAAAATGTAGCCCCTTACTATCTCCACAAGCTTTTAAGTTTTACTTCTGAGATCTGACACAAATGTGCTTTACTCTCCTAAAGATACCATCTTCTATACATTGGGAACAGATCTTAGTTAAACACACCTACCTTCCATCAAATAATTTTAATAATAGAGATTGCAAAGAAATTCTCACATAAACAGGAAACTTTGGACACTTGCCCTGATATAATTTGGGCTAAAATTTATTTGTTCAGCTTTTACTAATGCAGCATTTCAAGGCTGGGACCCGGGCCTGAAAATTTGAAGTGGAGTAATATTTCTATGCCATTTTTTTCTGATTCTGGAATCAGCAATCACCATGGAAGGTCTTGTCCTTGGGTATTTGGCATATTGATGCAATCTCTGTGATTATTCGGGTATAGATAATTAGAAATTTAGCAATAATTCTTTTTCACTATACCTGAGGTGAAATTCAGTGAGCACTGTGAAGCTGCGCTGTTTCTCTGTGGCTAACAAATATTACTTTTTTCTCCACAGTAGGCTGAGATGACTGAACACAACCAGAAAGATCTATAAATTAAGCATCAAATTAAGTTTCTACAGTGTTTTTTCAGACAACGACTAGATGTTCTATTACTCGTAATTTATTTGCTGAAGATTGAGTTTGGGGTTGCTGTTCTTGCAGGCTTTTTGGGTTTTTTGTTCCTTACTAGTACCAGAACTTCAGTGAGTTCCTGTTTTCCTAGTCATCAAGCCGAATTTGTGACATTGTTACATGAACATACCCTTTCCATGTATTGAAAAATTATATTGTTGTAAAAAAACCCACAATGGCACTTCAGTTAAGATGACAGACATCTCAGAAGATGTGTCTTAATTTCAGTAATCATTTGTAATTCTGTTTTTATCTTTCAGTGGGTAGAAGAGTATTGTTTACTGTTACATGCCTGTTACCTGTAGCCTATAAAACCTGTGGCTCCTATCAAAACAACAGTATGAAATAATTTCCTTATTGGATTTTGTTAATGTTGGGACTTTTCTACCAAATCAAGACCTGCCTGTAAGTTAAAGATGCTCACAGACGGGGCAGCTGGTGGTCTGGACAGCAGGACTTTACTGCTTGTTTACAGACAACTCTACCATGAACAACAGTCTCTAAAACAATCCTGCCCCAGGCTGTGATCAGGTCACTTCTTAAGCAACTCTTTAATAAAATAAATAGACTTTCTTCTCCTCTCACGTTAAGGTTATTTTTCCAAATGCCACATCATTCTCATTGATTTTTTTTTTTTTTTAAAACTCTGAAGCCTTTCCAGCTTCTTTGCTGAATGGATAAAACTGAACTGAGTACACCCTTGGAGTAAAGGTCATGATGTTCAGTTAAGAATAGCTATAAATGTTCCTACTGCTGCCTCATGTTCTCATACAGTCGAGAATCACAGATATTTGTTCAGCCATCAAGTGATTCCCAAATCCTTCCTCAAGTTGCTATATCTATCTTCATCATACCCAATTTTTATACCAAATATCCCACTGATATTATACACAAAACATGAATACAATTAGCTGTGTTAGCTCAACACTCTGAATTAAAAACAGAAGTAAATTGCTGTTAAATTATTTCAGATCCCAAATTCAAAACATGACTGACTTTAAGTTTAAAATTTATTAGACTTTCAAATCACTGAGACAGCCTGTAATCAGTTGACAGCCAGAACTATCTAGCTTCAAGAAAAGTCAATATAAGCTCTAGAGAAAAGATAACCGAGACTGGGGAAAAAAGATATTTAAATAATAAATAATAATAATAATAATAATAATAATAATATAGATAGATAGATAGATATAGATATGTGGTTTGCAATCTTTCTGCCAAGATTTTCCAGTTCTAGATTATTTTATTTAAATACATGGAGGCAAACAAAGGATAAAAGAAAGCTCTAGTACAATGGAGTGGCATTTTCATTCAGGTAAAGAAACCATCAGTGGCAGACACAGGACATTGTATGTCTTGTGTTTCTTTATCAGCCTCATAGGAACACAGCATTCAAAAAAATATAGTAACAGGAAAACAGCTGCAAGACATTAGCAAATTTTGGTCACTGTGAGACTTAGTCTCTGTATGCTCCTGAAAGAGTGTGTCTTTCTTAAGCAGGCAGAGATCAGAAAGAAGAAAATTAGAGTCTCCATAACATGTTATAGTCTTTCTTCCAAAAATATTTCCAAAACAGAAAGTGTCCTTAAGATCATCCATCCTGTAATGTTATCTATCCAACATTTTTGATTGATTGTTGTTGGGTTTTTTTATTTGTTTTTTTTTTTTTTCCAAGGTACTCCATAATAGCTGCAAGCAGGGACATTCATCATCTTTTTTGTGGACAGGATACCGTAATTATGACCAACCTCACTAATCCAACCTATAAACTTATTAAGTGAATGTAGCCTATACAGGCCGCTGTAGGTGGTCATGCCTAATAGGTTTAAATATCTCTTTCCATTTATCTTATCAAAAATGAAATCAAGAAGCATTTTGTCACAATTTGTACATGTCCTTAGGGAAGAAAAGATTTATATTTAGAGACCAATCTACCAGCCAGAGTTTAATGAAATCCAATGGCTTCATACTTTACACAGAAGTGAAAAAACAAACCCCTTAAAGCAAAATTAATAAGTACCTTTTCAAATCACTTAGGGATATGACAGATTCTCCAACATTATCAGTAGCTGATTTCATAAGAAACACAACCTAGTTCATGGCCAAGGATAAATGATTACAAGGTAATGTTCCAGGCTTGAATTACACATTCTTTTAGTCTTAACAACTTCTCACTTGGGTTCAGTAATATCACATACAACATTGGTCTGCACCAAAACAGCCCTATATACAACCATGGAGCATCCCTCATGCCATATAGGTGCTGGGGAAATCCCCATCTGGTTTCTGAATTCTGCTATCAAATCTACATGATCAGGCATCATATAACTGATTTATTTCAATCCTTGAAGATGCTTGCAGGGATGCAGAAATGCACATCAGAACAGACTGCTCTACTGTCCAACACCTCTGTGTCCAAAGTTGCCCATTCTTTCTGAGTATGCTGAGCTATATTCAATCCCTCTTAATCTGTTTGTTTGGCTCACTCCTCTGTGTGGGTAGGAAATAATACAGAGCTTTTCTGGGCTCCCTTATGTACTTTATGGAGCTGTAGCAGACAACACACAAGCTTACGACTCCCTCAGCACAGTAGAAGTGGCATGAAGATTTGAAATTGAAGCATTTGCAATGGGATTTAGTTTGTGATTTGAAATTCTGCCTGTCATTTGAAATATAAAATTTTCTCACTCTTCAATAAAAGTTCTCTACCACTGCTGAGGAACAATTTGTTTTACAAAAATTCTTCAGAATACAGGCTAAATCAAGGCAGCTAAATGCTTTCTCTCCAAGTTTGTTTTGCTGCAAGCCAAAGCTGTAACTGCAAGGCTGGCTGTGCAGCAGAGATGTACATTTTGGAAGTTTGACAAGGTGCAGAGCAGGACAGGACAAGCACAGAGGTCAGGGCAAGGAGGTGACAACAGACCAGTGGGAAGAAGGAATATCTGAGGAACTCTTTAAGAAAGGTGAGGTAAACCTGGCAACCATGAAAGCCAGGGACACTGTAAGCAAGCAAGTCCAGGTAAGACAACATCTACAGAAAGTGAGATATGCTGCTCTGGAGGGCCTTGCAGCAGGGTGCTCGAGAACAGCTGTTGCCACTGAAATGGCTGGATGACTGCTCTGCCTCATCTTGTAACTAAAGAGGTTTCTGGATGCAAATGACCTCCATCAACACCTTGACTAATACTGAGAAAGCAAATGGCAAGAATGGGAAAGAATGGTTCAGTAATATCACATACAACATTAGGAAGCAGTGAGAGATAACAGAAACATTAATACTGCTTTGGCTCGTAAGTACATATGCTAAGCAGCTCTGGAAAAAAAAAGATCAAGTTATATTTGAGCGCTCTCATTCATCTGACATGTATGTTTTTTGCCACCTTATTCTGATAGCAAAAGTGAGTGCTTTTAGGCAACCAACAGTTTTTTTCTGTTATCTTTTACCAGAGTATATTTCTTGTGGTACCTGACACCAAGAAAACCCCAAACTTATCTCCTCCTGTTTATTCTTCCCGAAGAGCTGGAGTTTCTCTGTTTATCTGCTCCTGCACCCAGAAGATCTGTTGAAACAGTTGCAATGGATTGTTGAAAAGAAAAAAAAAAAAAAAAAAAAGGTTTTTTAATTACAGCATAGCTCCCGAAAACCAGCAGACATCCCAGTTCTCAGGACGATCTTTACATCTATCAGTTTACAAGCATGCTTTCAGAATTCTTCTAAGGATCGGTAGCTCTATGTGCCTTAAAATACAGGGCCATTACTTTCAGTGATAATGCAGGCTTGTGACTTAAAAGGACAGTCAAGCCTTTAATCCTTTAAAATTACAAGATGAAAGAGAGGATTGAAGCAATATTTTCAAAAATGTCGAAGTGATTCACATGTCTAGTTCTCTACTGAAATTTTGAGAATGCAGGCTTTAAAGTTGCTTGACAGCTTATTTTAAGGGACCCAAATCTCTAAATAACAATAAGTATGCTCCAATTATGTACAAATGAAGTAAGAGTGCACATTCAGAACGGATTCTTAAAAACTTTTAAAGAAATCAGAAGATAGAAGAACAGAAGTGGTCAGATTTTTCCAAAATCTCAGTACAGAGCAGCATGTATATGTTTCTATAATTGAATCACACATCCCATAGAAATGTAAATGGTTTAGAATCAAAAGGATTTGATTTTTATATTTTGAATACATATATACATATATTTTATATTTTAAAAAACTGATAAAGCTACAGGTAAAACAAAGTCAGCCATTGCTGAACGCCAAACAACAAGGGAGACAGATGTCTGGAGAGGACCCACAAAAAAAAAAGGCAGCTTCATTCTTTTGTAATACTTCTTGCTGTTGATTTAGTCGTCACTTCTAACAGAGTGGTAATCCGAATTTCAGACTCCAGAGCACATATCCCTTCCTCATACCATCTCCAAGCTCCTATGGCCTAGCTTTCCTTTGAACCTTGATACAGGAGTTTCATCCTTCACCTCAATGCTCCTTTCCCCACCTGATAAGAGAGACGGTCTGGCTGATCTCAGAGATTTTTCCCTTCAAATAGACATGCAAGTATTTCTTTATTACACTGTTAGCCCCTGCACTGGACCAGTTACTAAGCAACTCCTTGCTGCAATGAAAGTCTAAATTCTTGCCTTCCCATTTGGTGGCTATTTGCAGCAGCAAGCAATGCAAATGTCACTGAACCTTATGGTTTATATCACTGTAAATAAAAAAAACCCACACAATACAAATATTTTAGCAGGCTAATTGTATGTAGTTTATCACTAGCTCTTGACTGAGCCCGGATGTGATGATAACGAGCAACTTCGGGGTGCCAGCAGCATTGATGATCGTAGGCTTCCTACAGAGGACAGGAACTACCTAAATCTTACTACTTGACTACAAGCCACATAAAAACAAGGCTAAGAAGAAAGTAATTATTTAGCAATTGTCCTAAATATTGCATTTTTCCTCCATGTCTCAAGGGAAAGCTGTTCTTTTATACACAAAAGTAAAAAGTATATATATAGGTCTTTTCTTCTGCACATTTCTAACTAGTCTAAGAATCTAGTTAGATCTTATCAAGTTGGCATCCAGGCCACATCTCTATATGCCATAAAGGTTATGCCTATTCACTTTTGCAACTCATCTTCATTGGATCAAACAAAAATTTACCAGGCCCATGGGCCAGCTACTAGAAGGAAATCATATGTTAATGCAATGCGAAAGCCACATGTACTGAAGAGACATTTACTTTTTCGCTGTCACAGGAAATCAAGGAAGAAAATTAGGTAATCACCATTGCTATTTGAACAAACTGAAAACAAAAACTCCACCAACCTCATCCAATCCCCATAACTCTTAAATTCTCATTTACAACAATACTTAATTTTAATAAGTTTTCTATTCAGTTGATTTTATAATCAATAGAAATGTTTAAATAGATAAATTTTAAACTTTAACACAGACAAATAATGCTCTAGAACATACCAAACCTAGTTTAGAATTGCAGGACTAAAGGGCCTCATGAGATTATCTACATAATCCCCAGTCAGTGTGTATTCTCAGCTTGATACATATTCTTGCACAATTACAGGGATCTTATAGAGGAATAAAAGGAGCCCTATTTTATATATACATGAACAAGAATGAGACAAGTCTGTTAGTTTGTTTTGTCTTTTTTCCACCATTCTCCACTATGTGATTTAAAGCTTTTTGTCTGAGCTATTTTTAAATGTCTCACTTCATTGCTTCCACTTATTTCCATTAACCAAAAATTGTCTTTACTCTGTTTAATCCAATTATCAAAAAAATGTTAAATTAAAAGGTTAGTCAGGGGATTAAGGTGACAGAAAAAAAAAGACTGTTCAGCACTTTGTTTCTTGTCTAAATTTCCATTTGTACCACGTTTCTATCTATAAATATCACTGATTGCATACGTCGTGTTAGGTCCAACTGAAGTAAGATTTCTGCTTTTTAGAACAAACAAGTATGTGCTATTCCCAGTTTTCATATTTCATTCCAAAAGCTACTCTACTTCCTCAGGAGGAAGACACATCTCCAGTGTTTGCAGGGTACCAAGTCAGCTGCCAGACTTCGTACAGTGGTTCCAAACTCTTTTACCTGGACTGTAGGGGTTGGATCACGCCTGTGCTGAACGTGTGCAATGAAGGAGCACGATTCCACCCCTACCTGAGACCTCAGCTTGGAGAAGGGAGCAGAGCAAGAGGTGCCCAGCACACGGCAAGGGCAGGGAGGGAGCACAGCTGCTGCTGCTTCTTTGTGCATCAGGCAGCAAGTCCTGCCAAAACTAGAGGTCTGCAAGGGCAGTAACTTGTCACTGAAACAGGGACATTATGAACTGGGAAGTCACCCTGGAAATTAGAGTAAATCATGTATTCTTATGGATCTTTTGGAGAAGTATACAGCACCATTCTACCCATAGTTTACTGCATAAGCTTAATTTAGCTTTACATAAAATTACCCTTTGCAAGATGCCCCTAAACAATTTTTTTGTCTCTGCAGCTTTCCACATATAGTTCATGCCGGGCAATATACTGACCAGCTATGCAAACATTTTTCTATCACATTTATTAGCTGGTATTGTTTCAGAATCAGTGCTAGTTTGTTTTCCAAGTACATCATTGTACCTCAGTATGATTCAAGAGCTAAATTGTCATACTTGAAACTAAGATTTTAAATCCTAGTTATGTTCCTGAGCTACTGGATTATTTTACACAAGATGCTCAATTGCCAGAGCTTCTACTTCCCCACTTTAAATCCCATTATCAGCAAGGTTAGACTCTTTCCTTAAGGCTATGAGATCCATAGCTGATAAGTATGAGTCTTTCTAAAACCTCTGCAGACTCACATGTACTTTTCTACTTGAAATTTGAATGCAGAGTTTACTAAGGGAGATTAGGTGAGGAGAACTCTGAGCCATTGCTGTGCTCCTCCAATTCCCAGTTAAGTGGTTTGTATGTTTTGTTTTAGCCTCCTCTGCCCTGGCTCGGGGGTTCAGATATGGTTTGAAGTACTATAGCCAACATAGATGCACTGCTTTAAATACCAGATGAACAGATCTGTCTTGTTCTTACAAAGGACACAGCTGAGTTTCAGGAAGAACCGAGTACTCTATTACCTGCCTTCTTACCACAAGTACATTAAAAATCCACGTGCACTTGTATGGATACGGGTCTATGAATGCCATTTCTTTCACTGTGAAACCACCTGACAGCAGAGCCATCCAAAATCATCATGTGAATTACAGACTCCTGTTAAATATATTCCAAGTTGATCTTCTGACACTCTAATAGGTTAGAAATAATATATAAGCCTAACGCAATCAACACCCAGCTCCTTCTAGGAGCTCCCATTAAAATCATGGGCCTCTATTTTAATTCAGTAAGAACAAATGCAAATTTTACCTTTTCAGAACTTTACATGTAGGATAAATTACAGATGTTTCAAAAACATGGACCCAAATTTGAAATCACTATATTTCTGCAACCACAAACCACCTACGAATGAAACTCTTAGCACTTGAAAGGGCAGGACATAATAGAGTTTTAAATGATTACTGCTAGATGCGCCTCCCAGTGCACAAACAGCCCTGAGCCTCAGTCATTCGCAAGATATCGTGAAATATACTGCTTTGAAACTAAGTCCATCTTTCTGAAACATCCTGTACTCTGCCAGGAAACAGAAGAGGGGCAGGAGTCAGATGCAGATCTCTTTTCAAGTGATGTTCTGTCATATACTTAATAAAAAAAGCAAGCACCATACTGTAATATACAAGGAAAAGTATTGTCCATAAGACAACCAGAGCAGACCTTTTGCTCTCTGTGGCACTAGCAAGGTCTTTACCAGCACATCCAGCTGTGGCTGCTAAAACCAAAGAAATACCCAGACTCTCCAGAGCTGGCTGTTGGGTGAGCAACGGGACCAAGCACAAGACTAAAAAGCACAGGCTGAAAGGTGAAAGGAGTTGTGACAGTTTGCCCTGCAAAGTGAAAAGTGGTAATCATTCATCAGAGCCTTCAAGCATATAAGTGGTAAATTAAAGGAGCACGAGTATTATTTTCTCCTTCATATCTGCTGGCAGCAAAGTATGGGCTTGCATCACAGATGTAAGGTGGAAAGTTTTTCTGTGCTCAACACTAGAGGCTAGAATAGATGACTGGAAGAGCATGTGAATCTCCATCACAGGAGGTTTTTATAGATTAGACAAACACTTACGAGAAGTGACAGTTGCAATTGATCCATTTATATTTGGACAGGTATATGGAAAACATAGCCTCTCAAAGTCCCTTCCAGCTCTCTTCTTTCCAATTTGCCTGTCAAGGATTCACAGGGTTTACATCACCAGCGTAACTTGAACATCTCACATTTTTCCCATGCCACAGCCAGTTTAACAGCAAAGCATATGCAGCTTTCAAGAAATTACTACCCAGGTAAACTGGGATAAGAGACAATGAACAGCTGAACTAAGGTTCACCAACCAAACGACCAGGTAGCAGTACTGTGCTGCAGCTTATTTCACCATACACAGTTTATAGCCCACAGAAAATTAGTTTATGAACCCAGCACTAACAAAAAGGTGAAGGAAAACATTTAAGAGCTGCAAAGATGTGACAGGGTATTAAAAAGCTCCCTTCTTCACAGACTTCCAGCTGCTTGCCAACAGCACCACAGCCAGATGAAGAGAAATACAGATGCAACACTACAGGATCCCAGTAAGTGCTTTGAGCACAGGCCAGGACTAGAAACCAGTGAGAACCATGAGGCTGAGTTTACCAGCAACTGACCTTCAAACCTTGACAGATTTGGCCAGTATGAAAGTCTCTCTCAGAAATAAACACCAACAAAGAGCAGGAACAACAGGAATGAGAACAGCCAGGATTTGAAGAAATTTTACAGGAAGAGATGCAACAAGGGCTCTTTCTATTAAAAAAAAAAGCCAGCATGTAGAAAAGCCATATGCTGCCGTAACATTATACACATTTCTGAGCAAAGCAGTAGGCGTAATACAGTATTTTTGTTAATCATTGTGTGTAGTTTCCTTTCCACAACCATTATAGCTACCAGAGAGCCATGTAGCTTCTGATCAAATCAGAGCAGATGAGCCTCTACTTTAATTTGAATTGGGTCAAACCAGATGAATTCATGGTGACTCATTTCAGACAATATAGCTTAGCAAAATAATAAGAAAAGCTGGCAGAATTTATTCTCCCATCTGAGGTAGTATTATTACTAGGAGTTAGAAAGTCTCCTTCACTTGCACTTTACTGAAAGCATGAAATGTTTCTTGTGACTGTGCTGTCCCAGTTTTCAGGTATTGTCATCCTGCTGCATGGGGCGATGCTTGGAATCGTTTCAAAGCTGAAATTCAGGGAAACAAAATCCTAGTTTTGAAATACTGTGTTGTGGGAGAACGCAGAATGGTTATCCAGGGTTTACAGCAGCCTCTGCAAAAAACTGCTAAGTATACTCAGTTTGCTGCCAATTAAAAAAGCTGAATATCTCTTCAGGGACATACTGCCAATGCAGGAAATAGTTTTCTTCACTGGTTTAAAGGTAACTATGCATATTTTCACACTTTCTTCGTCTGTTGTGAACTAGATAACATTGAGTTTGACTTCTCAGATTGCAAATCCTGCTGATGTTCAATATTTCAACTGTTTAGTCAGTAGCATGAATAATAGTTCAGCTTTAGAAAGCATTCTCTAGGCATCATATTTCATCAGGTATTGATGTTCAGTTCAGCAAAAGCACTAAACCCACAATGACTTTTTCATTGATAATGTATGGACATAAAAAAGTCACCGCAATCAATCTGCGATCTAATAGCACAGCAATAATAAAACCTTCAGCAGGGTAGGAAGGGTGGACAAGAGCTTTAGAAGTCAGCACTGGAGTCTGACACTTGGGTTCTAGTACAAGCACCAAACATAGTACCCAGCTGAGCCTCAGCAAAGAGCTGAGAGAGCAACACATGAGCTTGTCCTTCGGCTCTTCCTGTTTGCAGTCTGGCTTCTTATCAGAAACCCCATCAGCACTTAAGTCTAAGATGGGTTAAGAAATGGGGAGGCTGAACCACAGATAGTTGCCTCATTCTTCCGACTATAACGAAGATGGCAATTTCCAACAGCCAAGGGAAATCTTAAATCAGCGTGAGACAGATCCATCAAAATTCACCTTCCAACTTTAAAACTAAATGCAATGCAAAACTGCCATAAAATCCTAAGCACAAACAATTGCAAACAGGCTGGCTGCAATTAGATACATGAATAGTAATCAGAATCAGCTACATAATTTCTTACATCAGCTACAACTATGCAAAAGAAAGAAAGTGCAAAACTTTTAAGGATTTCTTATCCTTTGCCAGGTCACTCTTTACCCTCTAACATTTTATCAAATAAAAGAAACACCGCAGTTCAGGCACACAGTTGGTTTCTTTTCCTATCACAGGAGGTGACCTTATTAGACTGCCACATCAATGATTCTTTGATGCACCTCTGTACCTACACTATCCTCATAACAAATCAAAAACATCAATAACCACAGAAGCTAGAGATAAACCCTATGCTGTGTTTTATACACTTTCAGTATTCCTATTTATAAGCTACCAGCAAATTCTGAAGCCAAGGCTTTGACTGTGACACTCCCCTACCAATACAGCAGGTCCTTTGCATGAGATCTAACTGGTCATAATATCCTGTGTAGATTTATAAACCACATTATGGTCTGTGACAGTATAGGATCTCTCTTTGCACTGGAATGAAGTTCATTCCTTCAAGATCTTTCTCTTCTCACTGACATCACCATAAGGTAGTAGTAATTCTAGCGAAATGATTTACACAACATGGAGAGACCACACCTGTCCTTAGAGTTTCCAGTACACATTTACACCATCTCACATAATTCTACAAAAAAAGACACATGGAAGAAAAAAAATAGAAGTTACTCTTTGTCCTGCCCTACTTGATTCAGCACACAGCTCTACTGCATTCTACTTGAATTCTCTTTCTGTAAGCTCAACATGAGTTCATACTGAAAGCAACTAAATTTTCCCATAATTTCCTCTACAAGTTCCTTTTTACATCTACATGGCTTATATACTTCAATACATTTATTTTCACCACATACCTGCAGAAAGAACAAATTATGTCTTCTGTAACATTAAAACAAGACCCAGATAGAAAGGTTTAAAAAAAAAAAAACACCACCAAACCACTATGCACTTACTACTAATTTTGGGTGCTCAGTTTGAAAATGCTGAAAACTGCTTTTTCAGAAGACTTGTTTCGTGGTACTCTTCCATGTTCAAAGCCTATTAACTGCAGCTGCAACTACTCAGTGCTTCTGCAAATCAAACAGTGAGGTCTCAAGTCAGCAACCCAGAAAATGAGAGCCACCTGTGAAAAGCTCTGTTTCTCTGCCTTGACTGGCACTGCATTAGCAGAAATGCTTCTTCACAGCTGTTCAGCTGTGACTAAGGCTACGCAAGATATCTGTTTGTTTTGTGGAGGGGTTATTTTATTTTTAAAGAAAATAGTAAACTATTTACAAACTCAGGTTGATTTCGGTTAATATTGAGCTTGACAAGTAGGAAAGCTCTACAGATGTCTTCCCTCTGAAGCAGCCCTGGCTGAGTGGTTCAGAAGTACCTGGAGCAGCCAGCTCTGCTGCTGCTTGGGTCTCAGCATTGCAGAGACTTTGACTTTGTGTGAGGAGGAATCACAGACAGAATCACAGAATCGACTGGGTTGGAAAAGATCTCAGAGATCATCGAGTCCAACCCTTGGTCCAACTCTAGTCTGTTTACTAGATCATGGCACTAAGTGCCATGTCCAATCTCAGTTTAAAAACCTCCAGGGACGGTGAGTCCACCACCTCCCTGGGCAGGCCATTCCAATGCCTGACCACTCTCTCTGTAAAGAATTTCTTTCTAATATCCAGCCTAAATTTCCCCTGGCAGAGTTTAAGCCCATGCCCCCTTGTCCTATTGCTGACTGCCTGGGAGAAGAGACCAATCCCCACCTGGCTATAACTTCCCTTCAGGTAGTTATAGAGAGTGATGAGGTCACCTCTAAGCCTCCTCTTCTCCTGCTATCTGCCCATCTTTCCAAGGAGGAAACAGGGTGCAAAGAGCTAATTCAAGCTCTTGGAAGTCATTTGTGTTTCCTGCCTCTGAACAATGTCCCTTTTCACTGCAAAGTTCAGTGGTCTGAACTGGGTGGGCCATAGAGCAGGAGCGTGTATAGCCGCTGCAGGCAAGTGGCCAACAGGGCTATTAGCAACTGCACCCAGTAGGATCTGTGCCAGCTCACAGGTGCATGGCTTTGCTTCAATGAAAAAACGGCACTTGGGCCACCTGATAGCTATGAGCTTCAAGAATCTGAAAGCCACAAAAGCTCATGTTCAAGACACAGAAGCAATAAGTTAGTCATTCTCCAGTTAGCTGCTTACTGAGGGAGCTCATGTACTGATTCTCTCCTTAAAAGGAGGAGGGGGGGGGGGAAGTTATATTAGTTGGATGTAAAGTCTGTAGAGGTTTTTAGACCATTTTACAAGTCACTCATTATTTTATTCCAGGTGATGTTCTCCATTTCATGATTGCCTTCAAGGTACTTACATGCTTTATTTTTCTTGCATCGTCTTTGCCACAGCTCAAGTCTTCTAGGAAGTAAAACTATCCTCATAACCAGGCCATAGGAATAATTCAAATCACTCCCTAAGGACAACAGTATAGTGTTTATTTCTTCATAATTGTGGTTGTAGAGGTACATGACTTGCACTTCCATTATATTTAACCTTCCTGCTACTCACTGTATGTATACCTTGGCTATAAATCTCTTGTATCTGTCATTAAGTGCTGGCCAGTGCCTCTGGCCACAAGCAATAAGGAATTACAGTAGTAAAATCGGAATTACAGTAGTAAAATCTGGCTTATTTCTGGCAACACACTGAAAGTAAAATTTTCAGAGGAAAACTTTTCAGTCCAAGTATCTATTTGAAACTTATAAAATTAGATGATGCTGTGTACTCTTTGCCTCTTCTATTTCCAGTCTCTTTAATAATTCTCTTTTTATTCGTAGGTAGATAATACACAATTCCATAAAGAGTTGCATAAAATATTCAGCCTAATGAAAAGCATTATTTTATGCCAGTAGACTGCTGTCCTTTACATTCATTGCTTTCATAAAGGACATATTTATTATTTCTCATATTGCTTCTACTGGAATACAATGAATTTTTTTCAATTACAAATAAAAGCTTTACCGTTTGCTTTATTCAGCACTTCATAGGATTTGATTTTGTTACTTTTTAAAATAGTTCTCAGGCTGCATCTCTGTTTGTAAGTTGTCTGGAATGATTTTATTGCCTTACCTTGGTCACCTTTTCTCAACCCATATTACAAGCTAGCTGCTGAACCAGCCACCTGCACATTTGAACCTGTCACTTGTTCTTTGTTGCTAGAAACCAGTCTTGTATGTGCATCTTCTTGTGCCCTTCACATTTTACCTCTGCTTGTAGATGCTAGTTGCATTCTTGGTCAGCAAGAATGTTGCAGGTCCCAGGATTCTGCATAGTAATATTTGATTTGCTACCACTGGCTTGATGCTTGCAATCACATTTTCAGCTGCTGCTGGCTGCAAAGCTTCATTTGCTATAAGCAAGACAGTCTATATAAGGTGTGACATGAGCTGTACTGGAAGGCTGCCTTCGCCTTCTGCTGGTGTTTTTCTCTAGTCTACTAATTCTTTCTCCAAGCTTTGTTATTCTGATATGCTCCCACTTACCTATCTCTCTTCATCTGGAGGAGGGGGAAAAAGACAAAACGAAAACAAGCAAACAAACAAATAAAACACACCAAAGCCCAGATTTTTGGCAGTCCTGACAATTTTTTCCGCCTTGTCATGGTGGAATCTGTGCTGCAAAAAGGATTAGATATGTTCAAGCTCGTGACAAGAGAACTGAGGCCCATTAACTGTAATAACACTTGACATCTTCCGTTGTTCATTGTGCTATCAGGTTACAATCAAGAATTTCCTCAGCCAAATGTTACAGTGTCATCTGTTTTTGTATCTAACCCCTCTGAGACCTTACACAACTGATGCCACTGGCACCGCTTGGGCACTAGGAAAAAATGCAAAATGTCTTTCAAAGCTAGGTAAATCAGCCAAAAGGCATGCAGAAGGTCAAAAAAAATAATAGTTGTTTGGGGTTTTTTTTTTTAAACAGTTGCTTTAAAGTATTCTAAAGGGAAGCATCTAACATTCTGTCTGTTGTGTGTGTGACTGCTAGCTTTTTAACAATTTTCAGCTAGGAATAGTTTAGTATTAAGTAAAAAATCAGTGAGCTAGTAGCTACAAATTTACCTGTGCTTCTGTAAAAGTTATTACACTGCTGATTCCGTCTGAAGATTCTGTGATCTTATTTTAAAGCTCCTGCTTCCCCCAGGCTATCAGTTTGGTTTGATTTCTTCTTCCAAAGACACTGCTGTTGTAATATTTCTGCAGGGCGGATCTCCTAGTGATATTTTCAAGCAAATCACTTCAAGCTTTGCCTAATGCATCCAGGTTTTTTCTAAAGGACAACCTACATTACAGCATGAGGTCATAACTGTTTCTATATATAGCAGACATTCATCATTATTAAAGTCACAGGCCTGGACATGCCTCTAGTACTGATATCAGGTTATTACTCCACTCATTCTTCTCCCTCCACACGTTCTGGCAGATTTTAATTCTTTAACTCTGAAATTGATGTCCAGATCTTTATTTGTGCAACTACTTTTTCTTATTTGTTTTACAGCTCCACCCCAAGGAGTAAGAAGCTCGTGCGAGTTGAATTCACTTCCCACGTAACATACCCTTTATGTTTGCTTCTGCTAGTAAGGGAATCACTGTTTAATCCAGACAATGTGCAAGCAGAGTTACAAAGATGTCATCCAAGGGCTGGCCTGGCCTTCTGAACAATGGGACTGCCAGAAAGCAAACTGTTTGCCTGTTGCATTTGCACAGATTAGCCACACTGGGTATAGCAAATAGCATCACAACGCAAAAACAAGTTATCTAAAGCAGTTGACTGGCTTGCATGACAGTCATTACTTCCAGAAATGAGTTATTTTTGTCAAGGTAAAGAGAGACGCTTATAAAACTATTTTAAGTGGTTGTAACTTGACCTCAAAATTTGCATCTGCAGTAATGCAAATACTATTATTTATTGATTTATAAACCATAATTTGCATGATACATATATTCATATACTTTCAAAAAGATGCTGAAATAATAAGAAGGAAAACAACAGTGTCTCAGAGTTTTGCACTCCTAGAAAATAAGCATCACATTATCCTAGAAGATAAACATTTACAAGTAAACACTTGCTTTGACTTGGAGGGGAAAAAAAAGTCTGATAAGAACCGAGCAACCCAAAAACCCACTCAGGCCACCACTCAGGCCAATAACCTTTATTGGGCAGTGGCCAGGACACATGGCAAGAAAAACTGAGCTTGAGATTGGCTTTGGTACATTTCCAACTGGCAAGCGACAATATACTAACAGTTCCAAAAACCAGTGAAATCTTATTAGACTGCAATTAAAAGTTTTTCAGCACAATCTTTCCTACCTTGCCTTTTCAATTTTGTTAACAGAAAAATTTTAGATGACCAAAGTTAGGGTGATCGAATGTGTGTATTAAAATATTTTTCTGTGAAGAGGCACTGAAAGAAGAGTAAATGGTCTTGTAAGAGGCATCCATTGCCACCCAACCCATGTCATTTTAGGGTGGGATGGGGCCCAGGGTGCACTGTCCTGTCAGTCTTCTTGTGCTCCAGTTTCTGGAGCTGAGCAGAGCTGAGCAAAAGGCTTCATGTGTTTTACCGGGCTTCGCAGTGCCAGTGCATCAGAGTGTGAAGCAAACGCGCTCCTTAGCTAACATAGAGCCTGCAAGTGCATCCCTGCAATGAGAGTCTTTGCTAAACAATACGAGGAGCCTTTTAAATCGAACCGTCGTGTTACCCTCACTCACAGCATCACAAACTCTACTGGGACATTTGAGGAGGTGGAGGAAGCGTTGGTATTGTGCTTTATCTCAAAAAGAGCTAGGAAGATGGTACTGCAACCATTATTTCAAAAGAACTTCCCATCTCCAGCTTCCCATGAAGATTTTGTTTCTTCCAAAAAAATATAATCTGGAAAAATTATCTGAAGACTGTTTTCAGTCATTCTTTTTTCAGTCACTTGTTTTCACCAGCAGCTAGAGTTAGAAATTGGCACTTTTAGTGGCCGCTGAAAACAGTCAGTCAAAAAACAGGTGGCTTTCTGTTGAATGGAGATTAAAGAAAAAGTTGAGAAAGCAATATTTGAAAAAAACACCAACCAAACACACAAAGGAAAATAACCCACCAAAAAAAACACCCAAAGAAAACATTTTTAAGTATCAGTAGTTGCTATTGCATTGGAAGCATTAGTACTTTGAATCTCAAGATACATTTTTCCATGTTAATTGTTTGGCTGGTGTATTCAGATCCATTTAACTGGGCTGCATTGTCTGTCTCTTGAAGCAGGGGAAGGGGAAGATTAGTGTAAAAGCTACAGGGACTGCTACAGCCCAGGTAGAATCTATATCTATTAAAAAAATGGGTTATTATATACAGCAGAGAAAGGGATGATAGACACAGTTTTCTGAGTACATATTTAAATGACTTTCTTTTCATAACTAGCACTGGAAGTATTAAGACAACATATTGATTGTAGAGTTACATTCTGGAAAGAAATAATAGCTTGATACAGATGCCCTCAATCATTGGAAATTGTCGAGAGACAACTTCTGGGTCTGCTTCAATTTTATTGTTCTCACAACAGCAAATATAGGCAGGTCCTTGCTTCACAGCCCGGTCTTGGCCAGCTCAGTGACTTTCTGAGTTGCAGCAAACTGTGCCCAGCCTTCTCTCTCTCTAGGAATTTTTTTCTGTCATTTCTGTCACTGGTGGTCTGGTCTCTGCTCCTCCCCACAGCCTCCCAGTCAGGTTTTATTCCATCCGCTTCTCACCTACTGATTTTTCAGTCTGTCAGTACACCTGGGATAGTTCTTTTTCCCCACCTCATCCACCCGATCCAGAAATTCAACCTTAACTTATCCTTTCTCTCTCCTTCTTGAACTCTTACCTCTTCATCTTTCTAGTCTTTCCTCGCCCTACAGCTTCTTCTACTCAATGAGACTCTCAACTCAGTCCTCTCTTCTTCTTAAACAAACTCCTGATTCTACTTGGTCAATCAGTTACTTCTTTCTGTGTGTAAGATTTTCTGCCACATGAAGTTTTGCAGGATGTAAGATTGACTGGAGTAATCTGTCACATAGTCAGATAAATAAAATTTCAGTAATGTAAAAAAAATCAAATTTTTGCTTTGCAGAAAATTATGTTTTCTATGTGTATGGGGGAGATGTTTTTCCCTGTAAAAAATGGAATTTTTTAAATTCTGCTCTGAATCCAGAGAGAGGGAAAACTGCCTAAAGTATAATTTTTCCGTCCACCCTCCTCTCATCAAGAACGTTTTTATTTAGTTATTTTGTTCTTATTATGGTTAGCTCCTGTTCTCACTGTCACTCATTACCTCATTCACTGTATAAAATAGGGGCCTGGGGGGTTCCCCCTTTAGTGCTGTTACAGTTTATAACTCCCCAAATAATTCACTATGTAGTAAATGTATCAAGACTTGTCTCCTTCCTGTCAACAACAGCAGCTCTTTATGCCCACTTGTTGTCTTTCCTACAAAAATCTTCATACTTCCACGCATTATGTTACAGAAAAATGTCTATGCACAAAAATGCACTCTCTCAAATACTTCCTTTAAATCTATCCTAATAGGACACTTACAAATCCTTATGCACCTGTCAATCTGTTTAACTTCTTTTCTTACACTAATTGCTTGTACTTTTCTACCACATTGGCTGCATGCCACTGTTATCATACATCTTGTACCAAAAGAACAACATTTCTGAGATAGGAACATTTTTTGCTTACTAAAGTTACATCATATGAAAAAATACTCTTTTCAGGACCCTTCTTGTTATCATAACATTAAAAAATTAAGCATTTTGGACACCAAGTCCTAAGCTGTTTTGTAATTACAAGCAGAGCTGACCCTGTCTCTATGCCAAGCCATATTTCATTTAAACCCCAGGTCTGATCTGGTTGCTCATGACAAATACCTTTCCAAAGGAAGCCAACATCCATTAAAGTTGAATTGAAAGAAAAAGAAAGCAAAACTGAAAATATGTTTCCATTTTTTTTATTAAAATGACAACTGTTGTAAATGTCAAACTGGACAAAGGACTACAAAGAGAGTCAAGAGGTTATAAGCTGTTATAGTTGATATTCTGCTCAAATACAATGTATACATAGAAGCTTACATGTGACTTACAAAGCTTATGCTAGGATGCATCTACTGTTTTCTTAATATCCTTAAAAAACATGATGTCTACTGTATGGAATTAAGATGGGTTCTGCAGTCACTCTTTTTTGAGTAACTAATCACCTCTGCTTTAAACATACAATTTTAAAAATAATATCACCATTAAATCAGACAACTAAAAATGGATGCCAAAAGTAGCAGTGAAGCAAATCCCTCATATCATCTTCAATACCTTTGTGGACACTAAGCAATATATCTTGTGGAAAATATGGAAGGCATTTGGCACGCACAGAGAGATCACAGATCTCCCCTGTGCTGTCTTCCCTGCAAACAGCAATGCAAGAGGTGTATGTTGCAGATACGTGTCTTGTGAGTCTGCAGCCAAAAAGCAAAGATGAAACTAGCCCGCAATCACCTTCCCTGTTGCCTTCCTTCCGCAACTTAATCAAGTGCGAACTTTAACTTGTTTGAGGAAAATAGGCCTTACATCTTAAAGACTTTTTTAAAGATTACAGTAAAGAAGACCCATGCATTGACTTCTCAGATCTATGTAGTACTGCTTATGCTGGCACGACTTCTTGAAAGTATACCCCATTTTCTGTGGAACTTGTAAGAACAGCATTATTTTAGAAAATATCTTACTGTATTTCTCAAACATTTCTCAAACACTATGACATGATGCAATTAGCCTGTAATGTAATTAGATGTAATTAGACCATAAGAGGGAAGATATTATTCTCTTCTACTTGGCACTATATCTGGAATATTCTGTCTAGCTTTGGGTCTCCAGCAAAAGTCCAGTTACCAGGATGGTCAGCAGCCCAGAGCATACAGCCCAGCAGGCAGGGGTTGAGCGAGCTGGGCTTGTTTAGCTTTCAGGAGTGCAGGCTGAGTGGCAACTTGAGAAGGAGCTACCAAGACACCAGTCCTGGCAGATGGAAGATGTAAAATACTAGTACAGGTTGCTCAGAGAGGTGGTAGATGCCCCATTCCTGGAAACACTCTAGGCCAGGCTGGACGGGGCTCTGAGCAACCTGATCTAGTTCAAGATGTCCCTGCTCATTGCAGGGGGTTGGACTAGATGACCTTTGAACTATGACCAAACTATTCTATGATTCTATGACATAACGGCAGGCAATAGCTATGAACCACAGCCTGGGAGATTCACTGGATATCAGCAATGTTTTCATCAAAGCAGCACTGGGGCTGGTGGCCCGGCAAGGGTGTGGAGTCTCCACCCTGGAGTCTTTTAAGGTTTGGCTAATCATGTCCTTCAGAGGTGCCTTCAAGCCAACATGTCTACAATCCTCATGAAGTATACACATAACTCTTCAGAGCTCATACTATCTTAATTTAAAACAGATTCCTACATAACAGTTAAGTGTGCTACAAACACCTATTTGCAAATACCTGCGTATATTACAAATATGTTCAGAAAGCTGGTGAAAATGCCTCCTAACGTATTTCTGCTTTAAGGATTTTTTAGTATTTTCCATTCATAACTGCCAGTTCAACTGTTTTACAGTAGTCTGTTCAGCTTTTGTTTGAAATTTTCATCTAATGGCACAAGGTAGGAAGGAACCAGAGAGAATAATTTTTAAAACCATAAAAAGTGCTGTAGACCTGGACTGGTAGTTACACCTCTAATAAAAATGTACCTCATCTTTGACCAGCCCTAAAGATGTACTTTGAAAAGTGAGCACTGTCATGGAATCATAGAATGGTTTGGGTTGGAAGGGACCTTTAAAGACCATCTAGTCCAACCCCCCTGCAATGAGCAGGGACATCTTCAACTAGATCAGGTAGATCAGAGTCCCATCCAACCTGACTTGGAATCTACATTAATAACTCTGTTTAAAATTAAAATGGAATAAAATTGTTCTGAACTGGAACTGGAGTTGTACACCTCCTCACATTGATCCTCATTCAGAAAGAATTAAAACATATTTATAGCTTTCAATGGTAGTAATTTCTCTGAAGACTGATTCAGAGATTTACGTAAATGAGTCTACACAGACACTTAAAGCCAGTTCTCATTTGTGTTTTCTACCCCAAGCTGCTTTAATTTTCATTCTTCTTTTTAAAGGTGTGTGTGTAGGAGGCACGTATGATATTCCAGTCGCATTGTGGCTTTGCCATCTACATGCTATTCATATTTTTAAAAAACAACAAAACAACACACTAGCATAAATCCAAATGGTATACATTCACCATTGATAAAAAAGGCTTGAAAAAATAAAAAGTATGTGCACTGTCTCTGGAGAAGCAGGGAAAGGTCCATCATTTTCACGTATATTACCCTTGCGCTACTCCCTGAAACAAAGGTACACATCATAAGTACACAGTAACAACCTTCATGCCAGCAGTACTAAAAGTTGAAGAAAGTATATCTCAGAACCCTCTCTTTTTTAGTATCTATCATTTCCCTTACTCCTCCTGAACTTGCTGCTTCTTTTCCAGATCTCTTAGCCTTTCTATGAATTAATTGAGCATCCAGGATACCCAGGGGTTTTCATGTAATAGTACATCTAAAGGAGGGTTGATAATACACTTGACAATACTCATCTTAGGGGGAGAAGGAAAGAATCTGCTCTTCTTAGGAGATCCAGCAAGGTCACCATTTCAAGGGTCTGAAGGAAACCATATCCACACCTGATGGAAAGTTTTTTATAACTTTTGTATTTTTTTTTTTCTTTGCAGCACTATGGTATTTGAAATTCAGAAAAGAAATGTTCAGGGAGCTGCCTGTTCTATGAAAAGCACAGGTTTGCCCAGAAAACTGGGCAAAAAGTGGGGCCAGGAGATGGAGCTGATCCTGTGTGTATCCGGCGGTTCAGAACTGTTGCAAGCTGTCAGTAATGACGATGTAATGGAGGCTTCCTGCCTTACTGAGAATCATTACCATGGATACAGAAAATATCTCAATTCAAGGTTTTGGGCTTTTTTTCTTTTTTGGCCAGTGAAGTGCTTGCTGTGCTTCACTGCTGAAATCACAGAAAGTTCTAAAACCATGTTGCACTGCAGCTGCTAGATATAATGATGGAGTCTGATGCGTAGCAGTTCATCTGGAAACTGCCAAGCGACAAACAAGGGAAAAAATCAGTGCTACATTTGCAGATATACGATTGCAATTGCATGCAAATGGTTGCTTTTCCATACATGTCTATATATTCATTTTTCAAATATTGCAATTTAACCTAAATGATTTCAATGACAAGCTTGACATTCTCTTGCTTGTCAGGCAGCAACACCTTTCAACACTTTCTGGTAGTGTGCACTAATTAAGACTTTGAAAAACTGTTTATATATTAAATATATAATACATAACTAATATGTTGTATATGTAATTGTTCTGTTTCTCTTCTGTAATGATCTGGAGCCTTATCTCCCCAAGACCCAACTTTGCCAGTGCCAAACAACAATCAGCTCTTCTGTGTGTGCATCTGTATATATATTGTAGGGAAAACACCAACGGGAACACTTTTTTATTGCATACATCACTTCAGAAATGCAAAATGAGATATCCATTTGGATGATGCAGCAGATGGAGTACAAGCCACTTAATGCTACATTTTATCACAGTGTAATTTTTTTCCCTAAATTAATCTGATGGGCAATTGTAGTACGGAACGGGAATACAGTAAATTATCCCACCTCTATCTTACAGATAATGGAGCAAATCATTGCCCAGTGTAAATGAGTTTTAATTTGTTACAGCAGAGGAAGACAATTACAGGTCAACCGGTCAATAGAGTAATTTGAGCAACCAAAACTAGTTGACCTTTCTGGTGTTCCAGGGCCAGAATCGATCCCCTGCTAAGCACCAGCAGATGGCCAGAGCAGAGCAGTTCTGCTTCCCGGTGAAAAGCAATTTTGTTTTCAGGATTGTTAGGTATGTAAAGAAAGAAGATGCAAGCAAGCCTTTATTTAAGCACCAAAGGGGCAAGTAAAGTGGCTGCTGCTTGGGGTTCGGCTTAACTGAGTCTATCTGCGACTCACACACTGTTCGGGCTCTTCCTTGGCCTGTGTTGTCCACCTCCACCAGAGCTACCCAGAAGCGGCCGTCAGAGCCCACTGCATGTTAGAAACAGCATGTGCCAGTGTCAAAGCACAGGAATAGAAATGTTGGAAAATAACATCATAATCGAAAATATAAAAGCAGCAAAACATAAGGAGGGAAAAAACATGAAGTTGAGAAGATGAATATATTACAGGAAAAATAGAAATGCACTTTGCAACAGTGACAAAAAAAAAATTTAAAACAAAACCTGAGGATGAGAAGATGAATATATTACAGGAAAAATAGAAATGCACTTTGCAACAGTGACAAAAAAAAAATTTAAAACAAAACCTGAGGATGGGGAAGAATTAATGAAAATCTCTTAAGAGTGGCTAAATAGTTTTCTCTTATATTTGTGCATTCGAAACAGGAGATCTGGAAGACAACCCTAGAGTAATAGTTCTACCGGTCAATGCCCCAAAGCCAAGAAACAAAAAAAAACCTTTACTTCTGTTCTCATATATTAAAACATAGGATCTGATTCAGCCCACTATTAGTCTGCTTTTATTCTGTTCAAACTTCTTTTTGCCAGCATGAAAAAGGAGTAACACCAATGAATTAGAGGAAGCATTTACAGAGGAACACTGACGCTATCCCAAATAAATGCATATTTTTTCCCTTAATATTCTTAAGGCATGTGGTCTTCAATATCAGCAAATCACTTTACTGACCAGCTTAAATATGAATTTTCTGGAATCTTTATGTAGTATATTGAATACAGAATGGCAGTGCATGATGGTATGTACTTGTATCTTAGGTTGCCCAAAAAGTGCTTCATGCTAAGAAAAGATTCATTTTTGGAGGTGACTTTTTGGAAATCTATGCTTACTAATAATCTAGACATTTTCTTCTTTAAGCATGCTGCATTTTTTTTTAATGTGAGATGAAGATACTCTACCATTTGGGCCAATGGTATTTTGTTAATTTGGTTGTTTAATATTTTTTAAAGTCAAGCAGAGCAGGTTCCCTAAAATAACTTGTTTAAAAAGAATTTGTATTCAACAGTGCTCATAAATAAACAGAGCTTAAAAAAAATCCACTCATTAGTGGTGAGTGGGAAGCCACTAATTCCCTGTTGTAGGTCCTAAGCCAACAATTCCTGCTAGTTTTAAGCTTTCATTTTTAAAGCTATTAAGATTAATCCTTTTGAAGCAAATAAAGCATTTCAAATGAATGTAGGAAAACCAAAAAAAGTGAGTTCGCAATTCTGCGAAGAGCTTATGCACTATTCACAGTTTTACCAATAAATTAAAGTTTCTGATCAATTTTGCTGTTATGCACTTAAAGATATCCAAAGGAAAAAACTAATTATCAATACTCCTATTATTCCTTAGCCACACGCACTTGATGTGTGTAGAGCACAAGATCAGTTAGGAAAGAGGCAAAGAAATTAAGTTCTTGTATTTGAACCTCTTAGCTCTGATGGATGACCTACAAGCTAGTATTAAGTCCCTTGTTTACACTTAGCCATCCATGTAAGAGGCTCATCTGGCTATATGCACTTTTGGCAAACTCTTCCCAGGCAGATAACTGGATTTTCCAGAAAGAAGTGTTAACCAAATATTTATGATCTGCAGGCGATACTTACCAGGTCAAAAGTCCAAAAAGTTTTGCTTCCCAGAATGATGCATTAGCTTAAATTTATGCTAAAAATTATTGCTACCATTGACTTTATAAGGCGTTGTGACCAAAATTATTGCTGTATGTTGAATCCCCTGCAGAGTGCTCACAGACATTAATCTCACTAATTCCTCTTGTGCATGCATAAGACTTTACACAGTGTAGCCCAAAAAAGCCTATCTGTATTAAATTAAATTTGTAAAGCAAATGTCCAGGATAAAATGACCAAGCTTAATATACCTTACATCTGTTCTTAATAATAAAAGACAGAAATAGGCTAGAACATAAACTTAACCCATTCTATGGTTAGCAAATGAGGCTTTTGGGGAAAAAAGTACTGTCAAGCATGTGGGAAGTTTGTAAGCATGCATATGCATATACCTAGACAAATACACACAGATGAAGTGCTTGCTCTGAAAATTGGCTACGCAAGAATTATGCAGGCAGATCATGTTGTAAATGCTTTAATTAAAAACTTTTGCCACACAGGTAGCAACTGGAGAATCTGTTTCAGGTCTTCACTTTAAGAAA
This sequence comes from Streptopelia decaocto, assembly GCF_964273445.1. Taxonomy (NCBI): domain Eukaryota; kingdom Metazoa; phylum Chordata; class Aves; order Columbiformes; family Columbidae; genus Streptopelia; species Streptopelia decaocto. The sequence goes on from NC_138655.1 coordinate 65,518,619, forward strand.
ATTCAGAAACATTGCAACTGAGAAGCATTAAGGCATTATATACAGTCTTTGTTCTCTAACTTCATTTTCTTTGCACATATGAGCCATCTGCTTGGAGGAAAATGGGAAAATGCCACTTTTAATAAACATACAATGCCTGTGGCAAATTAAGATTGTATTTGACAATCCTACAAAACTACAGAGGAGGCAAGTTTGTTAATGCTGATTATCTTCCAGATCTTCAATAGATTTTCAACAGCCATTAAAATGGGCATCTTCAAAGAACTTGTCAAGGGAAAAGTAAAATACGGTTATGTGGAACAAATTCCTTCATACAAATACTCTTTTTACATGGCTTCCTATCCAGGATCATCAGCCTTTCAGCAAGAAGAGGAGAATGTTTTGGATCACCACATTTCCTATTGCATTTGCAATGATTACTGTTTAATTTTGTGACAGTATTCTCTTAATTGTCAAACATTACATGGCATTTTGCACTTCTTATTGCCTGAGCAAACACACTAAATTTTGTATTTCAAATCACTCATCTTGAAAGCAAAATGGCACACAGACTTTAACAGACTGTGCAAATACAAAATTATACCTGAATCTGGTAACATATAATGAAATTATTATTAATGGATCAATTAAAAAAAATCAGCACAAGGTTTGCTATAGTTGCTAAATAACTTGTGCCTTAAGAAAAGGGCATAGGACACAATGAACCTGTGAGGCTTCATTACGCTACATTGTCTGCCAAAACCACTCTTCGATCTTCTACCAAAATCTTTGATCTAAGTTACGTTATAATTTCCACTTTATAAAAGAATTTGTCTTTCTTACCCATTCATTAAAATTAAGGTTGCATTAAACCGAAATAGCAGGATGAGAAAAATGTTGAAAACCAGCTCTAGATCCACATCATCTGTGCGTCTGGACTTATATCTCTGCAATCCAGCCAGCAGTCAGCAAACAACTGCTGAACAGCACTCTGTGGAAAGGAAAAGTCCTACCCACGGTGCACTTTGCTTGCACCGAAATTGCTCCCAGAACAGCAGAGACCAACTGGGGAAAAGATTCCCCTTTGGCAAAGAGCTTGACTGAAAACACTTCCATTTTAAAACCACAGCGAACTACTCAGAAAATATTCTCGGGTCAAAATCAAAAGCTGCATTCTCAAAAAAAGTCATCCTGGACATTCCTGAAATAGAAAGATAATGGACACGTTTTTTGTTGCTGGCAGATGAATTGGTGCAAGAGCACAGCACTGCAACCTGCTGATGCAATTGCTTCTCCAGCAGCTCAGTGAGCTTACACTTCTGATGCCAAAAGACCTGGGTTCAGTCTCCAAAAAGGACCCGAAGGAAGCTGGGCAAGGAAACGGCAAAGGAGAACCCTTCTGCTGCCCCCTGGGGCAGGAGTAACCATTAAGTGTTCCCAGAAAGATTTTAACCTTTAAGAGGGCATGATGATACACTTTCAGATGGTGCTGACACTGTCAGACTCGCCTTCTGTTTTCCAGAGTTTTTGGTGGGGACAATACGTCCCTCCTGATAATGAAGTGATTATCCATGTCCTTCCTGTTCTCCTTCTATCAGCTCATCCCCGAGTGACTGAGAAACTAGTAGTAAAAAAGAACTGGTAAATAAAGTAAAAGTGGTAAATAAACTCCAATTTTGGCTCTCTGATATCTGTCTTCAAAATTATAATGTTTTGAATACCCGCTTCAAACTGCAGCACTACAGCGGCATACAAAAGGAAACCTAGTTCTCATCAAAAATGGAATCATAACCACCTTTGTGCTATCTTTCTGTATTAGCTCACACATACATTCAGAAAGAAAAAACACTCTAAACCAGCTCCTTAAAGACACTTTAAGGTCTAAAGCCATCTCTGACACTATTACTTTATATTACTATTCTTTTATTTTATAATAAGTACTACAATATAGTATATACTATATACCATGCTACTATTATATACTCTGATATATCAACATATTCATTAGAAGACAGTACACCAATAAGTGCATTATAAATGACAAAAAAAAGTTCATGAGAGCAATACAGCAAACACCTCTGCATAAACCTCTGCCCATTACTTTAGTCTTATGGGCAAACAAACAACTGGACCTTCTGAGCAGCTATCTGGCAACTCTCTGCATTTTTCATTTGCATAACATTTTCCATGATAAAAGCCATTTCTTTGTAGATGTAATACTCTAAAAGTGATGTAAAGTTCATCCCTGAAGAAGTGTCCTTTGTTGTGTAGATCTGTATATAAATACTGATACAGACAAAGCAAATCTATGAAGATCAGATTATAAAAAATAATCTACTGTTTCACACAAAAAAAAAACAAAAAACAAAAAACAAAACAAAACAAACCCAAACAAAAAAAAAAAAACCAAACAAAAAACAAAACCAACCAACCAACCAACCAAAACAAAACAAAAAAACACCTTGGGCTTGGGACTTCAGTTCCTTCATCATCGACTACTGCAACATATGAATCGCACCAGTCTACATAAAACATAAACCTTCAGCAGGAAGCAAACAGCTGCCTCTTTCAGTGAGGCAAGAGGCAAGGCATAGATGACTTCTTTTTTTCTTTCTTGCTGGTTTCAGGAGGTTTTCGTTTTGCTGTGTTTTAACCAGTGTTTCTCACTGTCCATTCGTCAATAACACCACCAGGTCACACGCTACCTTAAGTCCAAGGCACCACAAAGTTCTGTTCAGGAGCAGAGCACCCCCTTGAATATGGTCTGGATGGGACAGAGTATTCATTAGCTACATGGACAGAGAAGGAAGGTCTCCATTTCTTCTGTTCTGCCAGTGATTTGGGACTGAGAAGGAACAAAGATTCAGGAAAGGAGGCCCTGTGGGCAACTGACATTTGTGGAGCATCATACCATAGACTGAGAAATGGGAACTTGTAGGAAGAAATATACAAAAGAAGAGTAAATGACATGTAAATACTTGCCCTAGGCCCTAAAGTGGGATCATCACTCTTCTCCAGCTTCCCCACCTCTGCTAGCCCACAGCTTGGACTTTTCTGGACAGAAACAGAGCCTTTGTGTTTGGGTTTGAGGAGCTGGGAATTTGCTACTTGCAGCTGGGAAGCAAGAACAGTGATTGCTACATTTGCAGCCAGACCATATTTTCTATTTGAATATTGTATAGTTCTGGTCCTTTTCTCCACAGAGAACAAGGAAAAATCCATCTAGCAGGACTTTTCTACTTAAAAGGTTTTGCTCATGATTCCTAAAAAGATCTAAAACCTCCCTACAGGGCCAAATAAATGCAACAGGCACTGCTTGAAAGACACATGTAATTTGCAGGCATCAGGTAGCAGCAAAGATGTACAGGATAAGTGTATGCATCTATTCCAAACTTGGGAACAGAGCTGCATGCAACACAAATCAGAGTAAATGCAAAGAATCTCAGAAGAAATTAAGTGGGAAGGAAAGAGAGTAGAGATAAAAGCATTTATATGTATTTACATAGATTAAGCTGGGCAAATTGACAGCAAGCCAATATGCGCTTATGGAAGTGGCTGGCAACAACTGATTACAGGAAGAGGAGGGGAGGAAAATAAGAAATTTGCAAGTGCTTCTAGGATATATGCATCCATATAACAAGATGGAACAGCTGAAGAGAACAAAGTGATTTTGCAGAGCCACAAAGAAAATCTCTTTAGTAGAACATCACTTGTTTGGCCCCAGGGAGAAAAGAAGTTAGATTACACATACACACTCTATCCTATGCAATAGGGAGAATATAGCACTAAAGAAATTCAAAACTGACTTCAGCTCTGTGGAACATATAAGCCATTTTTTTACCATAAATTTCTCAAACATAAACCTAAAATACTGTTTATATATATATATATATATATATATATATATATATATATATATATATATTTCAGTCCTCATTACTGTTAAAAAAGCTTTATTTAGACCTGCTTTGCATGGAGATTTGACCTACTCTTCTAAATAAATAAGCTTCTGCTTATGGACTAAAGTGGCCTGAAACCCATTCCTGTACCTTTCTCAAGTGGCCACAGTCAGAAAGGGAACAGCCCAACAAGCTGCAAGAGGCAGAGCTAAGGGATACTGTAAGATTAGAAACAGGCAACAGAGAAACAAAGAATTATTTATTACCTCCTATCCTGAGACTGGCATCATCATTTGTTTGGTCTATGTTCTGCCTTCTTGCTGTGTGACAATCTGCCTCTGCTGTGACTTGGCTACTTGGACAGGTCACTTCTCAGCCCATACCCTCTGATGTTGTTATCAGCCTTCTTCAGATACCTAGGAATAACATCTCCAGATCTATCAGCACCACTTCTAAATAACATAATGAAACACTTCTTCGGGCTCTTGCAAATCATAAGACCCTTGGCATGGCTCTTCCTTGACTGGTGCGCTTAAGCAGAAACTTACATTGAAAAGTTCAGAAGAAATAATTGATTTATACATCCTCTATTCTGGCTAACATTTCCAGATCTACCCAGGTATGTCTCAGAGGTCCCCGTTCTTGCAAAGCAGCCTCTAACAGTACTCCAGACCTTCTTCTTTCATAGGGCAAATCCCCTAAGTCATGACAGCCCTCTATAATCAAGTTTTTGTCTCAACTTTGTACCTCCCTATGGTGTGTTTTTCTTTTAACACCACTGCAGGAGTGCACAAGAACTGGGTTTGTGTTCATCTCCAAAGGCAGCAGTCCAGACTCGTATTAACCTGCATCAGCCACTGCAAGGGTTACACACTTATTTACTTAGTGCATTTTTTTCTCAAAAACAATGGTTGTATGAAAGAAATAATAAAAAATAATAATGCTATAGATTATTAGGATATAACACTGAAAAAAAGAACAAACTTGCTGGTCAAAATATCATCTTGGGTCTACTCCTCACTCTGATGCACTGTCTCAATTTAAAAGCTTGTTGTTGATTATGAAGTCATTTATAACAGTCTTGTTACACCTATGAACATATATAAATATATTTGTTAAGGTATGTAGATTTCACTGACGCACGTTTTGTTCCATAAAAAGCTAGCAGCCGGACAGATTGCCGCAGTGCTAATAGAAGCACCCTGTTCCTCCTTCTTCCCATTTTCTTAGTTTTAGCAGGAATCTCTCATTTGACCTTGGGCAAAGCATTTAAATTCTTTGTGCCTGTGTTTTCTCATCTGTAAAATTAAGGCTATAATGCCTACCTACTTCACAAGAGGGACAGTGTTAAATTTAACGTATTAATGTTTTAAAGTGTTTTCAGACAGCTGGATCAAAACCACTACTGAATGTAAGTTATTATTAAATTATGCTTCACTGAGTTAATGCTGTTGCATTGCTGTATCTGATTTAATAAAGAAAAACATTCAAGTGACACCTCCTGGACTTTTTTTTTTCCCCAGAAGACGATCTTTCACCAGCCTACGAATGGACTTGCAGGCTTATTTTGGAGGAAGAAAGAGGCAAGGAAATGTAGTAGTCAACAGAAATGAAAGGGTCCTGCTGAGCAGATGATTACGAGGGCATTTAAAGCAATTGCGAGGTAGAGCAGAAGGCAACTGCGCCTTGTGCCCCACTGTGACACATCGGTCTCTGGTAGCAACATGGTCTCCGTTCATCTCCATGCCAGTGGGACAGGAGCACCCCCTCTGTACCATCACATCAACTGCTGCATTTGGCCTCTGCTCGGAGTCATGAAGTGCAAGATCTGTAGCCTGGAGTTGCTTTCCTGGTGGAGCCGGCCAGCTCTCAGGCACAGTTCAGATACTTCAGTCATGGCAGCTAATCCATATATGACGAACGTGGCACATAAAACTGTCAGTTATAAAAAGGGGGATTTATTGCCGGAGGATTGTTCATACCTGATGCCTCTCCTACTTATCCTCTTGACCTGATGCGCAGATGCCTGGTCTTGTCCTGTGATCTCACATCAGGATCTTGTTGTGTGGGGGGAAGGGGAAGGTGTGTTTGGAGCAAGAGCTGCAGGAAGATGAGAAGGATTTTTTGACAGCGTGTTGAGGTGGATGTTGTACTGCTGTTGATGCCGCTGGTCCCAATGCCATCAAGGCATTTCTTGTGGATGACAAGGAATCTAGGAAAGTAGTGATTAACATGCATATCAGTGTGATTGACAAGCTATGTTGTCTGCTTTGTGCTAAGGTATTGCATGGACAACACCTAGGCATATCAGAATCAGCACATAGATTTAGACTACAGATTTAAATAAAAAATATTTAGCATCCTTCCCAATAAATAAAGAAAAACTGTTTGATGGATTTAAAATGCTCAATAAGCCATGGAGATCAGATTCTGACTGGCAAGGGAACGTTTTCACCTCAAAGGTAGTTGGGAACTTTCTTTCATATTGCAGAAAGACCAATTGATTTGCTTTCCCATTCCTCCACCCCCAATTTATCACTTCAAAGACAAGACAAAAATAATAAGTACAACATTAGGTTTGATAACCTTCTGACAGCAATGTGCTATTAAATATACACAAATCAGGGAGCTTGAAAAAATATAAGCAGGGAACACATAGTCTACCTTCCAAATCTGCCAAGAAGACTGAAATTGAGGTTGCAAAGTCTAAGGTTGTATATATTTTATGTCTTTTCTGACACCATGCTGCATATATCAAAGTATCCATTCTCTTTTTTTTTTCTTATCAGATCTGCAGAAATGCTATACTACATGTTTTAGTACTATGCCAGTCAAAGATCACACAGCTTTCTAAACAACGATGGTACTTCAATTTCTTGAGAAAAATCTGTGGGACAGAAAACTTACCACAAAAGCAGTGATGCCACTTTTGTTTGCTTGAATCCCCACAGAACTGCTGCTGTGTAACGTGTGCAGTAGGTTCTAGGACTGATTCAGTATTTTAACTCTACTTTCTGTTGGTATTACACACAAACACTCCTCCTCAATTTTGCTCTCTTCACCAAGGCACATGTAAGCCTCTCACATTGAATTTGCTTCTTTTTTTTTCCACCTCACTAAGTCAAGTGCCTGAAGATGATTTCATAACAACATGTGACTTATTTATTTGCTTATTTGGCTGACTGGTAATTTTTAGGTCCCTGGTACAAATCTAACACATGATTATCCAGACTCAGCCTCCTGCTGCCAAAAATTATCTGTGTCCTTTGATTGAAAAATCAGCCACTTCCTTTGGCATTTTTATGCCAAATGTTAATTCTGAATCCTCTATCAGTAGCAAAGAAGTTACACATGGAATAGGCTACCTCTCCATGTAACTTCTATCAGCTGATTAACTGTCAGGATCTGTATAACGCTATCCCTGAGTGGTAAGCATGACAATGGATTGTCAGAATATCCTCAACTAGGAGATCACTACCTGATCCCTACTGCAGCAAAACAGTTTTCTTTCACCTGTAATTTCAGCAACACTGTATCTTCTAATATTTACAACTCTACCTTGGAATATCTAGTTTATGCCTCCCAGCGAGGCTTGCTGAAGGAACTATGATGTGATTTATGTGTGAAAGACATTTACACAAAATAAACTATAGTAAAATAAAGTATGCTCATAAGTTTAATTTCAGACTACCATTGTCAGGAGAAGATAAAGTCTGTAGATTTGTATTTCATTTAGGAATAGTTCAGCAATTAATGTTTCCAGTAATATTTCATATGACTGATTCAGCAGGCTGTTGCAGGGCAGTAGGACTGTTGAAGTAGCAAGCTAATTTTCTGATATTATTTTTATGCACAGAACATAAAACCTTACAGATAATTATCTGGCTAATTACAAGGGCAGTGTGTGTGAAAGGTGTAGAGAAGGGAAGCGAGAACCAGGTGACAGAAACATCAAGCACGTAACAGTGAAAAGTAAGGATGTCAAGTCATGAGCAGAGTGAGAACACAGGGGGTTGTTGTCGGAAGTGAAAGGAACAGAAGCATGAGCAGAAAAGATGATCGCCCTCTAAACACGTAAGAGCGTAGCCCCCTTACTGTGGGTTTTTTTTTAATGATCTAGAAATGAACTGATCTGAGAACTTTCCATGTTTCGCTACTCCTGACACAATAAAAAGCCAGTATATTTAATACTTTCAAGTTCCACAGGTTGAACGATCTGTTCCATAGTTTTTAATTATCTTCCTACCTGTTGCAAAATGAACAAGGAAAGGGAACGTGGGGCTGTTTGTTCTGTATGATGCAGCAAGTACATTTATACCCCTGGCATTTCCCTTCCCTCGGCAGCTCCCCCACAGAACGCCCTGTGCATGGAGAATATAGAAGCAGCAGGACAGAACATCACAGCGATCACAAACCTCCTGTGTATGTGAAGCTGAGATGACATCTCCAGCACTGAAGCTAAGAAACAATTTCAGTGACATCTGGCAGAATTTGCCAGATGTTAATATGTGAATTCATGCACAGTAAGACAGGAAGAACTGCAGATCTTCAGTGAATGAGCTGTACAATATTGAAGAACTGAGAAAAAGCAGAAGAAATGAGTCAGAAAAGAAATAAGCAAAGAAAAAAAAAATACTAGGTCCTTCATATGACCATTTGTCAAGCATACTTTAGATTTAAGTGAATATTTTTATAGGTCTTTGTTCTTATCAGATGACAACTTCTTATAAAATTTTGATGCATTCAAGGTAAGAGATCTTGACACTATAGAAAAAATAAAAATATATATCAATTAAGATGTAGGGATACTCCGGGTAGCTGATACATTACAGCCAATGTAAATATGTGACAATTCATGTGGAAAGAATTGATAGTCCTAAACGCTCTCTAATCATCTTTTTTGATAAAATATGTGTCCCCTTGTCAATAATGAACAAAGACGTATTTAACCCTTCATCTAAAACTGAGTAAAGCTGCCAAATTAAGTCACATGCATCGAAGACCTAAGACAAGCAAAGAAAGTGTTTATCAACTCTGCCTGTTGCTAAGGCTGGAACTCTGCACTTGTCTGTATTGTATTGTACCTGTTTTTTCCAGAATGTTTCTCCAATTCATCAAGATCATACTAAATTTTAATCCCATCCTCAAGCAAACACCAAGGAAAAAAAAATCAACACAAATCTACAGATTGTATCCTGAACTTTTGTGCATGTGTCACACAGGAAGAACATCTTACATTTTTATTTTTAGATTCCAGCAGAAATATTTGCAGGTTATGGCCCCACATTTATCTGCTTCTGACTTTCAAAAGGATTTAAAATATATTACTCTAAACTATTCAATTCATTTCGATAGCAATGGAAGTCCTACCACAAAATCAACTTGAAGCTACGGGATACTAAATGTCTGCTACCAGACCTGTTATGTATGAAAACTTTAATATAAAAATGAAGTAGATGCAGGTCCCACAAGCTCTTTGGTTTGGACCAGGCATTAACCAGGATACATCTATAGGTTTTCATGCTCTAGCCACATTGGCAGAATTTCCTTCACACAATTTTATGTTTGCTTTGCTTCTCATTGATAGACCCGTTTCACTCTCCACACACTGTCCATCCATACAGGCTCCTACCAGACTTGTGTAAACCCATTGCTAAGTTCTCATCCTACAGTACCCCACGTAAGAAGAGTGTCAGATCCCACCTCGGATTATACCAGATGATGGCATCACCAGTGCCATATGCGAAGCACTAACTCTGCAAACTTCTGTGGACTTTAAGGAAGCCCACAAGAGTATCCACCCAAGCCACTGCTTGCAAACCAACATGTGCCAGTACTGGGGGCTCCCCTGTACAGGCAAACTGAACAGTACTCATCTGACAGTCCAGGATGAAGGGGAATTTAATGGCTCCTTCTCCTCAGGACTACATGTTGTGTGAGAATATACTACTGCTATTACTACTATTCCTACTCCTACTACTGCTACTACTGCCAGAAAGAATAAATATGTAATAATGATCTCCCTTTATATTGAAATGCCACTTTTTTCAGATTTAAAACAACTCTGACTTCTAGACTGGATACTCTTTCACAATAACCAGAAAAGTTACTTTTTTTTCTTTCTATAAAATACCTTGTTTTCAAATAATAAATATTTTTCCGCAGTTTGTTTTGTTTTGGTTTGTTTTTTTTTTTTTTCTGATGTATCTTTAAAATTCCACCCTAAAAAACATTTGGAGCCTCATGATGAGTAACTGATTCTACCACTGTTAATCTTACATATAGATTGACATTTGAGTCAGGTTTAACAGATGAACCCAACTGCTGACTGGTTCCAGTTATGTTAAAATGTTCAGTGACCTGTGAAAGTTGCAAAAAAATTACTTCTCTGCCAGGCTGAGGAATTAACAGCATACTGAAACACAGAACTCTTCTCAAGTTGTTCGCTTTGTTGGGGACATCTTTTCACCTGCCTGTTATTAAGACAACTTGTTTATCTGCCAGATGACCACTGCAACACAGGGTACAGTAGCAGTGAACAATTCACTCATTCACTTCACTGTGCTTTTGCAAAATAGTTATGGCAAATACAGATTTGCATAAATGTTAGCAAAATGCAGGTTTTACTCATAACTGATTAACAACAATAAATTTTAATTTCTACTATTGTTACAGAATTCAAGTTATATATAGATTATAAGAATGTAATGTTCCTCTTTGTATTCATTTCACTATGCACTTTTTTCTGTTGTCTTGCCATTTGTTTAGGTGTTGGTTTTTTTTAAGCTCTACCATTTCACATGACTAAGACTTTGCAAATTTTAAGCTGGAGTGGAGTAACATGCATAACTTTGACACTTCAGCATCGTTAGGTGAAATATTCAATCCTTAGCACTTTCAATTATCTTACAGGTTTCCTACTAAAGAGTAAATCTACTCATACTTAGTTCTTATACAGTGTTTTACACCATGGACAAAGCAGAAAATTATAAGTCTGACAATATTTCAGCTACCCAGATATTCCTGAAATTCCTTCAGTGCTTCCCACTCAGGCTCAACTTAGCTTATCTTGCTAGACAATCACAGAACCACAGAATGGATGAGGTTGAAAGCGTCCTATGGGAATCATCTAATCCAACCTCCTTGCTCAAGCAGGGTCAGAAAAATCAAGCTGTCCAGGACTGTGTCCAGTTGTGTTTTGAGTATGTCCAAGGATGAAGACTATACAACACCTCTGGGGAGCCTGTTCCAGCATTCAATCACTCTCACAGTAACAAAAAAAAAAATATATATATTCAAATAGAATTTTCTGTATTTCAATTTATACCCATTGCCTCTTCTCAATAAGCAAGAATGAGAGTAGTCTAGCTGTTTCATCTTTACACCCTCCTATCAGATATTTACGAACATCAATAGTTTGCCCCTTGACCCTTCTCTTCTCCAGGCTATGTAATCCCAACTCCTTCAGGCTCTCCACATATGAAAGATGCTCATCATCCTTGTAGCCCTTGGCTGGACTTGCTCTAGTAAGTCAATTTTTCTGTTGTACTGGGGTACCCAGAACTGGCACTCCAGATGTGGCCTCACCAGTGCTGAGCAGATGAGAACGATCACCTCCCTAGCAACACTCTTCCTAATGCAGCCAGCCCAGGAGGCTGTTGGCCTTCTTTGCTGCAAGGGCGCAATGCTGGCTTATGGTCAGCTTGCTGTTCACCAAGACCCCTAAGGCCTTTTCTGGAAAGATGCTTTCCAGCTGGTCAGCCCCAGTATGTACTGGTGTCTGGTGTTCTTGCTCCCTGGGGTTGGGCTTTGCAGTGCCCTTTGCTGAACTTCATAATGTTTCCTGTTGGCCCATTTCTCCAGCCTGTTAAGATCCCTCTAGCACACCCACCTGGTATGTCAGCCATTTCTCCCAGTTTTGTATCACCTGCAAACTCACCAAGGGTACAGTCTGCCACATCATCCTGTTCATTAATTAAGAGCTTAAGGAATACTGGATTCATTATTGATTCCTGAGGTACACCACTAGTGAACTTGTGCCACTAATCACTACACTTTGAGCCTGCCAGTTCAGACAGCTTTCAGATCTTCTCTCTGTCCATTTCACTATCCCACACTGCATCAGCTCATGAGCTCCTTGAGCACTTATGTTGTCAGGAAGAAAAATCCTGAGCTGCTTGTGCCCTTCTGTGTTGTCCCTCCAACAGACATGAGTGGCCTAAGTCACCCATGAGATGAAGAGATGACAGCTCAATATGGTAGTTGCACTTCGCCTTCATACTAGTGATTCATCAAATACTAACTGTTTTGCCTTCACTTACATATAGTATTTCAAAACTAAATGTTGCACATCATGTGCTCCAAAGCACCTAACCATCTTGGTAACCTTCTGCTGGCCTCACGCCATTACATCTATGTCTTATACCCAAGAGACCCAGACTGGGTCCTTTCAACCCAATCTTGTTGAGTTCCCCCTGTATTAAGCCCTGCATCCAGTCATCAACCACTCCTTCAACCTGATGTCATCAACAAACTTAATAAGGGCACACTCCATCCCATCCTCCAGGTCAATAATATAGGCTTTACACAAAATCAGCTCCAGTGTTGGTCAGTGTCTGAAGGACACCACTTCTAACTGCCCAGTCTTCTCAGACTTTAGGAGAAATACATTTAGTTAGAGGGATAAGTTCTAACTGACATGCTTTAGACCTGAAAAAGAGTATTTATACTTTGTTTTTCTATTTAAGGATCTGTTTCTGTATTTTTACTGACTGATAAAATCTGTTCACTATAGCAAGTTTAGGTATAAAATATTATTACACTACATTTTTGTTTCCAGAAATTTTGAGGGCTCTTATCTGACCAACTGCATTATTTGTTTATGAATTACTTGATCTGTTATACAATTAATTTCAACTCATATTTCTGCTTTAGCATAATCAGACGTATACAAATTGCAGACTGTTACCAGAGGTAAATTAAAAAGCCTCTTAAGAAATATATGCTCAATCTCTTACCATTATAGAGAAGAAACCCAAAATAAAGTTTCAGATAGCTAAACTAAATTCATTAAGATAACTCTGAAGTGGTTAACAAGGTACATTTCTTCAAAGTCAAATGGAACAATATAAAGAAAACATCGACTCTGCACAGAAAAAAAAGGTAGGAATTTAAGTTTCACAGCAAAAGGACTGACGTACTATGCTCCTTACTTGGCTGCTACATATTATGAATCCCTTTCATCTTTTTTTTCTATCATCCATTACAGACATTCAAAAGTCATGAGTCAGGCTCCAAGATATCATGAAACCAAACCTAATCATAATAAATTTTCATTGCTTATTTGCCTTTTGATTTCTGAATGCTTTCCTATTACCTTTTCAAGTTTTATTCTGTAACCACACAAGAGACTTTAAGTCTATTTTTAAATCAAAGCATTAGAGCAGCTTCCTGACCATTCATCACACCACCTTCCTCACCACTGCCAGCACTTACTTCAGAGCTCTCTCCTACTTGTTTTTGTTTTATGTTTTTTTTTTCTGTATGCTATGGAAAGTCTCCAAGACAGCAGCTTCATTTCGAGGACCCAGAATTTTCCCACACCTCCTTATGCTCTAAAAAAGCCATGTTTGTGCAATCCTGAGTCAAAAGAAGGCAGTTATGATCTCGGGCAACATGAAATAATAATGGAACCAGCAATGTTATATATCAGTTCAAACAAATTAGAGGAATTAGTATAGGACAGAACTGTCTGGGTGTGACTCATCTGTGCATTATGCATTAGGCAATACAAAAAATGGACAAACTAACACTCAAATAAGATAACAATCTACATGGATATTCCATTGAGGCCAGAAACCAGAGTCACAGAGTTCTACTTGTGATGCATGGGCCAATAGATATTTAATTAAGCCAAGTAAAATGAAACAGTAAATAAAAAGAAAGTTTGGTGGCCATTTTTTTTTTTCAGGGGAACTCAGTTGAGTAAATCTCCTGGAATGTGGTACTTGGGATTGGCCTCCTCTTTCAAATCAGGCAGCATGGGGATTCGATCAGATCCCAGTTGTGCAAGTGTCTTCTCCAACTGGAGCATTCGCAAGCCTCTGACCAGCCTCATCACCCATCTCTGAACCCATTCTGTTACTCTTGTATTCATATTTACGATGGAGTAGAGTATAATTCATGTATAGACGTATCTCTGATTTATCTAGTATCTGTTTATATTGTATTCACTATTTTTAATTTCATCTGTTATCCATTTCACTTTGGTTTTAATGTGTTTGCTTTCCTGATGCATCTGCCCACTAAGTGGGAATTTTAATTGAAAACTAAACTTGCACTCAGAATATCTGAAGCTTAGCGTATCATTTTATATTATCTCACCAAATTAATTACATATGATTACGTGTGTGTGACAGGATGGTCTGAACTGTGGCCGAAATACCACAGTGATGGTAACAACAAATTGCTAAGTTTGGGAAAGGCGATTATGATTAGACAGTCAAAGGATCAGTGTCGAAACAGCCCCGTTCAACATTTTAATTTTTATATGGAAGGAATAAACAACTGGTTAATTTGCTGGAAATTTGCTAATGCTATTAAACTTGGTGCTACTGAGAATACTAATGAAGACAAGGAAATAATAGCAAGGAACTTAGTTTAGAAATATGTTTAGAAAATAATAAAAGAGATTAAATTTTGGAAGCTGTAAAATCATTAATTAGCCAGAGCATTCTGCAAAATGAAGATATTCAATAACAAAAACAAATCTGAACACAGTCCTAGCAGAAGCACTGGAAGCAGAAAATTAGACAAACATGAAATCTACAGTGGAGGTAAACAGAACACGCATTAGGTAACACGGGCTGATGCCGGGAGGTAGCAGTCCCTTGGGTGCAAAGATGTATTACCATTAGTGGGTTTAATTCTCAGACACTAAATGAATGGTCTCCTGTGTAAAAACCTAGGGGGCATCCAGGAACTGCGTTACCATACACACAGACTTGAAGGAATTCCCTGAATTAACAGATCAGCTCATTAATAGGAAAGAGTAAGAAAACTCTAAATGCACAACTTAGCAAAACAGCTGATCTAAAAGCTAATGATCTTCATGTATCTGAACAGTACAAATCCCTATCTAAATGACCAGATACATAGTGTGATTCATTTGACAAAACTTAAGACAGTTACGCTAAATATTTTGGGTTAGTTTTATAGACACTGGAAAGAAACCGCCTCTTCTGGGACAGGATTCATCTCATCCTAAAGCAGACGTCTAAATGTCTTGCCTATAAAGGCTGACCAGCTCAGACACACATATCTAAAAACAGGTGTGATGAATCAGACATAATCTTTATATACACCATCACTTAGTTCAGTTCAGCTTTGCGGGGTCCTGTCCTTTACATATGGATCCTGGTTATGGATCAGGTCTTAAGAAAAGAGATAAAGTATTTAGGAACTTCATGAGGCTAAACTAGCAATACTGAGATAAAATTAAGAATGAAAGAATTCTTGATAATTATCAGGGTATAAAGTCCTCCAGGTTAAGTGCATTAGAAAGTAGTTGCTTAATTAAAAAGTAATGGGAGCTTTAGAAATACTATAATTTCAAATCAGATAATTTTACTGAAAGTAGTTCACTTCTAGTGATTTAAAGACATGTCTATAAAGCATAAGAGCTCTCATACAGGACAGATGAAACCCAAAGCAAGAAAACAGTCATTTGGATTTTGTATTCAGAATTAGCCACAATCTCACACCTTCTCCTATAGTATGACATAGGTACACACATTTCCACATACAGGCCTTTTAGGTAAGCTTAAAGTCAAAGTGCATATGTCTGTTGTGTCATTTCTACTGAGAGAACTGCATATTTGTATATTCAATGTTCTGTAAATAAAGATTAACAATCTTTCACTGATATGTGAAACACTGTAAAATCTTCAAATATTCTCAGTTTCTCATGCTAATGAGGGTTTTTGTCATCAGGAAGATGGGTTTCAAAATTCTCTTATGCAGAAAAGTTCATACTGTGGCTCTGCCTATCAAGAAAATTCAGCCTGAAACAATTACAGTTTGAATTCTCTATACTTTATGAAGACAGCCTGCATTTCAGCATTATTCCAAGAAGGGAGAGTAAGTACTCTCTATGCACTGACAACTCAAGGACATGTCAAAGTTTCTAGAGACACTTTTTACCTTCACATACAGTTTAAAAATAAAAAAGCCTCTTTTCCTCTATCAGATTTGTATCCTTCTTGTTCTTCAGACCTCAGCACGTCAGGAGGAACAGCAGAACCAATTGCTATGGGAACCATGCTCCTGCAGCGTGAGGGTGAAGTACGAGTCAAGTAGGGGAATGGAGAATGTTGATATTCTTCTGCTCTCTCTCCAGAAAGCTCATTCAATGAATGATGTAACTCCTGGAAATTCTGCCTTGCAGCAAGAAAATTAAAGCACTTTGTCTGTTTATCATGGCTGATAGAAAGTGCTGAAATGAACATGATCCACAATCAGCTACAGAGAGATGACAGTATGATATTAAATCTAACAGATATGGCATTATATATTACGACTGAAGTATGAAATCAAAAAAATCAGAAATAACATGTGAAATTGCCCATTGGTACAACTTTGCAAAAGATGCAGTAAATTCATCACCCTTGGAAGGCTCTAAATAAAAATTGCACATCATTCAGAAAGATAAATTACAGTTCTGAGGGAGACTGGTGAACCTGATGTAGGAATCACTTGATGGATAGAGTAAGTTGTGCATGGAAGTTCAGGCTAATGAAGTCAGGATTTACGTATTTTGCAAATCAATCTGCTGGTAGGTTTTGACCAAGTTAGGACAGACAGTAACAACAAAAGTTAGAAACAAAGAACTAGCAGTTCTTGTTATAAGCACACCACACTCAGACTACTAACACTTCTCCCACCATGCCCATCAATGCCAAAGTTCTTGTAGTAAAGCTATTATTGATATACTAATATCTACATTCAAGTATCCCTTGCAAGGCCTACATGTTTTCTTTTGCTTTTCAGTCATCCAGTTTTCTCTGCTGTTTTGTAGGTAGGTTGTGCTACAAAGGAGAGACTTTCTGATATTCCTGCCAGTTCCTCCCATGTTTTCCCATATAGAAAGTTCTCCACATGACCTCCTAATAAATAGATCTTAGTCCCAAAAATAAAGGCTTGGCACCTCACTTTGCTTAAAAGTATACCTGTATGCTTTTGACTGCAGCTACTGGCACACCAAACTTAAGATGAACAACCCTCTGACTTTTATATTTTACCCATTCCACGGGTTGCCTTACTTTATTAATACTGGTTTTCAAGTTTTATGGAGACAACTTTACAGTGAAGTTCATTCTTAGTTGTGTGTAGTTCTGACTTCTGGCTATGTAGGCCTAAAGATCAGACCTTTATAATGCAACTTTACCTTGTCAGAATTAAGTAAAACAGTCCTTTGTATAAATGAGAACAAAATCAAGAGTGTTTTTCCCATTGTAGTACAAGAACCTACATGATTGCTTGTATCAGTAAAGTTTTAATAATTTAATAGGTATCACATAAATACTATAAACCAATTAAAACTACCTTTCATATGTGTGTTTGAGTTCTGTTACGTATTGAGGAATTCTTATTCCTATTAGTGTTGGTTCAGAATTGGAACACAATTGAAAGAAAACTGTGAATGTAATTCAGCATTCCTGCCTTCATAATAAAAAGGAATAAATATTTAGTTGGACATCAGTTAATTGCAAAACTGAGAAAAGTCACAAAAATATCATTATTTTCCTTAATGCATTTAACATCATTTTCAGAAAATTTTCCATTCCAGCCTGCAATCTGTGAAATACCATCTGTAAAGTACTGCAGTAATACTGGATCCCCTAAGCAACAAGAAGTGAATTCCAAACAAAAATGTGATTAAGAATGCATTTATCTGTTCTTTGTGTTGCTAAATATCTCTGGAGCTAACATCCCTCGCTACAGCTTCAAACCCCACTTCTTCAAGCACAACACTGTTCACTAAACATTTGGGTCTCTGAATTTCTTGTGATTTAGATGGTACTAAGCCATGCACTCCTAAAGGATTCCAATGCCTGGAAATTGCTCATAAGCTATTGGGGCAACACTTTTTTCCTGTTCTTTTTAAAATCCTGTGAAACGCCTCCTTCCTCTTCACAACATTTCAGCAGCCTCCTGTTGATGACTCCTCTCTGTTGGATCCCTGCCTCTCCCGCTCACTGTGGGCAGATGAGAAATCACAGGGTGCTCAGAGTCAGCAGTCACAGGCAGGAGAAAGGAGCTCTGGAGCAGTCATGATGTGATCCAAGATAATGCACATGCTAACTGCCAGCAAGAAGACCCCTGGGGTGGGGAATGAGGATAAGAGACACAGATGGAGCAAAGGGACAGCAGGACTGAGTACTTTGACTATGATGACATAGAAGATTTGGAGAATAACCAGAAGAACTGGGTATAAACAGCCTCAGAGAACAGTGATTCGTTCCTTCTTTGTTTCAGATTCCTCTGTACATTTGAAATATTTACTGCATCTCTGTGTCAAACAAGAACATGCTTCTAATGGTACGGAATCAGTTGGTATCTATCTGAAATGGACTGAAGGTACCTGAAAGCACAAGGCATTTTTATTTTAAAAGACTGCCTATGCGAAAAAATGAATAAACTTTAATTGTGATGCAAAACCAAAATGTTTAATCTTTCAGTGGAACTACTCAAATTGGTCAAGTGGTCTGACCACCTCTTACTTACTTTGGAAGAAACTCTGGTTTACTTCTCCTGACACTGTATGAGTTGTCCAGCAGTTCACCATTCTCGGAGCAGTTTGTGAGGCTGCCACACTTCAGCCTAACTGCAAATAATCCAGAACTTGCCTTCAGAAGCAAAACACATGCCTGCATTGTTTTATCACTGCTTTACAATGAAAGCAAAGAAAACTGCAAGATGTGTCTGAGAATGGCAGAATGAAGCCATCACTGGTAGTATTTCTTTAGAGGCTGACTGCACAAGTCACAAATCGAAAACATGTAAATTGCTCCAAGAGCAATAGTATTCACCAGAGACTTGGATTCATTCAAACACAACCCATGAGCATAAAAACTTGCACTGAAGTTGCCCTAAAGAAAGTGTACTTAAATGAACTAATTTCTCAAGAATCTGCTTATTCTGACAGATCTCCATATTTTTTTTTTTAGACTCTGAAAAGGGGCATTTTATGAAGTTTTTACAACAAAGATTACAAAATATATATCTGTGTAGAATTTCACACAAGCAAAACATCCATGAGGAGACATGAGCAGGGAGGTGCAGAACAGGAGCAAGTGATTCTGTGAAGAGTTCTGCAAGGGGTTTTCATGTTATTAGGAACAGAAAAACCCAAACATTTAATTTCTCCATGAAAGTTCTCTGGACTGTTTGCTGAAACCACACTGAAAGCCAGAGGTGATGGAAACACACTGTTACTACAGCTTTTTACATTAAAAGTCCCACAGACATCTAGGGTAGTCTCTAGCTGACGCAATATAGATCTCCACACAGGAGACATCAACATCTACACTAGCCAGCTGAGGCTCCCTTTATATTAATACTTCACGGTGAGAAACAAGCTTTCTCTAGGATACAATTCTTTTTTTTTC
The DNA here is from genome assembly GCF_964273445.1 of Streptopelia decaocto. Taxonomy (NCBI): domain Eukaryota; kingdom Metazoa; phylum Chordata; class Aves; order Columbiformes; family Columbidae; genus Streptopelia; species Streptopelia decaocto. Next base: position 65,538,165 of record NC_138655.1, read on the forward strand.
TTAAAATAGCCACCTCAAATGGGTCAGATGATCTTTTCCACATAGAAGTGCCCATTCCTTGATGGTACAGCAAGCCCCACCACACCACTGGAAGGGAGATATCCCCAGACTAGACCTCCAAAACCAGGTCAGATGAAGCCCAGGTCTAGCAGAGCCCTTCTGCCCTGGACAGGCCTGGATACACCCCTGGCTTCACAGCGCCAAACCCATCTCCTGGCCTGGCAGCCCTCACTGGATCCACCAACCAACCCCTCTGCTCAAATTCCTTACAGCTCAGAAGCAGTAACAGGAAAACAAAAAATGTCAAGCCCAAGTCATTTTTCTCACAGCAGATGTCTGCATATACACCACTCATATACATAAATTGCGTTATACTGAGCAATTTCAAAGGCCTGAAATAAATGAAGAGTGACACTAAGAAGATACAGTAAAAACATACAATTACATCAATAAATAAGGTCCTTTTGGGGCCAAAGAGTACAAAAGACTACATTTATTTTTGCTATATGAGAATAAGATCAAATAACATTTAGGAAGTGTTAACATAAGGCAACTGTTGTGTACATTTTGTACATTTCTGAACCTCTGCTGCACTGAAACATGAAACACTAGAATAAAACTGGAACTGGATACCTTTCACAGCAGTTCACAAGAATGGCTTATAGCCAATTTAGCCAGGCTCATCTACTTATTATTTTTCTTAAATATATGATTTAGAAAACAAAGAGCTTTGCCCAGGAATCAAAATTAAGACTTTTGTGGGGTTAAAAATATAGATAACAGAATACTTCTTGTTTTCAGTTAGACAGTTCTAATAATAGGGATAGTGATATGGCAGTTTAGGAAAGCTAAAATTAGCATTTGACAAGTATTTTATGGTTCACAATTTTCATGCCTCTGATACTGTACTGAAAAACTGCATTCCCTAAGAGGCAAAGTACTATACCTTGCTTATATGAATGTTACATGTCAAGAACTGACTTACCAAATACATGGCCTGCTAACAACTTCCTAGGACACTGATTTACAAACATTTCCAAAATGTCAAGTCTTCAGCAAACATGAATGGAATGATGCTTTTGTTTCCTATGCCTGTGGTTTCACAGAGCATCTCAGAAGTCATGAATGTACCAGATGTAGCTACAGATCATAGGCAGTGAGTTGCACACATGAAAACCAATAGCTATTTTTTATTGTGTATGAAATAAGAGTCTAATTAATAAGTGAAGTGCTGCATTAATGCCATTGCAAAATGTGTATCTTTTTACTTGCTTTTAAGCAGAAATTCCTGTACATGTACAATTCAGAAAACTTAGTACAACGCTTCAGTTTACTGTACCTTGAGCCTGAAGCAGATTTTTTTTTTCTTATTTAGGTAAGAAAACGAGCATGCCTTGAAATCTTCACTGTAGAAATAATCTGCTTATCAATGTCACTTTCAGTGGCTGTTCCATTGCTGTTTGTTTCTCTTTTTTTAATAAGCACATAAAGGTACGCTTTATATAAGCTGACACACAGCTATCATGTTATTGTGTCATTCCATTACAAAGGAACCAGTTTATTACCAAAGAAAAGACAACCAGCCTTGAAGTCAGACTAGGACATGTTGTATCGTCCCTGTCAGAGACAACACACATCAGGATAGACTCAGCCGAGTGTCAACAAGCAACATGAGTGCGAATCAGCACTACCCAGAAAATCCCAGAGGCAGAGTTAAGTCTATTTGTAGGCTCAAGCCATGTCCCAGTTACAGGATGTGAGCATTTCCTGTTAACATCGTCATCACTAATTGAAACACTGGCTTCACAGTCCTTGTATTGGCTACTAGCTCACAGAAAACTAGGTAAGAACCTAAGAATAACTTTGAAGGACCACAATATTGGTCTTTGTCCACCAGTAAAACTATTTTTAGATTTGCCTAAGCCTGTAAGAATCCACCACCCTGGTCACCCTGAGGACAGTGTAGGAGAGCCTCCAGATGTCAGCCATATGGTGAAAGACAGAAATTAAGTGATACCCAGACAGCTCAATTATACCTGGCTGCCCACTCCCATGGGGGAAAGTCTCAAGGGCATAATTTCCCCTTGTGCATTAAAAAGCTGTTCCATGGTTGGATTCACAAATCTGCAGAAGCAATCTGCCTGCCTTCCCACACCCTTCATCCAACACTTCAAGGATTAGGGCTTTGCAAACAACCCAAGTTCAAGCTCGCTTCAGTTAGACAGGGGAAACACAGCACACCCCTCTCCAAGATGGCCCTGCTTGGGATGGCTGGTAAAGAGGGACATAACAGTTCTGTTAACCCCATCCTTCTAGTATAAATAAATAAACATTTCAGACATAGATGTACCATTTGAGGGATAAGCAGTCATCTACCAAACTAGGAGATCATTTTAATTCACTTGCTCTTCATTCTCAGTGAATATTTCAGCTTTTTTTTTTTTTTATGTGGAAGTGCTACATCATGAGTGTTCAAGGGATTCCCACTTCCAAGGAATTGACAACACGGTAATTAGGAAACACATATTAAATCACAGGAGACCTGAAAGAAATCAGTCAAAGAAAGCATCCAGTGCTCAGCTCAGTGCCACAGCCACCAGGTTATAAAGTACTATGCTGAAGAAAGTTTTCTCAAAGGCTCCTGCTGAAACAGCTTCATTTAATACAAAGAACTCAGCTCTTGCAAGAGTGCTCCCTTTGCCTCATAGTTACCATTCGCATTCTGAAGTAGTGACGGCTTAATTAGTTGAAATAAAAGAGTAGCAAAGCAAAAGACTGAGAACCCTCCCCAAAAGACCCTACCATGCAGCAGGCTCTCTCATGGAAGGCAGGGGATGTGGATTCAAAACCCCAGGGGCACAGGACAGACTGCAGCCCTGCTCCCCTGCGCTCATGAATGAAGCCACAATGCTGTTCAAGCCCTGTTCAACATCACACATTGGATGACATGATTTCTTTCCATTTCTTATTTCACACAAATATTTTTGGTTGTAACTACTCTCTTCCTAGTTAACTGTGCCATAAAGTCAATTATCTGTCCCACTCCTGAAAGATCTTGCAATCAAAAAGCCAAGCACACCCGTGTTTCCTACTTAAAGCAAAAGTTAATTGAAAGGCTGTATAAGGTCACATACGGCAGATCTGGGCTCACAACGTCAACAAACAGAATCAGTTCTCTCGCATCTATACTGTCCCTGAGAAATTATTAAATCCAAAGACCTCTGTAGCTTGTCTGTAATCAGGACATTAACCTTGAGACTGTGTGCTCTACTCTCAGAACCAGGAAGAAAAATCAGAACTCTAATGCCCCACATTTTGTTAATCTTTTAAAAGCCATTATGACTTGTCTTTTTCCAAAGCTTGTTTCAAAAAGATAATTACAGATTACTTAAATATTTGAATTCAAATTGTAGAGGTCAGTGCAACAGAGCTGAAGTTCTGCAATTCAAATCTATTGACTGTTTATGTGGGGAAAAATATTATAGTTTGGAGTTGCTCCTAGAACTGGAATCTATGCAAACATGATTAACTAATAGACATCCACCTACACTCCCTCTAGCCCAAATGAAACAGGATTAAAAGCACTGAATCTGAGCAAATACCAGTAGGTTTTAATTGCTGCCCACTTAAACTCACATCTACACTTCGCAGTTATTTAAGTTGAAATGTTACTGCACATCATCTTTCTACATAAGAAATTAACAAGTATGCATTTTTCAGGACTGCATATCTATAATTACATTTCCAGTAGGTACTTATAAACAAATAAATAAAACAGTTAATTGTATTAAAAGTAATTTACAAGACAGAGGTTTTCTTAATGCATACATGCAGTTGATACATTTGTATTACATCTTTAAACATGGAAGCTATCCTCAAGTAACTTTATAGCATATGGGATCATGTTTGTTGCATGTTAAGCACTTCAAAAATTACACATAATTGCTTATGCACCAAACGCACAATTAAAATTACATTAGAATTTCTCCCTTAGATAATTTTCTAGAGCTTCAAAAGAAGACATATAATACCTTCTTCCCATTATATAACGCAATGCAACTGTTATTTGTGTAATAATGTCAAATTTTAATAACTTAATCATAACAGTATAGTCCATGTTTAAAGATAAGCAAATGTGTTTAGATGCACTATTTTGCAATTTCTAAGTATTAATACTGCTGTATATGGAAACAGTATGTACATACACATGTAACCGTGTATGAATCTAAGGGCACCTGCTCCACAACATGCATCCAGTGCGAGAGACAGAAGTTCAAATCAGTGAAAAGCTCCTTAACAACAGGTTTACAGTCCCAGATCACCCTGCTACGTAAGTCTCTCCTCTTAATTTTGTCACAATTGTTGTGGCCAGCCTAAAAGACAGGCCTTAAAAATTAACTGTCTGGATTTAATTTCTGCACAGAAGATAGATATCTCAGTCCTAGAAGAAAAAGGAAAAAACACGGCTTCTCTCAAATTCTAAAGCATTACTATGACAGATGTAATGTCAATACTCTTTATACCCTCAGCTCTTGTATCAGCCCTTAATTTTTCCCCAAACCAGCAAGCAAGGCTTTGCACAGGCAAATGCTCTGCCCTGATGGCACAGCTCAGACCTTTCTTCTGCTCACACAGAAGCACAAATAGAAGGCAGCGATCTGTAGAGCTGTCACCAGAGACACAGAAGAAAGTACAGAATAACAGAGCAACTCAACAAGCCGCTTGATTCGGAGCACACTTTCTGGGTGCCTCAGAAACACCTGAAGAGCCATAGGTGTTTGCCATCCCTCCTAATTCACCCACTCTTTATAACTGCTTCTAGAGCCATCAGAGCACAACTGCACCACAATATCCCCGTCACAGACAGGCATCCACCTAACAGCCCAAAGTTTCCAGACGGACATATGTGCTGTATTTCAGCAGAGTGGAATTCGCAAGGAAGGATTCAGTCGCAAGCTTTCGAAAGGGTGATCACAGAGGAGACTTGAACATTACACAACTCTACATCTATGTCCATTTACCTGCGTGTCATGGAATGATATCTGGAGTTCATAGTTCTTCAACATCCATGAATGTTTATGTAGATGTTTCAAGGCTAAATGGATAGCGGGCAACACGCCTGCTGTTAGGTTTCGCCGATTAATCAGGCAGCTGGTGGGTGAAAGCCCGAGAAGAGAGAGGCGAGTGCGATCCAGTTCCTCAGAGCACCTGATTATTAATAACACAAGCAGCACCAGTGTGTCTAGTTTCCAGTTCCAGAAAACCATCTTTCTTGGTGCTTTTCTCTTTTTTCCTTCCCTTCCCCTGCAGCCCACATCCCTGAAGAGGAGGCCTTAGATTCCCTGGTTGCCCGACATCTTGCAGCTTTCCTTTGCTTCAGTCAGCTGTGTCCCTCTAAGAAAGAAGCTAATTGTTATTAAAGGATAAAGACCTCTCTACGACTGGCTTTTCCAATTTGGACAGTAATCCAGCTCACAGCAGTGCTGTGAATCAATACTTCACAAGAATAATCTCTAGGCAAATTGCTCTGCCAAGTCTAATTTTAAACATGTGTAATTTAAAACATTTCTGCAGCAGAAATATTCATCCATAGGTGACAAATCAATAAACAAACTAGTATGATTCCTTTGAAAAAAGGGTATTCTAGGGATTGATCGAAGTGCTTGAGGATTGCTTCAGTTTGTTTTATCTTTCACATATCACATTTTCAATTGGCTTCACACAGACCAAACAGAGAATACTCAGTCTTGAGTATTGATAATATTTTATATACTTCTAGTGCAAAAGGTGCAGCAGCTAAAAGCTGTATATCCTCTGCCTGATTCTGCTTTTCTCAGAAACCCCATGCTTCCCTGAAAATCAGTGTGAGTTTTGAGCATACACAGAGTTCAGGCCTGTTCCTCCCATCCACAGTCACACAGCTTTTGACAGGCATTTCACATATTGTCGCAGCTAGCTAAGTGATTTCATCACACTATTTGCAGCTTTCCAAGTAATATGCCAGGCTACCGAATGGAACGGATGCTGTGCATGCAGAAATGCAGAGAAAAATACTGATGCTGGAGAAAATCTTATTTGCTGTAGGATAAGCAAAGCTCAGCAGGGGCAGAAGGGAATAGATACAGGACCACCGCTCCGAAGAAGAACCTGTATCTCTGTTACCCAGCACTCAGAGCCTAGCTCACCCCTCAGGCAAGCATCATCCTCCCTGCCTCCTTCACAGCAGCAATGCTGCTCTACCCCTTGTAATCAGCCACCTGGGTGATCCCCTCCCTCCACACAAGCAGCCAGCTCTCCCCATCCCACCCATGCACAGAAAGCCCCCGACACCTACTGGGATGCTGCCATAGGCAAGGGAAGGAAATGCAAGAGCCAAACCCAAGGAGAGGGAAGGAAAGAACATCTGGCCTGGGAAAGGCTTGTTTGTCCAAGAAGAAAAAAAGCTCAGATTTTCAGCTCAGTGTCATTATACATATAGCTGAATAACAAATTGTTTTTTCCCATCCTGTGGAAATTCAAGATTTCAAAAGAAATGCCCTGTGCCAAGCTGGGATGGAAACCCAAAACCTCAAAGGTTTTTGTGACTCACTAATCTGAAAGGAAAACACATGGAAGAGCTCATAGGCAGAAGTTTGATTTGGTATAAATCAAATTTGAAATTACATGTTCAGAGCTTAGCAATTTGTTTTGTGAATAGTTGACATTTCAAAATAAAGTATTGACTTGCTGCAGAAAGGGTGGTTTGTTTTTTTTTTTTCATTTTAATTTTCAAAACAGTGTTCCAGGTCAATAAATTATTTTGAAACTGATGTGCAACTAAAAAGCTTCTCCAGAAAATCTCCAAATAAAGTCTAATTATGAACATTCTAATTTATAACTACAATCTATATATTGCATGGCGTGAGGGCGTGGAAGTAAACAGGTAAGTAACAGTTAAAAAAGCAAAATAATATTGAATAAAGAAGCAATAAATGTCTGCCTTGGGGGCAGGGAACAGCCCCAAGCAGGAGATGCACTCAGTTTATTACTAACTCTCCACAGCAACTCTTCTACCAACTCACTTGTGCAACTGGGTGGGCAAGAAAAGAACCCAACCAATTATTACTCCTCTCCATGTATTCTTGAGCACAAACACAAAGTGAAATAGAAATACCTGATGCTTTTCCCTTGCTTTTCTTCATCACCATTGCCTATAGTCACAAAGCAGCGAGGCTGCATGGGGAAGGGGATACTATTTTTCTTCTTGTAGAAGGCTCTGCCCACATCAAATGCAGAAAGGTCAAAATTTATTATGGGAATTCCCTAGACTGAGAAATTCAGCACAATAGCTGGGCACAACAGTAAGTAGGAAGCACACCCTGGTAGCGCAGTCCTGCATAGCAACAATTTAACACAATGACTTAATAGGTATTTTCCATTGCTTAGTCTTCTGATTCTGTAATGTGATTATTGAAAATATATGTTTTAAACACTTTTTAAATTCAGGATGAAACTCTTCCCTGAGCAGAGGGCCAGTATAGGCCAAGACGTTGCTTAAATCCCATTTAATACCTTTATTAGAGGCTTAACCAGGGTTTTGTTAGTGAAGAGGCCTTGGACCAGCCTTCTTTACCAGCATTATTTCAACATTGACTACACCAAGAGAGAGGAGGGGAGGAAAGCAGGAGGCATTCATGCTGCCAAATCTCAGTAGCTATGGTGCTCTGAACTACTCTTCATCCCATGCCTCAATCTTTTCACTGACCGAGTGGGAACACGAGGTTCCGTGAGTCATAGCTTTGAATTGTATTTAGGTAACAAAAAAATGTGATTTGAATATCCGGTATCCTCATCTGTGTTCAAAAAAACAAATCTGCCACCACACCTCATTCAACCCCCATTGCTCACTCAATGGCTTCAAATTCATGAGAAAGCAATGCAATACCAGAGGTTACAAAATAATTTTCAGCACCACATAGATGGACATACATTTTAAAGCAGGACATACATTTTAAAGAAGGACATACATGTTAGGGAGCATCACCTCATTCTGTAGATATGTGACTGGTTTCAACCAGACCAGTCTGGTTTTTCTCCTTGTGCTACTTTTGGATCTGCTCAGCAATGCTCCATTTAACCCACATCTGGCAAAGGAACGAACAAGATCACGTACTAGTGCAGCCTCATGTTACTCGCTTACTTAAAATTTGCTTCCTGATAGAAACATCTGGCTATCTAAATAGACAATTGTTTCTTATATAGTATTTTTATTGTAAATTAATCCTGTAATACTTGTGTCAAAACATGCCCATCTGTTTTCATTTTGATTAAAAAAATAGCCATATTTGCCATGCATGTGATTGATCATGAAGGTATAATTTTCAGATTTAGAGTATCATCTCTTGAGGCTTAATACCTACAAAAGCACACTGTTATGCCCTTGCCACACATCCGAAGACAGAGGTTTTTTCAACTGAATTTACTCAGCACCCTCAGAATTTTCTAACAAAACATCTGTAAAATGCTAATCTGCTAAATCAGTTCATTGCATCTTGCATGCACTTTTCAAATTTGAAGCTGAATTTCCACAATTATTTGAAATAGTACTAATTTTGAAATTTTATTTCAGTGTCAGAAAATCAAGGCCATTTCATATTAAACCCTGCCTTCCTCACTATAGTTTTACCAAAGGTAGATGCTTATTTTTTAGCATGATAAGGATCGGTATAGCTTTTGCAAGAGTTTAGGACAGAGCTGGTGACCAGATGACTCACTGTTGGCATCTCCTTCATGAGATCTGCACAAACTGAGTAATTTTCAGAGAGGGAAACTGTAGGAGGAAATTGTGCTCCCTCATAGGAGCACAGTCTCTGAGAACTTAAAAAGACCTGAACGCCTGGCATAAATGTATTACCTATAGCAAATACAATCTAAAGGCAAAAGGAGTAATCTTTTCAGTATTGTCCTCCTTACCACATTATCCTCTGCCTTTATAGCATCTTCAATTGAGTTCTCAATCCCCCGATCAGTATTTCTGAACCATAAATCACTTTAAGAGTTATTAGCTCATGTAAAAGGTTGACTATGGAGTGTATTAACTGTGTTAAAGGCTGGCTATATATTTAAGCTATATGTCACCTCACGCCTCCCACACAAAACCTCCTCCCCCTTGAGTAACACCCATTAACATTTATAGGATGTTCTAATCCTAGCCTCAAATGTTAGTTTTTTTCAAAGTAGGTTATCATTCACCCTTCTTGTCTCATGTGTCTCTGCTCTTGCTGCTTAATCGTGCAGTGTAATTAGAGTGCAGAGCACTCACACATCCTAAGAAACCTTGGTTATGCACTGGAAACCATTATGATTTATTTAGGATGGCAACTCCTATCCTTACATCAAGACCAAGCCTCTACCTATGCCAAGAGTAGCTTCAATATTGAGACACTACTATCTGCTCTAGCATAGAATCATAGAATCTTAGAATCATTTCACCTGGAAGAGACCCTTGGGATCATTGAGTCCAACCATAACCTAGCTCTAGCACTAAGCCATGTCCCTAAGAACCTCGTCTAAACACCTTTTAAACACCTCCAGGGATGGTGTCTCCACCACTTCCCTGAGCAGCTTGTTCCAATGCCGGACAATCCTTGCCACAAACAAATTTTTCCTAATATCCAATCTAAACCTCCCCTGGTGCAACGTGAGGCCATTTCCTCTCATCCTATCACTTGCTACTTGGGAGAAGAGATCAACCCCCTCCATGTTACAACCTCCTTTCAGGTAGTTCAGCGATCAGGTCTCCCCTCAGCCTCCTTTTCTTCAGGCTAAACAGCCCCAGTTCCCTCAGCTGCTCCTCATCAGACTTGTGCTCCAGACCCCTCACCAGCTTTGTTTGCCTTTCTCTGAACTCTCTCTAGTACTTAAGTAGCCAGCTGTGCAGCTAAAACTATTTGCCTCTCATTGCATTACCCAAATGACTGGGCTATCTACTTCTGACTGCCCTACCAAGACTGACCATATTTGCTTGCAGCTGGTGAGATTCATCTGAAAAAGGCAAATGAAAACTTATTTTTTCTGCAAATCCTAGTGCCTCACTCCCGATACGTAGCCTGAAAATATCATTTCTACTTCCTTTCCCTCCTCTCCAGCACTGCAGCACAAAGATCAAATTCATTTCCTCCATTCTGAACAGAAGGCTTGAAGAAAAGAGATAAAATTACTGGTATATACAGCATCAATGAGATTATTCCTGAAGTAATAGATCAAATTGTAGTGGCAGCACTTTGAGAATGAAGATGACAAACTGTGAAAGATTCAGAAGAAAGCCACGGGAATGCATAAAAAGCTGGGAAAGGGGAAAAGAAGAAAAAAAAAAAAGGCAGCTCAGTCTATCTAGTGTCATGTCCAGAGGCACCTTACTCTGTAACTTGCTCTATAATGGATGAAAAAATGATTTCTAATAATATCAAACTTTTGAACTCATTGGTCAAGGAAAAGACACTTCCAACCCTTCAGTAAACTATCCCCTTTTAATGAAATAACCTTTATTGGATCAGTTGAAAAGAGCTGTTTGCTGCTGTAACTGCACCAAGGGCTTCTACTGACATTGAGATAACACCTCCTGGTACCCACCAGTGACATAACTGTGCCAGCTGTGTAGACCTGCCCTGAGTAACAAGGCCCTAGGGACATAGTACTCCCACGGTGTCACTCCTTTTGTTTACATCATACAAGCTGTTATTTTTGCCAAGGTCAAACATACAACTTCAATATATGTGTTAATTACAAAAACAACTATTTTTTGAATGACTGTTTTTTTAAAAAATACCGATACCTTGCGTATTTCTCAACTACAGGATTTTTGAGATGCAATAATCTTATTCTAAAAGTTATTTAATTCTGATAATACTGCACTGATCCTGAAAGGATCTGTATCCCAAAGGCTGAACAAAATCTGCATTTTATTCCACCAGGCAATTCAAAACTTTAAAGCAAGTAACTATGAATGCCTTTGGTCTTAATTAAAAGTGGCAATTCTAGGTCTCCCCTCATAGAAGCACGTTGCATTTTCATAGGTGGGCTGGCTTTCTAAAGTGCTGAGCATTCAGCAGTTCCCACTGATGTTGACAGAAAATGCAAATCACTCAGTGCTTTTGGAAAGCAAATCTTCAGTTCAGGGACATAACTTGAAACTCCTTTTTTTTGTTGTTTTTTAGGGTAAAAAAAAAAAAAAAAGGCTATCTGGAGCTGATAGCATTAGCATTCTTCACAGCAAGAAATCAGGAGTGGAGGGGAGCTTTCTCTACATAGTGGTAGCTATTGCTATTTAATTTCTTTTACTACATTGCACAAAATCTTCCTGCCACTAGCACATCCCTCTATGCTGGATTCTCACCAACAACATGGAATTTGGTACTGCTTTTAATTTTTAGAAAGGAAGAAAGTGGAGGGGGAAATAAAAGAGAAAGTTGGCTCTCTATCTTGGTCAACCTCCTGTAAATTATTAATACTTAGGGTTCTCTGAATTCACAGGGGAGAGGGGAAAGCAAAACCCAAGGTGCTTTTATAGAACTATAAAACTACACAAAATGCCCCACAGAAATGCAGAATTTAATATTTTTATACTACATGCGTACATTAAAATCTCTCTATATGATGCTGTTAAGACACACACGAATCTGATAATCACAATGCTTGAAAAAATGTTGTGTGTTCAATTTTGTACCACACTAATTGTTAATCTTTTCAAAACTGTGACTTTATAGAGAGAGAGTAAAAATTGTAAAGATACGTGTTCTTTGCTAGAAAAAACATCAAATTCCCTGTGAAAGCAGGAGCAGTAAACAGTGGAAAGGAAGTTAATTAACATCCCAAAAGGGACTTCTTGCTACTTTTCCCTGGAGATTTTGGATGTAAAATGGTTACTTAGACACCCATTGTGTGTATGAATCTTCACATAATTCTGTAGTTCAGTGAAGATGCAGCAGAAGCTGAGGGCTACCATTGGCAACTGGTAAATTGAAATACATAATGACTTTAAAGAAACAAACGATTGAACAAATATATTATTTTAAAGATATAAGGCAGTGCTTCTTTAATCAAGAAACCTGAGATTCTGGAAATAACTTGACCAGACAGACGGACGAGCTCCTCTAATGGGGATTACGGCAAAATGGTCTTACAAAAAAGGTGCATGTAGAGAAGAACATGGGGTTCAGCCAAGAATTCAAAAGATATTTTGCAAAACCAGCTACTCAGTGAAGGAGCACACGAATCCGGCAGACCCGTCTTGCCAAGAAGCAAGCTAACAAGGCTTTCACTTCTGGTCGGGGACAATCTTTAGAAGGGAAGAAAACCAGATTCCAGCAGGATCTGGTCCATCAGAGTCCTTCATATAAGGCTGGATCCGCTGGATAGCCATAAAAAGCTGGAAAGCCTTGGTCACCCCACACAGCCCACCTTGCTGGTGACTTCCCAGCTCTGCAGCCAGGAGGGCATCGCAGGGACAGTGGCACACGCAGGAGCTGAGAGCTGCTACTCACAGCATCAGCGGTTACGGGGTCAGCAGAGTTTAAGCTGGAAATAGCAGTGGACTTTTAAAGGGGTTTCAAGCAAACCAGAGAGAAAAGTTTTCCAGGAAGGAGGATTTGGGGGGATCCTGAAGACAAGATTGGAGGGCTTTTGAAAATACATATTCTAGTTCATAGTGGGGCAGGCAGAAATCCCTAAGTGAAATATATGGCCTATATTGTAAGAGCTGGATAATCCTAATGGTCCTCTGATCTTAAAAGTAATTAATTATTTAACAGAAGCATCATGGCCATAGTAGGAGACCTATGTTTTCTAATCCTATCCCTCAAACTTGTGATGTTCACTTTAAAGCAATTAGTCCATTATCTGGGCCTTCATCTCTCAGAAGCTCAGTAACAATTTGGACAGCCCTGCTGAATTAGCCCTTATATTCTATGCTCTTTATTACTATTATTTTCAGAGTGAAGGTGGGTATTTGCCTTTAATTTGTTAGCCTTCATTTTCATGTTCGAGAATACTTATGTGGAAAATACTACAGGTAAAATTGTCAGAACTAAAGGCCGATGATAATGAAAAGCTATCAGCATAGAAATTGGACTTCAATCACCAACTTGGCAATAAGGTTACATGGTTATTGCATCACAAGGAAAAAAAAAAGAGAGAGAGAGAATAAAATAAACTGTTTTGTCAGTCAGAATGTCCCATCTCTAATTAGCAGGTAGCATCAAGCAGCCCTCAAATTCAGCAGACCTTACCCACAGCAAAATCCTCTGCAAACAGAGGAATCCTTGCCTAGGAAAGAAGACTGTCATCCCACAAGTGTAAGTGGTATGGCAAAGGGAGACACAGCATGACTGAAAATATATTCCAGCTATTCTTAGGGACACTGCCTTCTTTAAGTCAGAGTGATGCTGTGGCTGAACCAGTTTGCTTCAGGAGTCAGGCTACTGGTCCATTAATGCTGGAGCCAGTGGACCAGGAAAGTACTGCAAACCTCTCTTTTAGCTCTGCTAGACCTACAAATCAGAGAACAGTGCATCTGGCTTCCAGAAAGCTTCAAGGTCTGTCACTGATTTAGTTCCAGGATTCCTAGTACAAAAATAAATTCCAAAAAATGTGATGTATGTGCACTGTACCCTATCAGCTTGGAAGCCCACAGCCTGAAATAGAGCTTCTGGACTATATGGCGCTGCTGCGTATCAACACACATGTCCACAGGACTCAGTCACACAAGTGCTGACTGGCCTCAATGTACCTCTCTGCTCACCCCAGCTGCTCCAAAAACTATTTGAGCCAAAATGGATCACGGAGGATTTTCCTCTGTTAACTTCCACCACTTGATTCCCTGAGCCAGACCTCCATATGCAATGGTTCATCTCTCCCTAAGTAAAAATATCTTCTACCCTGCAACAGCAAGGACCTCCACTTGAGTTTCATGAAAAAGCTGTTTGGCTCCCAGCTTCTGCATTTTGCTCAAATGCATTGTTATTTCACCAACCGCCATTAAAAAGTCCATAAAGCAATGAAACTGAAAGCAAACAACAGAGCTTGAGACACGCATGCACCACCATGCTCGGATCATTACTGTGAGATAGTGTTTTGTAGCCTTGACATGCAATGCTATTTATGCTGTCATCCCAAATAGTTAAGTGTATGTAATTAGAACAATATAAATATTACACTGACAACTTGTTGTGTGAGTCTCGTCATTAAATCACTCCTGGCTCCTTCTTTTCCTTTTTCCTATCGCAAATATTTTCTTCACAGTTACCACCAGTATATTACACCCCATCTTTTCCAGAAACTCGAGTAATTCACTCCGGTTGATAACCATATCAGAGGATAGAACCTTCCCTCTCTTTTCTACAAATGGACTTCCTGGACTTATTCAAAAAAATAACTTTTCCCTGCTGATGGTGCGTGTTTGGCATTTGAATCAAAAGATTCTGCTACAGTGTGTTTTGCAGTATGCATAGGCTAAGTTATACAGGAAATTGCAAGACGCATGCCAGAAAGCGATACATTGGCTTTAATCTCTTTGCAGAGATAGAGGATATACATTCTGCAGGTCTAGGATCTGCACCCAGAGGAGTGGGTGCAGTGAACACATGATTTCTCTCCTCTCCCCACCCACATCTTAGCATCAGCAGAGAAGAGAGCATAGAATTAACATAAACACTTAACTTTTGGATTATTCCCTCCAAGTTTACAAAACTCTAGAGCAAAAGGAGGGTATGGCACAAATGGAACCATATTACGCAAAAGTCAAAGGGCACACTGACTATTTGAAGAAGTATGTCCCTTCCAAGCAGAACGTTGCCAGCAGAGTAGACAGAGTAGACAGTGACCGTCATCCATACACGCAGTGTATTGCATTTTAATGCTGCTCTTTGCACATCAGACAGCACAAGTACTTGGTAATATTTAAAGGTAAGAAATGACCCAACCACTTCAACATATGCCAGACACAAGCTCACGAGATGATACAAGAATAAACGGCTGCTCTAAATGGGGCCCTCTTTTAGACCCTGACATCCTCCATGTATTCAGCGGACTGCTACTCTTACATGACCATGACAACATCTCTCCCATTTTGAGCATCACTTTAAAAAGCAAAGCAAGGCTCCAGACAATTCAGGACTCAGAGCATTCACAAGTGTGTCAGGGATCACCCCCAGAGTCCTGACTTGGCTTTGATGCACCATACTTCCCCATGCAAATCCAGCTGCTGTTGGAGTGACTTGAATCTGTGCTTCCTAAGACAACCGGCCTAACCTACACATGGTGTGATTTTGTTCTGGAGGGGTGCGCTTGCTCACTTCTGTTAGGGCAGAGTTTGTCAGATGGCAACCAGTAGCTCTTTGTCGCTCTCTGACAACCACCAGGTGCTACTGAACACTGAGCTCCATTGCTCCTGGATAGACACCTTATTGTGCACCACTGACACCAACCTGCTCTCCTGTTTCCAGAATATATTCCCCATCCTTAGTAAGAGTAAATGTGACTCTTACTTCAGCTTGCAGGAACAAGACATGGGTCGACTTTGTCAACAACAGTAACGACTGGACTTCCCAGAAATGGCATCTTTATTTGGAGGCTGAGTGTCGCTTTAAACTTAGAATAGCTGGTAGGAATGATCAAGACTGGTGCATGGCCTGTACAACTTTCTTAAACTTTGAGGGGGGAGGGTTTCACTGAAAATACAGATTTTTTTTTTTCTTTTTTTAGTAAAAGAAGAAAATAAAGAGAAGGTCTATTTATGATATGCCTATACTGTGACTTCCTGTCAGATAAACTAAACAAGGCACTTTTTACTGAATTACAGGAGTGGGCAAATATGTATTAAATATCAATAGGTTCACATTTTCCTTCAGATTTCATGGAACACGTGCATTTTCCAGAGCTCACCCTTCTACGCCAACCTGCTATTTAAAAGTATTAGTGTGTATTATTAAACAAAGATGAGATTATATCAGGATTATCACACACTATTTGTAGTAGTTAGAGAAAATGAAATAATCTCATCCCCATAGTATGAATAGTCTTCCCTCTTTGTGATACTAAACCCCACTCACTTCTGGAAGGTATTTTTTCAGCTTTTCAAGACTCATTTTGATCTTCAGAAACAAGTGACAGAACTTGCCTACACAGTTTTCTTGACTATACATGTTTAGATTCAAAACAATATCAGCCTCTCTGTGCACCACTTGCAGCACTGCAAACCAGAAAATATAAAAGAAAAAATAAAAGATAAAAGAAATCAGAAAATAAATGCCATCTTCAAGGGAAGATGTCCAGATGTAGAAAGGCAAATATCCAACTTCCATTAAAGCCCTTGTCTTCTTCCACTATGCCTCTTCCTCTAGATTCTGCATGGTCAGTTTTTGCCTCATGCAAATTAAATACAGTTGAAACTGATAATATTGTGTACTAGAACATTTAATTCCTTTATTTTAGGGTTATTCTGCCTTTTTTTCCCC